>NC_059181.1:117770957-118970957 GCF_019923935.1 Bubalus bubalis | reverse complement strand
CCAAGGACTGAACAATGAAGTGCTCTGCCATCTGCCTCTATAGCTGTTGACCTTCAACAATCCCTGAGGGAGTTCAGGGTCGAGTGAGGCAGTCTGTGCTCCAGGGAATCTGGTGGGACAGGTCTTTAGATAGTTGGATGTTTTTAGGAACAGATTATATGTCGTCAATCCTTGCATCTCCTTATATCTAGAAAGTGAAAGTGAAGTTGCTCAGTGGTGTCCGACTCTTTGCAACCCCATGGACTGTATCCGTTCATGGTGACATCAGACCCTCATGACTAACAAAAAACCTTTTGTAAATTGAGTGCTTCATGGTATTGAACTCCCTCTTCACCAAAACCTTAGACTTTCCCCCACTGCCGCTTTGGAGCAGTCTCTCAGAGCTATTGGAGATGCTGCCTCCTGGGCTGCAGTCGTCATTATGCACCAAATTAAACTTAACTCACAACTCTCAAGTTGTACAACTTATTTTTGGTTGACATGACTCAGAGTCCTTCCTGGTGGTGCACTGCTTGGTCAGCCAAGATGGATGCCGGCAAGGAAGATTCTGGAAGGTGGTCAGAGACGTGGTATCACCTTTTGACCTTTCCTGAACTCTCCCAGTTGGTGGTGGCTTATTAGTTCCATGTTCCTTACCAGGACTTCCTGTCCTAAAGCAACTCATGCAAATGGTTACTATGGTGCCTGGTCAGGGTAGGCAAGTTTAGTGTGTGTGCTTCCCCTAACAACTCCCCCTGAGAGACTTCACATTCAAGATACTTCTTGGGAATAGGGGCAGAGGTCTCTTTCTTCTGTAACTTCTTCATGCTGTGGATGGGCATAGGCCTGCCTAGCAGAGCAGAAGTCTCTCTCTACTTGATCTTAATCGAGGTATTCGTGCCTGAAATCAGTATTTACCCTTGTAGGAACAGCAATTTAGTTTGAAACTGTTGGCCCCTCTCAGAGATAAAATAGACAGGGGCGAAGCAGGAGGCCTAAAAGGATGGTCATCACTGGGCCCCAGAAACAGAAGGCAACATTTGGAGTTAGGGCTGCAGGGGGTGTGTCTTTGTTCTGATTAGTTGGTGGTGAGACAACAGAGCTGTGCTCCAGGAATCTTGTGCTCAGCCTGAAGTTACCATGCTCCACCTGAGTGAGGGCCCCAGTTCTGCAGAAGAACTCAAAGATATTGTTATGCATATTTCTTGAGTAGGAACCAGGACCCCACCTCAAGGCTGAATTACCATTTGATTGTTCCTCCTCTGTTTCTGTATCCTCTCCCTTCCCTAATAAGCAACTGTTTGAATCTATCCTTTGGAACTCAGGGAAGGTCAAGGAGGCTGAATGAAGCCTATGTCTTACAGACAAGAAATGGAGAACACAGAAGAGACCTGTATTCCAGAGTCCCAGGGATCCTGCACAGTTTTAACTCAGGGAACTGGGCAACTATGACTGCGATAAGTTTCTGTCAAAATGGGGCATAGGACTGCCTCAGCTTGGAGAACAGACACTGAATTGGAAGTGTTCCTGAGTTCCAAGTCCTATATCTGAGTCTTCTATGATTAAAATCTCAATCCCTTGGTCTGCCATTTTGGTGTAAGAGACCCAGTTAGAAGTAGTTGGAGGAGTGAGAGTTGGGATTTTAGTAGACAAAATAAATCCCATTTCTTTTTAAGAAAAATAGGTCTGAAACCCAGTCAGAACCTGGCACTTTGGGGAGACTTGCAGCCAGGTAGCCAGTTGCCTAGTTTTATAAAAAGTAACGTTGCAGTTACTAGCTGCCAGCAGACATTGTTGTTAGAATATCTGGTGGCATCTAAGCCTGACATGACTCAGAAAACTCAAGTGTTTAGCAATACAAGGTCTAGTCTGAGATTACACCCATAGTATCACCTAGTTATTTTCCTGGATGTCTGGACATAGCTATTCTATTTTGACTTTTAATTGTACAATTCTTAGTAGCCAAAGCAGATGTGACCATTAATGATGTCAGTGTTTCTCTAGGTATGAGAAGATGCAAGAATTGGGACTCATAAAATCTTCTCCTGAAAAGATCTATCTATCTGAAGACCTATTCTGCCAGTTTTTCCCAGAGCACAGAGTGCCTCATTCCTGATTTTCACCCTGAACTTTTTCAGGGGTGTTGAAGGTCAGCAGCTGCAGTGGCCATGATTTAATCTTTGCAGAGGTAGATGACAAGTGTCAGTTTTCAGTTGCTAGAGCCCCTTCTTGGTCATAAACTTGACCATGATTTAGAGGGGGGGCATTTCATGACCATTTCATCCCCCTTTGCTTCTGGCAAAGGTTTTGTTGACAGGCCACTCAATGTGCTGTTACTGGACTAGGCCATAAAACAGTACCCAAAATTCTCTGAACCAGCTGTCTTATTAGCCTCTTGGTGCAGGAGTACACTCGCTCTTGTCGCTTCTTCCCATATCTAGAGTTACACTGTTACCATCATCAGTCTCATATGGAACTCTATTATTTTATCAGAGGCCTCAGTCACACATTTGGCAGTGTAAGAAACAGCAATTTTTTTAAAAGGCAAAATGCAAATAACACAGCCAGCAGTATTAGTAAAGTCTTAAGTAAGACTTAAGGTAAGAACTTCCATAAGATGTAGCCCAGTATATCCCAGGTCATCTAACTTAGTCTGTTCCGTACAAATCTTTATCTTTCAGGGAAATTATATATTGGCACTGTCTATAAGGCACATAGCCCGGTTTCCTAGTGTTACTAGACTGATTATCCTTAGTATGATTTAATTGTTTCCAACACAGAAAAGACTTTAAACCCAAATTGCCATGGCCTGATGTTATCTATATAAATCCATTCTACAATTGTGGGAGATTTTTTCCTTTGCTGAAACTTGGCCTGTTTCTCTGATTGAGCTTGACTAATAGAAGAAAACTCAAATTTATGGCCAGAGTCAGAGCAGGCATTATTAATTGGCCAGGTGAAGGGATCCCATGTAGTAATATCAATAGTGACTTGAATAGGAGTATAATGTTTTTTCTGAAGTAAATTTTCTCAGGGCCAACCAGTTAGAGCATTGGAGTAAAGAAAGTCACCAAGGTAACCCAGAACTAGACACAGGTAATTGGCCACAAACCCAACAGTTGGATTGATTTCTAAAACTAGCATAGGATGAGGCCTATGATAGAAAAGCATTTGATTTATATGCAAAGGTTTAAGAAGTCAAGAATGCATTATAAATGCTCATAGAAATCAGGTCCAGCATCTTGGGCAAGCTGTCTACCTGTGATGTCATCTGATGTCGTCTTCTTCCCATCTTGGTGTAGTGCAGTTTTTCCTGTTTGAGCATCATTTTAAGATGTCCTCTCTATGGATCAGTCTAGTGTACGGGCCTTTGGAAGTGGGAATTAATCTAAGAGTCAGGTTCCCTTCAATTTCACTGTGCATGAGCCAGTTAGGAGTACCTAATAAAAAGGTCCTTACATCCAGGTTGGAGACAGTCCCTTAAATTATGTCTTTTTCCAGTCCTGGTTGCAGCTCATGAGGCATCTGATATTTATACAAAAATAGATGACTGAGATAAGCTTCAGAAACAAACTTAGGGTGTTCTTTAAGAATTCAATTAAATTTTACATTAATATCACATAACATCAAAGAACTATCCAGGAAATGAGTCTTACAAGATTCGGACCTCCATTAACAAACTGGGATTTCACATTCATTGAAACATCTTTATTTCCCTAAAATCATCATCATTTTTACCAAATATAACCAAATTAAGACTTGTTTGTGATATAGGTCTGGTCTCAAAAAACTTGGCCTGATGATTTATTGAACCATAATTGATCATAGACCTTTTTGCTTTGTGGAAACTTTTACAGAGACTCAAACTGAACTTTTAAATTAAAACCTTCCAGGGCTAGGAAAGTCATGCCAAAGGCTTATTACAGATTTTGCCTAACAGAGTGAATGTTTCCCTTTTCAAGGTCTAAAAAATTCCTTGCGATTTCTGTACGTGTTAGTGAGATAACCTTCCTAACTCATCTGATAAAATTACTGGAAACCTAAGAGTTTCCGATCTCTGGAGGAGTCAGATAGAGAGAAAATATAATTGTTTTCTTGATAATGTATAATTTTGCCAAATTACTGTCATAATTAGTTTGAGAGGAAGGTTTTCCTTACTCCCAGAATTCAAACCTGTGATTTTTCAGATATAAACTATAAAAGTTATAAGCATATTTGCTGGTTCATTCAGTCATTTTTTTAACTTTTGTAAAGTCATCAGGTTTCCCATTAGGATACTAGGACATACCAGAATGTTAGGAACTCCATATAATTTCTAGGATATCTATATTAGTAATATTTACTATACTTTGTAATGTGAGAGGATTTATTAGTCATTTGATAATATTTCCCATGTAATTTAACCAACCAAATGAACACAATTTAGAACATTCAGTCAGATTTAGTCAATGCTGATGGGTTTATCATTCAGCTTGCTGATATGTCACAATGGGCATATGTATATACCGAGGCAGAAGGTGTAGTGAAAGTCAACTCTGCCATCATGCACGTCATTGGCTTGAACCAGTTTTCCTATGGCTGTGTTAATCCTAACAAAATCCATTTATCCAACTAATTGGAATCCAATTTTAGAAAATCCTAATCATGCATAAACTCTTTTCAGTGATTTTTTCATACCTTTTTCTACTGAAAACACATCTTAGTTTCCCTAAAGTATTTTCCACAGTGAGGTAAAGTAAATGTTTTGTTAACAAATTTGTAACAGAATATAGTCTTATTTGACCTCCAGTAAACCTAGGTACAACAGAAGTACTTTTATACTTCTGTATACAGAATATATATATATATATATATATATTGTGTACAATAAGTATACAATTATACTTATTGATGGTTCTAAAGACATGTCTATATTACCAGGTATTAATTTAATACTGAATATTTCCCAGTTCACATGAACGTGGAATTCATTGTTTAATTTAGAATTATTTCATTTGTAAGTGCTTCTTTTCTTTTCCCTGGAGAAGGGAATGACTATCTACTCCTACCCACCCATACCTTTTTCAATAGAAAAAGGTATGAAAAAGGCCTGGAGAATTCCATGGACTGTATAGTCCATGGGGTGAAAAAGAGTAGGACACAATTGAGCAAATCTCACTTCACTCTCTTTAAGCCAATTAAATAGAGCTCATTTACAAATTAATCTCAAAAATATTACCCAGAGACAAAGACATACCGAGACATACACATATTCAGACAGACACAAGGCAAGCTCTAGCTTCATTTTCTAACCCTAGTCATGAATTAGATATTACAATATAAGATTCACTAGTTTATAATTAAAAGTTGGAATAATTAAAAAATTTAAAGGCTTCTTCCCATTTTCCCTCAGTCGCAGGAGTTAGAGATGGTCTAGATAAGTGTTCCTGATAGCCCTGATCTCAAGGCACAGGGAAAGAAAGTCAAGTTCTAACAAAATGGCGGCAGGTCTAAACCAAATTGTAGCCACACAAAGAAAAATGGCCATAATAAATCACAACACACACACACAGACCTGACAGTCCTCATAAGCTAGTCCCTTAAATACAAGATTACTGTCTCTCAGAAAACCTCCTATAAACACAGAACTTCAGATCCAAGTACTAACAGAATAAATGAAAATATCTCAGATCTTCAAAGATTTCAAAGGGAAGAAAGGAAGCCAGGTTGAAAGGAGAGGGGTGAGGAGGTGAGAGAGGAGGGCAAAAAGGGTGGACCTACAGACGTCTCTTGCCACCTGCAGACACACAGGCATTATGGGTCTTTATCCTGGACCTCCAGAGAAGGGAGGACTGGAACTCAGCCCGACCAGAAACAAGACCAAAACGGAACAAGAATGAGTTCTCTGCCAAGAGCAGGTGATCAGTCTCCAATCCTCAGCTCAGGCTGAAGCCCTTCGACCAGATTCCTGCATTCTGGACTGGAGGACTAGAAAAAAAGGTAGGATAGGATAGGAAGGCTTAAGGAGAGGAAAGAGAGAAAGAAGGGGAGTGAGGTCAATAAAGTCTCTTGTTCCTTAACCAGTAGAGGCACTCTGGCCAATTTCTATCTGCCTCAGGAGGTGACCAGGGGCAAACACATCCCAGTTGTGGCTGCTGGGTCTGGTCCATTGGTGGGCAAGCTGGTCCTTGAGTACCCCAAGTGGTCAGGATGTCAGTCGGAGTGAAGAAGATTCCCCGCTAGAGTCACCATTTGTTGCAGGAAGGACCCTTTTCAGGGCCTGAAAGTGGGCTCTCGTCTAACACTCGAAAATTGTCTGAGGAGACACATGTGCTGACAAAGCAAGAGATTTTATTGGGAAAGGACGCCTGGGCAGAGAGCAGTAGGATAAGGGAACCTAGGAAAATTGCTCTGCCATGTGGCTCACACTTAGGGTTTTCTGGTGATTGGATTAGCTTCTGGGTTGTCATTAGCCAATCATTCTGACTCAGAGTCCTTTCTGGTGGTGCACCCCTCTTTCAGCCAAGATGGATGCCAGCAAGCAAGATTCTGGGAGGTGGTCAGACACGTGGTATCACCTTTGACCTTTCCTGAACTCTCCCGGTTGGTGATGGATTATTAGCTCCATGTTCCTTACCAGGACCTTCTGTCACAAAACAACTCATGCAAATGGTTACTGTGGTACCTGGTCAGAGTGGGTGGTTTCAGTCAGTGTGCTTCCCCTAAAAAAAGTTCTCCAAGCTATGCTTCAACAGTACATGAACGGAGAACATCCAGTTGTTCAAGCTAGATTTAGAAAAGGCAGAGGAAGCAGAGATCAAATTGCTAACATCCGTTGGATCACAGAAAAAGCAAGAGAATTCCAGAAAAACATCTACTTCTGCTTCATTGACTACACTAAAGCCTTTGATGTGTGGATCACAACAAACTGTGGAAAATTCTTCAAGAGTTGGGAATACCATACCACCTTACCTGTCTCCTGAGAAATCTGTATGCAGGTCAAGAAGCAACAGTCAGAACCAGACATAGACCAATGGACTGGTTCCAAATAGGGAAAGGAGTATGTTAAGGATGTATATTGTCACCCTGCTTATTTAACTTCTATGCAGAGTACATGCAAAAGGCTGGGCTGGATGAAACATAAGCCGAAATCTAGATTGCCGGGAGAAATATCAATCACCTGAGATATGCAGATGATACCACCCTTATGGCAGAAAGCAAAGAGGAACTAAAAGCCTCTTGATGAAAGTGAAAGAGGAGAGTGAAAAACCTGGCTTAAAACTCAACATTCAAAAAACGGAGATCATGGCATCTGGTCCCATCAGTTCAGTTCAGTTCATTTCAGTCGCTCAGTTGTGTCCAACTCTATACAACCCCATGGACTGCAGTGTGCCAGGCTTCCCTGTCCATCACCAACTCCCGGAGCTTACTCAAACTCATGTCCATTGAGTCGGTGGTGCCATCCAACCGTCTCACCCTTAGTCATCCACTTCTTTTCCTGCCTTCGATCTTTGCCAATATCAGGGTCTTTTCTGGTACCATCACTTCATGGCAAATAGGTGGAGAAGCATTGGAAACAGTGAGAGATTTTATTTTTGGGGTTCCAAAGTCACTGCAGATGGTGACTGCAGTGATGAAATGAAAAGATTCCTGCTTCTTAGAAGCAAAGCTTTGACCAACCTAGACAGCATTATTAAAAAGCAGAGACATTACTTTGCCGACAAAGGTCTGTCTACTCAAAGCTATGGTTTTTCCAATAGTCTTGTATTGATGTGAGAGTTGGACCATAAAGAAAGCTGAGTGCTAAAGAAGTGATGCTTTTTAACTATGGTGTTGGAGAAGACTCTTGAGAGTCCCTTGGACTGCAAGGAGATCAAACCAGTCAATCCTAAAAGAAATCAGTCCTGAATATTCATTGGAAGGGCTGATGCTGAAGGTGAAGCTCCAATACTTTGGTGACCGAATGCAAAGAACTGACTCATTGGAAAAGACCCTGATGCTGGAAAACATTGAAAGAAGGAGGAGAAGGGGATGACAGCGGATGAGATACTTGGACGGCATCATTGACTCGATGGACATGAGTTACAGCAAAGTGTGGGAGTTGGTGATAGACTGGGAAGTCTGGTGTGCTGCAATCTATGGGGTCGTATAGAGTCGGACAGGACAGAGTGACTGAACTGAACTAAAGTGAACTTGAAAACTATAAGACATTAATTGAGGAAACGGACAAGGACAGAACTAGATGGAAAGATATACTGTGCTCATAGAGTAAAAAAAATTACTATCATTAAAATGATCACATTGCTTTGGGCAATCTACAGATTCAGTGTAACCCTTATCAAAGTACCAATGGCATTTTTCACAAATCTAGAACAAATAATTGTTCATCTTGCCTTTGTAAACATAATGACCTCATGCTGACCTATATACATCCAGGATCTGCAGCTATAAAAGCAAAAAATAGGGAATTCCCTGGTGGTTCAGGGTCCAGTGTTTAATTCTTGGTGCTTTCACTACCATAGAACAGTATTTGCTCCCTGGTCAGGGAATTAATATTCCACAAGATGTGTGGTGTGGCCAAAAGAAACCCCAACAAAATATAAGAAAAAATAGATATAACAATTTTAAAATGTTTTAAGTATAACAAAATATAGAAATACATTTACATTTAAAAATGTTAAAATAAAAAATGCTTTGGCAGTGGCAAAGATCATCATTCAAATCTTGGCTGTGGATTCAGATGGCTCTCACATCAAATTCCTGCTTAACTGTAAACATGGGTAGGTCATTTCAGCATTTTGTGACCTTAGTTTTTTAACCCCTGAAATAGGATATCAAAGGATAAAAACAGTACAATTTAGTAACTAATGCAGTGTCCTTTATTTGAGAGGAAACAACCCATGAGTTAGGGGTGCCCAGTGCCTCACAAGCAGTGGAGCACTCTTCTGGAGGGATTTCAGCAAGAATGGGTGTTATCGAGCATTAGGAGAGGCAATGTAGAAACAGGGCATGATTGGCTAGGAGGTCAAGGATTTCCTGATAAGGCTAATAGGTCTATTTTCTAGCCTAAGATAAGCTAGCTAAAGTTGAGTTGAAGGACTGATTAATTTATGTTAGGTTTCCTAGATAGTGAGGTGTTTCCTATGAGTGTGGGCTGACATGGGTTTATTTTTGCATGTGGACCACTTGGGCTGCCTCCATTTTGTGAGTCCCAATATGCAAATTTCCTTTATCAGTGGGAAATGATGTTTATCTCTTCTTTCAGATTTGTTATGAGGACAAAATAGCCATAAACATCCCTATTACTTTAAAGCTATAGGAATAAATGATATTAACAAAAAAAGCTATAGGAATTTATTTTTATTAAATCATCAGCACTTAGCCAAACTATGGTCTTGAAGGCTGCAAGTTAGTCAACCTGCCCTCTCTCTGAATCCCGGTTTACATCTGCAAGAAAGTTGACTAACTGTGGCCCATCCGTGACAGTCAGGTTATGGTCCGAGGAGTCATCATTCACTTGCATTAACTGTTATTGACCTGTCTCTCTCCCACAGTCTTTGATCCATATCCTTGCCAGTGTCATTCAGACACTGCCTCTCATTTGGGGATCTGCTTCATGTTCAGTTCTAAGCCATTGCCTTCAAGTTTTTTCATATACCTGGTTACTCATCTGTCTCTAGCTGAGACAATATTTTTAGATATCTGTCAATCTTCACGTAACTCCCTGATTGCACTCTTGTTCTGAGTCAAAGCAGATTCCCCAACTAGACTCACAAAGCTCCTTCTGGACTTTAGCTTCCAATCAAGATGGAGCAATCTGGGCCAGATTTACACTCCCACATGAAACAATGAAAAAATATTGCAACAATATTCTCAAGATGGTCGAAAACAAAGAACAGTGATTCCGAGTTGGGAAACAAGGACAACACTGCAATGACCCAGCTTACTACCTTGAGAAAGTTTCCAGGTGGCAGTGCACAAAGGCAACCCAGGTAGAGTCAGGCAGAGTTTCTGAGGATTTATAATATATGTAGAAGCATGCTATCTGGCAAGCATAGCAAAAGGCCAGGAGAGGAGAAATCAAAGTATGTGGTTGCATGATTCTTATACTATATGTGAAGTAGTATAATATCAGGTATAGGTAGAAGGTGATAAGTTAAAGTATAAATCCTGAGACAATCCCTGAAACAGTGGAACAAAGAGTTATAGGTAATAAGCTAACAGAGGAGATAAACTATAATCATACAAAATACTCAGTTAATCCAAAATAAGCCAGAAAAAGATGAAAGAGAAAAGAGTACAAATGGGAAAATAAAAAGTCAAGAAAAATGATACAATTGAAGTTAACCATATCAGTGGTCATGTTAAATTAAAATGGTCTAAATGCCTCAATTAAAGGCAGAGATTGCCATATTAGATAGGGAAATAAAAAGAAAAAAGAAGGCCCAGCTGCATTCTTTTCACAAGAAACTGACTTTAAGTATAATGACAGGCAAAAATAGATTGAAAATATAACACTGGAATAAAATATGCCATGATAGCAATAGTCAAATGAAAGATGGGATGCTTATATTAATATCAAAGTAGATTTTAGAGCAAAGAATTGCACTGCAGTTAAATTAAGTTGTTTTGTAATAATAAAAGGGCCAATTTATCAAGAGGAAATAATAATCTAAACATTTATGTGCTGAAAAACACAGCTAAAGTTATGATGGGAAATTTCAACACTTATCTCTCAGTTATTGATATTGATGGAACAGCTGGGTGGAAAATCTGAAAGCTTATAGAAGAATTAAAGTGCAGTATGAACTAATTTGGGCTTCCCTGGTGGCTCAGTGGTAAAAAATCTTCCTGCTAATTCAGGAGACTGGGGTTCGATCCCTACATCGGAAAGATCCCCTGGGGAAGGAAATGGCAACCCACTCTAGTATCCTTTCCTGGGAAATTCATGGAGAGATGAGCCTGGTGGGCAACAGGCCATGGGGTTGCAAAAAAAGTTGAACATGATTTAGTGACTAACAACATCAACAATAAATGAACCAATTTGACCTAATTGACATTTGTAGAAGACTCTATCCAACCACAGAAAGATATATATATATATATATATATATATATATATATATATTTTTAATTGCTTATTTTTAATTGGAGGATAATTTCTTTATAATGTTCTGTTGGTTTCTGCCATACATCAACATGAATCTGCTACAGGTATACATATGTCCCCTCCCTCTTGAGCCTCCGTCCCACCTCTCACCCTAGAATATACATTTCTTTCAAGTATCTATGAAATATTTACTCACACAGAACATATGCTGTGCCATAAGATGTCTCAATATACTTAAAACATTTTTTTAAGCTTTTTCCACTTGCATTTTTAAAAGATCTATTAATTTATTTTCTAATTGAAGGATAATTGCTTTACAGAATTTTGTTGCTTTCTGTCAAGCATGGCTGATTCATGTTGATATTTAAAGTAATTTAAACCACAGTCTGGCAATAATGGAATTAAATTAAAGATCAATAACAAATAAATCACTAGAGTTAGTTAGTTCAGTCTCTTAGTCATGTTCGACTCTTTGCTACTCCATGAATTGCAGCACGCCAGGCCTCCCTGTCCTTCACCAACTCCCAGAGTTGACACAAACCCATGTCCATTGAGTCAGTGATGCCATCCAGCCATCTCATCCTCTGTCGCCCCATTCTTCTCCTGCCCCCAATCCCTCCCAGCATCAGGGTCTTTTCCAATGAGTCAACTCTTCGCATGAGGTGGCCAAAGAACTGGAGTTTCAGCTTCAGCATGAGTCCTTCCAATGAACTCCCAGGAACGATGTCCTTTAGGATGGACTGGTTGGATCCTCTTGCAGTCCAAGGGACTCTCAAGAGTCTTCTCCAACACCACAGTTCAAAAACATCAATTCTTTGGCGCTCAGCTTTTTCACAGTCCAACTCTCACATCCACACATGACCACTGGAAAAACCATCTATCCTTGACTAGACGGACCTTTGTTGGCAAAGTCATCCATACATGACCACTGGAAAAACCGTCTAGCCTTGACTAGACGGACCTTTGTTGGCAAAGTAATATCTCTGCTTTTCAATATTTTATCTAGGTTGGTCATAACTTTCCTTCCACGGAGTAAGTGTCTTTTAATTTCATGGCTGCAATCACCATCTACAGTGATTTTGGAGCCCCCCAAAATAAAGTCTGAAACTGTTTCCACTGTTTCACCATCTATTTCCCATGAAGTGATGAGACCAGATGCCATGATCTTCATTTTCTGAATGTTGAGTTTTAAGCCAACTTTTTCACTCTCCTCTTTCACCTTCATCAAGAGGCTTTTGAGTTCCTCTTCACTTTCTGCCATAAGGGTGGTGTCATCTGCATATCTGAGGTTATTGATATTTCTCCTGGTAATCTTGATTCCAGCTTGTGCTTCTTTGCATATAAGTTAAATAAGCAGGGTGACAATATACAGCCTTGACATACTTCTTTTCCTATTTGGAGCCAATCTGTTGTTCCATGTCCAGTTCTAAATGTTGCTTCCTGACCTGCATACAAATTTCTCAAGAGACAGATCAGGTGGTCTGGTATTCCCATCTCTTTCAGAATTTTCCACAGTTTATTGTGATCCACACAGTCAAAGGCTTTGGCATAGTCAATAAAGCAGAAATAGATGTTTTACTGAAACTCTCTTGCTTTTTCGATGATCCAGCAGATGTTGGCAACTTGATCTCTGGTTCCTCTGCCTTTTCTAAAACCAGCTTGAACATCTATAAGTTCAGGGTTCACGTACTGCTGAAGCCTGGCTTGGAGAATTTTGAGCATTACTTTACTAGCGTGTGAGATAACTGCAATTGTGCAGCAATTTGAGCATTCTTTGGCATTGCCTTTCTTTGGGATGGGAATGAAAACTGACCTTTTCCAGCCCCTGTGGCCATTGCTGAGTTTTCCAAATTTGCTGGCATATTGAGTGCACACTTTCACAGCATCAACTTTCAGGATTTGAAATAGCTCAACTGGAATTCTATCACCTCCACTAGCTTTGTTTGTAGTGATGCTTTCTAAGGCCCACTTGACTTCACATTCCAGGATGTCTGGCTCTAGGTCAGTGATCACACCATCGTGATTATCTTGGTCATGAAGCTCTTTTTTGTACAGTTTTTCTGTGTATTCTTGCCACCTCTTCTTAATATCTTTTGCTTCTGTTAGGTCCCTACAATTTCTGTCCTTTATTGAATCCATCTTTGCATGAAATGTTCCCTTGGTATCTCTAATTTTCTTGAAGAGATCTCTAGTCTTTTCCATTCTGTTGTTTTCCTCTATTTCTTTACACTGATGGCTGAGGAAGGCTTTCTTTTCTCTCCTCGCTATTCTTTGGAACTCTGCATTCAAATGCTTATATCTTTCCTTTTCTCCTTTGCTTTTCACTTTTCTTCTTTTCACAGCTATTTGTAAGGCCTCCTCAGACAGCCAGTTTGCTTTTTTGCATTTCTTTTCCATGGGGATGGTCTTGATCCCTGTCTCCTGTACAATGTCACAAACCTCTGTCCATAGTTCATCAGGCACTCTGTCATATCAGATCTAGTCCCTTAAATCTATTTCTCACTTCCACTGTATAATCATAAGGGATTTGATTTAGGTCATACTTGAATGGTCTAGTGGTTTTCCCCACTTTCTTCAACTTAAGTCTAAATTTGAGAATAAGTAGTTCATGATCTGAGCCACAGTCAGCTCCTGGTCTTCTTTTTGTTGACTGTATAGAGCTTCTCCATCTTTGGCTGCAAAGAATATAATCAGATTTCGGTGTTGACCATCTGGTGATGTCCATGTGTAGAGTCTTCTCTTGTGTCGTTGGAAGAGGGTGTTTGCTATGACCAGTGCATTTACTTGGCAAAACTCTATTAGCCTTTGCCCTGCTTCATTCCATACTCCAAGGCAAAATTTGCCTCTTACTCCAGGCATTTCTTGACTTCCTACTTTTGCATTCCAGTCCCCTATAATGAAAAGGACATCTTTTGGGGGTGTTAGTTCTAAAAGGTGTTGTAGGTCTTCATAGAACCGTTCAACTTCAGCTTCTTCAGCGTTACTGGTTGGGGCATAGGCTTGGATTACTCTGATATTGAATGGTTTGCCTTGGAAACGAACAGAGATCATTCTGTGGTTTTTGAGATTGCATCCAAGTAGTGCATTTCAGACTCTTTTGTTGACCATGATGGCTACTCCATTTCTTCTAAGGGATTCTTGCCCACCGTAGTAGATATCATGGCCATCTGAGTTAAATTCACCCATTGCAGTCCATTTTAGTTTGCTGATTCCTAGAATGTCGACGTTCACTTTTGCCATCTCCTGTTTGACCACTTCCAATTTACCTTGATTCATGGACCTAACATTTCAGGTTCCTATGCAATATTGCTCTTTACAGCATCAGATCTTGCTTCTATCACCAGTCACATCCACAATTGGGTATTGTTTTTGCTTTGGCTACATCCCTTCATTCTTTCTGGAGTTATTTCTCCACTGATCTCCAGTAGCATATTAAGCATCTACCAACATGGGGAGTTTTCAGTATCCTATCATTTTGCCTTTTCATACTGTTCATGGGGTTCTCAAGGCAAGAATACTGAAGTGGTTTGCCATTCCCTTCTCCAGTGGACCACATTCTGTTAGACCCCTCCACCAAGACCCTCCCGTCTTGGGTGGCCTCACATGGCATGGCTTAGTTTCATTGAGTTAGACAGGGCTGTGGTCCATGAGATCAGATTGGCTAGTTTTCTCTGATTATGGTTTCAGTGTGTCTGCCCTCTGATGCCCTCTCGCAACACCTACAGTCGTACTTGGGTTTCTCTTACCTTGGAAGGGGGTATCTCTTCACGGCTGCTCCAGCAAAGTGCAGCTGCTGCTCCTTACCTTGGATGAGGGGTATCTCCTCAAGGCCACCCCTTCTGACCTTGAACATGGAGTAGCACCTCTCGGCCCTCCTGAGCCCATGCATCCACCACTCCTTGGTTGGGGGCTTGCTTCTCTCAGCCGTTTCCCCTGACTTTGGGCATGGGGTAGCTCCTCTCAGCTGCTGCTCTGACCTCGGGCATGTGGTAGCTCCTCTCCGCCGCCGCCCTGATCTTGGGCGTGCGGTAGCTCTTCTCAGCTAACCCCCGCCGCCCCCCTCCCCCGACCTTGGACGTGAGGTTAGCTCCTCTCGGCCGCCGCCCCTGATTTCGGACTTGGGGTAGATCCTCTTGGCCGCTCCTGTGCTGACACAGCCTGGCACTCTTGGTCACCACCTCTGACCTTGGGCGAGGGGTAGCTCCTCTCCTCCCTTTTCAATCACTTGAAAACCCCCGTATATTTGGGAACTAAATGACATGTTTCTAGATAGCCCATGGGTCAACAAAAAAATATCAGAAGATAATTTGGAAAGTATTTTGAAATGAATGAAAATGAAGACACAGCATAACAGAATTAGTGGGATGCTCTTAAAGCAGGGATTGGGGGAAATTTATAGCACTAAATGCCTAAGTTTGAAAAGGAGAATGATCTCAAGTTAGTAACCTCTGTTCCCATCTTAAGAAACTAGAAAAAGAAGAAATTAAACTCAGCACAGGGAGAGGAAACAAAATGATAAAGATTGGGGCAGAAATAAATGAAAAACCAAAAAACAAGGGAGAAAAAGTCAATGAAACCAAATGTTGTTAGTGAAGATCAATAAAACGGATAGACCTCTAGCCAGACTTATCAAGAAAAAGGAGAGAAGACACAAATGAATGAGCAAAATCATATCACTACAAATTCCACATATACTAAAAAGATAATAAATAAATAGTATAAACAAATGGGAATTCCCTGTCAGTCCAGTGGTTAGGACTCAGTGCTTTTACTGTTCCATCCCTGATTGGGGAACTAAGATCCCACAAGCTACACTGCAGGGTCAAAAAAATGTATATGCAAATGTTTTTGTTCAGTCACTCAGTTGTGTCTGACTCTTTGCGACCCCATGGACAGCAGCACACCAGGCTTCCCTGTCCTTTACCATCTCTTGGAGCTTGCTTAAACTCACTTGCATGGAGTCGGTGATGCCATCCAACCATCTCATCCTCTGCCATCCCCTTCTCCTCCTGCCTTTGATCTTTCCCAGCATCAGGGTCTTTTCTAATGAGTCAGTTCTTCACATCAGGTGGCCAAAGTATTGGAGCTTCAGCTTCAGCATCAGTCCTTAAAATGAATATTCAGGGTTGATTTCCTTTAGGATTGACTGGTTTTATCTTGCAGTCCTAAGGATGCTTAAGAGTCTTCTCCAACACCACAGCTCTAAAGCATCAGTTTTTTGGTGCTCAGCTTACTTTACAATCCAACTCTGACATCAATACATGACTACTGGATAAAACATAGCTTTGACTAGACAGACCTTTGCTGGTATAGCATAGACAAAGACTGCACAGCAAACACAATCACCTTTCAATATAGTGATCTTATGCACTCATGATGTGTGGCCTGATGCAGTTTAACTCTGTACGATCAGATTAGTCACTGCTTTTCCTGTGGGGATGAGGTGTGAAAGGACACTTCCTCCCTAACACTCCCCTATTATTTTTCCCTTATTTTGTCTTAGCTATTTTTAAGGCAACTGCAGACTTCACCCAAGTGTATTAGTTTCAAAGGCTACCATGATAAATTACTGCAAGCTGGTTGGCTGAAACATCAATTGTTTTCTTTTCTTTTCTTTTTTAATTTTGGTGGCATCATGTGCCACCAAATGCCCCTGAAAAACCACTAAACTAAACCACAAAATCTGGCATATGTGGAGGACCCATGGGATGTTATGGTCATGAAAAAATATTTTTTTCCCTCCAGTCCAACATCCAGTACCTAGTTAATGAATGGGGGAGGTGTTCCTGGGAGGCTGGCTACAGCATGAAAGTGTTGAAAGCTCTAGAACACCATAAATCTGCATCAGACTTACATGATTTCATGCATATAACAGTAATGAGAAAAGAAAAGTAGCTTGAATTAGTGTTTAGTAGCCAAGACTGGTTTTCTGACAATCCATGAGTCTAGTAATTGGTATATGGCTCCTGAAATAGCTTACTCCCCACCATTTTAATTTTTTACATGACTTGCAGTATGTTCTTATTTTTTCCTGTAAGTAACCTCAAGAGATCAGCATAGAAAACTTTATTTTTCTGCTGGGGATCTAACTGCCCAGGGAAAGTCAAGACTGGGAGCCCGGGTGGCCTGGGACCTCTGGTGGTGGCAGCTGCAGAAATCTGATGATGCAGATCGCCAAAGCAGTTGTGAGACAATTTCAGCAAAAACTGGCTGATACCCTAAAAATGCAGTTTATGTCGGAGGCTTCACTGGAGTCCATGTCATGTTATCATGCTAACTTAGACGATGAGGTACAGGATTGAAATAAGAAATTATGTCAACTCACAAGTCAGACTGATGATCTTTCAGCAGAGCTGGAAGCTGCATCTTCAGAATGTCTGCACCTTAGTGCAAAAAATCAAGTTCTTCGACAGGAATTATTATCTATGAAAATACAAGCAGAATCTCAAGGAAACTTAGAGCAGTTAGGAGAGAAGAATAATGCTTCAATAAGAAGTCAGATGGAACCCAGAATTAAAGACTTGAAATCTGAACTCTCCTAGGTGAAAACTTTTCAAGAAGATTCTAATACAGCAGATTGGAAAATATAAGCCACTCTACCTAGTGGAACTAGATATTAGAAAGTCATTGGTAAATAAAATAAACAAGACTAATGAGAAGGTGGTAGATATCACCACCCAACTTGTGGTGGAGAAACAGCAGAACAGATCTTGACTCAGCCCTCTTACCACGAGGCCAGTCCTGGAGCCCCCTTGTGTTGGAAATTTCAATAGTAATTTAGTGCTCAATAGAAATCTTACTCTGGGCTTCCCTGGTGGCTCAGATGGTAAAGAGTCTGCCTGCAGTGTGGGAGACCCGGGTTCAATCCCTGGGTCAGGAAGATCCCCTGGAGAAGGAAATGGCAACCCACTCCAGTATTCTTGCCTGGAAAATCCCAGGAGCCTGGCAGGCTACAGTCCATGAGGTTGCAAAGAGTCAGACACAACTGAGTGACTTTCTTTCTTTCTAGAAATCTTACTCTGAGAGCAAATGTAGTGTTTTCTATCTCAATTCCACACCCTTCAAATAACAACATGGAGACTTACTTGACCAAGATGCAGTGGGAGTTGCAAAATAATATAACTAGAGAACTAGAAAAACCTGCTGCTGAATTTAAATCTGGATCCTAAAGAGTGTCTCCTCTAGGATCTACAGTTGAGTCAAATCTATTTCAGGACCTACTTTTGAAAACATCACAAGAATATGTGCAGATTTTGAAGAAAAAGTATATGATCTGAAAGACAAATAGTAAACGTTTCCCTACTGCACTGTTTTCATGACATTTTAGTTGTTTCCCATTAAACATGATGAGAAAATCTTTAAAACCATAAACCTTTATTTGAAAATTTCACTTTGTCTTCACTGTTCATTCAGTGAAACTAAGGTTTATGAAAGAAACTTATTTACACAACAGTGATATAGTCCTTTTTTGAGCAAATATCAAGAGTTGACTACCTTCATACCTTCATTGTTACTAATTTATAATATCTTCCATTAGTCCTTTGGTACTTTAGAATTTTATTTCATTTTACTGTGGGCAATTTTTTATTTATATAAACATGTGGAAATTGAAGGTAAGTAGCTCAATCATGTTCTTTTTTTTTTTTAATTGAAGTATACTTGATTTACAACTTTGTATTAGTTTCAGGTGTACAGCAAGTTCACTGATATATTTAATATATATATTTTCAGATTCTTTTCCATTATTGGTTCTTATAAGATATTGGGTATAATTCCCTGTGCTCTACTGTAACCCTTATAACATCTATTTTATGTATAGTAATTTGTATTAGCTAATCTCAAACTCCTAATTAGGCCCCCTTTCCTTTCCCCTTTGGTAACCATAGGTTTGTTTTGTATATCTGTGAATCTGTGTCTGTTTTGTAAATAAGTTCATTTGTATCAGTTTTTAGATTCTCCATGTAGGTGACATCATATGATATTGCCTTCCTCTTTCTTAGTTCACTTAGTATGATAACCTGTAGGTCCATCCATGTTGCTGCCAGATGGCATTATTTCATTCATTTTTATGCCAGAGTAATATTCCATTGAATATATATATATACCACTTATTCTTAAGGGAATAGTTTATTGGGCACTTGGATTGTTTCCATATCTTAGCTGTTGTAAATAGGTTTGCTGTGAACATTTGGTGTCAGTCACGTTCTATTGTTCTGATTCGCAGCCACACAATTGGACATTTTTACTTATTTATTTGGCTGTGCCTGGTCTCAGTTGTGGCACGTGGGATCTTTGTTGCATGTGCAGGATCTTTATCAGCATGTGAACTCTTAGTTGCCACATGTGGGATCCAGTTCCCTGACCAAGGATCAAACCCAGGGTCCCTACATTGTGAGTGCAGAGTCTTAGCCACTGGACAACCAGGGAAGTCCCACAATTGGACATTGATTTTTTTTATTTTGCAAACTGGCAGAGAAGGTGTAGATATGATAGATACAGTCCATTCAGTTTTTGCAGGACTAATTATTCCAGCCATTCATTAGCATAAGCCTTTGTTTCTTCTTTTCCTCTTTGTGATTACCTGCCTTTTGGTAATTCTAAAAATTTTTTAAATGGTAGTATAGTTGATTTGCAATGTGTTAATTACTGCTGTACAGCAAAGTCATTCAGTTTTACATATATATATATATATATATATTCATTTTTAATGTATTCTTTTCCATTTTGGTTTACCATAGGATATATCTCTGTGCTATAGAGTAAGACCTTATTGCTTATCCATTATATATATAAACACTTACATCTGCTAACCCCCACCCCTCAATACCCTCTCCCTTGGCAACCATCAATCTGTTTTCCATGTCCAACAGTTTGTTTCATAGATAGGTTTATTTGTTTCATATTTTAGATTCTACATATAAGTGATATCATATGGTATTTGCCTTTCTCTTTCTAACTTATTTCACTTAGTACCATAATGTCTAGTTGCATCCATGTTGCTGCAAATGACATTATTTCATTCTTTTTATGACTGAGTAGTATTCCATCATACATATGGACCACATCTTTATCCACTCTTCTGTTGATGGACATTTAGATTTATTTTCATGTCTTGGCTATTGTGAATAATGCTTCTGTGAACATAGGGATATATGTATCTTTTGGAATTTGGTTTTGTCCAGATATATGCCCAAGAGTGAGATTGCTGGATCATATGGTAATTCTATTTTTAGTTTTCTGAGGAACTGCCTTACTTTTTCCACAGTGGCTGTACCAACTTACATTCCCAGCCTTTATGCAATTTTAATATGGATTAAAAAATAGCTCGTTTTGCTAGGAAAATTGGTAACTAAGGGAATAGTTTGATGATAGAAGATATCTACAGATTTTTTTTATTATCATCAAATTTCTACTATTCAGAGAACAATGACTATATAGTTCCTGTATCTTACTTTTTAAAGTAAAATAATTATATACAACAGAGGTTATGGGGAAGTCAGATCTGAATAAACTCAAGACATATTTATACGCTCCTGGTAAGTTAGGAGGATGGTCCAGATTGATTAAAAGTCAAGAAAGGACTTTGCTGATACCAGTGGACTGGGTGATCTGAGAATAAACAGATACCCCAGAAACTGGAAGTGAGAAGGCAGTACAGCATAATGAAAATTTGAACTTAAGTCAATCATAGATTCATATCTTGATTCAATCAATTGCTAGATGTGATCTTACTATATGTTACAGAGCATCAGTTAAGTCATATGGTAGTCCATATAATAGGGGACTGTTGGGGATTAAATAAAATATGTGAATGTGAGGAAAGTGTTAACACAGCAGGTCTGGTTGTTTGGTCCTTGTATGTCAAGGGAACTGGAAGCCATGATTTGACTATTGGTCAACCCAGGGGGAATGTTCTAATGTTAATTGGTTGATGATCATGTTTTGTTCACCTGATTGCTTGGCACAAACATCAACATTGATAATGTGCATCTGGTGTCATTGTTGGGATCCGGAGTTTCACTTGCCATGTCTGGTCATGGAGCATGATGTACCTATGGGACCTGTTCTCAATAAAAGCCTCGGATGCTGAGGCTTCCCTGGGCAGAGCCATGTTGCACACATGCCTCTAGTTTATTGCTAGAGAAGAGAGCATGTCCTAGGTGGCCCCAGAGGGGCAAGTACTCAAAAGCACATGTCCAACCTCTCTGATTCACCCGAAAAGACGTCTTTTTCCTGTTGCTCTTGGTTTGTATATTTTTGCTCTAATAAACCTCAGCCATGACTATAATCTGCTTTTGAGTCTTGTGAGTCCTTTTGCTAAATCAGTAAAATTGAGGGGAGGGTGGCCTTCCGATATCCCGGACATAAAGGGATTAGTACAATGTCTGGCAAGTAGTACACATCCAATGTATGCTAGCTATGGAATTTACTGACCCTGCTGAATGTGACAGGGGACTGACCTCACTGTACTAGAATATAGGCTGGGACTCCAGGATTTTGTCTGTTTTTCTGAACCATGCTCTTGGAAGTGGGCAGGGATAACCTCTCATCAGTGAGGAAGCTAGAAAATATAACTCCAAGGTTTTCCCCTGGCCCCCCAGCCCTCTGGATTCTAAGTAAGAAGGTACCCTGTGAAGAAAATGGGTAGATATCCAACCTCTATCTGGGCCATTCTGAGAATGCACAACAGGGCAAACTCTTTTTATCAATTTGAAGGGTAACAAAAAGAATCAAAAACCTTGAGAGTGGGGGCTGGAGCCTGGACCCTTACTTTGGTAGCAGTCATCAGAGGCAGTGGTATTAGAAATGAGTATTGGGACTTCCCTGGTGGTTCAGTGGCTAAAACTTCACACTCCCAATGCAGGGGGTCTGGGTTCTATCCCTGGTCAGAGAATCACATGCTGCAGCCAAGGGTTTGCATGCCACAACTAAGAACTGGCATGGTCAAATAAATATTTTTTAAAAAAGGAAATGACTATCAGGAATTTCCCCAATGCAGCCAGAATCAAGCACACAGAGCCATTTCCGCCACACACTGGGCACCACAGAAAGACAGTCTTAAACTGTGAGGACACTATGTCAAAATTTAAAAGATAGTTGGGTTGAGACTTCAATTGAGGGCTAATCCAATGGAAAGAGGAGCCCAGGGTACCCATCTTGCAATCCCTTTCTATATGTGTGTGTGTGTGTGTGTGTGACTGTGGTTCGCATTTAACCATGTGCCTGTGTCCAACTCTTTTCGACCTCATCGACTGTGGCCCTTCATGCTCCTTTGTCCATGGAATTTCCCAGGCAAGAGTACTGGAGTGGATTGCTATTTCTTCCTCCAAAGGATCTTCCCGACCCAGGGATCAAACCCACATCTCTTCCATTGGCAGGTGGATTCTTTACCACTGCACCAGCCGGGACACCCATCCAAGTGACCAGATCTACGTTGTTGTTCAGCCATCAAGTCGTGTCCAACTCTGTGCGACCCCATGGACTGCAGCAGGCTGGGTTTCCCTGTCCCTCACCATCTCCCAGAATTTGCCCAAGTAGATCTACGATACCTCCCAAAGAGATTTATACCTCTAAAATACAATAATAATTACAACAGAATCAGTTGTTGTCACACATTTATTTACTATTTTTCAAGTAAATTGCCTCGAGATGGATATAGGTCTAATCTCAATAGTGATACCAAGTGGAGTTTTCCTCTACCAGGTTCTTAAATATGGTGAGCATATAATAGTTCAGAGAAGCTTGCTTCTTCTGCATGGGTGGTCTTTCTTTTGATCCCTTAATTATTTCGGGAGTTTTTATAGATGTCTTCCTTGCATTTTATATTGCAGAATATAATCACCTCCCTGTCACTCTCACCATCACTGTTATATGTTGTGATATCACTGTCACTCACGTTGCCATACAGTGTGTTGTATTTGGATTGTTTCTTTTTATATGACTTGTAAAAGTGCTTCAATTCGCGTGAAAACAGTGGAACCGGAACATGCTTTTTATTTGCTTCTGAAACATGAGTGATGAATGGCTCAGAAACAGCTCTGCAAACAAGGCACTTTTCCTTGTAGCATCGACAAAACTTCACTGGTTGAGGCCTAGATAATATTTCTGCCCTACCTGCACTAGCTGGGCATTTTAGTTTAAGATATCTCTGGCGTTTGGTCAGTTTATATACACTTGATTGCTCAGGGAAGCTTTGATTCTTTGGATAGGGTAGAGGAGTTTTGGTTGGCTTGACTCGACACTGTAGACTTGGTGGCCAAGTTGGTTTGATGGCCTTCTCTGGATAGGATGGACTGACCTGACCGACTAGCTTATGGGCATGAGCCTGCCTATGTGCCTTTTTTGGACTGCGTGTTCTATGCAACTTTTCCTTGGGGGGTGATCCTAACACTTTTTTGGGAGCTGATGGCTTGGATGGTTTTTTTTGACTCGAGGGCCTGACTGACTTTTCTGCACTTGAAGGAACTTTTCGTGGACTTGAGGGCCCAGATGACTTATCTATTCTGGATACCACAGATTGTCTTTCTGGATCGCCCAGACCAGCAGTCGGTGACTTGGAGTCAGTAAATGATATTTTAGTTGACCTGGATGCCTTGATGGTGATATCTTCTTTCTTGTCCCTGAAAATACAGAGGATTTGGAATATGACAATTTAAATCAGATGAGTAAGATTGCTGTTACCAGAAAATATGGGCTATTGTGTCAATTTAGACTTCTGGTCTTTTTGTGGCTCTAGCAGGAAAATTGAACACAGTAAGAATTGGAGTGTGGTGAAAACTATGACTCAGGTTACAGATTTGAACTCGTGTTGAATGCTTTTTCTTTTTCTTAATTTTGCTGTTTCAACCACAATGGATAACCATATAGTCTATATATGCAATGACACAAGCTTGTTTCAAATCTACTGTTGAGAGGGAGAGAGAGAATTTATCTAATCCAGAAATTATACTTTTTATAAAAAAGCCACAAGTTGATATGCAACTGAGGCACAAATGTCCCAACCTGTCACATAAAAAAGTCTTAGACCAAATTCATTGTTTTCCTATCATATTTACACCATCAAGGTTTGTAACCATACATATTAATCCTCACAAGCTAACTCTAAAACTGAAGGAATAGAACAGTGGTATGTTTCAGTCACCAGTCCTTGGATTGGGAAATTTTTAGAGACTCAGTATACCAAGTGCCAGCCTAATCCTCCTATATTAAAGCCAGGGACTAGAATCACTGAACACAGTTGAAAATTTTTCATGTTATTACATCTCAAAATGATAGATTATCCAAAATGCGTTACTATCTTTGGAATGCAGAGACCCAACTCCTTCTTCCCTGAGAAGATTTTGATTCTGTCTTATTTAGATAGTCATTCCCTCTTTTCATAGACTCAACTTACAATGAAATTAGCAGCCTGGGGCTCAACTGAACCCTGAATAGGAGATAGTTTTGGCTAAAGTTGATAATGTACTTGAGATAATTTAAGAGCTTCATTTAAGTGAACATATCCAGCCCACAAGATGTTGGTAGCTCTTCTGAAGTCTAAAGTTAATGGTAAGTAACAAAACAACAGTGACCCCACTTACGAGTGTGCGCGCATGCATGTGCAGGTACAGTTCCTCATGCGCGTGCACACCCACCTCCTCACCTCACCCCTACACCCCGCCACTTTGTATTTTTAGTTCAAAGGTGTAAGACTTAATGTTGCTGCTTTGGGGACTTCCTCGCTCTCACAGTTATAGAGTATGGTGAAGAACGCATGCCTCCCCACAACCTTGTACTTTTATTCAAAGGTGTAAGACTTACTTGGCTGCTTTATGGGCCTCCTCGCTATCACAGTTATAATGAAGAATGCAGGTACACATGACCATATAGCCAGTGATGAGGGTACCAATTACAATAATGAGTAGACGTCGCCATAATTCCTGCAGTTTGGTCTGCTTGAATTCAGCATGTGTAGTTACTATGAAAGAACATGTATCATCAGAACATGTGCTTGGGAACCAAGTTTGCTTCCATTGTGATGGGGGTTTGTTATTGTAGATCCAAGTCAAATCTCATCATCAATTATGTCTTTAAGCATGATAACTACTGTCATTTTCCTCCCTCTATCACCTCCCCAGCCAGCCACAGTCTACAAGCCAAATCTGGGAGCTGTCTTTGGCTAATCAGTATAATTACCTAGGTTACCCCCACATCATGGCTTGTTCAACCCATTACCTAGGTATTTGAATGTGTGAATGCACTTGAGTGTTGATGTGTGTGTGAATGTGTATGGTGGGAAAAGGGATGGGACAAGAAAACACAGTTCTTGAAACCTACTATGTGTTAGGTACCATGCTAGATTCATGCACATAGAATTTTCTGGTATGGCTGGTGGGGGAGGGGCAGGGGTTGGTGGATTGGGTGGGGAAGGGGAATGAAAGGGGACAGTAAGGCTGTACTCTTCATGTTTCTGTTTGGAATTTTTACACAGAAGTAAAACTTTCAGGTGTTGTCCTAGAAATTCTCAAAGACCTACTCATAGTAAAGTAGAATAAACAGCAGATTTCTTACACACAGCTAGCTTGTCTAATTAAGTACTTGAATACATTTAACATAATAGATCATAATTTCTAGGTTTTAAGGTTAGGGACATACCTGCAGTAGCAGATCCATTGCTTTCATTTCTATCTAAACAACTATTTGTCCAAATTGATAAAAGGAGGACATAAATGAAGAGATTCATGTCCAGGACCTTGTCCTGTTTCCTCTCCCAAGGAAACTGCTGGATTTAAAATGGCTCAGCTTCTTTTAGGGGCCTATGACTTCATAATCACTCTATGTCATATCCTGACAGCATAATCTCACCATGGTGACACATGAGCTCCTGGGTACAAATATTATGAAAAGACTTTTAATCCTTTATTGCTCCATTACATCAAATATTCTACCAAATTTGAATCAAAAAGTTTGAGACATTATTAAGCACAGAAGGCAGAGAAAATGAGTTAGCTCTAGATACTGAAGAACTATTTTTCTTTATTAAATGTTAAGGAGGCACCTTACAGCCCTATAGTAGTTCTTAATGTGTTTTAGAGGTTAAATCATCCTGGGGTATAAGTTTGTAGGAATTTTTCTTACTAAAATTAAGATTTTGAATATCCCTCAAGCTTTTTATTGAGCTGCTGTTAATGGGTACCACTAAAGACTTTCTGGCTAGTGAGTGACATGATGAGCTCTCCATTTTAGAAACCAACCCCCCCTCCACCCTGGCTCTTGTATGGGAACTAGATTGCTGGGGTTAAAGTAGTTTAGACAATTAGAAGGCTGTTATGTAGGTCCACCTGATAGAGCATGGTGGCTTGAAGCAGAGTGGTAAAGATGGAGAGTAATCAATGCATTGGAGGAGTCTTTTGATGTGGGTAGGACTTGAGGAAGGGCAGGCCATAGGGCATGAAGGAGAGAGAGGTAGCAAGGACGATTCATTGCTTCAACAAAAGCATGTTGGAGATCTATGTGACAGGAAGCTTTGTGTTAAGCATGAGCATTCAGACAGTCACAGTCCCTGCCTTTAAGAGTTGGAAATCTAAAGGGAGAGACAGACACGTAAATAACCAATCACTAGGTTATGTAATGGGGCTTCCCTGGTAGCTCAGCTGGTGAAGAATCTGCTATAATGCAGGGGAACGAGGTTTGATTCCTGGGTCAGGAAGATCCCTTGGAGAAGGGATAGGCTACCCATTCCAGTATTCTTGGGCTTCCCAGGTGGCTCAGATGGTAAAGAATCCACCTGTAATGTGGGAGACCTGGGTTCAATCCCTGGGTTGGGAAGATCCCCTGGAGGAGGACATGGAAACCCATGCCAGTATTCTTGCCTGGAGAATCCTCATGGACAGAGGAGCCTGGCGGGCTGCAGTCCGTGGAGTTGCAGAGTCAGACATGACTGAGCAACTAAGCAGCAGCACAGCAGAGGACAGCACAGCACAGTGTATATAATGGGCTTTCCTGGCGTTGCTAGTGGTAAAGAACCCGCCTGCCAATGTAAGAGATGTGGATTCAATCCCTAGGTTGGGAAGATCCCCTGGAGGTGGGGGGCACGGCAACCCACCCCAGTATTCCTGTCTGGAGAATCCCATGGACAGAGGAGTCTGGCAGGCTGCAGTCCACAGGGTCACACAGCGTTGGACACGACTGAAGTGACTTAGCATGCACGCACACAAGGTGTAATGTCATATGCAGGCTGTGATATCACAGGATACAGTGCCACAAGATCATGCAAAAGGACTGTCTCTTCAAAGTGGGGAGTCCTGGAGGAGATGACCCTTAATCTGAGGTAGGTTTTTGTGTGTGTGTGTGTGTGCGTGGTTTTTATTTTTATTTATTTATTTAAAAATTATTTATTTTAATTGAAGGAGAGTTACTTTACAATATTGTGGTGGGTTTTGCCATACATCAACATGCATGAATCAGCTATGGGTGTACATGTGTCCCCCCCGCCCATCTTGGACCCACCTCCCACCTTCCTCCCCATCCCATCCTTCTGGGTCATCCCAGTGCACCAGCCCCAAGCACCCTGTATCATGCATTGAACCTGCACTTGCGATTCATTTCACATATGATAATATACAAGTTTCAATGCCATTCTCCCAAATCGTCCCACCCTTGCCCTCTGCCACAGAGTCCAAAAGACTGTTCTGTGCGTCTGTGTCTCTTTTGCTGTCTCACATACAGGGTCATCATTACCATCTTTCTAAATTCCATATATATGCATTCGTATACTGTATTGGTGTTTTTCTTTCTGGCTTACTTCACTCTGTATAATAGGCTCCAGTTTCATCCACCTCCTTAGAACTGATTCAAATGCATTCTTTTTAATGGCTGAGTAATACTCCATTGTGTATATGTACCACAGCTTTCTTATCCATTCCTCTGCTGATGGTCATCTAGGTTGCTTCCATGTCCTGGCTATTATAAACAGTGCTGCGACAAACATTGGGGTACACGTGTCTCTTTCAATTCTGGTTTCCTTGGTGTGTATGCCCAGCAGTGGGATTGCTGGACCATAAGGCAGTTCTATTTCCAGTTTTTTAAGGAATCTCCACACTGTTCTCCATAGTGGCTGTACTAGTTTGCATTCCCACCAACAGTGTAAGAGGGTTCCCTTTTCTCCGCACCCTCTCCAGCATTTGTTGCTTGTAGACTTTTGGATAGCAGCCATTCTGACTGGCATGAAATGATACCTCATTGTGGTTTTGATTTGCATTTCTCTGATAATGAGTGATGTTGAGCATCTTTTCATGTGTTTGTTAGCCATCTGTATGTCTTCTTTGGAGAAATGTCTGTTTAGTTCTTTGGCCCATTTTTTGATTGGGTCATTTATTTTTCTGGAATTGAGCTGCAGGAGTTGCTTGTATATTTTTGAGATTAATTCTTTGCCAGTTGCTTCATTTGCAATTATTTTCTCCCATTCTGAAGGCTGTCTTTTCACCTTGCTTATAGTTGCCTTTGTTGCGCAGAAGCTTTTAATCTTAATTAGGTACCATTTCTGTATTTTTGCTTTTATTTCCAATATTCTGGGAGGTGGGTTCTAGAGGATCTTGCTGTGATTTATGTCGGAGAGTGTTTTGCCTATGTGTTCCTCTAGGAGTTTTATAGTTTCTGGTCTTATGTTTAGATCTTTATCCATTTTGACTTTATTCTTGCATATGGTGTTAGAAAGTGTTCTAGTTTCATTCTTTTACAAGTGGTTGACCAGTTTTCCCAGCACCACTTGTTAAAGAGATTGTCTTTTCTCCATTGTATATTCATGCCTCCTTTGTCAAAGATAAGGTGTCCATAGGTGCGTGGATTTATCTCTGAGCTTTCTATTTTGTTCCATTGGTCTATATTTCTGTGTTTGTGCCAGTACCATATTGTCTTGATGACTGTGGCTTTGTAGTAGAGCCTGAAGTCAGGCAGGTTGATTCCTCCAGCTCCATTCTTCTTTTTCAAGATTGCTTTGGCTATTCGAGGTTTTTTGTATTTCCATACAAATTGTGAAAGTATTTGTCCTAGCTCTGTGAAAAATACCGTTGGTAGCTTGATAGGGTTTGCATTGAATCTATAGATTACTTAGGGTAGTATAGTCATTTTCACAATATTGATTCTTCTGATCCATGAACATGGTATATTTCTCCATCTATTTGTGTCCTCTTTGATTTCTTTCACCAGTGTTTTATCATTTTCTATATATAGGTCTTTTGTTTCTTTAGGTAGATATATTCCTAAGTATTTTATTCTTTTCATTGCAATGGTGAATGGAATTGTTTCCTTAATTTCTCTTTCTGTTTTCTCATTGTTAGTGTATAGGAATGCAAGGGATTTCTGTCTGTTGATTTTATATCCTGCAACTTTACTGCATTCATTGATTAGCTCTAGTATTTTTCTGGTGGAGTCTTTCAGGTTTTCTATGTAGAGGATCATGTCATCTGCAAGCAGTGAGAGTTTTACTTCTTCTTTTGCAATCTGGATTCCTTTTATTTCTTTTTCTGCTTTGATTGCTGTGGCCAAAACTTCCAAAACTATGTTGAATAGTAGTAGTGAGAGTGTGCACCCTTGTCGTGTTCCTGACTTTAGGGGAAATATTTTCAATTTTTCACCATTGAGGATAATGTTTGCTGTGGGTTTGTCATATATAGCTTTTATTATGTTGAGGTATGTTCCATCTATTCCTACTTTCTGGAGGGTTTTTTTTTTTTTTGTCATAAATGGATGTTGAATTTTGTCAAAGGCTTTCTCTGCATCTATTGAGATAATCATATGGTTTTTATCTTTCAGTTTGTTAATGTGGTGTATTACATTGATTAATTTGTGGATATTGAAGAATCCTTGCATCCCTGGGATCAAGCCCACTTGGTCATGATGTATGATCTTTTTAATATGTTGTTGGAGTCTGTTTGATAGAATTTTGTTAAGGATTTTTGCATCTATGTTCACCAGTGATATTGGCCTGTAGTTTTCTTTTTTTGTGTGTGGCATCTTTGTCAGGTATTGCTGTTAGGATGATGGTGGCCTTATAGAATGAGTTTGGAAGTTTACCTTCCTCTGCAATTTTCTGAAAGAGTTTAAGTAGGATAGTTGTTAGCTCTTTTCTAAATTTTTGGTCAAATTCAACTGTGAAGCCGTCTGGACCTGGGCTTTTGTTTGCTGGAAGATTTCTGTTTACAGTTTCAATTTCCATGCTTCTGATGGGTCTGTTAAAATTGTTTCTATTTCTTCTTGGTTCAGTTTTGGAAAGTTGTACTTTTCTAAGAATTTGCCCACTTCTTCCAAGTTGTCCATTGTATTGGAATATAGTTGCTGATAATAGTCTCTTATGATCCTTTGTATTTGTGTGTTTTCTGTTGTGATCTCTCCATTTTCATTTTTAATTTTGTTAATTTGGTTTTTCTCCCTTTGTTTCTTGATGAGTCTGGCTAATGGCTTGTCAATTTTATTTACCCTCTCAAAGAACCAGCTTTTGGCTTTGTTGATTTTTGCTATGGTCTCTTTTGTTTCTTTTGCATTTATTTCTGCCCTAATTTTTAAGATTTCTTTCCTTCAACTAACCCTGGGGTTCTTCATTTCTTCATTTTCTAGTTGCTTTAGGTGTAGAGTTAGGTTATTTATTTGACTTTTTTCTTGTTGCTTGAGGTAAGCCTGTATTGCTATGAACCTTCCCCTTAGCACTGCTTTTGCAAGGTCCCATAGGTTTGGAGGTGTTGTGTTTTCATTTTCTTTCATTTATATGCATATTTTTATTTTTTTATTTCTTCTGTGATTTGTTGGTTATTCAGCCGCGTGTTGTTCAGCCTCCATATGTTGGAATTTTTAATAGTGTTTCTCCTGTAATTGACATCTAATCTTACTGCATTGTGGTCACAAAAGATGCTTGGGATTATTTCAGTTTTTTTGAATATGCCAAGGCCAGATTTATGGCCCAGGATGTGATCTATCCTGAAGAAGGTTCCGTGTGCACTTGAGAAAAATGTGAAATTAATTGTTTTGGGGTGAAATGTCCTATAGATATCCATTAGGTCTAACTGGTCTATTGTATCATTTAAAGTTTGTGTTTCTTTGTTAATTTTCTGTTTAGTTGAACTATCCATAGGTGTGATTGGACTATTAAAGTCTCCCACTATTATTGTGTCATTGTTAATTTCCCCTTTCATATTTATTAGTATTTGTCTTACATATTGCGGTGCTCCTATGTTGGGTGCATACATATTTATAATTGTTATTTCTTCTTCTTGGATTGATCCTTTGATCATTATGTAGTGTCCTTCTTTGTCTCTTTTCACAGCATCTGTTTTAAAGTCTATTTTATCTTAAATGAATATTGCTACTCATGCTTTCTTTTGGTCTCCATTTGCATGGAATATCTTTTTCCAGCCCTTCACTTTCAGTCTGTATGGGTCCCTTGTTTCGAGGTGGGTCTCTTGTAGACAACATATATAAGGGTCTTGTTTTTGTATCCATTCAGCCAGTCTTTGTCTTTTGGTTGGGGCATTCAACCCATCTACATTTAAGGTAATTATTGATAAGTATGATCCCGTTGCCATGGGTTTGAGTTTATACACCCTTTCTGTGTTTCCTGTCGAGAGAAGATCCTTTAGCATTTGTTGGAGAGCTGGTTTGGTGGTGCTGAATTCTCTCAGCTTTTGCTTGTCTGTAAAGCTTTTGATTTCTCCTTTATATTTGAATGAGATCCTTGCTGGTTTCAGTAATTTGAGCTATAGGTTATTTTCTTTCATCACTTTAAGTATGTCCTGCCATTCTCTTCTGGCCTGAAGAGTTGCTATTGAAAGATCAGCTGGTATCCTTATGGGAATCCCCTTTGTGTGTTATTTGTTGTTTTTTCCTTGCTGCTTTTAATATTTGTTCTTTGTGTTTGATCTTTGTTAATTTGATTAATATGTGTCTTGGGGTGTTTTGCCTTGGGTTTATCCTGTTTGGGACTCTCTGGGTTTCTTGGACTTGGGTGACTATTTCCTCCCCCATTTTAGGAAAGTTTTCAACAATTATCTCCTCAAGTATTTTCTCATGGCCTTTCTTTTTGTCTTCTTCTTCTGGGACTCCTATGATTTGAATATTGGGGCATTTAACATTGTCCCAGAGGTCTCTGAGGTAGTCCTCATTTCTTTTAATTCTTTTTTCTCTGTTTCCTTTATTTCTACCATTCTATCTTATACCTCACTAATCCTATCTTCTGCCTCCATTATTCTACTGTTGGATCCCTCCAGAATATTTTTGATCTCATTTATTGCATTATTCATTATATATCGACTCTTTTTTATTTCTTCTAGGTCCTTGTTAAACCTTTCTTGCATCTTCTTGATCTTTGTCTCCAGGTTATTTATCTATAAATCTATTTTGTTTTCAAGATTTTGGATAATTTTCACTATCATTATTCGGAATTTTTTATCAGGTAGATGCCCTATCTCTTTCTCTTTTGTTTGGTTTGATGGGCATTTATCTTGTTCCTTTACCTGCTGGCTATTTTTCTGCCTTTTCATCTTGTTTATATTGCCTGGTTTGGGGTGGCCTTTCTGTATTTTGGCGGTTTGTGGTTCATCTTTATTGTGGAGGTTCTTCCCTGTGGATGGGGTTGAATGGGTGGCTTGTCAAGGTTTCCTGGTTAGGGAAACTTGTGTCAGTGTTCTGGTGGATGGAGCTGAATTTCTTCTCTCTGGAGTGGAAGAGTGTACGGTAATGAGTTTTGAGATGTCAGTGGGTTTGGTGTGACTTTGGGCAGCCTGTATATTGAAGTTCAAAGCTGTGTTTCTGTTTTGCTGGAGAATTTGCATGGTATGTGTTGCTTTGGAACTTGTTGGCCCTTGGGTAGTGCTTGGTTTCAGTGTAGGTATGGAGGCATTTGATGAGCACCTATTGATTAAAGTTTCCTGGAGTCAGGAGTTCTATGGTGTTCTCAGGATTTGGACTTAAGCCTTCTGCCTCTGGTTTTCAGTCTTATTCTTACAGTAGCCTCAAGATTTCTCAATCTATACAGTGCTGATGGGAAGACAGCTAGATTTATGATGAAAACTTTTTCCACAGTGAGGGACACCTGGAGAGGTACACAGAGTTACATGGAGAAAAGAAGAGGAAGGAGGGAGATAGAGGTGACCAGGAGGAGAAGAGGGGGAATCAAAAGGGGAGAGAGAAAGCTAGCCAGTAATCAGTTCTGTATGTGCTTTCCTCAGTCTGGATCCCTCAGAGATGTTCATGGAATTACACAGAGAAGAGAAGAGGGAGGAAGGAGACAGAGGTGGCCCAGGGGATAAAAGGGGGAATCAAAAAGGAGAGAGACGATCTAGCCAGTAATAAGTTCCCTAACTGTTCTCCACATCCCAGAACACACAATGAGATTCACAGAGTTGGGTAGAGAAGAGAAGGGGGAGGGAGGAGATAGAGATGACCTAGTGGAGAAAAAGGAGAGTCCAAGGGAGGAAAGCAATCAAGCCATTAATCTCACTTCCAAGTAAAAATGGGTACTGAAGATTGGGTTCTTAACACTACAAAATTGATAACAAATACCAAAAAGCAAAGATTAAAAATTTAGAGTGGAGGTTAGATTCTCAAAACTACAATATTAAAAAAAAAAACAAAGTCACAAGAATTATTTTATATATATATATATATATATATATATATATATATATATATATAAAGTCTCCTTTAAAAATAGGGTCCTTTTTTTTTTTTTGCAAAGTAATAGTAGGTAATAAAAATGAAAACTAAATGAATAATTGAGGACTTAAAATTAAAAAAATTTTAATTAAAAAAATGATTATAGCAAAAATATATCTAGGACTATCTATGGTGTTGTGGACAGTGTGGGGTCAGTTCATTTTCAGATAGTTTCTTGATCTGGCTTATAGTTCTCAAGGTCTATAGGCCGCTTTCTATGTCAGATCAGTTCAGTTCAGTCACTCAGTCATGCCCAACTCTTTGTGACCCCATGAATCGCAGCATGCCAGGCCTCCCTGTCCATCACCAACTCTCAGAGTTCACTCAGACTCACGTCCATCGAGTCAGTGATGCCATCCAGCCATCTCATCCTCTGTCGTCCCCTTCTCCTCTTGCCCCCAATCCCTCCCAGCATCAGAGTCTTTTCCAATGAGTCAACTCTTCACATGAGGTGGCCAAAGTACTGGAGTTTCAGCTTTAGCATCATTCTTTCCAAAGAAATCCCAGGGTTGATCTCCGTCAGAATGGACTGGTTGGATCTCCTTGCAGGCCAAAGGACTCTCAAGAGTCTTCTCCAACACCACAATTCAAAAGCATCAATTCTTTGGTGCTCAGCCTTCTTCACAGTCCAGCTCTCACATCCATACATGACCACTGGAAAAACCATAGCCTTGACTAGATGGACCTTTGTTGGCAAAGTAATGTCTCTGCTTTTGAATATGCCATCTAGTTTGGTCATAACTTTCCTTCCAACGAGTAAGCATCTTTTAATTTCATGGCTGCAGTCACCATCTGCAGTGATTTTGGAGCCCAAAAAAATAAAATCTGACATTGTTTCCACTGTTTTCCCATCTATTTCCCATGAAGTGATGGGACTGAATGTCATGATCTTCGTTTTCTGAATGTTGAGCTTTTGGTCAACTCTTTCACTCTCCACTTTCACTTTCATCACGAGGCTTTTTAGTTCCTCTTCACTTTCTGCCATAAGGGAGGTGTCATCTGCATATCTGAGGTTATTGATATTTCTCCCGGCAACCTTGATTCCAGCTTGTGTTTCTTCCAATCCAGCGTTTCTCATGATGTACTCTGCATATAAATTAAATAAGCAGGGTGAAAATATACAGCCGTGACATACTCCTAGACCAAAGGGGGCCAGTCAGCCAGTGGAAGACTCCCAGTGAAGGCACCTGGAAGAGTAGGCCGTGAATCCGCAGGCTCGGGTGGAAGCCCGGCCCGTCCCCAGACCTCCCTGGGACTGGACTGTGAGCGAAAGGGCCTAGTGTGCGTGGTGAGACCAGAGGCAGCATAGGGCCTCGCGCTGTATGCTCAGTTTTGTTTTATTTTCCTCCTGGAGCTTGATCCTGGCCTGGGAGTGCTTCCGGCTTCACATTCTGCACCCTTGGCACTTTGGTTTTGTAATGCTGGTGAGGTCTGTGTGGCCCCAATGTGGAGGTGACACCGGTTTTGTTTTTCCACCCGAAAATGAAAGCCTCTGGAGGGGTATACATTCTCTACCAGATTATGAGGTTTGCACACTTTTGGGCACTCTACTCCCTTGGTAACAGCAACTTCTTGCCGTGAATAGATGACTTTCTACTCCTTGTGAAGACTTTGCTAAGAAGCAGGAATTGCTTGAGGATTCTCTAAACAGACAGTGGTCTGCTGCTGCTGCTAAGTCACTTCAGTTGTGTCCGACTCTGTGCGACCCCATAGACGGCAGCCCACCAGGCTCCCCCATCCCTGGGATTCTCCAGGCAAGAATACTGGAGTGGGTTGCCATTTCCTTCTTCAATGCACAAAGTGAAACATCAAAGTGAAGCCGCTCAGTCGTGTCCAACTCTTAGCGAACTCATGGACTGCGGCCCACCATGCTCCTCCGTCCGTGGGATTTTCCAGGCAAGCGTACTGGAGTGGGGTGCCATTACCTTCTCCAGACAGTCGTCTAGAAAACCGAAATATCTAGAAAATGAATAGTGTATATTTTCAGCCAGGTACATTTTTACATTTCTGTTGAGGGCCGTGTCTGCTACTGCATCTGATGATATCTTAAGAGGGCTTCCACTCCAGAACCTAGATTCACTTCTTTCCCTAGGTCCTCACAACACTATGGTTTTGAAAAACTATCCTTAAACTGCATCTGCTGGTGTTGGCTCAAGTCTAGACCTACGAATATATGGCTCATTTCAGATTTAACAGTTGATAGAACTATCAAATGAAATTCACTTTTATGATCAGAATGATTCCAAAATATTTGTTCTTTTGACACATTACACCTTAATTCTGCTATGGCTCTTCATAGTCCTTTGGTTTGAGACTTGGAAAACCTAAAAAAAAAAAAAAGGAAAATTCCTTATCATGATCCAATATCTGCTTATTGAGCACTTGTCCTGTGCTAGCTCCTGAAAAAAAAGTCACAGCCTTTTCCTTGATGACCCCATTCTTTTCCCATTCTAGAGGTAATGACACAAATGTTTTATGGGCATCTCTCAAATAGTTTTCTACACATTTACAGAACTACCAAGTACATGATAGACACAGTGGTATCATTCTGTGAGTGTTGTTTTTCAGAGTTTTAGAAAATTACACAACTACATGTACACTCCTATTCATAGCAGCATCATTCACAAGAACCAAAAGGTGGAAACAACTCACATGCCCATCAACAGATGAACAGATAAACAAACTGTAGTATGTGCATACAGTGAAGTATTATTCACCCTTATAAAGGATTTAAATTCTGAGACATGCTAGAGCATGAATGAACCTTGAATATAATTGTGCTAGGAAAGAAGCCAGTCACAAAAGACCAAATAATGTATGATTACACTTACATGAGCTACCATAAAATAGTCAAATTGATAAAGATAGAAATTAGAATGATGGTTACCAGGGACTGGGCAGAAGGGAGAATGCAAAGTTATTGTTTAGTAGATACCAAGTTACAGTTTGGGATGCTAGAAAAAATCCAAGATGGATGGTGGTGATGGTTTTGAGTGTATTTAATGCCAGTGTGAATGTATTTAATACTACTGAATTATACACTCACAAAGGTTAAAATGGTAAATTTTAGGTTATATATATTTTACCACAATTTAAAAACTGGGGAAAAAAATCACACAACTAATGATTTCCTTGTAAGAAAGTCAAATGCAAACATTTGCAGTGTAAAACACGACGAACCCCACTGTCCACTTCCCCCCTCCCTCCCATTCTGCTCTCCTGAGGTAAATGCTTGCAGACGGTCTGGTGTGTGCTCTGAGTCTTATCTGTGAACTGACATACATTACAGAGCAAAGTTCTGGGACCAGACTGGGTTAAAATCCTGGCTCTACCATTGGCCAACTTGACCCTTGCCAGTGGGGTCATTGCCCAGTGACCCTTGGGCAAGGTAGTGTTTTTGTGCTTTAGGTTCTTCACTTGTAAAGGAAGAATGGTAATTGAAGCTTCTGAATGAGGGTCCCAGTGATGATTATACTAGATAATGCACTTAGCACAGTACCTAGCACTTAGGTGGTCAAGAAATGTTAGCTTGCTATTGAATATAGTGTGTTCATCTTTAGAGAATGAGCAAAGTAGGCTGGCAGATAATACCTGTGACATTAAAAGCAGAAAGCAAGGACTGGATGAAATTTGAGGAGGGAGGCCAGAAAGGGCAGCAGTAGAACCCAAGGAAGGAAATGAATGGCTGCCAATCAAATCTAGCATCTACCAATGGAACAAAATGTAGAGGAGATACAAGGAAACACAGAGAGAGGCACAGTAATAAAGGAGACTATCATACACTACTCTCAGTAAAAGACAAATCAAATGGACATGAAATTATTAAGGAGATAGAAGATGTAAATGAAATAATTGATAGAGTCCATCTTATGGATATACGTAAAAATTTGTACTCCCTCTTATTTTCTCATGAGCATGACGAGTTGTTTTATCTGCTTGGAATGGGAAATCAATTATTTTGGAAAACCATTTCTCCCCACCCCAGCCTGGTTCTGGAAAGGGGTAGCAGTGATAGAATCCCTACTAGCTGGCAGCAAGGACAGGCATGTGGCTCAGGCTAGACCAGTAATCATTTCCTATCTTTGGCCATAGTGGTTGGTTTATAGTTGGCCATGTGACTCAGGACAGGTGAACCAGAGGTCTTCAAGTTTTTTCAAACAATTTGGGCTAAGAGGTTCCTTTAGCACCACTGGTGGTAAACCTGATATGGGAAACCTGAATTCACCATATGGTAAGTTCAAGGATATGAATTCAGAGTTGCCTGTGCCATGGGACTGTTGGTAGGACTAAGCTAACTAGAAAGAATAAAACTGACATAAGGAGAAACAGAGATGCAAAACAGAGAGAGTTTTCCAAGGAGAGTCACAATTCTGATTGTTCCCGAGGCCATCTGCATCGCTGCCATTTGGTGGGTTGATTATACACATCTGTATATACTTGAGCCTTGAACAACACAAGCTTGAACTGCATGTGCCTACTTATAGGTGGATTTTTTTTTCCCCAATAAATCCCAGGATATGGGGCTGTGGATATAGAGGTCAACAGTGAAGTTTTCAACTGCAGGGAGAATCGAGAATTCCTGCCCCTAACTCCATGTTGTTCAAACATGAACTGTATTCCTTCTCTTGCTGATTGGAATTGGGGCTTATGTCATTTCAGCCACAAGAGTTGTAGTTAATATGAACTGGTGTGGTATGTGTAAACAATAGGATAATACCACAGGATGTTCCTGGGCCATTAATAAAGGAAAGTGGGGCAAAGGGAAGCCCAACATGCTTGTTCGTAGGACAGCAGCCCCCAGCCACTCCTCTGTGGCACAGGGCCTGCTGCTAAGGTGTGATGAGGCCGAGGCCAACGTTGACCAAAATTTCAAATTGCCCCCTTCCCACATATTTGGCAGTGCACCCTGTCATTGCAGGCTTGAGCATTTCCAGTGAGAAGGATGTTCTCAACTTCCCCTCCTAATTCCTCTGTGCTTACCCACAAGACTTCCCTGCCAGTGCAGTGCATTTATCTCCTCACCTGCACATGCTCACAGCATGTGTGCACATGTGCCCTCAAATGCCTTCACGAACACACACGTCAGTATCCATGAGACCTCAGGTGAGATTTCATAAAAGAAAGCATCTGTAGGACAAAAAATTTTGTTTTGTTGACCTTTAAATCGTTGGTGTTTAAATCTCATATGCCTGTTGTGCTCTAGTTATTGCCACATAAACGGCAAGAAGCCGTTTTGATCTCAGCTGCCTGTCCAGTCTCATTTTATTCAGTGTCCAACATTAATGAACTGGCAGTTCATTTCTTTCTAGGTCTTGAGCATCCTCCAAAGGAGATCCTGACAGATGAGTATCCACTTCACCATTCTTAGCCTGTTCTGCCCTCGTGTGGGCAAGGGACACAAATGCTTTGGGATTTAAGCCCCAAGTTCTATTTGAAAATAGCTCTAATGATCAGAGGTCTGATCATTCTCTCCAGGGGTAAGTAGTTTGCCTTATTCATTCAAAATTGCTTGTGACTTCCATCCATGTTCCTGTGAGCACTTGCAGTTCTTTTTCCCCTGATGTATATGACCATATTTTCTGACTATATCAGAATGTTCTCATTCCGTTCTCCTGGTAATGGACACTTTGCTTGTTTCTAGTTTTCCACTATTATATCCAGTGTTGCTGTAAATCCATGTACCTGCCTCTTGATGTGTAGATTTGAGAGTTTCTCTTGGGAGCATACCTGGAAGAGAGCGGCTGCATTATAGGGGATGCAGATGTTCAACTTTTGCATGATAATCTAATATTCTTTCCCAAAGTGTTTTGATCAACTTATAGCCCCACCAGAGTGTGTGAGAGTTGCCATTATTGCAAATTCTTACTATCATTTGAATTTTCCAGAACTTTACATTTTGGTCAAATTAGTGAGTACAAAAAAAAAAAAAAAAAGTGGTATGTCACTGTGATTACTAGGAGTTTGTCAAATTTGTTTTCAGAGTCAATGGCCTTAAGCTGAGTTACTGAATGGGGCAAAGGGATAATATTCCAGATGGATGAACCACTTAAGGAAGTTTCTTTGTCCATTTGGGCCACTATAACAAAATACCACAGACCGGGTAATTTATAAACAAACCAAAACAATCTCTTCCTTACAATTCTGGATGCTGAAGTCCAAAATTGGACTGCCAGCCTGATTATGTGAGTGCCCTCTTCCAGGTCACAGACTTGTCCTTGTATCCCCACAGGATGGAATGGACTAGGGCTCCCGGGGGCTTTCTTCTTATAAGGGCACTAATCCCATTCATGAGAAATCCACCCTTATGACCTGATCATCTCCTAAAGGTCCCATCTTCCATCATATTGGATATTAGGATTTCAACATATGGATTTTGAGGGGACGCAAACATTCAGATCATAGCAGAAAGTGTTCTGAGTCAGGTCAGAAGTTAGTACATTTAAAGAAGAGAAAAAAGTCACCACAGGTGGAATGCAACGCCTTCACTGCTGCCCAGTTAGCTAACCTCTCAGTACCTCATATCTTACCTGACTTGACCTGTGAAATCTGCCAGATCCCACCTGCCAGTGCTGATCTCTGACCAGCTCTCAATGTTTGTATCATATAATATGGTGAAGTTTAACCAAGTTGATTCACACTGGGTTATGCTTCTTATCTTTTATTTGATAGGTTTAACATTTGGATGAACTTCCAGAAATTTATTTGAAAATATCTTTCTTATCATCCCTTCACTGGTTTCTCATCAATGTGTCTTTGTTTATCAAACAACTTTAAAATTGATTTTTGAAGCACATGTGGACTCCCATATGGAATCCTGAAAGATGGGTGAGAATGAATTTTCAGGAATTTATTTTATAGGTTTCTTTGGCCAAGAAAGGGTATAGACCCTGTTAACTCAGTAGCTGTGAATTACAGTTATATTTATTCTTTGGAAAATATAACTGCTGGTTAAATGAGTGTGATTCTAAATGCAATTTTGCCCCTCCTACTATCTTGTTGGTTCTTCCCATTTGCCCTTGCATGTGGGGTATCATTTTTTGGTAGGACCCAATATTCTCCTGTCGATGGTTGTTCAGCAGTGAGTTTGAATTTTGGAGTTCTTGCTGGAGAAGATGAGCGCACACCCTTCCACTCTGCCATCTTATTCTCTTTTGTATAGTTCTTCTGTGTATTCTTGCCACCTCTTCTTAATATCTCCTGCTTCTATTAGGTCCATACTGATTCTGTTCTTCATTGTGCCCATCTGTGCATGATATGTTCAACTGTTATCTCTAATTTTATTGAAGAGATCTCTGGTCTTTCCCATTCCATTGTTTTCCTCTTTTTTTTTTTTTTTTTTTGCATTGATCACTTAGGAAGTCTTTCTTATCTCTCCTTGCTATTCTTTGGAACTCTACACTCAGATGAGTATATCTTTCCTTTTCTCCTTTGCCTTTCTGATTCTGATGATGGCCCTCAATGAAGCACACCAATTGGTATTTGTTACCTTGTACAATCCCTGCCACATGGGCCTCTGGCTGCTCTAACTAGTAGGTTGCTATGGAAGGGATACTGTGTCAGTTCCAGACCCTCTCTTCTTTTTTTTAATATTCAGCCTTTATTTTTTCCCAACTTTATTGGTATGTAATTGACATATAAAACTGTGTAAGTTTAAGGTGTACAATGTGATGATTTAATATATGCATATATCATGAAATGATTACCATGAAATAAGGCTAGTTAACACAGCCATCACCTCACATAGCTGCCTTTTTTGTGTGTGTGGTGAGGACTTTTTGGATTTAAATCTCTTAGCAAGTCTCAAATATACTATGCAGTGTTGTTAACTATAGTCATCATGCTATAGATTAGATACCAAGAAATTGCTCATCTTATAACTGGAAGCTTGTACCCTTTGATCATCTTTACTCATTTCTTCCTCCTGGCCTCTAGAAAAACCATCAATCTACCCTCTCTTTCTACGAGTTTGGGTTTTTCTTTTTTTAGATTCCACATACAAATGAGATCATAAAATATTTGTCCTTCTCTGTGTGACTTCATTAAGCATAATGTCCTCCAAGTCCATTCATATTATCACAAATGGCAGGATTTCCTTCTTTTTGTTGCTTAATAATATTCCACTTTGTGTGTCTATGCACACATGTGCACACATACACACACTCTACAATTTCTTTACCTTTCATCTGTCAATGGACACTTAAGTTGTTTCCATGTCTTGGCTACTGTGAATATTGCTGCAGTGAATATGGAGGTACAGCCATCTCTTCAAGACAGTAATTTCATTTCCTTCAGATATATACACAGGAGTGGGATTGCTGGATCATATGGTAAATTCTAGTGTTAATTTTTTAAGGAACTTGCACACTGTTTTCTAAAGGGGTTGTACTAATTTACATTTCCATCAACAGTGTATAAAGATTCCCTTTTCTCCACATCTTTGCCAGAATTTGTTATGGCTTGTCCTTTTATCATAGAGTTTCTAACAGATTTGAGAGGATATCTTATTGTGGTTTTGATTTGCATTTCCCTGATGATTGGTGATATTGAGCACCTTTTCATGTATCAGTTGGCCATTTGCATATATTCTTTGGAAAATTGTCTATTCAGATTCTTTGCCCATTTTAAAATCTGATAATTTGTTTTATTGCTGTTAAGTTTTATGAGTTCCTTATATATTTTAGATATTAACCCCTTATGAGATAGATGGTTTGCAAACATTTTTTCCCATTCTGTAGATTGCCTTTTAATTTTGTTGATTATTTCTTTTGCTGGGCAGTAGCTTTTATTGTGATGTAGTCCTACATGGTGAGTTTTGCTTTTGTTGAAAGAAAAAACTGAAAAGGCTTAGTAGAAACTATTCATTAAGGCTGAAGGAAAATTTCATTTTGGAGATTGTTTATCACAATGTAAGAAGTCTAACTAGGGAGTGTCCAAGATGGCAGAGTAGGAAGACCCTTAGCTCACCCCCTTCCATAAAATTTATACTACTTACAGAGCAACCATTGAAGAGAAAGACCTGTAGAAGGCAGAAAATTTATACAATGAAATTTACAAAGAAGGAACCACAAAGAGTTGGGTAGGAGGGCCAGATATGTGGTATAGTTCAGACCAATAACTTGCTGAGCAGGAAACCCATGAAGGGGAGAATAATTACAACTGCAGAGGTTCTCCCAAAGGAGGAAGGTGTCCAAGCTCTACATCAGGCTCCCCATCCTGGGGGTTCTGTGCCAGGAAGACAAACCTCTAGAACTTGGCTTTGAAGACCAGAGGGCTTAGTTTCAGGAGAGCCAGAGGCCTGGAGGAAATAGAGACTCCTCTCTTAAAGGGTGCACACAAAAGCTCACATGTTCCAGGACCCAGGGAAGAAGAAATAATTTGGGATGAGCCTGGGTCAGCCTTACCTGCTGACCTTGGGAAAGCCTCCCAGGGAGGCAGGAGGCAACTGGAGCTCACCCAGGGGACACAGACACTCTGGCAGCCATTTTTGGAAGCTTGTTCTATCACAAAGACACTGGTACTGGCAAATATCATTTTGGAATCCTTCTAGCTTATTTGTACTGTGACATACCAGCCTGTCGGCATCAGTACTCAGACAACTCAGGGCAAGCAGCTGGCCAGGTGGTGACACAGCCATACCCACCAACAGGAGGGCTGCCTTAAGACCCTTGAACCTCCAGCCACCTCAGGACTAGGCCCCCTATACCAGGGAGTCTTGGAAATTTCCCCACACCTTCTGGGCCCTGCAGCCAGCCTCTGATACCCTGCTCTGCCTAAAAGCATTCTTGCCTGGAGCATTCCATGGATGGAGGAGCCTAGTGGGCTACAGTCCATGGGGTCACAACAAGATGACTGAGAACACACACACACCCCTGTCTGCCAGCAGGTGAGCAGCAACTCCTCAAACTCCACAGTTCTGGAGCCAGAGATCGCAGGATACTATACATAGAAAATCCTAAAGACACCACCCAAAAAACTACCTGATCTCATCAATAAATTAGGATACAAAATTAGTAGGCAGCAATCTGTTGTTTTCTATATACTAACAATGAACTGTGAGAAAGAGAAATTTACCAGTGCAGGAAAATGAATAAAATATCTAAGAGTAAATCTAATCAAGGAGGTAAAAGACCTGTACTTGGAAAACTGGAGAACAGGCAAGTTTGGCCTTGGAGTACAAAATGAAGCAGGGCGAAGGCTAACAGAATTTTGCCAAGAGAATGCACTGGTCATAGAAAACACGCTTTTCCAACAACGCAAGAGACGACACTACACATGGACATCACCAGATAAATAATACTGAAATCAGATTGATTATATTCTTTGCAGACTAAAATGGAGAAGCTCTATACAGTCAGCAGAAAGAAGACAGGGAGCTGACTGTGTCTCAGATCATGAAGTCCTTATTGCAAATTTCAGAATTAAATTGAAGAAAGTGGGGAAAACCACTAGACCATTCAGGTATGACCTAAATCAAATCCCTTAACATTATACAGTGGAAGTGAGAAATAGATTTAAGGGATTAGATCTGATAGACATAGTGCCTGAAGAACTATGGATGGAGGTTCATTATATTGTACAGGAGGCTGAGATCAAAACCAACCCAAGGAAAAGAAATGCAAAAAGGCAAAATGGTTGTCTGAGGAGGCCTTATAAATAGTCGAGAAAAGAAGGGAAGTAAAAGGTGAAGGAGAAATGGAAATATATATCCATTTGAATGCAGAGTTGCAAAGAATAGCAAGGAGAGATAAGAAAGCCATCCTAAGTGATCAATGCAAAGAAAGAGGAAGACAATAGAATGGGAAAGACTAGAGATCTCTTCAAGAAAATCAGAGATACCAAAGGAACATTTCATATAAGTTCAGTTCAGTTCAGTTCAGTCGCTCAGTCGTGTCTGACTCTTTGTGATCCTGTGGACCACACCATGCCAGGCTTCCCTGTCCATCACCAAATCCCGGAGATTGCTCGAACTCATATCCATCGAGTTGGTGATTTCATCCAACCATCTCATCCTCAGTTGTCCCCTTCTCCTGCCTTAATCATTCCCAGTATCAGGGTCTTTTCCGAGGAGTCAGTTCTTCGCATCAGGTGGCCAAAATATTGGAGTTTCAGCTTCAGCATCAGTCCTTCCAATGAATATTCAGGATTGATTTCCTTTTGGATGGACTGGTTTGATCTCCTTGCAGTCCAAGGGACTCTCAAGAGTATTCTCCAACACCACAGTTCAAGCATCAATTTTTTGGCGCTCAGCTTTTTTAATAGTCCAATTCTCACATCCATACATGACTACTGGATAAACCATAGCTTTGACTAGATGGACCTTTGTTGGCAAAGTAATGTCTCTGCTTTTTAATCTGCTGTCTAGGTTGCTCATAGCTTTTCTTCCTAGGAGCAAGCATCTTTTAATGTCATGGCTGAAGTCACTATCTGCAGTGATTTTGGAGCCCCGCAAAATAAAGTCTCTCACTGTTTCCATTGTTTCCCCATCTATTTGCCATGAAATGATGGGACCAGATGCCACGATCTTCATTTTCTGAATGTTGAGTTTCAGCCAGCTTTTTCACTCTCCTCTTTCACTTTCATCAAGAGGCTTTTTAAAGGACAGAAATGGTATGGACCTAAGAGAAGCAGGAAATATTAAGAAGACGTGGCAAGAACACCCAGAACTATACAGAAGAGATCTTAATGACCCAGATAATCACGATGGTGTGATCACTCGCCTAGAGCCAGACATCCTGGAATGTGAAATCAAGTGGGCCTTAGGAAGCATCACTATGAACAAAGCTAGTGGAGGTGATTCAAATCCTAAAAGATGATGCTGTGAAAGTGCTGCACTCAATATTCCAGCTAATTTGGAAAACTCAGCGGTGGCCACAGGACTGGAAAAGGTCAGTTTTCATTGCAGTCCCAATGAAAGGCAATGCCAAAGAATGTTCAAACTACCACACAGTTGTTCTCATCTCACACAATTGAAAGTAATGCTGAAAATACTCCAAGCTAGGCTTCAACTCAGTAGTATGTGAACCAAGAACTTCCAGATGTTCAAGCTAGATTTAGAAAAGGTGGAGGAACCAGATATCAAATTGCCAACATCTGTTGGATCATAGAAAAAGCAAGACAATTCCTGAAAAACATCTATTTCTGCTTAATTGACTACGCTAAACCCTATGACTGCATGTCATTGACTATGCTAAACCCTATGACTGCATGGATCACGACAAACTGGAAAATTCTTCAAGAAATGGGAATATCAGGCCACCGTACCTGCCTCCTGAGAAATCTGTATGCAGGTCAAGAAGCAACAGTTAGAACAGAACATGGATCAATGGACTGGTTCCAAATTGGGAAAGGAGTGCGACAAGGCTGTATATTGTCACCCTGCTTATTTAACTTCCATGCAGAATACATCATGTGAAATGCCAGGCTGGATGAAGCACAAGCTGGAATCAAGATTGCCAGGGGAAATATCAATAACCTCAGATATGCACATGATACTAAAGACCCTCTTGATGAAAGTGAAAGAGCAGAGTGAAAAAGCTGGCTTCAAACTAAACATTCAAAAAATGAAGATTATGACATCTGGTCCCATCAATTCATTTCAGTTCAGTTGCTCCGTCATGTCTGACTCTTCAACCCCATCAACTGCTGCACACCCGGCTTTCCTGTCCATCACCAATGCCTGGATCTTGCTCAAACTTGTGTCCATCTAGTTGGTGATGCTATCCAACCATCTCATCCTCTGTCATCCCCTTCTTCTCCTGCCTTCAGTCTGTTCCAGCTGTTATCAGGGTCTTTTTCTGTCCCATCACTCCATGGCAAATAGATGGGGAAGCGATGGAAATAGTGACAGACTGTATTTTCTTGGACTCTTAAATCACCGAAGATGGTGACTGCTACCATGAAATTGAAAGACTCTTGCTCTTTGAAAGAAAAACTATGACAAACGTAGACAGCATATTAAAAAGCAGAGGCATTACTTTGCCAACAAAGGTCTGAAAGCTATGGTTTTCCAGTAGTCATGTATTGACATGAGAGTTGGACCATAAAGAAAGCTAAGTGCCAAAGATTTGATGCTTTTTAACTGTGGTGTTGGAGAAGACGCTTGAGAGTTTGTTTCTGCAAGGAGATCAAACCAGTCAATCGTAAAGGAAATCAACCCTGAATATTCACTGGAAGGATTGATGCTGAAGCTGAAGCTCCAGTACTTTGGCCACTTGATGCACAAATTGACTCACTTAGAAGGAACCTGATGGTAGGAAAGATTGAAGGCAGGAGAAGGGAATGACAGAGGATGAGATACTTGGATGGCATCACAGACTCAATGGACATGAGTTTGAGCAAGCTCCAGAAGTTGGTGATGGACAGGGAAGCCTGGCATGCTGCAGTCTATAGGGTCATATAGAGTGGGACACAACTGAGTGACTGAACTGAAATGAAGTGATCTTGGAAAACTATAAGACACTGATTGAAGAAACTGATGATGACAGAAACGGATGGAAAGATATACTGTGCTCCTGAATTGAAAGAATTACTATCATTAAAATGACCAGACAGCCTAGGACAATCTAGAGATTTTCTCAATGCAATCCATATCAAATTACCAAGGTCATTTTTCACAAATCTAGAACAAATAATTGTTCATCTACTTTTGTAAACAAAAAGACCTCATGCTGACCTATATACATCCAAGACCCACAGCTATAAAATTAAAAATATAGGAAATTCCCTGGTAGTCCAGGGTCCAGTGGTTAACTCTCGCTGCTTTCACTACTGTGGGACAGGGTCCACTCCCTGGTCTGGGAACTTAAGATCCCACAAGCTGTGTAGTGTGACCAAAAAACCCCCCCACGAAATACAAGAAAAAATAGATATAAAATTTTAAATATATTTTAAGGGAAAAAATTAAATATACAAATACACTTACATTTAAAAATGTTAAGACATTAAATTTATTTTTTTAATTAATTTTATTTTATTTTTAAACTTTACATAATTGTATTAGTTTTGCCAAATATCAAAATGAATCCGCCACAGGTATACATGTGTTCCCCATCCTGAACCCTCCTCCCTTCTCCCTCCCCATTCCATCCCTCTGGGTTGTCCCAGTGCACCAGCCCCAAGCATCCAGTATCGTGCATCGAACCTGGATTGGCAACTTGTTTCATACATGATATTTTACATGTTTCAATGCCATTCTCCCAAATCTTCCCACCCTCTCCCTCTCTCACAGAGTCCATAAAATTGTTCTATACATCAGTGTCTCTTTTGCTGTCTCATACATAGGGTTATTGTTACCATCTTTCTAAATTCCATATATATGCATTAGTATACTGTATTGGTGTTTTTCTTTCTGGCTTACTTCACTCTGTATAATAGGTTCCAGTTTCATCCACCTCATTAGAACTGATTCAAATGTATTCTTTTTAATGGCTGAATAATACTCCATTGTGTATATGTACCACAGCTTTCTTATCCATTCATCTGCTGATGGACATCTAGGTTGCTTCCATGTCCTGGCTATTATAAACAGTGCTGCGATGAACATTGGGGTACATGTGTCTCTTTCCCTTCTGGTTTCCTCAGTGTGTATGCCCAGCAGTAGGATTGCTGGACCATAAGGCAGTTCTATTTCCAGTTTTTTAAGGAATCTCCACACTGTTCTCCATAGTGGCTGGACTAGTTTGCATTCCCACCAACAGTGTAAGAGGGTTCCCTTTTCTCCACACCCTCTCCAGCATTTATTACTTGTAGACTTTTGGATCACAGCCATTCTGACTGGTGTGAAATGGTACCTCATAGTGGTTTTGATTTGCATTTCTCTGATAATGAGTGATGTTGAGCATCTTTTCATGTGTTTGTTAGCCATCTGTATGTCTTCTTTGGAGAAATGTCTGTTTAGTTCTTTGGCCCATTTTTTGATTGGGTCATTTATTTTTCTGGAATTGAGCTGTAGGAGTTGCTTGTATATTCTCGAGATTAGTTGTTTGTCAGTTGCTTCATTTGCTATTATCTTCTCCCATTCTGAAGGTTGTCTTTTCACCTTGCTAATAGTTTCCTTTGATGTGCAGAAGCTTTTAAGGTTAATTAGGTCCCATTTGTTTATTTTTGCTTTTATTTCCAATATTCTGGGAGGTGGGTCATAGAGGATCCTGCTGTGATGTGTGTCAGAGAGTGTTTTGCCTATGTTCTCCTCTAGGAGTTTTATAGTTTCTGGTCTTACATTTAGATCTTTAATCCATTTTGAGTTTATTTTTGTGTATGGTGTTAGAAAGTGTTCTAGTTTCATTCTTTTACAAGTGGTTGACCAGATTTCCCAGCACCACTTGTTAAAGAGATTGTCTTTAATCCATTATATATTCTTGTCTCCTTTGTCAAAGATAAGGTGTCCATATGTGCGAGGATTTATCTCTGGGCTTTCTATTTTGTTCCATTGATCTATATTTCTGTCTTTGTGCCAGTACCATACTGTCTTGATAACTGTGGCTTTGTAGTAGAGCCTGAAGTCAGGTAGGTTGATTCCTCCAGTTCCATTCTTCTTTCTCAAGATCGCTTTGGCTATTTGAGGTTTTTTGTATTTCCATACAAATTGTGAAATTATTTGTTCTAGCTCTGTGAAGAATGCTGTTGGTAGCTTGATAGGGATTGCATTGAATCTATAGATTGCTTTGGGTAGTATACTCATTTTCACTATATTGATTCTTCCAATCCATGAACATGGTATATTTCTCCATCTGTTAGTGTCCTCTTTGATTTCTTTCACCAGTGTTTTATAGTTTTCTATATATAGGTCTTTAGTTTCTTTAGGTAGATATATTCCTAAGTATTTTATTCTTTCCGTTGCAATGGTGAATGGAATTGTTTCCTTAATTTCTCTTTCTGTTTTCTCATTATTAGTGTATAGGAATGCAAGGGATTTCTGTGTGTTGATTTTATATCCTGCAGCTTTACTATAGTCATTGATTAGTTCTAGTAATTTTCTGGTGGAGTCTTTAGGGTTTTCTATGTAGAGGATCATGTCATCTGCAAACAGTGAGAGCTTTACTTCTTCTTTTCCAATTTGGATTCCTTTTATTTCTTTTTCTGCTCTGATTGCTGTGGCCAAAACTTCCATAACTATGTTGAATAGTAATGGTGAAAGTGGGCACCCTTGTCTTGTTCCTGACTTTAGAGGAAATGCTTTCAATTTTTCACCATTGAGGATAATGTTTGCTGTGGGTTTGTCATATATAGCTTTTATTATGTTGAGGTATGTTCCTTCTATTCCTGCTTTCTGGAGAGTTTTTATCATAAATGGATGTTGAATTTTGTCAAAGGCTTTCTCTGCATCTATTGAGATAATCATATGGTTTTTATTTTTCAATTTGTTAATGTGGTGTATTACATTGATTGATTTGCGGATATTGAAGAATCCTTGCATCCCTGGGATAAAGCCCACTTGGTCATGGTGTATGATCTTTTTAATGTGTTGTTGGATTCTGATTGCTAGAATTTTGTTAAGGATTTTTGCATCTATGTTCATCAGTGATATTGGCCTGTAGTTTTCTTTTTTTGTGGGATCTTTGTCAGGTTTTGGTATTAGGGTGATGGTGGCCTCATAGAATGAGTTTGGAAGTTTACCATCCTCTGCGATTTTCTGGAAGAGTTTCAGCAGGATAGGTGTTAGCTCTTCTCTAAATTTTTGGTAGAATTCAGCTGTGAAACCGTCTGGACCTGGGCTTTTGTTTGCTGGAAGATTTTTGATTGCAGTTTCAATTTCCGTGCTTGTGATGGGTCTGTTAAGATTTTCTATTTCTTCCTGATCGAGTTTTGGAAAGTTGTACTTTTCTAAGAATTTGTCCATTTCTTCCACGTTGTCCATTTTATTGGCATATAATTGTTGATAGTACTCTCTTATGATCCTTTGTATTTCTGTGTTGTCTGTTGTGATCTCTCCATTTTCATTTCTAATTTTATTGATTTGATTTTTCTCCCTTTGTTTCTTGATGAGTCTGGCTAATGGTTTGTCACTTTTATTTATCCTTTCAAAAAACCAGCTTTTGGTTTTGTTGATTTTTGCTATGATCTCTTTTGTTTCTTTTGCATTTATTTCTGCTCTAAGTTTTAAGATTTCTTTCCTTCTACTAACCCTGGGGTTCTTCATTTCTTCCTTTTCTAGTTGCTTTAGGTGTAGAGTTAGGTTATTTATTTGACTTGTTTCTTGTTTCTTGAGGTGTGCCTGTATTGCTATGAACTTTCCCCTTAGGACTGCTTTTACCGTGTCCCACAGGTTTTGGGTTGTTGTGTTTTCATTTTCATTAGTTTCTAAGCAAATTTTGATTTCTTTTTTGATTTCTTCTGTGATTTGTTGGTTATTCAGCAGTGTGTTGTTCAGCCTCCATATGTTGGAATTTTTAATAGTTTTTCTCCTGTAATTGAGATCTAATCTTACTGCATTGTGGTCAGAAAAGATGCTTGGAATGATTTCTATTTTTTTGAATTTACCAAGGCTAGCTTTATGGCCCAGGATGTGATCTATCCTGGAGAAGGTTCCATGTGCGCTTGAGAAAAAGGTGAAATTCATTGTTTTGGGATGAAATGTCCTATAGATATCAATTAGGTCTAACTGGTCTATTGTATTGTTTAAAGTTTGTGTTTCCTTGTTAATTTTCTGTTTAGTTGATCTATCCATAGGTGTGAGTGGGGTGTTAAAGTCTCCCACTATTATTGTGTTATTGGTAATTTCTCCTTTCATACTTGTTAGCATTTGTCTTACATACTGCGGTGCTCCCGTGTTGGGTGCATATATATTTATAATTGTTATATCTTCTTCTTGGATTGATCCTTTGATCATTATGTAGTGACCATCTTTGTCTCTTTTCACAGCCTTTGTTTTAAAGTCTATTTTATCTGATATGAGTATTGCTACTCCTGCTTTCTTTTGGTCCCTATTTGCATGGAAAATCTTTTTCCAGCCCTTCACTTTCAGTCTGTATGTGTCCCCTGTTTTGAGGTGGGTCTCTTGTAGTCAACATATGTAGGGGTCTTGTTTTTGTATCCATTCAGCCAGTCTTTGTCTTTTGGTTGGGGCATTCAACCCATTTACATTTAAGGTAATTACTGATAAGTATGATCCCGTTGCCATTTACTTTATTGTTTTGGGTTCGAATTTATACACCATTTTTGTGTTTCCTGTCTAGAGAATATCCTTCAGTATTTGTTGGAGAGCTGGTTTGGTGGTGCAAAATTCTCTCAGCTTTTGCTTGTCTGAAAAGCTTTTGATTTCTCCTTCATACTTGAATGAGATCCTTGCTGGGTACAATAATCTGGGCTGTAGGTTATTTTCTTTCATCATTTTAAGTATGTCTTGCCATTCCCTCCTGGCTTGAAGAGTTTCTATTGAAAGATCAGCTGTTATCCTTATGGGAATTCCCTTGTGTGTTATTTGTTGTTTTTCCCTTGCTGCTTTTAATATTTGTTCTTTGTGTTTGATCTTTGTTAATTTGATTAATATGTGTCTTGGGGTGTTTTGCCTTGGGTTTATCCTGTTTGGGGCTCTCTGGGTTTCTTGGACTTGGGTGATTATTTCCTTCCCCATTTTAGGGAAGTTTTCAACAATTATCTCCTCAAGTATTTTCTCATGGTCTTTCTTTTTGTCTTCTTCTTCTGGGACCCCTATGATTCGAATGTTGTAGCATTTAATATTGTCCTGGAGGTCTCTGAGATTGTCCTCATTTCTTTTAATTCGTTTTTCTTTTATCCTCTCTGATTCATTTATTTCTACCATTCTATCTTCTAATTCACTAATCCTATCTTCTGCCTCTGTTATTCTACTATTTGTTGCCTCCAGAGTGTTTTTAATTTCACTTATTGCATTATTCATTATATATTGACTTTTTTATTTCTTCTAAGTCCTTGTTAAACCTTTCTTGCATCTTCTCAATCCTTGCCTCCAGGCTATTTATCTGTGATTCCATTTTAATTTCAAGATTTTGGATCAATTTCACTATCATTATTCGGAATTCTTTATCAGGTAGATTCCCTATCTCTTCCTCTTTTGTTTGGTTTGGTGGGCATTTATCCTGTTCCTTTATCTGCTGGCTATTCCTCTGTCTCTTCATCTTGTTTAAATTGCTGAGTTTGGGGTGTCCTTTCTGTATTCTGGCAGTTTGTGGAGTTCTCTTTATTGTGGCGTTTCCTCACTGTGTGTGGGTTTGTACAGGTGGCTTGTCAAGGTTTCTTGGTTAGGGAAGCTTGTGTCGATGTTCTGGTGGATGGAGCTGTATTTCTTCTCTCTCCTTTCGAAGAGTTGGGTTGCTTTTCTGGGTGACTGATGTCCTCTGCTGGCATTCAGAAGTTGTTTTGTGGAATTTGCTCGAAGTTTAAATGCTCTTTTGATGAATTTGTGGGGGAGAAAGTGCTCTCCCTGTCCTACTCCTCCACCATCTTGGCTCCTCCCCAAGACATTAAATTTAAAAAATGCTTTGGCAGTGGCACAGATTGGCATTCAACACTTGGCTGTGGAGTCAGATGGCCCTCACATCAAATTCCTGCTTAACTGTAAACATGGGTAGGTCATTTCAGCATTTTGCAACCTGAGTTTGTTAATCTGTCAAATGGGGTATCAAATGACAAAAACAGTACAATTTAGTAACTAATGCAGTGTCCTTTATTTGAGAGGAAACAACCCATGAGTTAGGGGTGCCCAGTGCCTCACAAGCAGTGGAGCACTCTTCCGGAGGGATTTCAGCAAGAATGGGTGCTATTGAGCATTAGGAGAGGCAATGTAGAAACAGGGCATGATTGGCTAGGAGGTCAAGGATTTCCTGATAAGGCTAATAGGTCTATTTTCTAGGGTAAGATAAGCTAGCTAAAGTTGAGTTGGAGGACTGATTAATGTATGTTAGGTTTCCTAGACAGTGAGGTGTTTCCTGTGAGTGTGGACTGACATGGGTTTAGATTTGCATGTGGACCACTTGGGCTGCCTCCATTTTGTGAGTCCCAATATGCAAATTTCCTTTATCAGAGGGAAATGGTAGCTGTCTCTTCTTTCAGACTTGTTATGAGGACAAAATAGCCATAAATATCCTGATTACTTTAAAGCTATAGGAGTAAATAATATTAACCAAGAAAAAGCTATAGGAATTTATTTTTATTAAATCATCAGCACTTAGCCAAACTATGGTCTTGAAGGCTGCAAGTTAGTCAACCTGCCCTCTCTCTGAATCCCGGTTTACATTTGCAAGAATGTAGATGTAACCGTGGCCCATCCATGACAGCCAGATTATGGTCTGAGCAGTCATCATTTACTTACTTGCTACAGTTATTGACCTGTCTCTCTCCCACAGTCTTTATTTATTTATTTTTTTGTTTGTTTTTTTTTTGTTTGTTTTTTTTTTTTTTAATTTTATTTTATTTTTAAACTTTACATAACTGTATTAGATTTGCCAAATATCAAAATGAATCCGCCACAGGTATACATGTGTTCCCCATCCTGAACCCTCCTCCCTCCTCCCTCCCCATTCCATCCCTCTGGGTCGTCCCAGTGCACCAGCCCCAAGCATCCAGTATCGTGCATCGAACCTGGACTGGCAACTCATTTCATACATGATATTTTACATGTTTCAATGCCATTCTCCCAAATCATCCCACCCTCTCCCTCTCCCACAGAGTCCATAAGACTGTTCTATACATCAGTGTCTCTTTTGCTGTCTCGTACACAGGGTTATTGTTACCATCTTTCTAAATTCCATATATATGCGTTAGTATACTGTATTGGTGTTTTTCTTTCTGGCTTACTTCACTCTGTATAATAGGCTCCATTTTCATCCACCTCATTAGAACTGATTCAAATGTATTCTTTTTAATGGCTGAATAATACTCCATTGTGTATATGTACCACAGCTTTCTTATCCATTCATCTGCTGATGGACATCTAGGTTGCTTCCATGTCCTGGCTATTTCCCACAGTCTTTAATCTGTATCCTTGCCAGTGTCTTTCAGACACTGCCTCTCATTTGGGGATCTGCTTCATGTTCAGTAATAAGCCATTGCCTTCAAGTTTTTTCATATACCTGGTTACTCATCTGTCTCTAGCTGAGACAACATTTTTAGATATCTGTCAATCTTCACGTAACTCCTTGATTGCACTCTTGTTCTGAGTCAAAGCAGATTCCCCAACTAGACTCACAAAGCTCCTTCTGGACTTTAGCTTCCAATCAAGATGGAGCAATCTGGGCCAGATTTACACTCCCACATGAAACAATGAAAAAATATTGCAACAATATTCTCAAGATGGTCGAAAACAAAGAACAGTGATTCCGAGTTGGGAAACAAGGACAACACTGCAATGACCCAGCTTACTACCTTGAGAAAGTTTCCAGGTGGCAGTGCACAAAGGCAACCCAGGTAGAGTCAGGCAGAGTTTCTGAGGATTTATAATATATGTAGAAGCATGCTATCTGGCAAGCATAGCAAAAGGCCAGGAGAGGAGAAATCAAAGTATGTGGTTGCATGATTCTTATACTATATGTGAAGTAGTATAATATCAGGTATAGGTAGAAGGTGATAAGTTAAAGTATAAATCCTGAGACAATCCCTGAAACAGTGGAACAAAGAGTTATAGGTAATAAGCTAACAGAGGAGATAAACTATAATCATACAAAATACTCAGTTAATCCAAAATAAGCCAGAAAAAGATGAAAGAGAAAAGAGTACAAATGGGAAAATAAAAAGTCAAGAAAAATGATACAATTGAAGTTAACCATATCAGTGGTCATGTTAAATTAAAATGGTCTAAATGCCTCAATTAAAGGCAGAGATTGCCATATTAGATAGGGAAATAAAAAGAAAAAAGAAGGCCCAGCTGCATTCTTTTCACAAGAAACTGACTTTAAGTATAATGACAGGCAAAAATAGATTGAAAATATAACACTGGAATAAAATATGCCATGATAGCAATAGTCAAATGAAAGCTGGGATGCTTATATTAATATCAAAGTAGATTTCAGAGCAAATAATTGTACTACAGTTAAATATAGTTGTTTTGTTATAATAAAAGGGCCAATTTATCAAGAGGAAATAATAATCTAAACATTTATGTACTAAAAAACACAGCTCTAAAATGTATGTAGAAAAACCAAAGGAATGGCAAGGAGAAATAAAGTTATGGTGGGAAATTTCAACACTTATCTCTCGGTTATTGATATTGATGGAACAGTTGGGTGGAAAATCTGGAAGCATGTAGAAGAATTAAAGAGTGGTATAAACCAATTTGGGCTTCCCTGGTGGCTCAGTGGTAAAGAGTCTGCCTGCTAATGCAGGAGACTCGGGTTTGATCCCTAGGTCGTGAAGATCCTGTGGAGAAGGAAATAGCAACCCACCCCAGTATTCTTGCCCAGGAAATCCCATGGACAGAGGCGCCTGGTGGGTAACAGGTCATGGGGTCACAAAAACATTCGGACATGATTCAGCAACTAAACAACGTCAACAACAAATGAACCAATTTGACCTAATTGGCATTTGTAGAAGACTCTATGCAACCACAGAAGAATATATTTTTAAAAAATTTGTTTATTTTTAATTGAGGATAATTTTACAATGCTCTGTTGGTTTCTGCCATACATCTACATGAATCAGCCACAGGTATACATATGTCCCCTCCCTCTTGAGCCTCCGTCCCACCTCTCACCCTAGAATATACATTTCTTTCAAGTGTCTATGGAACATTTACTCACATAGAACATATGCTGTGCCGTAAGATGTCTCAATATACTTAAAATATTTTTTTAAACTTTTTCCACTTGCATTTTTTAAAGATTTATTTATTTTCTAATTGAAGGATAATTGCTTTACAGAATTTTGTTGCTTTCTGTCAAACATGGCTGATTCATGTTGATATTTAAAGTAATGTAAACCACAGTCTGGCAATAATGGAATTAAATTAAAGATCAATAACAAATGAATCACTTGAAAACCCCTGTATATATGGGAACTAAATGACACGTTTCTAGACAGCCCATGGGTCAACAAAAAATATCAGAAGATAATTTGGAAAGTATTTTGAAATGAATGAAAACGAAGACACAGCATAACAGAATTAGTGGGATGCTCTTAAAGCAGGGCTTGGGGGAAATTTATAGCACTAAATGCCTAAGTTTGAAAAGGAGAATGATCTCAAGTTAGTAACCTCTGTTCCCATCTTAAGAAACTAGAAAAAGAAGAAATTAAACTCAGCACAGGGAGAGGAAACAAAATGATCAAGATTGGAGCAGACATAAATGAAAAACCAAAACAGGAGAGAAAAAGTCAATGAAACCAAATGTTGCTGGTGAAGATCAATAAAACGGATAGACCTCTAGCCAGACTTATCAAGAAAAAGGAGAGAAGACACAAATGGATGAGCAAAATCATATCACTACAAATTCCACATATACTAAAAAGACAATAAACAAATAGTATAAACAAATGGGAATTCCCTGTCAGTCCACTGGTTAAGACTCAGTGCTTTCACTGTTCCATCCCTGGCTGGGGAACTAAGATCCCACAAGCCACACTGCAGGGTTAAAAAAATGTATATACAAATGTTGTTGTTTGGTCACTGAGTCGTGTCTGACTCTTTGTGACCCCATGGACAGCAGCACACCAGGCTTCCCTGTCCTTCACCATCTCTTGGAGCTTGCTCAAACTCACTTGCATGGAGTCGGTGATGCCATCCCAGCATCTCATCCTCTGTCATTCCCTTCTCCTCCTGCCTTCGATCTTTCCCAGCATCAGGGTCTTTTCTAATGAGTCAGTTCTTCACATCAGGTGGCCAAAGTATTGGAACTTCAGCTTCAGCATCAGTCTTTACAATGAATATTCCGGACTGATTTCCTTTAGGATGGACTAGTTGGATTCTTGCAGTCCTAGGGATGCTCAAGAATCTTCTCCAACACCACAGTTCAAAACCATCAATTCTCTGGCACTCAGCCTTCTTTATGGTCCAACTCTCTCATCCATACCTGACTACTGGAAAAGCCAAAACAAAGATGGACTTTTGTTGGCAAAGTTATCTCTTCTTTTTAATATGCTGTCTAGAGTGGTCATAGCTTTTCTTCCAAGGAGCAAATGTCTTTTATTTCATGGCTGCAGTCACCATCTGCAGTGATTTTGGAGCCCAGGAAAATAAAGTCTATCACTGTTTGTATGCCCATATATTTGACAACTTAGGAACACAAAAATGACCAAAGGTTCACCAGTTATTAGGTTGAAACCTTCAAGAAGTTAACTAACATTTCTCCTCCTGGGTCTCGGTTTCTTTGTCTGTAAAATTTTAGGATTGTTGTGAGGAATAAATACATGTGAAGGTCTTAGCTGTGACTATATTTATTTTTCTCCCCCTCAACATCTGGAATTCAGACTTGCACAGCAAATGAGGATCTGAATGGGACTGGGAAGAAACCATGTGATCCACAATCATCTACTTAGGAGCTCGTCGATTTGGTAAACTATACCTCTTTGAACTCTGATCTTATTTAATCTTAACTTTTGATTGATTTATTTGGCCTCACCGTGCAGCTTTCAGGATCTTAATTCCCTTAATTCCCTGACTAGAGATGGAATCCCTGTTCCCTGAAGTGTAAGTGTGGGGGATCCCTTTACCTTTTTATTTAAAAAATTTTCTTGCTCACTAAAGAGTACTTACCAGTGCCTTGTGCATTAAAAGTCTGACTAATCACTCTCAATACATTGTGCGATAAAAGGGTTTGTCCTTTAAATAACTGGAAATTTCAACAATTACGAGTACCCAAGGGAAAATAGTTTTAAAAACATCCTGTGTACATTCCTAGAATTTCGAGTGGTAATTAAAATTCACTCAAAACATTTTGCTAACCTATGACTCAGTGTAATTTAAGATACTCCTTAATCAAATGATCCAGTGTGTGGGTTTGTTTGCCTTCTGTGTACCGGTTTTCAACTGTGGCTCCTCAGCGGAACCACAGAACACTGAAAATAATGGAGTGATTATTTTCTCAAATTCTCCCAAGAAGAAATGACTAGTACCATTCTAGATGCATAGGAGGAAATTTAATTCACTATATAAGGTGGATGTCTTTGAGAATCAAGGCTGAATCTCCCTGTAGCACCGCAGTTCAAAAATACTGATTTACGGAAATGAGACACTACCTACATACCTCACAGGGATGCTTTGAACATTATCTAGATAAAATATGTTGAACTCTCATGAGAAGCAAACTTAATACTATATTCTAAAGTAATACTGAGTTTCTGATTCATTATGATTAGAACAAAACTTTAAAAAATGTTAATTTTTTTAAAAATAAAGAATATATATTCTCTGCTTTAAAAATTGCCATTTCATACAGTTTTTTTAAAAAAACTAGTAGTCATGTATGGATGTGAGAGTTGGACCATGGAGAAGGCTGAGCACTGAAGAACTGATGCTTTTAAATTGTGGTGCTGGAGAAGACTCTTGAGAGTTCCTTGGACTGCAAGGAGATCAAGCCAGTCAATCCCAAAGGAAATCAACCCTGAATATTCATTGGAAGGACCGATTCTGAAGCTGAAACTCCAATACTTTGGCCACCTAATGCGAAGGGCTGGCTCACTGGAAAAGACCCCAGTGGTGGGAAAGATTGAGGGCAGGAGGAGAAGAGGGTGGCAGAAGATGAGATGGTTGGATAGCATCACTAACTCCATGGACATGAGTTTGAGCAAACTCTGGGAGATGGTGAAGAACAGGGAAGCCTGGTGTACTGCAGTCCATGAGATCACAAAGAGTCGGACATGACTGAGGGACTGAACAACAACATTTTAAAAATTGGAAAAGCAAATATATTGCTCAGAAACATACCACTTAGAGATTCTCAAATTAACATTTACCATTCTTATCCATCCCAGTTTTTAAAAAATCATTTTTATATACTTTTAATATTTATAAGTGATGTTCTAGAAATTTGAAAATAAAGAATAGCTTTCCCTTTAACATTAATCAGCACAGAGAATTTTGAAGTTCAAAGGGATTTCGAGGGAAAACAGACCCAGAAATTGGAAATGAGTTTTGATTAAGGCAGGGCCAGCGCTGACACTGCACACTTCTGCTGCATGGTCTAGAGAGCTTTTCTCTTCCTCCACCGTGCTGCCCATCATTGGAGCTCTGCTAATTTCAGTGTTTAATAGAACACTTTTGTCCTTAAAATGTCCTTCCCTTTTCCTGCCAACTATGCTTAAGAGAAATTGGCTAGAAAATAGGGGGAGAGGGGATTTGGTTAACACATTAATGTCATCCATTCATTCAAAGTAGCTTTTGAAAACCTGATTAGTTATATTTTTTTGTGGCTCAACTTTTTGTTGTTGTTACTAGTATTAGAAAAGTGAATCCGCAGGTGAGACAGGGTACTAGTGAATGAAATAGTTCTAATTGCTCTCTAACATGTTTTTAATTTAATGTTGAACAAAGGCCAGTTACCCTACATGCAAATCAATAAGCAAACAACCAAAGCTGATTGTTAGGCAATGAGAAACACTGGAAGTTGATTGCTGCCTGCCTGGTTTCCTAACCACAGTCTAATGCAATTTGAGATAACCTTGAAGCTTTGCACAAGCCTGATTGAGATAGCTATTTTGAAATAGTTTCAAGTGGCCTATAAATGATTTCAGGTAGCCTGTAAATAATGTCAAACATCTCAAAGTGCTTTTCCAAATTCTGACGATGTTTAGCAAGAATTGAAGAAATACATTGATGGATAATAACAGAGAAATCAGGGAAGACTAGAACTGGGTGGTTTAAGGGCACCCTGAAGGCTTTCTTGCCAAAAAGCTCTTTCCCATCACATGTTAAGTGCCTGAAATTCTTTCATTATAGACTGGAGCCAAATGACTAAATGACTGTCTTAGTGGGGATTAGTTTTGGGAGCTTAGGTGTGGGGACTGAGAAGGGAGCAATTGCTATGAAGAGCAGGTGGTTTCACTAGGTGGTCTCTTGAGGTCCGGTCCAGGTCCGTGGAGACAAAGGTGTAGAGGCTTTTGTCTAAAGTTTATTTTCCTTCTAAATGCAGTTCACTTCTAAAATAAGTCACTTTTTTCCCCAATAGTGGTTCACTTGGTTTAATCCATCTCAAAGTGCCTATATAAAAACTCTATGCCTTATCACAACATTGTTAATCGGCTATACCCCAATACAAAATAAAAAGTTAAAAAAATTAAAAAAGTTAAAAAAACTGTTCAAATGTACTGCTCCATTAGTTCAGTTTTTAAATTTTGATTTGAGTTTGCTTTCAAGTGAGATCTTACTATTTCAAAATGAACACATTTTAGTAAAAGAAAATAATTTCATCCCTATCTGAATGGCACATATCTCAAAAGATTTAAATTGCACTCCTGAATCCTCAAAGCATCAGAACAAAATCTATCCTTATAGCAATGCTAACAATGTCCTAAGCTTCAACTACAATAGAGAGAATATTGATCAACATCACAGTCTATAGGGTTAGGATGTGACCTGTGGTCCATTGTAACAATGGTTGAATAGTGTATGTCCTTCCTTATCTGTCTTCACCTAGCTTTGATGTTTTCTTAAAATATGAAAGGAATGGATTTTAAGTGATCCATTTAAAAATAAAATGAATTACAGGGGGGAAGAGATAGTTAGGGGGTTTGGGATAGACATGTACACACTGCTATATTTAGAATGGATAACCAAAAAGGACCTACTGTATAACACAAGGAACTCTGCTCAGTGCTATGTGGCAGCCTGGATGGGAAGGGAGTTTGGGGGAGAATTTGTTGTTCAGTTGCTCAGTCATGTCTGACTCTGCAAACCCATGGACTGCAGCACGCCAGGCTTCCCTGTCTTTCACTATCTCCCAGAGCTTGCTCAAACTCATGTCCATTGAGTCGGTGATGCCATCCAACCATCTCGTCCTCTGTCATCCCCTTCACCTCCTGCTTTTAGTCTTTCCCAGCATCAGGATCTTTTCTAATGAGTCGGCTCTTTGCCTCAGGTGGCCAAAATATTGGAGTTTCAGCTTCAGCATCAGTCCTTCCAATGAATATTCAGGACTGATTTCCTTTAGGATTGACTGATTTGATCCTTGGAGTCCAAGGTACTCTCAAGAGTCTTCTCTAACACCACAGTTCAAAACATCAATTCTTTGGTGTTCAGCCTTTTGTATGGTCCAACTCTCACATCCATACATGACCATTGGAAAAACCATAGCTTTGATTAGATGGACCTTTGTTGGCAAAGTAATGTCTCTGTTTTGTAACATGCTATATATGTATGGCTGAGTCCCTCTGCTGTTCTCTTGAAACTATCACAACATTGTTAATCAGCTATACCCAATACAAAATAAAAAGGTTTTTTTAAAAATTTTAAAAACTATAATGAGTTACAGACTAGACATATTCAAAATGTCTGCCAGTGCAGATAGACTAGTAGTGTGGACAAGTAGATTGAACCACTTTAAGAAGAACAGAATATAAGAATAGTGAATGTGTCAATGAGGGGTTTCAGTAGTTGAAATTTGTAAACCCTTACTAAGATGCTGTATTAGGACAACAGCATTGTGGTTTTATGTTTCTTTTCTGCTTTCCAAGCTTTCTTTTAATGCTCTTATAATGCTTTTTTAGTAACTATGTTTGTATATGTGCATGTATATATGTCAGAGAAGGCAATGGCACCCCACTCCAGTACTCTTGCTTGGGAAATCCCATGGACAGAGGAGCCTGGTAGGCTACAGTCCATGGGGTCGCTTAGAATTGGACACGACTGAGCGGCTTCACTTTCACTTTTCACTTTCATGAGCTGGAGAAGAAAATGGCAACCCACTCCAGTATTCTTGCTGGGACAATCCCAGGGATGGGAGCCTGGTGGGCTGCCATCTATGGGGTCGCACACGACTGAAGTGACTTAGCAGCATGTATATATGTACACCCTACCTTGATTCATAAGAATCTAGTGATACTGTTTTTGCAAATTACAGTTTTAAAAGCTGTCAGTAGGAAGGCATTATAATGCAGTTGAATGAGGGCTAGTTTGAGAAATCTGGGAATCCAGATTTTAACCTCATTTCTGCCACCATGGTCAAGTGATGTCCAGCCTTGGATTTCCCACAGGTAAAATGAAGAGGATGGACAAGATGGTCTCTAAGGTCCTTTTTCAGACATCAATCCTTTGACTTTTTTTGGTCAACATGTGTTTAATGATTATTCAATTCAAGCTCAAAGTACTTCAGATTTTAAAAGGTCCATTTAAGTTTAAAGTCTATATCTTGAGAATTTTTGTTTGTTAGACTCAGAGCAGAAAAATAAACCCTATTTTTCTTGTGGCCAGTGCAGCCATCCTAAAGCAGCTGTAATAGCAGGCAAAAACAATAGTGGAAGGGCAACACTTGATAAACAAAAGGGCTTTTTGTTTATTCCACAGCCCCACTGAAAATGGTAACACTGCAGAAATAGACCAGCAAAGAGGGAAAAGAGAACCTGTGTATAAACATCAGCAAGCTCATAGAAGTAAGAAGAGAAACATGGATCTGGGCATGAGATGAAATGAAAGCTGCCTTCTTTGTTAATAGTATTAAAGAGGGTGTGGGCTTTCAGTCCCAGTACTGACATTAAGAAACTGTGCTATCTGGGTTTAACTGCAGGAAGGTAGTAATCTTTTCATTTAAGGATAATGATATTAAGGTTGGTACTCTGAAGTCAAATTCTAAAATTCAGGTGCATAAAATGACAAAATATGCTTCTGTGATCTAAGTATTATGGTCATGTTTGATCTCATCTTCCCTGGTGGCTCAGACGGTAAAGTGACTGCCTACAATGCAGGAGATCTGGGTTCAATCCCTGGGTCGGGAAGATCTCCTGGAGAAGGAAATGGCAACCCACTCCAGTATTCTTGCCTGGAAAAATCCCATGGATGGAGGAGCCTGGTAGGCTACAGTCCATGGGGTCGCAAAGAGTCAGACTCGACTGAGCTACTTCACTTTCACTTGAACTCATCTGTGGACAAAAAGGGTCCATATTTTATTGGCATTTTTCATTGTAAGTGTCTTTAACATATAAGATCAGTTTTTTAAAAAAATTTATTGAAGTATAGTTGATTTACAGTGTTCTATTAATTTATTCTGTACAGCAAAGTAACTCAGTAATAGACATACATATATATTCTTTTTCATTATAGTTTGTCATAGGATATTGAATATAGTTCCCTTTCCTATACAGTAGGACCTTGTTTATTTATTCTATACATAATAGTTTACATCTGTTAATCCCAAATTCCCAATCCTTTCCTCCCCCACCCACCCTCCCCCTTGGCAACCACAAGTCTATTTCTGTCTGAGTTTTTGTTTTGTAGATAAGTTGATTTGTGTTGTATTTTAAATTCCACATATAAGTGATATCATATAGTATTTGCCTTTATCCTGACTTACTTTGCTTAGTATGATAATCTCTGGGTCCATCCATGTTGTTGCAAATGGCTTATTTTATGTTTTTTATGGATGAGAAATATTCCATTATCTATTTATCTATATGGGCTTCCATGGTGGCTCAGATGGTAAAGAATCTGCCTGCAATGTAGGAGACCCAGGTTCAATCCCTGGATTGGGAAGGTCCCCTGGAGAAGGGCATGGCACCCAGTCCAGTATTCTTGCTTTGAGAATCCCATGGACCCTGGTGGGCTGCAGTTCATGGGATTGTAAAGAGTCAGACACAACTGAGTGACTAACACACACACACAAATATCTATGTACCACATTTTCTTTATCCATTCCTCTGTCGATGGACATTTAGGTTGTTTCCATGTCTTGGCTATTGTAGAGAGTGCTGCTATGAACATACGGGGGCATGTATGTTTTTGAATTAGAGTTTTGTCTGGGTACATGCCCAGGAGTGGGATTGCTGGATCATAGCAACTCTATTTTTAGTTTTTTGAGTATGAACCTCCGTGGTCTTCTCCATAGTGGCTGCACCAATTTACATCCCCACCAACAGTGTAAGAAGCTTCCCTTTCCTGCACAATAAATTCAGTTGTTTTTAACTTTTTATTTTTATATTATTTTGAACTTAAAGAAGGATTGCAATAATAGTAAAAGAATTCCCTTGTATATTTCCCTAAGATTCACCAGTTATCTACTTTTTTTCCTCTATGTTAGTCCAGATCCTCTGAAAAGCATATGCTAATAAAGGATTAAGTGCACAAGAACTGTATTTGAGAAAATACCTGTCTCAGAGTAAATGAGGGAGCTGGGAGAGTTTGAGGGTGCTGTCAGGCCACAATGCGATCCTGACTCTGGATGAAGGAGATAAAGAATAAGGCTCGGGGGGAAGTATTGTGGATTGCCATCTCATCTGAAGAGTTCCCTGTCCTCAGTCCTCAGTGGGTCTTTTGAGCCAAAGTTCGGTGACAAGGAATCCTGCATCTTCTGAGGTGTGGCCTTGGCACAAACAGTTTCCCATAGATTTCAGAAAACAGCACCCGAGGCCCTTGGTCACTTCTGCTCCCTGTAGTAGGGGTTCTGTGAGGTGTTTTCTTATGATTGCCACCATCTACCCCTTGGGTTACAATTTACTTTTCCATGTGCCTCTACACTTGATCCTCTAGTACTTTTCCTTCCAGGCCCCTGACAGATGGCCAGCCATTGACTACTGCCCAATAAACTGTACACAGTTTCACCTCAGGCCACTTCTCCCTCTAGGCTAGTTGGTTAACGAAATACACTGCTTGGTAAGATATACTCCCTATTGTAGGCAACCTGTGAAGCACAGTGCTTTTGTTATTCTGCATCTTTGCCATGATCCATCTGAAAGTAGCAAAGGCATCATGTCCATTTACTCCTAAATATTCTAGGAAAAAAGACATTCTATACATAACCACAGTATGATTATCAAAACCAGAAAATGTAGCATTAAAATAATACTATTATCTAAACCACAATTAACATTCAGGTTGAACAACTGATCCAGTTCTTTAGAGCTTCTTTTTCCTGGGTCCTGGATCCAATCTAGGATATGCGTTGCATTTAGTTACCATGTTTCTTTAATCTCTTTTAATCTGGAACAGTTCTTCAGTTTTCTTTTGTCTTTTTTTGAATACTATAGACCAATCATTTTGTACATTGCCTCTAAATGCATTTTTTTTTTTTTTTGCTATTTCCAAATAGTTGGATCCTTGTGCTTGTCCTTAGTTGTGTCTGACTCTTTGTGACCCCATGGACTGTAGCCACCAGGCTCCTCTGTCCATGGAATTCTCCAGGCAAGAATACTGGAGTGGGTTGCCATTCTCTTCTCCAGGGGAATCTTCCCAACCCAAGGATCGAACCCAGGTCTCCTGCATTGCAGGCAGATTCTTTACCATCTGAGCTACCAGGGAAGACCTTCCAAATGATTAGATCAACAAGAATAACAAAATAATAATAAAAGTGTGACTGCATCCTTCTTCGTTTTTCATATCAGGGGATACATGATGCCAGACCATCTCAATATTGCTGCTGTTAACTTTGCTCACTTGGTGTAGGTAGTGTTATGGTCTTTATGTTTGTGCTCCCTCCAAATTCATATGTTGAAATTCTGAACCCTGAAGTGATGGTATTAAGAAGTGGGGCCTTTAGAAAGTGATTAGGTCATGAAGGTAAAGCCCTCATGTTAGGCCTTTTAAAAGAGGCCCTAGAGAACTCCTCTGCCATGTGAATTGACAGTGAGAAGAAGGCCACCTGTGAGCAAGCAGGTCTTGAGTTCAGTTCAGTTGCTCAGTCTTGAGTTCAGTTCACTTGCTCAGTCGTGTCCGACTCTTTGCGACCCCATGGACTGCAGCCTCCCTGTCCATCACCAACTCCCAGACTTTCCCCAAACTCATGTCCATTGAGTCGGTGATGCCATCAAACCACCTCATCCTCTGTCATCCCCTTCTCCTCTTGCCCTCAATCTTTCCCAGCATCAGGGTCTTTTCAAATGAGTCAGCTCTTCGCATCAGGTGGCCAAAGTACTGGAGTTTCAGCTTCAGCATCAGCCCTTCCAATGAATATTCAGGACTGATTTCCTTTAGGATGTACTGGTTTGATCTCCTTGCAGTCCAAGGGACTCTCAAGAGTCTTCTCCAAGACCACAGTTCAAAAGCATCAATTCTTCGGCGCTCAGCTTTCTTCACAGTCCAACTCTCACATCCATATATGACCACTGGAAAAACCATAGCCTTGACTAGATGGACCTTTGTTGGCAAAGTAATGCCTCTGCTTTTTAATATGCTGTTTAGGTTGGTCATAACTTTCCTTCCAAGGAGCAAGTGTCTTTTGATTTCATGGCTGCAATCACCATCTGCAGTGATTTTGAAGCCCAAAAAAATAAAGTCAGCCACTGTTTTCACTGTTTCCCCATCCAGACACCAAATCTGCTACAGCTGTGATCTCAGACTTTTGAGTCCCCAGAACCATGAGAAATAAATGTTTACTGTTTATAAACTACCCAGTCTATGGTATTTTATTCTAGCAGACCAAATAGACAAAGACAAGTAGTAACCACTAGTTTCCTTTAGTGTAAAGTTGCTATTTCCCCTTTGTAATTAATAAGTCATTGTGGGTAAGTGCTTTGATGTTACATGCATATTCTCCTCATTAAATTTCACTCACTAGTTCCACCAGCTATCAATGATTTTTTAACTTCATGATTCCTTCTAGATTTATTAGGTTGTGTTTTACTTTAAGGAAGAAAATCTCTCAACTAATAATTAACTAAATAATTATTTAATATCAGTATGGACTCATGAGTTCTTATTTAATGCATTGTTCTTTTTAAATTGAAGTATAGTTGATTTACAGTGTTGATTACTGCTTACAGCAAAGTGATTCAGTTATATATATATACTATATATATGTTATTATAATACATTTTTATTATAATTTAACAAAAATATTAATGTTATAATATATTGTTTATATATTATATTATATATATATTATGTTATTAAACTATATTCTTTTCCATTATGGTTTATCATAGGATATTGAATATAGTTCTCTGTGCTATACAATAAGATATTTAATGCATTGTGATATATTGCTATCATTATCTATTTTGATGAACAAATTATTGCACATTTCACCTTTGGGGGCCCACTGGCTTCTTTGTTCTTTTGTGATGTTCATGTCATTTGTTTATACTTCTTTATTTTCTGACACCACAAGATGCCTAGGGGAAAGGATTGTTGCTTTTCTTAATGAGTTTAGTTTTAGTTGTTTCTTTAAACAATGTGTATGTGTGTGTATTTCTTTAAGGAAAATAAAACTAATTTTTAAAAGATGTTCCTTTTCCAAATAAATCCTTCAGTTGCAATACTCTCCTAAATCTCATGTCATCAAGGAGGCCATGGGGCTGGCCTGGCTTCTGTGAGAGCTCATTGCCTTTGCGGGTGGGCCATGGCTTCTTTTTTTCCTACTCACTACTTCCATAGTACTTAGTGTTCCTGAACAAAAAGGTATAAATGATGTTCAACCTCACTAGTAATGGGAGAAATGCAAATGAACACAATAGTTGGTTGGAATAGGAAATGGAACAGTGTAGTGGTTAAAGGCATGGGCATTGGAACTAGAGCTTCTATCTGAATACAAGCTTTATATCTTGCTAGCTGTGTGGCCTTGGGCAAGTTACTTAACTTTTCTTAGCTTCAATTTCCTCATCCTTAGAAAGGCCTATAACACCTGTGGCGGATTCATGTTGATGTATGGCAAAACCAATACAATATTGTAAAGTAATTAGCCTCCAATTAAAATGAATAAATTTATATTAAAAAAAGTTAGAAAAAAAGAAAGGAGTATAACAGTATTTGCTTCCTATGGTTGTTGTAATGATACAATGATTTAATACATGAAAAGTGCTTAGAATAGAGCAAGTGCTTTGGAGAGTGATTTGGCAAAATCTAGTAAACTTGAGAAGGCAATGGCCCCCCCCTCCAGTACTCTTGCCTGGAAAATCCCATGGACGGAGGAGCCTGGTAGGCTGCAGTCCATGGGGTCGCTAGGAGTCGGACACGAATGAGCGACTTCACTTTAACTTTTCACTTTCATGCATTGGAGAAGGAAATGGCAACCCACTCCGTGTTCTTGCCTGGAGAATCCCAGGGACGGGGGAGCCTGGTAGGCTACCGTCTATGGGGTCACACAGAGTTGGACACGACTGAAGTGACTTAGCATAGCACAGCATAGCATAGTAAACTTGAAAATGCATGTATCCTATGACCCAGAAATTCTGGATATTGAAATTGTACTGCTGCTGCTGCTAAGTCGCTTCAGTCGTGTCCGACTCTGTGCGACCCCATAAACGGCAGCCCTCCAGGCTCCGTCCCTGGGATTCTCCAGGCAAGAACACTGGAGTGGGTTGCCATTTCCTTCTCCAATGCATGAAAGTGAAAAGTGAAAGTGAAGTCGCTTAGTCGTGCCTGACTCTTAGCGACCCCATGGACTGTAGCCTACCAGGCTCCTCCGCCCATGGGATTTTCCAGGCAAGAGTACTGGAGTGGGGTGCCATTGCGTACAATTCCTAATCACCTCTCTAGTGAAACTCTCAGACATGGGCACAAAGACATATGTACAAAAGCATTTTCTTCAGTACAAAATAGAAAATAAAATTAAAAAGTAGAAACAATCTAATTGTCCCTCACTTGTGGAATGTGTAGATAAGCTATGATTTATTCATATAGTGGAAAGCTATATAGTTGTTAAAATGAACTAGAGCAGCTACCAGGGCAACATCAATCAACAGGAATAAATTTAAAAACAATGTTGCATGGAAAAATGAGACAAAAAGGGTAAATATGCACTATGCAATAAAAAATTTTAAGAATACATGAAACAATATAGTGTTTATATTTGTATGTATGAAAAGTAAAAAATATGGACAAAAATGATGCATGGCAATGTAGAACTGGTTACTCAAGGAGACATATGAGTAAAGAAGTGATGGGTTGTATGAGTTTTTGCTGTATTTCTATTAAATAATGCATTATTTCTTAGAGAAAAAGAGACAGCCAAAGGAAATAAGGCAAAATAGTAACATCCAGTTAATTGGGTAGTATGATTATAGGTGGTCTATATATATATGCAAAGATGGGTTCGATAAAGGACAGAAATGGTATAGACCTAACAGAAGCAGAAGATATTAAGAAGAGATGGCAAGAATACACAGAAGAACTGTACAAAAAAGATCTTCATGACCCAGATAATCACGATGGTGTGATCACTGACCTAGAGCCAGACATCCTGGAATGTGAAGTCAAGTGGGCCTTAGAAAGCATCACTACAAACAAAGCTAGTGGAGGTGATGGAATTCCAGTTGAGCTATTTCAAATCCTGAAAGATGATGCTCTGAAAGTGCTGCACTCAATATGCCAGCAAATTTGGAAAACTCAGCAGTGACCACAGGACTGGAAAAGGTCAGTTTTCATTCCAATCCCAAAGAAAGGCAATGCCAAAGAATGCTCAAACTACCGCACAATTGCACTCGTCTCACATGCTAGTAAAGTAATGCTCAAAATTCTCCAAGCCAGGCTTCAGCAATATGTGAACCGTGAACTTCCTGATATTCAAGCTGGTTTTAGAAAAGGCAGAGGAATCAGAGATCAAATTGCCAACATCCGCTGGATCATGGAAAAAGCAAGAAAGTTCCAGAAAAACATCTATTTCTGTTTTATTGACTATGCCAAAGCCTTTGTGTGGATCACAATAAACTGTGGGAAATTCTGAAAGAAATGGGAATACCAGGCCACCTGACCTGCCTCTTGAGAAACCTGTATGCAGGTCAGGAAGCAACAGTTAGAACTGGACATGAAACAACAGAATGGTTCCAAATAGGAAAAGAAGTACGTCAAGGCTGTATATTGTCACCCTGCTTATTTAACTTCTATGCAGAGTACATCATGAGAAACGCTGGAATGGAAGAAACACAAGCTGGAATCAAGATTGCTGGGAGAAATATCAATAACCTCACATAGGCAGATGACACCACCCTTATGGCAGAAAGTGAAGAGGAACTAAAAAGCCTCTTGATGAAAGTGAAAGAGAAGAGTGAAAAAGTTGGCTTAAAGCTTAACATTCAGAAAACGAAGATCATGGCATCCAGTCCCATCACTTCATGGGAAATAGATGGGAAAACAGTGGAAACAGTGTCAGACTTTTTTTTTTTTTGGCTCCAAAATCACTGCAGATGGTGACTGCAGCCATGAAATTAAAAGACGCTTACTCCTTGGAAGGAAAGTTATGACCAACCTAAATAGCATATTCAAAAGCAGAGACATTACTGTGCCAACAAAGGTCCGTCTAGTCAAGGCTACGGTTTTTCCTGTGGTCATGTATGGATGTGAGAGTTGGACTTCGAAGAAGGCTGAGTGCCAAAGAATTGATGCTTTTAAACTGTGGTGTTGGAGAAGACTCTTGAGAGTCCCTTGAACTGCAAGGAGATCCAACCAGTCTATTCTGAAGGAGATGAGCCCTGGGATTTCTTTGGAAGGAATGATGCTAAAGCTGAAACTCCAGTACTTTGGCCACCTCATGCGAAGAGTTGACTCATTGGAAAAGACTCTGATGCTGGGAGGGATTGGGGGCAGGAGGAGAAGGGGACGACAGAGGATGAGATGGCTGGATGGCATCACTGACTCAATGGACGTGAGTCTCAGTGAACTCAGGGCGTTGGTGTTGGACAGGGAGGCCTGGCGTGCTGTGATTCATGGGGTTGCAAAGAGTCGGATGTGACTGAGCGACTGATCTGATCTGATCTGATTATAGGTGGATTATTTTGTCATTTTCTGTATTTTTCTATATGTCTGAAATATAGTTAGTTTGTAAATGTAATGACTATCAAATGTGTTTCTTAAACTGAAATGCATTATAAAACTATTAGGATATTATGATTATTCATAGCAGTACTACCATTATTCAGTTAATATATGAACATATAGTGAAAAGATAATGTTTAGGGTGTAATGCAGGTAGATAGTTCTAATGTTCTCATTTCCACTTAGGTGCGGATAAGGAAGGTTGATTAACAAAAATAAAATGGTCCCAACATGGACAATTCCAGCTGATGCTGGAGGAAACCTGGAGAAGACCAAACACACACCAGTACAATTTCCCATCCTTAAAGTCTGGCTCAGCCATCTGCTCCTCTGTGAACCTTTCCATGAAGTCCCCCACCTCACTTTAAACTTGCTTTCTTGCGCTCCTGCAGCGTTTCATCACACGTGGTGTTCTTTTGTTTTTTTGAGTTTGTCTCTGACACTGGACTGTGAGACTGAAAGCAAAGACCATTTCTATGTCATCTCTTGCATCTTGTGCTGAGAATAACCTTTCTTATCTACACTTGAAGCCTCAGGTCAGGTTCACCTTGTCCGGGAGGCCTTTCCTGACTCACCTCATCTGGCTTAATCCTCCTCCTCTGTGTTTCCATAGTACCCTAGCCAGTTTCTGCCATGGTGTGCATCACTCTGTATTATTATTCTATGTTTATTTTTCTCTCCATAGAGACTCTGAGCTCCTTGAGGTATCAGGCTCTATGTCCTCAAGTGTCCAGGAAAATGACTAGTTCATAGAAGGATCTCAATAATGGCATATTGAATTGTATTTAATTAAATCAAGAAAATATACTGAAAGTCTTAATTTATATGTGTGTAGCAAATACTCTAGCTGGATGGAGTTGAGGTATAGCTCCAGCCATATATAGAGATATATGATGTATGGAGTTGAATTATAACTGTCATTATTAATTTGTTTCTGAGTATAGATGCACTGTAAAAGCACCAGAACCCAGCTGAGAGTCTATACAGAAGAGACACTTTTCAAAATTATTGTAGTTAACAGGGGAGAGTAACAGTTTTGTGATGATCTTTTCTTTATGTTCATTATTCTCAAGCCATGTCTGATCACCTGTTTAGTGGTAATGTGTAGAATACATTAGCTGGTTAAACTTCTGTTAGCTTTGGAATAATGTTAGCTAATATTTACTGAACACTCACTGACTTTGAAGAAAGAAAGATATAAAGATATTCACATTTCATCCTTCCCAAAATATCTCCCAAGTACTATTATCACTTCATGTTAAAGATGAAGGAACTGAGACTCACTGGGGTTAAGTAACCTGCCCAAAGTCAATCAGCACTTAAATCTGGGTAAGCTGATTAATTACACAATTACACAATTATACTCATCTCACACACTAGTAAAGTAATGCTCAAAATTCTCCAAGCCAGGCTTCAACAATATGTTTACTGTGAACTTCCAGATGTTCAAGCTGGTTTTAGAAAAGGCAGAGGAACCAGAGATCAAATTGCCAACATCCGCTGGATCGTGGAAAAAGCAAGAGAGTTCCAGAAAAACATCTATTGCTGCCTTATTGACTATGCCAAAGCCTTTTTGACTGTGTGGATCACAACAAACTGTGGAAAATTCTGAAAGAGATGGGAATACCAGATCACCTGACTTGCCTGTTGATAAATCTGTATGCAGGTCAGGAAGAAACAGTTAGAACTGGACATGGAACAACACACTGGTTCCAAGTAGGAAAAGGAGTACGTCAAGGCTGTATATTGTCACCCTGCTTATTTAACTTATATACAGAGTACATCATGAGAAACGCTGGGCTGAATGAAGCACAAGTTGGAATCAAGATTGCTGGGAGAAATATCAATAACTTCAGATATGCAGATGACACCACCCTGGTGGCAGAAAACGAAGAACTAAAGAACCTTTTGATGAAAGTGAAAGAGGAGAATGAAAACAGTTGGCTTAAAGCTCAACATTCAGAAAACTAAGATCATGGCATCTTGTCCCATCACTTCATGGCAAATAGATAGGGAAACAGTCACAGACTTTATTTTTTGGGGCTCCAAGATCACTGCAGATGGTGACTGCAGCCATGAAATCAAAATACACTTGCTCCTTGGAAGAAAAGTTATGAACAACCTAGACAGCATATTAAAAAGCAGAGACATTACTTTGCTAACAAATGTCTGTCTAGTCAAGGCTATGGTTTTTCCAGTAGTCAGGTATGGATGGGAGAGTTGGACTATAAAGAAAGCTGAGTGCCAAAGAATTGATGCTTTTGAATTGTGGTGTTGGATAAGACTCTTGAGAGTCCCTTGGGCTGCAAGGAGATCAAACCAGTCCATCCTAAAGGAAATCAGTCCTGAATATTCATTGGAAGGGCTGATGTTGAAGCTGAAACTCCAATACTTTGGCCACCTGATGCGAAGAACTTACTCACTGGAAAAGACCCTGATGCTGGGAAAGATTGAGGGCAAGAGGAGAAGGGGATGACAGAGGATGAGATGGTTTGATGGCATCACCGACTCAATGGACATGGGTTTGGGTAAACTCCGGCAGTTGGTGATGGAGAGGGAGGCCTGGCATGCTGTAGTCCATGGGGTTGCAAAGAGTCGGACATGACTGAGCAAATGAACTGAACTGAACTGAAGCCGATTACAGAGTCACTATTCTGAAACATCTCTGCTATATTGCATTTTCTTTTTAAGACATTGTGGTTGACAGACTCTAAGATGGCCTCCAGCTTTTCCAGGTGGAGCTAGTGGTAAAGAACCTGCCTGCCAATGCAGGAAATATAAGAGACGTGGGTTTGATCCCTGGTTTGGGAAGATCCCTCGGAGAAGGAAATGGCAATCCACTCCAATACTCTTGCCTGGAGAATTCCATGGACAGAGGAGCCTGGCAGGCTACAATCCTTAGGGTTGCACAGAGTCACACACAACTTAGCTCGCACACACACGCAATCCCTGTGTCCAGGTAGTGTGGGCTGACATGAGTAACTTACTTGTAGCTAAAAGAATATGACCCAGATGATGAGATACCTTCTGTGATTAGCTTACAATAGATTATAACCTGACTTTCTAGCTCACTCTCTACCTTGCTGTCTTTGATACAGCAAGTTGCCATGTTGAGGAGGCCCACATAGCAAGGAAGTTAGGGTGACCTCTGGCCAATAACCAGCTAAAAACTGAGACCCTCAGTCCCATAGACCACAGGGAAATGAATCTTGTTAACAACCATATGAGCTTGGGAGCAAATCTTTCCCCAGCCAGCCTTCAGAAGAAAACCAAGCCTAGCTCAACACCTGCATTATAGCCTTGGGTGAAAGTTTGAGGCAGAGGACCCGGTTAAGCAGTGTTCATATTCCTGACCTACAGGAATGGTGACATAATAAATGGGTATTGTTTTAAGCTGTGAAATTGTGGCAATTTGTTGTGCAGTGATAGATAATTTATATAGACATTAAAGATACTGTTAAAAGGAACTTACATGAAGAATATTGTAAACACTTACATAAACTTTATGTCATGTACTTTTCTAAGTGCTTTACAGGTATTAACTCACTTAATCCTCCCAACTGCACTATGAGGTTGATATTATTATTACCTCTAGAAAACAGAGGTACCAAGGTTTTCACTAGTTTAGTCACACATTTTGAAAATGGAAGAACTTAAATATTCATCCAGGCATTCTAGCCCTGAGAATCACCGCCTTAACTACTCTGCTATATTGATTCTAATGTCATACTTTCTGGAAAAGGTTCATGAGAGAACTTGGCCACTAAACTTTAATTAGAAATGTTATGAGTAAACATTTATTTTGAAAGCACTGTGTCTTAAAAGAGCCACACCTAAAAACAGATATCATAAGGAAATCTATTTTTATCCATCAAGGTTCTAGCAAGCAAGGTCTCCTTAAAGGTGGTCATGGAAGATGAAGGGTTGGGATATAAATAGATGAATCTCTGGATCAGTTGTTGGATTTCTAACCTCTCGAAATTCATGTTATTCTGGAGGTAAAAATCGAAATACTTTACGTATTAGAATCTTGGCATTTTATATTTAGTGCTGTTGTTTGAGAGAAGAAGATGGGTTTGTGTTCCAAACAGAACATTGAGATTGAAAACAAGATAAAAGAGAAATATTAGTTTAAACCTGGGAAAATTATACATGATTTTCCATATCATCCCTACTATGCTGTCGAGCTTTATACAAATTAAAATATCTCTATACTAAGAAACACTTGCAGTCACCATAAATAGCATGTTTCTATTATTAGAATTTTGTAGAATGGAGAACTTTTGGGTGGTGGTGGTTTAGTCTCTAAGTCATGTCCGACTCTTGCAACCCCATGGACTGTAGACTGCCAGGCTCTGTCCACAGGATTTTCCAGGCAAGAATACTGGAGTGGGTTGCCATTTCCTTCTCCAGGGGATCTTCCTGACCCAGGGATTGAAGCCAGGTCTCCTGTACTGCAGGCAGATTCTTTACCGACTGAGCTACCAGGGAAGCCTGACCATAAATAGCATGATTCTATTATTGGAATTTTGTAAGATGAACAACTTCTGGGTAGCTGACAATAGTGGTAGCCATCCAGATCCCAATCGCCCAACATTTTCCCCTAAAGCAATACAGAACAACAAGAAGAGATAAAAAAACAACTACACAGGGCAGGGGAGGGGAAAAACAGTACACAAACCATGCCCTCACCATAACTTAGAGAAAGAATAGCTAAACTTCAGAATAACTAAGTAAAAGAAGAAATAACACCAAATTACAGCCTATTATATCTCACATTCCCTGTCCTTCCACCTGCCCTCCTACAAGGCTCAGTTGGTGAGCAAGGCTGACTGAGAAAACCTGAGGGGAAAGGGGAAGAAGGTAGATAGCTAAAAGGCCTAAATTTATATAAATACCACCAGAAAGACCAAGTTCAGACCACATTTTTAATAAAATGTCGAAGTGGCACAGAGTATAAACTATAGGCAAGAGACTTATGTGTGATTTGAAGTCTTTAAAATACATGTAATTAGTCACTCCGTCATGTCCAACTCTTTGTGACCCCATGGACTGTAGCCTGCCAGGCTCCTCTGTCCATGGAATTCTCCAGGTAAGAATACTGGAGTGGGTGACCATGACTTCTCCAGGAGATCTTCCTGACCCAGGGATGAATCCCAGGTCTCCCGCATTACAGGAGGATTCTTTACCATCTGAGCCATCAGGAAAGCCCAAGAATTCTGGAGTGAGTAGCCTATCCCTTCTCCAGGGGAACTTCCCAACCCAGGAATAGAACTGGGGTCTTCTGCATTGCAGGTGGATTCTTTACCAGCTGAGCTACTTGGGAATCCCAACAATTAAAACACATAGCTTCTGGGGAAAAAACAAATAAAAAGCAACAAAGAAGAGCCCTTTGTCAACTGAGTAGTGAAGGGTAAAAGAATAAAAGGGATAAGATTTAGGGCCAACATGACAAAAGAGAGTCAAAAAATCAGAGAACACAGTAACTCTCCCCATCACAAAAACGGAAACACAAATTTATTAAATATCTGGACTTCGCTAAACTGACAGAAGAGGGCGCCGTTAAAATAGGAATCTCCTAAAAAAGAACACTATAACAAATGAACAACAAAAAGATTAACAAATCTCTACAGAATTATTGCTGAGACAGAAATTTATAGCACTAAATACTTAAAATTGGAAAGAGAAAGGACCTTAAATCAATAATGTAAGTGACCACCTTAAAAAAAACTAGAGAAAGAGCAGTAAGATAATCCAAGGTAAGTAGAAGAAAGGAAATAATAAAGAGTAGAAATAAATGAAATTAGAAATAGGATAAAAATAGAGAAAATCAATGAAACAAAAAGCAAATTCCTTGAATTTATCATAAAATTGATAAACCTCTAGCAAGACTGAAACAGGTAAAAAGAGAGGCAGTATAAGTTACCAATAGCAGGAGTGAAACAGGGGATATTACTACAGATCCTTCAGCCACTAAGGAATAGTAAGGCAATACTATGAACAACTCTACTGACATAAATTCTAAAACACAGATAAACTGGACCGATTCCTTGAAACACACAAACCACCAAAACTTATGCAATACAAAAGAGGTAATATGAATAGTCTCATAACTATTAAAGAAATTCAATTCAGAATTTAAAAGCATTTATAAAAGAAATATCCTGACCCTGATCATTTAACTGGAGAATTCTAACAAACATTTGAGAAAAATTAGCACCACTCCTCCATAAACTTTTCCAGAAAATGGAAGAGGATACTACACTTCCCAACTCACTATACAAGGCCAATATTACCCTAATAACAAAACCAGATAAAAGCAATACAAAAAAGGGAAAACCACAGGCCAGGATATCTCATGATCTTAGATGCAAAATTTCTGGACAAAAATTCTTGCAATTCTTATATAAGAAAGAATTATACATCATGATTAAGTGGGGGTTTATTCCAGGAGTATAAGGCTGAGTCAATATTAGAAAATGAAAGTAAGTACCTCACCAACAGGTTAAAGGAGAAAAATTGCATGTATATCCATTGATGAAGAAAAATGCTTTGACAAAGTTCAATATCCTTTTATGATTTAAAAAAAGAGCTCCAAGAAAATTAGATACAGAGAGGAATTATCTCAACTTGATAAAAAGCATCTATAAAAATCCTGCAGCTATCATGATAAAAGTGAAAGTGTTAGTTTCTCAGTTGTGTCTGACTCTTAACGACACCATGGACTGTAGCCCACCAGGCTTCTCACTCCATGGAATTCTTCAGGCAAGAATACCAGAGTGGGTTGTCATTCCCTTCTCCAGGGGATCTTCCCAACCCAGGGATCGAACCTGGGTCTCCTGCATTGCACGAAGATTCTTCACCATCTGAGCCACTAAGGAAGCCACTAGGCAGCTGCTATGATACTCAATAACAAAAAATTGAGTACTTTCTCTCTACGATCAGAACAAGGCAAGGATGTCTGCTCTCCATACTCTATTTATCACTGTCATGGCAGTCCTAGCCAACTCAGTAAGGCAAAAAAAGGAAATATAATGCAAACATGTTGGAAAGGAAGAAATAAATGTGTCTCTATTTTCAGATTACATGATTATGTGTGTAGAAAAGGAATTATAAAAATTTTTGTAGAATTAATGAGTTCAGCAAAGTCACAGTATACTGATCAACACACACAAGTCAATTATATTGCTGTATTACTACCAAAGAACATGTGGAAACAAAAATTAAAGATAAATACCATTTACAATCACTCCAAAAACTGGAATACTTAGATATATATAGTAAAGCAATTATAGACTATGCTGTATGCTGAAAATTTCAAAACACAAATGAAAGAACTGGGGACTTCCTCGGAGGTCCAGTGGTTAAGACTCCACACTTCCACTGCAAGGGGTGTAGGTTCAATCCCTGGTTGAGGAACTAAGATCCCAGGTGCCTTGTAGCAAAAAAGAAGAAAAAATTTAAAAAAGGAAATCAAAGAACTAAAGAAATGGAGAGACATAATGTGCTTATGGATTGGAAGATTCAATAGTACAAATATCAGTTCTTCTCAAATTGATCCATAGGACCAAAATCACAACAATATTTTTATAGATACAATCAAGCTTATTCTAAAAACTGTATGAAAAGGCAAAGGAACCAGAATGGCTAAAAAGAATAAAGTGGGAGGAATCACTTTAAAAATTATTCCTATTTTTAAGACATATTACATAGGTACAATAAGCAAGAGAATGTGGTAGGAACAGACACAGGTCAATGGAACAGAAATAGTCTAATGTGAATACCCCTAGTAGATTTTTAAAGTTTATTTTTGAAAGCTTTAGTGTAAAATTCAGTGGTTTTTAGTATATTTGCACAGTTGTGCAACCATGACCATTATCTAATTCCAGACCATTTTCATCACCCTGAAAAGAAATCTTATGTGCTCATAAGCAGTCATTCTCCATATCCTTGTTCCCCCTTCTACCACCTTGACAGTGATTAATCTACATTCTTTCTTTATGGATTTGCTTATTCTGGACATTTCATTTAAATGGAATCCTAAAATATGTGGTCCTTTGTGTCTACCTTCTTTTGCTTAGCATAATGTTTTTCAGGTTTACCCATGTTGTAGCATATATCAGTACCTGTATCAGCGACCTAGACAACATATTAAAAAGCAGAGACATTACTTTGTCAACAAAGGTCCATCTAGTCAAAGCTATGGTTTTTCCAGTAGTCATGTGTGGATGTGAGAGTTGGACTATAAAGAAAGCTGAGCGCTGAAGAATTGATGCTTTTGAGCTGTGGTGTTGGAGCAGACTCTTGAGAGTCCCTTGGACTGCAAGGAGATCAAACCAGTCCATCCTAAAGGAAATCAGTCCTGAATATTCATTGGAAGGGCTGATGCTGAAGCTGAAACTCCAATACTTGGACCACCTGATGCGAAGAGCTGACTCATTTGAAAAGACCCTGATTCTGGGAAAGATTGAAGGTGGGAGGAGAAGGGGATGACAGAGGATGAGATGATTGGATGGCATCACCAACTCGATAGACATGAGTTTGAGTAGGATCCAGGAGTTGTGATGGACAGGGAAGCCTGGAGTGCTGCAGTCCATGAGGTCACAAGAGTCAGACACTACTGAGTGACTGAACTGAACTGAACTGAACTGATCAGTACTTCATTCCTTTTTATGGCGGAATGGCCCAGTGGTAAAGAACCCTCCTACCAATTCAGGAGATTCAGGGGACAGGGATTCGATCCCTGGGTCAGGAAGATCCCCTGGAAAAGGAAATGGCAACCCACTCCAGTATTCTTGCCTGAAGAAACCCATGGACAAAGGAGGCTGGCAGGCTACATGGGGTTGCAAAAGAGTTGGACATGACTTAGTGACTAAACAGCAACAACGAACTGGGTTGCTCTCAGCTTTGGCTATTATGAATAATGCTGCTAGGAATATTTGTGTACAGGTTTTTGTATGCATATATGATTTGAATTCTCTTGGGTATATATTTAGGAGTTGAATTTCTGGATGATATGATATCTCTAACTTTTTGAGGAACTGCCAGTTTTCTTTTTTTTTCTGAAGTGGCTGCATCATTTTACCTTCTCACTAGCAATGTATGAGTGTTTCAATTTCTCCACATCTTCACCAACACTTGTTACTATCTATTTTCTTTTTTTGATTACAGGCATTCTAGTGGATGTTAACTGTTATCTCATTGGGATTTTGACTTGCATTTCCCTAGTAACTAATAATATTGAGCATCTTTTCATGTGTATATTGGCTGTTTGTGTGTCTCGTTTGGAGAAATGTTTACTCAAATCTTTTGCTCATTTTTCAATCAGATTGTCTTTTTATAATTGAGTTTTAGGAGTTCTTTTTTAAAAATACTTTTACTTATTTTTGGCTTTGCTGGTTCTTTGTTGCTGAGTACAGGCTTTCTCTAGTTGCGGTGGATGGGGGCTACTCTCCAGTTGTGGTGCATAGGCTTCTCATCGCGGTGGCTTATCTTGTTGCAGAGCACAGGCTCTAGAGCAAGAGTTTCAGTAGTTGTGGTGCATGAGATCAGTAGTTAAGGCTCATAGGCTCTAGAGCAAGGGCTTCAGTAGTTGTTATGCAGTGGCTTCGTTGCTCCACGGCATGTGAAACCAGAGATTGAACCAGGGATCAAACCAATGTCCTCTGTGTTGCAAAGTGGACTCTTAACCACTGGAGCATCAGGGAAGCCCAACAGTTCTTATTTTGGATATAAATAACTTGTCAGATGTATGATTTTCAAATATTTTCTTCCATTCTGTGAACTCATTTGCAGTTACTCCCCTTTTCTCTGTATCCCCCCACCACCCCCCTAGAAAATAATCATCTGTTTTCTGTCTCTCCTGGTCTGTCTGTTCTGAACATTTCCTGTAAATGGCATCATACAATGTGTGGCCTTCTTTGTCTGGCTTCGTTCTCTCAGCATAATGCTTTTGAGGTTAATCCATATTGTAGCATGTCTTAGTGCTTCATTTCTTTTTATGGCTGAATAATACCCCATTGTATGGATATGCCTTGCTTTATCCTTTCATCAGTGGATATTTGGGTTGTTCCACTCTTTGGTTATTATGAATAATGCTGTTATGTATGGACATTCATGTACATGTTTTTGTGTTGACATATGTCTTTTATTCTCTTGGGTATATACCTAGGAGTGAAATTGCTGGGTCACATAATGACTCTATCTTTGACTTATTGAAAAAATTCCAAATGGTTTCTACAGCAGCCGCACTGTTTTCCTTTGCCACTGGCAATGTAAGAGAGTTCTAATTTCATCACATCTTTGCTAACACTTGTTATTTTTCTTCTGTTTTTGATTATAGCCAACTTAGTGAGTGTGAAGTAGTGTCTCCTTGTGGTATTGATCTTAATTCCCATGATAACTCATGATGTTGAGCTTCTCTTCATCTACTTATTGGCCATTTGTATAAATTCTTTGGAGAAATGTCTATTCAAATCATTTACCCATTTTTAAAAAATTGTGTTATCTTATTATTGAATTATAAACATTTTTATGTATTCTAGATGCAAGTCTTATATGAGGTATATATGCAGATAGTTTCCCATTTTGTGGGTTGTCTTTCACTTTCTTGATAGTGTTCTTAAAAGCAGAAAAGTTCTTAATTTTGATAAAGTGCCATTTATGTATTTGTTCTTTGGTCATGTAGGCAAATGAAACCATTGCCTGATCCAAGGTTGTGAAGATTTATATTTATGTTTTTTTCTCTAATAGTTTTATAGTTTTAGCTCTTAAATTCAGGTCTTTGATCCATGTTGAGTTTATGTGTATGGTATGAGTTAAGGGTCATACTTCATTATTCTGCTTGTGCATATCGAGTTGTCCGAGCACTGTTGAAAAAATGCTTTCCCATTGAAGGCTCTTGGCACCCTTTTTGAAAATCATTTGACCAAAGATAACTAATTTTTTTAATGGAAAATGATTTTCATCTTAAAATTATATAGCAATCCAATCATGCTCATGTTAAATACTAGAGTATATAAGGTCTCAAAAAAATTCCTCCTAGCAGCTCTTTGTCTGGAAGTCTTGGAAGTTGTACTATACTAAAATGAGGGAGTAAACCAAGAAAGAGGAATATCACAATATAAGATCCAGGTAACAAAGAACCCAAATCCAGGAAACTGTGAGTAGGAGTCCTAGGAGGACAGTCATGCTGCAGACCATGAGATTACTGGCCTAGTTTGTAGCAGGGGAACAGGGAGCTGTGGGAGGGCAATCTTCAGGGGGAATATGGAGCCACCAGATTTTAGAAGGGTTGGAGCATTTGATATGTTGCAGAACTGTTAGAACATCTAGATAAAAATAGCATTAGAAATATAGAAATCTCAATGAAATACTGAAGCAGTTATTAAGTTGAGAAAAAAATCAAAGGCCTAACAATAATGTGCTAAGACTAGTTTAATTAAAACACTAACGATAATATACTTTGCTTAGCAGTGAACAAATTATATAGTCATAATCATTATATAGTCATAATCATCTAAACTTGGTTACTGATTTAACTAAGAATTGTGATAGAGGGATTGGGGAACATTGAAGACATGAGGTTGAAGGTGGGGAGTATAAGAAAGCTAAGTTCTTCACTATTATTAAAGGCAGGCAATAAATAACATCTAAATTTGTTAAATAAAAGTTTAGGCATGTTATTTAAGTTATATAATGGATAAACCAGAAGAAACAGCTAAAGCCACAAAAGTATTGCCTCTTTAGAGGATAATGGGGGATGGTGGAGCAGAAAACTGCTGTTGTTTGCAATCAGCCATGTCTCATTTTGCTTTATGTTTAACTATGAGTATGTATTACTATGAGAAAAAAAAATGGTTATTTTTTAATTCCCAAGAGGGAACCAGAAAGAGATCACCACCTGATAACAGTAGCTAATGGCAAACTTAACCATCACCTTTGGTTGTCTAAGCTTGGCCTCTAGGTGGGTGAAGTATGTGGCAAAGAGGACAGGGCTCTGAGCCTTCTAGATGCCAACCTCTGATGCTGTGAATTATGCGTGCAGGTGGCTTTCAACTGGCCAGCTAATTTCTGCAATATAGGAAATGACTGTAATTTCTGTTTCTGCATCTGGCCTCAAAAGAGAAAGTGGCCCCAATTGCCTATTGAATTTATGGAGATGAGATCTCAAGTATCTTAGGATAATTGTTGGATGAAGGGACAGGCTTTGCCAGGAAAGCAATTTTAGTACTTCTCCCTCTCATAAGGTACTTCGAAACAATTTTTCTATTTAATTTTTTTAAAGTGCCATATCTTAAATGTCTCCTTTCTCGCCTGTGACTGGCTTCGCTTTGTTAATGCATTTTAGCTCCAATTTTAGTTTACAAGTTCACCAAAACAGGGTTCTATGTAGCAAGTTCCTTTCTTATTTACCCTGCTTTATTGTGATGTTTGTCTTTCTACCTATGTCCTACATACCTCCCCTGTTCTTGATCATTATGTTTCTGTGCCTCTTTTTCTGTTCATCTGTCTCTTTCATCACCTCCGTAAATCTCTTTTTTTGTGTGTGTGGTGATGGTTATTTTGCCTCACACTCCCACATTTTTCTCTCCATTGTCCATTCATTTAAGAAGTATTCATCGAGCAGCTATAATATGCATTAAAACATGACACTCCCTGAGACACAGGCTCTTAACAGTCTAATTGAGGTGACATACAAATGATGAATAGAAATAGTAATTAACTATAGTTAATGATGTAATGACAAAATTATTTCTATACATGATGAATGCTACAGGATTAAAAAATAAAGGTAATACGTGCTCATTGTATGAAATTTGCAAAGGAGAGAAAGTCTTAAAAAATGAAAATTGATTCAGACTGTCTGGGTTGGAATCCTAGCTCTGTTCTTATTAGCTCTATAGCATTGGGCAAGTTGCTTAACCTCTCTGAGCCCCACTTTCTTCACTCATTAAATGGGGATAATAATATTACTTCCCTACCTCAGAGGGTTAATAGTCTTACCACAGAGCCTAGGGCATTTAAGTGGTAGTGGTTACAGTTGTTATTACCATCACCATCAACTTTCTCAGTATATGGCCTTCAGTTTTTTTTTTTTTTTTTCTCACATATATTTCATGAACCTTGATTGCCGTTTAACATGTTTTTCTCCATATTTCAATTTTTTCCTAGATTATGCTTTATTGGCTAAGCTTATTAATGTTGTTTCCTCTTCTTTTAGTCATTCATCTAATTTCTCCTTTTTCTTTCTACCTATAATTATGCTTTTTTCTTTCCATTATTTGACAAGTAGTCAGACAGGCAAGACGTATTTACTGAGCTGCCAGAAAGCACAGGTACTTTGTTAAGTCCCAGGGAAATGGGAAATAGAAGGTGAAGAAATTCTATTTTTGGAGGGGGTAAACTTATTTACATAGAGTGCCAGCCCTGACATAGGAAACAGAATTGGGCCCTAGTTCCTCGCTCCATCACACTCCAGCTTGAGTGATCCATTGAAGCCTCATTTTCTCATTTGTACAAAGTGAAAGTGAAAGTTGCTCAGTTGTGTCCGACTCTTTGTGGCCCCATGGACTGTATAGTCCATGGAATTCTCCAGGCCACAATACTGGAGTGGGTAGCCTTTCCCTTCTCCAGGGGATCTTCCCAACACAGGGATCGAACCCAGGTCTTCCGCACAAATGCCCACCCTACATATGTCATTAGACTGTGGATCACGAATGTCACTGAGCTTTGTAAACAAGATGCATTAGAAAAATTGCAAGTACTCAGATTTAGGGAGAAATTGACTCCTACTTTTTTTATTAAGTGGGTGGTTCAGCTTGTTTTTCTTTCTTTTAAAATTGTTTTCTTCTCAAAGAGCTTAATTTTGTTTAGTCTTCTTGCCTTCACTCACTTTGTCAAGAATAGTTGACTCTCTGGTCAGAATTCCCTGTGAGCCAAACTGGTTTCATGTACTAAACCAGCTCTTATGTACTAAACCGTGCTGTTATAAATCCTGTTATTACAGAAATGAAAATGCTGCCCTCTGCATAGACAAGCTGGACCCCCCACTTACTTGTCTACTATAGGCAATTGGATTCACTAGCCCTTGGCCTGGTCTGCCAAATTGATTTATTATTTAGATGGGAGGTTCATTTTCTGAGAGATTCTAGAAGCAGAAAGACCAAGTAAAATCAATATCAGCTTGGATTTTGCCAGATTTTAAAATTAACTTTCTCCTCAGGATTTAATAAAATGAATAAAATTCCCTCAGTATTTTTGTAATCATAAAAGAACCATACTCATATGATGTCTTAGGTTTTGCTTTCAAATAGAAAAATAAGATACGGGGAGGCTATTTGAGGCTGTATAAAATAAGCGCATCAGAGATGATAATCATTGAAGCCAGTCATGGAGATTCATTATACTATTCTGTCTACTTTTGTGTGTGTTTGAAAGCTGACATAATTAAAAATGAGAACACAGCTAATTGAAGCAAAGAGAGGGGCTTCCCTGGTGGTCCAGTGGCTGGGACTCTGAGTTCCCAGTGTGGGGGCTTGGGTTCGATCCCTGGTTGGAGAACTGAATCCCACATGGAGAACTAAGATCCGGAGCAGCCAAATAAATTTTTAAAAAATGAAAATAAAGAGACTGGATTCATGGTTTGTTGCAGTTTGTTTTCATAAGCATTTTCATGGTCTAAGAATTTTGATAGGTTAATTGGGAAATCTATAAAATCATGCAGAATTTTGAAATTTTCCAACCATTTCAGATTTGCTTTTATTTTATACAAAAACCTAGTGAGTGATATGATTACTTTTTGGTGTTGTTATGCATTCAAGGAAATTTTGTGATCAAGTGACTTGCCCAAGGTCACATAACCACCTAGCACTAGAAGATTGAGTAGAAAACCAGGCTTTCTTGACTGCTATGCTGGGTCTAATTTTATACAAGTGTCAGAGGGATGAAATAGTTCCCAATTAAGCTTGAATAAGCCTCCTATAATTGCTGGGATATGTTGTTAATGTGATGCTAGCATATTTTTAATACAGAATTTCAGACAAGGGGTGAGATGAGAATTTCAGAACTGATGAGTGGTGCGAGGATGAGAAGCTGCCATTCATCAAGCCAGATGCACTTTTAGGTGTTTTATATTCATTTACATGTTCCCAAATCCTTAGTTTTGAGTCCTGCCTCCTCCAATTCATGAGCTCAGGGACCTGGAGCAACTGACATGACACCTCTAGATCTCAGTTTCTTCATCTGTGAAAAGGGGGTGATGATACCTACCTAACTGGAGTTTGAAGAGAGTTAATAAGATAATGTATAATAAATGCTTAACTCTGTGCCTAGTATATGCCAAAATTATTTTAAAAAGCAAGAAGGAGGATTCCTATAAGATTTAGGGAAGGACAGAAATCATCCAGAGAACTGTCAACTGCCTGGCATGACTGTCTCCAATTTTCCCTTCCTCTGCTCTGTTCTCTCTAGTTTATGATAGTCACCTTGGGTTTTTTTTTTTGTTGCTGTTGTTTGTGATTTAAAAAAAAATATTTATTATGTATGTATTTAGTTGCAGCACTTGTGATCTTTTAGGGCAGCATGTGAGATCTAGTTCCCCAACCAGGGATTGAATCCTGGCTCCCTGCATCAGGAAAACATAATTTAAGCCACTGGACCACCGGGGAAGTCCCAGTATTCACCTTGTTTTAATCATGTATCATGTTTTAACAGGATCATGTTATTACTTGCTCAAAACTATTAAATGGTTCTCTACAATCTATCAACATTCCAGAATCTTTTTGTCAGCCCAAAGCATATTGTTTGCTGCCAAATTTGAACCTTTGCAACTCTCTGCAGACCCTAAAGGTAATACTGTATGAAACATATGCTGGTGATAATTTAACAATTCAGTAAAGTAGGGAAGAGCAATTTAATAAATGGTGATATTTAAAAATACATCCTCATAGTTCATATTTCACATCAAAATTACTTCCAAGTGAATAAAAAAATGGAACTATAAAAAGCAGATCAAAAATTGAAACCATAAAAATATGAATATAATACTTCTTTATAGAGAATGATGAGTTAAGCTTTAAAACAGTTGGAGAAAAGTCATAAAAGAAGCTCTTAAAATATTTGACAATATAAAATGAAAAGCTATGTTAAATATAATAAAAGACAATGCTTGGAAAAATATTTGCCATAGATATGAGAGGAAAGAAAAGAATTCTTTAATATTTGAAGAGCACATGCTAAATAATAAGAAAATACAAAGGCTCTCAATGGGAAAATGACATTAACGAACAAATCACAAAAGAGGACATGTGGACATGTGAATGGCTAATAAACATATGAATAAATGTTCACCTGCACTAGTAATCAAAAATGCTAATGGAACAACAAGAGACCAATTTTCACCTATTAATTAGCAAAGATGAAAAAAGACAATACTCTGTGTTAGATAGAGTGCTGTAAGAAGGGCATTCATCCACTGATAATGGGAGGGGAAACTGATGCAGTCTTTTTGGAAGGCAATTTAGCAACATGTTTTAGAAGCTAAAATATAGTCCTATCCTTTGACCTGTAGTTCCACTGCTAATAACAGTCACTCCCTAGGAAGTAAGCTAAAGTCTGGACAAAATTTTATGCAAAGAGGTGCTCGTTTATAATTACCAAATTGTCAGTCAACCTAAATGTCCAACAATGGATGTGCAGAGAAATAAATTATTGTATAATCTTGACAGAATATTGTCTAAGCTATTACAAATTGTACCTATGGTGACTAGTAATAACACGGGAAACACTTATTATATAATGTCTAGAAATATAAAGATTACATATCACAGTACATATACTCACCTATCTAAAAGTTATGCAGATGAGTAGAAGTAGAAGGAACAACTGTTAATGTGGTAAGTATCCCAGAGGGGCAAGACTATGCTTATACTCAGTTCAGTTCGGTTCAGTTGCTCAGTCGTGTCTGACTCTTTGCGACCCCATGGACTGTAACACGCCAGGCTTCCCTGTCCATCACCAACTTCTGGAGCTTGCTCAAGCTCATGCCCATCGAGTTCGTAATGCCATCCAACCATCTCATCCTCTGTTGTCCCCTTCTCCCACCTTCAATCTTTCCCAGCATCAGGGTCTTTTCAAATGAGTCAGTTCTTCGCGTCAGGCGGCCCAAGTATTGGAGTTTCAGCTTCAGCATCAGTCCTTCCAATGACTATGCAGGACTGATTTCCTTTAGGATTGATTGGTTTGATCTCCTTGTAGTCCAAGGGACTCTCAAGAGTCTTCGTCAAACCACAGTTTAAAACTATCAATTCTTCGGCACTTAGCTTTCTTTATGTTCCAACTTTCAAATCCATACATGACTACTGGAAAAACCTTAGCTTTGACTGGACGGACCTTTGTCAGCAAAGTACTGTCTCAGCTTTTTAATATGCTGTCTAGGTTGGTTATGCTTATATTATTCATGGTAAATTTTCTGTTTACAACTTTTGACAATAGGCATGTATTTTTTGCTATTTATAAAAATGGATGTTTAGAGCAGACTGAAAAATGCTACATACTGTAAATATGCCATTATCAATATTTAACCAGTATTATTATTAGTGTGTTTGATGTCCAGCAGATGGAGCTGCATCCCTTAACATTCAGCACAAACACAGACTTAAAAACTATGGCCACATTTTCATCTGTTGTGTTTTGTTTGAAGAAAATCCTGTCTATCCTCCTAAAGGTGTTGTGAAGCATATGTTCTTTTTTTTAAAAAAAAAAAAAAAGTAAAGTGAAGTCACTCAGTTGTGTCTGACTCTTTGCTACCCCATGGACTGTAGCCTACCAGGCTCCTGCATCTGTGGGATTTTCCAGGCAAGAGTACCGGAGTGGGTTGCCATTTCCTTCTCCAGAGGATCTTCCCAACACAGGAATTGAACCCAGGTCTCCCGCATTGTAAGCAGATGCTTTGCCATCTGAGCCACCAGGGAAGTCTTTTTTTTTTTTTTTTTTTTTAAAGGATTACGTTTAAAATTTGTTTTGAGAATTTTGTGCAGCCCCTCTGAGATAACTGGAGACACCCTGGGCTGTCACAGAAAGCAGGACTAGTAATGGCTTTGGGAAACTAGAGAACTTGAGAGATTAGCTGATTGTGTGGGGCCACACAGGGAGTTGAGGCAAAGCCAGGAAAATCAAGCCAAGGGACCTGTTCACTGGTCTTCCTTTGCTGAATAAATTGTATTTTGATGTTTGAGTGTTTGGGCTTAGCATTTCAGTATAATTTCAGAACTGATCTTTTCATTGGTCCTCACCACACATTTAGGGTGGTGATTAAAAACACTGGCTTTGGAGTTATAAAGACCTAATTTCCAGACCTAATTTCATAATTTCTTAGCTGTGTGACTTTGGGCAAGTCACTTCACCTCTCTATGCCTTACTTTCATCATTTGCAAAATAGAGATAGTAAAAACAAAATCTATTCCTAGGGTTGTTGTGAGAGTCAGATGAGATAATGCATGTAGAAGTGTTTGGCATAGTGCCTGGCGCAGGGTAAGTGTGAAGTCAATGTTAGTGTGATTGTCATTCATTCTTTTCTTTTGGAATACTAACTGTGTGCTAGGCAAGGGGGCTCTGCACTGGGGAGAGTTAACAGATAAGTTCCTGCCCTGGAGTTTAGGCAAGGTATCCCCTGGGGAGGCAGCTGTGGCAGAGCTTGGAACCAGAATTTTTGGATCTCTATGTGACCCTGATTTATTTTAAAGCTCAGATAAATTACTTAATCTCCATCTTCCTCTTGATAAAACAACAGTTGGGGACCATATGATCTGTAAAATATCTTCCAGCTCTGAAACATTCTGTGACTGTATTTCAAAGAACATTGCTGAATGGATCAAATCAATGTTATTATCTTTCAAATATATTCACATTATGTAGTTTCTTCTCCAGACGTGAAAAATTCTCATAATTAGGTAAAGTTCCAAGAGCCAACAGAATGATTACAGCAGAAGCTGGATAAGACTCCCGTCTATGAGAGACTGTAGTAGAGAAAAATCAGTCCTCAAAAAATGTATAGAAATAGTCCCTTGCAAAATATTATATTCATGGGTAGTTTAATTGCCGAAGAATACAAATAGTTCATTTCCATTTCTACAGATTTCATGTGACATCAAAATGCCTTTGGTATTTTCAAGTTATAACAAAATGGTATTGCATTATTCCTCTGTGTGTGTGTGCGCACGTGTGCACAGCATGCACAGGCAGGTACAATTTTTCATATAAGCATATCTGTGCTTGGCGATTAGTCTGCTTTTGTATTCCCTCCCTCCCTTTCTCTTCACTCTCTCTCTCTTTTGGCCACACTGGTTGGCTTATGGGATCTTAGTTTCCCAACCAGGGATCAAACCTCTCCCCTCAACCCCCACTCCACAGTGGGAGCTTGGAGTCCTAACCACCAGTGCTCAGTCACTTCAGTCATGTCCGACTCTTTGTGACCCTATGGACTGTAGCCCACCAGGCTCCTCTGTCCATGGGATTCTCCAGGCAAGAATACTGGAGTGTGTTGCCATGCCCTCCTCCAGGGGAATCTTCCCAACCCAGGGACCCAACCTGTGTCTCTTACATCTCCTGCACTGAAGGTGGATTCTTTACTGCTGAGCTACCGGGGATGCCCCATTGGACCACCAGGGAGTTCGTGCTTTTGTTCTCTTTATTGTATTCACTTAAATCAGTGATTGGCAAACTTTCTGTAAAGGATCAGATAGCAAACATTTTAGGCACTGTGGGTCCTATACCACCTCTATTGCTGTTGCTGCTTCTCATTCTCCTTTTTCTCCTTGTTCCAACTATTTAATAACAGAAAGACCATTCTTAAATCCCAGAGTGTAAAAAATAGACTGAGGATTAGATGTGGGCTGCAGGGCATAGTTTACTGACCTTCACCTTAAATCAAATTTTCAGCCTCCTGTATCTACTGGTTTGGTTTCATAGAATCTCTCCATTTCCACCACATCCCACTGCACTCAGGGCCCAGGTCGTTTCTCACCCCAGTCTCTACTCTCATCTGGTTCTGCACCCTCCCTGCTTCCCATCTAATTTCCTTCTTTGTAATACCAATCACACCCTGGCTACCAGTGCTTTACAAAACATATGCTTTGCAAAACCTCCTAAAGGTTTTGGAAAAGCATGACAAGTGAAAGTGAAAGTATTAGTTGCTCAGTCATATCTGACTCTGTGGACTGTAGCCCACCAGGCTCCTCTGCCCAAGGGGTTCTCAAGGCAAGAATAATGGAGTGGGTTGCTATGCCCTCCTCCAGAGATCTTCCCGACCCAGGGATCAAACTTCACTCTCCTGCACTGGAGGCAGATTCTTTACTATCTGAACCACTGGGGGAAAAAGCAAAGGATTATGTTTAAAATTTGTTTTGAGAATTTGGTGAAACCTCTCAGAGATAATTGGAGACACTCAGGTGATGCTCCAGCAGAAAGCATCACCACTGAACCAAAATGGTGCTGATCTAGTCCAACAGATTGACTGCTCCAGAGACAGGGGCTCCTCAACATATCTGTCCCATTAAACAATTTGCCAGGTTTCCTGAGCCCAGGTCCCTAATCATGGCAATGGCATGGACTTCAGCTCAGTTCAGCTCAGTGGCTCAGTCGTGTCTGACTGTGCAAACCCATGGACTGCAGCATGCCAGGCTTCCCTGTCCTTCACCAACTTCCGGACCTTGCTCAAACTCATGTCCATTGAGTCAGTGATGCCATCCAACCATCTCATCCTCTGTCATCCCCTTCTCTTCCCACCTTCAATCTTTCCCAGCATCAGGGTCTTTTTCAGTGAGTCAGTTCTTCGCATCAGGTGGCCAAAGTATTGGAACCTCAGCTTCAGCATCAGTCCTTCAAATGAATATTCAGGACTGATTCCCTTTAGGATTGACTGGTTTGATCTCCTTGCAGTCCAAGGGACTCTCAAGAGTCTTCTCCAACACCACAGTTCAAAAGCATCAATTTTTCGGTGCTCAGCTTTCTTTATGGTCCAACTCTCACATCCATACATGACTACTGGAAAAACCATAGCTTTGACTAGACGGATGTTTTTCAACAAAATAATGTCTCTGCTTTTTAATATGCTGTCTAGGTTGGTCATAGCTTTTCTTTCGAGGAGCAAGAGTCTTTTAATTTCATGGCTGCAGTCACCATCTGCAGTGATGGAAAAACCATAGCTTTGACTAGATGGATGTTTTTTGACAAAATAATGTCTCTGCTTTTTAATATGCTGTCTAGGTTGGTCATAGCTTTTCTTTCGAGGAGCAAGAGTCTTTTAATTTCATGGCTGCAGTCACCATCTGCAGTGATGGAAAAACCATAGCTTTGACTAGATGGATGTTTTTTGACAAAATAATGTCTCTGCTTTTTAATATGCTGTCTAGGTTGGTCATAGCTTTTCTTTCGAGGAGCAAGAGTCTTTTAATTTCATGGCTGCAGTCACCATCTGCAGTGATTTTGGAGCCCCAAAAAATACAGTCTCTCACTGTTTCCATTACTTCCCCATCTATTTGCCATGAAGTGATGGCACTGGATGCCATGATCTTCATTTTCTGAATGTTGAGTTTTAACCCTGCTTTTTCTCTCTCCTCTTTCACTTTCATCAAGAGGCTCTTTAGTTCCTCTTCGCTTTCTGCCATAATGGTGGTATCATCTGCATATCTGAGGTTGTTGATGTTTCTCCTGGCAATCACGATTTTACCTTGTGAATCATCCAGCTTTGTGTTTCTAATGATGTACTCTGCATATAAGTTAAATAAGCAGGGTGACAATATACAGCCTTGATGTACTCCTTTCCCATTTTTGAACCAGTCCATTGTTCCATGTCCAGTTTTAACTCTTGCTTCTTGACCTGCATACAGATTTCTCAGGAGGCAGGTAAGGTGGTCTGGTATTCCCATCTCTTGAAGAATTTTCCACAGTTTGCTGTGATTCACACAGTTAAAGGCTTTAGCATAGTCAATGAAGCAGAAGTAGATTTTTTTTGGAATTCTCTTGCTTTTTCTATGATCCAACAGATGTTGACAATTTGATCTCTGCTTCTGCCTTTTCTAAATCCAGTTTGAACATCTGGAAGTTCTCAGTTCACGTACTCTTGAAGCCTAGCTTGGAGAATTTTGAGCATTACTTTGCTAGCATGTGAGATGAGTGCCATTGTGTGGTAGTTTGAGAACTCTTTGGCATTGCCTTTCTTTGGGATTGGAATGAAAACTGACCTTTTCCAGTCCTATGGCCACTGCTGAATTTTCCAAATTTTCTGGTATATTGAGTGCAGCACTTTCACAGCATCATCTTTTAGGATTTGAAATAGCTCAGAAGGAATTCCATCACCTCCACTAGCTTTGTTCGTGTGATGCTTCCTAAGGCCCACTTGACTTTGCCCTCCAGGTTATTTGGCTCTAGGTGAGTGATCACACCATTGTGATTATCTTGGTCATGAAGATCTTTTTTGTATAGTTCTTCTGTGTATTCTTGCCACCTCTTCTTAATATTTCTGCTTCTGTTAAGTCCATAATGTTTCTGTTCTTTATTGTGCTCATCTTTGCATGAAACCTTCCCTTGGTATCTAATTTTCTTGAAGAGATCTCTAGTCTTTCCCATTCTGTTGTTTTCCTCTATTTCTTTGCATTGATCGCATTCCTCAAGTACTTACTGAACATCAATTATATATTTGGTATTGTACTACAGATTATGGGCACAGCAAAAAACCATCATGGCCATGGTTGTGGTCTTCACAGAGCTTCCACAAGATAATAAGGGAGACAGACATGGAAGCATTTCTGTGTCATATTTCACGAATTGCATGGTGTTTGTGGGAGAACAGAGCAGGGCACCTGACTGAATAATGGAGGTCATGGGAGGTGGTGCCCAGAGGAACTGACACCTAACTCTATGTGGATCCCAGTAGTAGAGCCAATCCCAGTATCAGGGACCCTAATCTTCTTAGCTGGTGGGTCTTGAGCTCCGCTTAGACCTTTGCTAACAGTAATCGTGCCTGCAGCCTTACCCCTTTGGACTGAGTGTCTGGTTTCAGTCCTATTTCCTAGGCTCCATTCTCCAGAAACAGTCTAAACAGGCCCCTGGCCACAGCTCACACCTAGAACACTGACCCTAACCTCATCTGAAGGTCTGGTTCTTCCAGGTAAAGCATTTTTTTTTTGCTGAAGTGATGACAATTGAGCAGCCTATTGGCAAGAACGGTGATGATCAACTTTATCAGCTTTCATTTATTAATACTGATAGGAGCAATTAGTCTTTTCAGACATCACACATTTGCTTTTTCTGGCATGATGGGTTGGTCATGAAGGTGGAAAGAATAGAGTATCCAACGTTAAATGGGTATTTTCTATTAATACTCAACATTTTGAGTTTTAACTCTGACTCCTCAAGAAAACTGGTCCGAGAGGGTCCTCTTACTCTTCATTAACTACCAAATAAATAAAAGGACCTCCTCCTTTTATGCCCACCCCCCTTGCTCAGGGGCTTCTTGGGAGGTATGTTGGCCCATTCATATGTTAATTCTGTAGAGCCCTCAGTCCTTTCACAGAGGCCCTGTACAATGAGAGGGGAGTCTGCATATTTCAAAAGAGCAGCATATGCTCCTAAAGGTGAATGTGCAATATCACTCTGCAGGGGAAATACAGTGCATTATTCTTTGCCCCTTTGCTGAGAGAGTTTACAAGCAACATTTGGAAATGGATGGCAGTTTTCTATATAGAGATTGAATTTGACAATTAACCATGATTTTTTTTTTTTTTTATTGAAAGGTTCAGGTCTTCTAAACTACTCTCCTTTTAAAACATGTAAATAAATAAGAGAAATGAAAATTGTAATTCCTGGAAAAGCCCCAGAAGTGCCTTCCCCTGAAGCTGTTTAACTGTTCTTTTGAAAAAGAATTCTCCTCAGAAAAAATTCTGAGCTGGTGGGGAAGTGGACAGTGGGTATAACTTAATATGAAAAATGTCTCTCTCATTCTCTTATTTTCATTGTTAAATGTAATGTGTCCTATCACAGGAGTGCTTAAGGTTTAGGGGATAATTTCAGATATGCAAATGATTCATTAGTCGAGGATTTGATAATCATACTTCAGAAAAAACTTCTGATGGACATTAATTGCTTCTTCTAGAATTATATTCTAGTGCTCAGTAACGACAAACACTGTGTATTAATTTCACATGTATTAGAAATAATGATTAGAGTAAAAACTATTTGATGTAATGACCATTAGTTCAGAGCTGTTGAACGATGCTTCATGGCTTAAGATGAATAATAATGGCCCATTTTTCATCAGACAGATGTTCCATCTTATTGTGTAAAGAAGTTACGTCATTGAAACAGAAAATGTAAAAGAATTAGAATATACCATATCACTAAGCTTGGTTAGCAAAATTGAACAATTAATGTCTGAAATCATTACCATTTGCTATACACTACGAGCTGTTTTTATTATGTTTTCTATGGGATCAGTTTTGAAGAATGTTTCACAAAGAAAAATTTTTAAAAATTAGAGTAGAAATCCATAATAACATGGTTCAGGGTTATATGGACTTATGAAATGATGCAGTGTCAAACGACAGTTTTGTAAAAATAAAAAAAATTTTAAATTTGAAAAGTAATTGTGGGTCTCCTGGGTGGTTTGCTGGGTGGCTGGGAGATAGGAGTGCAAAGGAGATTATTTATTTTAAACTTACTTTTCACTGTCTGTATTTTTTTTAACTTTTTGCATACTATATACCATATGCATGTGTTGTTGTTAAGTCGCTAAGTCATGTCTGACTCTGCGACCCCACGGGCTGTAGCCCACCAGGCCCCTCTGTCCATGGAATTTTCCAGGCAAGAATACTAGAGTGGTTGCCATTTGCTTCTCCAGGGGATCTTCTCAACCGAGGGATTGAACCTGTGTCTCTTGCATTGGCAAGTGGGTTCTTTATCACTGGGCCACCTGGGAAACAGATATGCGTGTGTTACCTATTGATAAATAATTTTATTATAAATAACAATAGCAACTCATTCAGAGAAGGCAGTGGCTGCCCTCTCTGGTACTCTTGCCTGGAGAATCCGTGGACTTAGGATCCTGGTGGGCTGCCGTCCCTGGGGTCACTACGAGTTGGATACGACTGAGTGACTTCACTTTCACGCATTGGAGAAGGAAATGGCGACCCACTCCAGTGTTCTTGCCTGGAGAATCCCAGGGACGAGGGAGCCTGGTGGGCTGCCGTCTACGGGGTCGCACAGAGTCGGACATGACTGAAGTGACTTAGCAGCAGCAGCAGCAGCAGCAGCAACTCATTGCCATATTTTAAAGTGGAGACGTAGCCTCTAAAGAGTTAGAGTCAGACACACACACACACACACACCCCTACCCTACACGTTATAAACATACAGGTTCGTCTTCCAATTCTGCCTCATTCTAGTTAACAAGCCATGAGCAAATTGCTTACCTTTTCTGAACTAAGAGAACCTGCCTCATGGGCTTGATAGGAGGACAGAAATAGGTTTCAGTATGACTGCTAATGTATGGTATGTGCTCAATAAACATTGCTGAGCATTACTAGTTTACATCCTACTAAAACAGTCTTATCTAATACAATTATCCCTAACATCTGTTACTCTTCTTTTCACAGTACCTGCGCTAGAATCATGGCTTCTTTGTGGTAAAATTTTTAAAAGTTAGTATTTATGTGTGCTTGCTTTTTTTTTTTTAGTTACAGCCAGTTAAACAGATTCATTCCTCTCTTCTTCCCTCCCTCTCATTCTTCTTTCTTCCCCATCACAAGCTTTTCCTGGTTCTTTACTAAGTGCTAGCCACTATGTAAGTGCAGAGTGCAGACAAAACCTTAGAAATCATTGATTCTAATTTTTCTAGCGATGCAAGAATTCTTTCTGCCACCTACTCCATAAGTGACTCAGCTAGTGCTGTAACCCTTCTAGCAACTGGGACCTTGCTGCTTCTTGAAAGATTCCTTTCCTTTGTCGAACAATTCTAACTTGTTAGAATGTTCCTTTTTTCACATTGAACTAGGAATCGGTGTCCCTGTAGCTTCCATAGTTAGGCAGACCCCTGTCATAGTAACTTTTCTCTCACTTGGAAAACTTTACTTCTAATTAGTTGCAAAGCCAGAATTAGAATCCAGATCCCCTGACTCTTGCTCCAGTACTCTTTAGAGGTCCTTTTACATAGAAATCTCTTTCAGCCATGTTGGCTGCCTTAGATCTTGTTGAACGCCCTGACCTTGTCAAGAAGACTGACTGTACTGAGGACTTCATTTTGAGTACAAAGGAGAAAATCCTTAGACCACTTCCTAGGCGGGACCTGCTGCATCCTAGTTTGTGTTCCTGCAATCCAGTGGTCATCCTAGCGTCATCTGCTGTACTGAGGACAAGAAACTGTGTGAGAGCAGTCCTCCATGTCTTTTCTAGATGTGCTGGTCAAAAAGTGCATTCTCTCAGTTATTCTCAGCAAGGCATCTAAACAAGACAAATCTCCTTGATATTCTATTCAGTTTTTCAGTGAGTCTCAAAATTTACCACAAAATCATTTGATGTTTTCAGTGCTTCCAGTCCTATGGGAACAAAACACTTTACGCAGTCACTTTGTCACCTTGACCCTTAATTATCAATGAATGCAGACAGAGAACAGGTGCTCTTAAGATGCATTGTAGGAATGTGTAACTTCTGAAACAGGTGTCAGTGTCGGAGTCCAGAAAACCTTTGACAAGGTCGAACATAAGATAGTCAGATCAATAATTCTTACTCCTTGACCTGCTGGTTAGTGGGTGAGCTGGGTGAGTGGGATCCAGAGCAAATTAAGAGCAGGTGTCTTTCAGTGCAGCTGCCACTGGGACGAGTCCTTGTTTGGCCAGGAGGGGACAGCAGAGAGTTAGCTTGTCCATGAGCCAGGCGAACCCAGTGTTGGGGCGAATATCAGGAAGACCTCTGAGCTGAAGGGTGTGGGATTGTCTGCCAAATGCGTAGAAGCGATACTGAGAGAGTAAGAGGCCTACTGATGGGGTTGCCATGACGAGGAGGAGACAATCACAGAGGAGGAACCTTTGTGAGGTGCTTTGTGAGAGCACCCAGGTTGGTGGAACACCTATGAACCTGGTTGGATCCAAACCTCGGCATTGAAATGAGGCTTTGACTTGGGGAGGGTGACATCTCTGAGCCTTGGTCTCCTCATAAATAAAAGGGGGGCATAATAATAGTGCTTACCTCATAGCATTATTATAAGACAATTCTGGTGTATACTGAACAGTTAAAATTATGTAATAATAACAATAACTATCTGTTGCTCCTCAAAAGACAACACTTGGTGAAATGAGGATTTAAGGAGCCACTTTCTAGAACCTTCTGAATAGGAAGGCCAAAGGTTTTCTCTGCTCCCCTTTGAAACCTCACATTTGGGCAATAGAATCGTACTACTAAGTTGTCTCTATTCCTGATGTTTTTCAGATCATTTTAAAGTTTGAAGATAAATTTTCCCTAGTCACCATAAAACATATAAATGTTTGCATACCCCCAAATATCTGTGTCCAAATACTGTCTCCCAGACAGTTGTTTACACCTGGAATTGGCACAAGAACTTCTCCTACGAACCTTGCATCGAAATTTGTGGTTTTGAAAATAGGCTCAATCTCAGCTCAGCTGGGGTGGGGATCCAGGGTGGGGGAAATACTTTGGAGTAACCCCTGAGATAAGATCACAGCAGGGGTGTCCCTGAGTTTGTTTTGTTTTTCACTCTGAGTTTTCAAGCACACCATTGGAGACCATTTTTTTGGTTCTTGGATTTTTTTCCTGTGTCCGCTACCCACAGCATTTCAGGGTGAAAATGCTCCTGGCTTAGATAATGCTATCAAGAGTACACACAAGAGCTGACACCTTGGACACAGTGGTGAAGGAGCAGGTTATAGAAGGTAGGAAGAAAAAAATGAAAGAGGGAAGCTGGGATCATGGAAGTGAACATAACTGAAACACTGTTTCTCTTCAGGGCTGGCCTCAATTCAGAACATTGTAGGCATATTCACTAACTTTCTTTTCAATGTTTCCAAGTTAAAAAAAAAGTTAACAATGGTTACCCCTGCTTAAGTAAGAAGTTACAGAAGAACCTTGATAGAAGAACAAAAATAATGGCCAGTCTAGAATTAGAGTGGAGAAGGCAATGGCAGCCCACTCCAGTACTCTTGCCTGGAAAATCCCATGGACAGAGGAGCCTGGTGGGCTGCAGTCCATGGGGTCTCGAAGAGTCGGACACGACTGAGCAACTTCACTTTCACTTTTCACATTCACGCATTGGAGAAGGAAATGGCAACCCACTCCAGTGTTCTTGCCTGGAGAATCCCAGGGACGGGAGAGCCTGGTGGGCTGCCGTCTATGGGGTCACACAGAGTCGGACACGACTGAAGTGACTTAGCAGCAGAATTAGAGTAGCCTTGAGGAAGAGACCTAAAGAGGAGCTTGGGATCTTAATTCCCTGACCACAGACTGAACTTGGGCTCTCTGCACTGAAAGTTTGGAGTCCTAGCCACTGGACCGCCAAGGAAGTCCCACAAATATGGAATTTAGATTCAGTTCTTTTTGGCAGTCCATAGTTCTCCACTTGTGTTCTTCATAAGAAGTAGACTTCAAAGGGGTCCTGGGGCATTAAATTACAGACAGTGCTGAGATAAACTGAATCCTTCCGGACCCCTTCTGAAGGGCCAAACTCCTCCAGCTGTCTATGTTAGGGTTCAAACTTTATTCTCATTATTGCCCTCCTGCCTCCAGCAGTCTTTTCAGACATATTTTTTCCTCAATTGCCTCCTCATGAAATTTTAATATTACAGATACACTTCATATCTTTTATGGACTGTATGTATATCTGTGCCTTATACATAAAGTGGAACTTCCCAGGTGGTGCTAGTGGTAAAGAGCCTGCCTCCCAGCGCAGGAGATGCAAGAGATGTGGGTTCGATCCCTGGGTTGGGAAGATCCTGGAGAAGGGAACGACAACCCACTCCAGTATTCTTGCCTGGAGAATCCCACGGACAGAGGAACTTGGTGAGCTATAGTCCATGGGGTCCCAAAGAGTAACACACAATTGAAGCGACTGAGCACACAGGCATATATAGAGTGAAAATTTTTTTCATCATCCAAGAACCAATGTTCTCCTCTCTTTGGGGACAACGTTGCCTTGTTGTCAATGCATGCTACATGTGGGTGAACACTGAGCCCTTCTAGTGACTAAGAGGAGAGGGTAAGTGAGGATTCTCACCCTTATTTGACCCTGTGGAGGCAAAACTTTCAGGATCACTTCAGTGAAGTAATGCACATTTGCAACAGTGCTTCGAGCTAATAATAGCTATGATAACATCCCCAGATAACAATTTCATGATGGATACTGGGAAGAAAGGACAATTGATTTAGTTCCAGTCTCAGGGGCTTAAAAAATATGAATGTGTGGGTCCCACTCCTGGAGATTTGGACTATACTGGTCTGGGTGCTAGAGATTTTAAAAGCTCCTTGGGTATTTCAGTGTGCCAGCAAAGTTAAGAAGTGCTAACTTCCAAGACTTTAATGTGAATAAAAATAACTTTAAAATCTTTTTTATAGCTTTATTGATATAGAATTGACATATGATATTATGTAAGGAAAAACATCTATTTCTGCTTTATTGACTATGCCAAAGCCTTTGACTGTGTGGATCACAATAAACTGTGGAAAATTCTGAAAGAGATGGGAATACCAGACCACCTGACCTGCCTCTTGAGAAACCTGTATGCAGGTCAGGAAGCAACAGTTAGAACCGGACATGGAACAACAGACTGGTTCCAAATAGGAAAAGGAGCACGTCAAGGCTGTATATTGTCACCCTGCTTATTGAACTTATACACAGAGTACATCATGAGAAATGCTGGGCTGGAAGGAGCACAAACTGGAATCAAGATTGCCAGGAGAAATATCAATAACCTCAGATATGCAGATGATACCACCCTTATGGCAGAAAGTGAAGAGGAACTAAAAAGCCTCTTGATGAAAGTGAAAGAGGAGAGTGAAAAAGTTGGCTTAAAGCTAAACATTCAGAAAATGAAGATCATGGCATCTGGTCCCATCACTTTCATGGGAAATAGATGGGGAAACAGTGGAAACAGTGTCAGACTTTATTTTTCTGGGCTCCAAAATCACTGCAGATGGTGACTGCAGCCATGAAATTAAAAGATGCTTACTCCTTGGAAGGAAAGTTATGACCAACCTAAATAGCATATTCAAAAGCAGAGACATCACTTTGCCAACAAAGGTCCGTCTAGTCAAGGCTATGGTTTTTCCAGTGGTCATGTATGGATGTGAGAGTTGGACTGTGAAGAAGGCTGAGCGCCGAAGAATTGATGCCTTTGAACTGTGGTTTTGGAGAAGACTCTTGAGAGTCCCTTGGACTGCAATGAGATCCAAACAGTCCATTCTAAATGAGATCAGTCCTTGGTGTTCTTTGGAAGGAATGATGCTAAAGCTGAAACTCCAGTACTTTGGCCACCTCGTGCGAAGAGTTGACTCATTGGAAAAGACTCTGATGCTGGGAGGAATTGGGGGCAGGAGGAGAAGGGGACGACAGAGGATGAGATGACTGGATGTCATCACCGACTCAATGGACGTGAGTTTGTGCGAACTCTGGGACTTGGTGACAGACAGGGAGGCCTGGCGTGCTGCAGTTTATGGGGTTGCAAAGAGTCGGACATGACTGAGTGACTGAACTGAACTGAAGGTGTAGAAGGTGATGATTTCATATATGTATATATTGTGAAATGATTGCCAAGGTTAGTAAAGACATCTGTCACCTCACATAGTTACTTTTTTTTTTTTCTTGTCTTTCTGTATCTGGCTTATTTCACTTAGTATAATGCCCTCAGTACATCTAACTTGTCACAAATGGCAGGATTTCCTTCATTTTTAATGGCTGTATACACACACACACACAGAGGTTGGAAACTGTTGATGGGCAGTTGACACAAAGACCACAAAGGAACATCCAAAGAAATGTGAGAAAATCAAAATTGCATGTTGTTGTGGAAGACAAGGGAAGAAAATTTTTAGAAAGAGGATATGGTCAGTCACATTTAATGATGCTGAAAAGAAGGGTAATTGAAGGCTTGGAAGTTTCCATTAGCCTTAGCAACCAAAAGATCACTGGTGAAAGTGGTTTCTTGGTGGTGGTTGGTGGTGTGGGCAGAGACAAGACTGTGGTTGGTGGAGAAGTGGGTGTTAATGACAAACTGTGGGAAATGCTTTAAAAGAAGTTTGGCAGTGAAGGTCAAGAGAGACAGGGCAGTGGTCTGGCAAAGAGATATGTGACCAAAGAGCAATATAAAAATGTGTGCATGTTTAAATGCTGATGGGAAGAAGTTGATGGAGAGGAAGAGATTTTAGACAGAAGAAGAGAGGGCAGTCAATTGGGAAGATGCCAGAAAAAGCAGGAGGGAAAGATGGAACTTCCCCAGTGGCTCAGTGGTGAAGAACCCACCTTAAAGGACAGACGGGTTTGATCTCTGGGTCGGGAAGGAGGAGGACGGCATGGCAATCCATTCCAGTATTCTTGCCTGGAGAATCCCATGGACAGAGGAGCCTGGCGGGCTACAGTCCATGCGATCACAAAGAGTCAGACAAGACTGAGCAAGTAGACAACAACAACAACACAAAAGGTAGATCCTAACAGGAAGATGACCACTCATCCTAACGTAGGAATAAGATGCAGCCAAGATTACAAATGTGGTGGTAGAGATCTGAAGAAAGCTATATCTGATGATTCCTATTTTCCATGAGAAGAGAGATAAAAGTTATTACCTGAGAGTGGAGATAGAGGCAAGTATTATGATCAATGGTTTGTGGAAAGTGGAAGAGATTTGATCTAGTTATTTTTCAGAGTGGGCAATCAGTGAATTTCTAGACTAGGTTTAAAGGACCACTGGAGGTGAATAATTATGAATCTACAATGCAATGAATTTACCTGGCTGCGTGATCTTTTCGGGTAGTTGCTCAGCCAAACCAGGAAAGGTATAAAAATAGTAGATAATTTTATTGTGTCCACTCAAGTTTGGAAATTTCTTAGATAGTAAGTGGGTGAGGTGAGTGAACTTTCCCCACACCCTTCTTCCAGGCACAAAATTTAAGGAGGTGCTCATTCTCACATCATGGAAATGTAGGCTTGGCACCTGATGGTGAGTGGCTCCTTATGTTTTGAGGGTGGGGAAGTAGAGGTGGGGGAGAGTCTTACCTTACTGTAGGCCAGGCCCTGCACAAATAAGTTTGGTATATTGGCAGTATGGTCCTGAAGAATATTGTTGTTGTTTAGTTGCTAAGTCATGTCTGACTCTTTTGTGACCCCATGGACTGTAGCCTACCAGGCTCCTCTGTCTATGGGATTTCCCAGGCAAGACTATTGGAGTGGGTTGCCACTTTCTGCTCCAGGAGATCTTCCTGACCCAGGGATCAAGCCCATGTCTCCTGCATTGCAGGCAGGTTCTTTACCCCTGTGCCACCTGGGAAGCCAAAGAATATTGACAAGAGAGTAGTTACAGTGGTGGACCCTATCATGTAAGATGGATGGAGAGGAAACTAAAAATGGGAAACAGTAGAGGGATGAAGCCATTGGGGGAAACTGACAGAGTAAATAGATAAGCAATGGAGTTGTAGTTAGGGAGGGATGTCTCAAGTTGTGGTCTTAGAGGTAGAGCAAATCTGGGGTCCCAAAATATTCCAATGTGAGACAGAAGATACGGGGGCCTGAGGTAGAGGTCAAGGAACTTCAAGATCAAGGTGTTGAATGAGTTGCCCATATATCTGTTGACTTCAGACAGAATGTCTGTTGAGAGTTGGGATAGAATGGAAAAATGGGCCTACTGCCAGAGTCCCTGGTGAATACAGAGGAATATCTAGGAGACCAAGAGATGACAGCGACAGGAAGTTTAAAGTTACACTGATTGGTGTTCCCTGATTCTTGTATGTCTCAAAAGGAGCTGGGATTTGGCGGGGGGGGGTGTGGGGGGTGTTTGTTTTTCTTGTTTGTTGTTTTTGTTGACAAGAGAGTGGAGAGGAAGTAGGTTGAAAGTGGCTTTGGAGAATGAAGAAGAAACTGGCCTTGCTGTACCAAGAAGTGTGGGTACATGCCCTGCAATCAGCTCAAGCAGCAACTAGGGTTATATTCTCTTCGCTGAAAGAGCCAGGTCTCACTTAAGGTTAGGTCATGAAGTGAACTTGTTAAACAAGCCATGTGAGTTCCAGAGGATTGCAGGGGGTGTATTGAAGCGTGGCAGAATTAGCTGACTCATGGGCTTGAGGAGAGAGTAAGTCACAACGGGTCCCAGAAAGGATGGCGGGCACCTGGAAACTACCTCATAGGGGCTTAAGTTTTATTTAATTTTTTCTCATGATCTTCAGGGATAAAATAGCAATCAGAGATGACAGGGGAAACCTGATTATGACTTCCATTACCTTCATATCTTTCTTTCAGCCCAGTGGATAACAAAAATAAAAATAGTAATACTAATTTGTAAATTTCTCCACGATCCAACGAATGTTGGCAATTTGACCTCTAGTTCCTCTGCCTCTTCTAAACCCAGCTTGTACATCTGAAGTTCTTGATTCACATACTGATAAAGCCTAGCTTGAAGGATTTTGAGTGTAACCTTGCTAGCATGTAAAATGAGTGCAATTGTACCGTAGGTCGAACATTCTTTAGGACTGGAATGAAAACCAGTCAATCCTAAAGGAAAGCAACCCTGAATAATCACTGGACAGACTGATGCTGAAATTCCAATACTTTGGCCACCTGATGGGAAGAGGCGACTCATTGGAAAGGACCCTGATGCTGGGAAAGATTGAAGGCAGAAGAAGAGGACGACAGACGATGAGATGGCTGGATGGCATCACGGACTCGATGGACATGTGTTTGAGTGAAGCCGGGAAATAGTGAAGGACAGAGGAGCCTAGCATGCTACAGTCCATGAGGTCACAAAGAGCTGGACACAGCTTAGCTACTGAACAACAACAACAACAAATTGTAAAATTAGAAAATACCATACAGTGGAAGTGAGAAATAGATTTAAGGGACTAGATCTGATAGATAGAGTGCCTGATGAACTACAGAATGAGGTTCATGACATTGTACAGGAGACAGGGATCAAGACCATCCCCATGGAAAAGACATGCAAAAAAGCAAAATGCCTGTCTGGGGAGGCCTTAAAAATAACTCTGAAAAGAAGAGAAGTGAAAAGCAAAGGAGAAAAGGAAAGATATAAACATCTGAATGCAGAGTTCCAGAGAATAGCAAGAAGAGATAAGAAAGCCTTCTTCAGCGATCAATGCAAAGAAATAGAGGAAAACAACAGAATGGGAAAGACTAGAGATCTCTTAAAGAAAATCAGAGATACCAAAGGAACATTTCATGCAAAGATGGGCTCTATAAAGGACAGAAATGGCATGGACCTAACAGAAGCAGAAGATATTAAGAAGAGATGGCAAAAATACACAGAAGAACTGTACAAAAAAGATCTTCACGACCCAGATAATCACGATGGTGTGATCACTGACCTAGAGCCAGACATCCTGGAATGTGAAGTCAAGTGGGCCTTGGAAAGCATCACTACGAACAAAGCTAGTGGAGGTGATGGAATTCCAGTTGAGCTATTCCAAATCCTGAAAGATGATGCTGTGAAAGTGCTGCACTCAATATGTCAGCAAATTTGGAAAACTCAGCAGTGGCCACGGGACTGGAAAAGGTCAGTTTTCATTCCAATCCCAAAGAAAGGCAATGCCAAAGAATGCTCAAACTACCGCACAACTGCACTCATCTCACACACTAGTAAAGTAATGCTCAAAATTCTCCAAGCCAGGCTTCAGCAATATGTGAACCGTGAACTTCCTGATGTTCCAACTTGTTTTAGAAAAGGCAGAGGAACCAGAGACCAAATTGCCAACATCCGCTGGATCATGGAAAAAGCAAGAGAGTTCCAGAAAAACATCTATTTCTGCTTTATTGACTATGCCAAAGCCTTTGACTGAGTGGATCACAATAAACTGTGGAAAATTCTGAAGGAGATGGGAATACCAGACCACCTGACCTGCCTCTTGAGAAATTTGTATGCAGGTCAGGAAGCAACAGTTAGAACTGGACATGGAGCAACAGACTGGTTCCAAATAGGAAAAGGAGTATGTCAAGGCTGTATATTATCACCCTGTTTATTTAACCTATATGCAGAGTACATCATGAGAAACGCTGGAGTGGAAGAAGCACAAGCTGGAATCAAGACTGTCGGGAGAAATATCAATAACCTCAGATATGCAGATGACACCATCCTTATGGCAGAAAGTGAAGAGGAACTAAAAAGCCTCGTGATGAAAGTGAAAAAGGAGAGTGAAAAAGTTGGCTTAAAGCTCAACATTCAGAAAACGAAGATCATGGCATCCAGTCCCACCACTTCATGGGAAATAGATGGGGAAACCGTGGAAACAGTGTCAGACTTTATTTTTCTGGGCTCCAAAATCACTGCAGATGGTGACTGCAGCCACGAAATTAAAAGATGCTTACTCCTTGGAAGGAAAGTTATGACCAACCTTGATAGCATATTCAAAAGCGGAGACATTACTTTGCCAACAAAGTTTCATCTAATCAAGGCTATGGTTTTTCCAGTGGTCATGTATGGATGTGAGAGTTGGACTGTGAAGAAGGCTGAACGCCAAAGAATTGATGCTTTTGAACTGTGGTGTTGGAGAAGACTCTTGAGAGTCCCTTGGACTGCAAGGAGATCCAAGCAGTCCATTCTGAAGGAGATCAGCCCTAGGATTTCTTTGGAAGGAATGATGTTAAAGCTGAAACTCCAGTACTTTGGCCACCTCATGTGAAGTGTTGACTCATTGGAAAAGACTCTGATGCTGGGAGGGATTGGAGGCAGGAGGAGAAGGGGATGACAGAGGATGAGATGGCTGGATGGCATCACTGACTCGATGGACGTGAGTCTGAGTGAACTCCGGGAGTTGGTGATGGACGGGGAGGCCTGGCGTGCTGTGATTCATGGGGTCGCCAAGAGTCGGACACGACTGAGCAACTGATCTTATCTGATCTGACTGAACATCTACTATTTGCCAGGCAGTGTTTTAGGTGCCAGGAACATGACAAAGTTCCTGAACTCACAGAACTTAGTCTGTTAGATAGTCTGTCCATGGGCAAAGAACAAAAATGGAAGAAGTATATAAGGTTGAGGAACTACAAGTCTTAAGAATAGAAGTTCAGTGGGGTAAGTGCAAAGACAGTGATGGTGATGTGTGTGTGAGGAGCTGTATTAGGGAAGATCTTTAAAGGAGGCTCTTCTGAGCAGAGACTTGAATGATAAGAAGGAGCCATCCACGTGATGATGGAGCATTTCAGATCAAGGGAATAGCAAGTGCCAAGGCTCCAAGGGTGGGAAGGAGCTTGGGATGTCTGAAGGTCGTTATAGCTGATGACTCCAAGACCTGGAAGCATGTACTTTCAACTACCTGCTGTGAAGGATGAGATTGATGGGTCTCTGCGGTCTAATTTTGTAAGGACCTGGATATCCCAGAATTGGTCCAAGAGGTTGAGGCTCAATGGAAGCAGCAAGCTACCCCCAAAGGGTAATTGAGAAATCCTCACTACACATTGGAGTGGGAATGAACTTGCTTGGTAAGTCCAAGGCCATGTTGGTCCCAGATCTATGGCACTGAACCACAGTGGAGATGAGGAAATGCTGCTGCCCCTTTCATATCTGAAAACACTTCATCAGAAACTGGGGGTTTGGGACTTCTCTGGTGGCCCAGTGCCTACGGCTCTATGCTCCCATGCAGGGGACCAAGTTTCCATCCCTGGTCAGGGAAGATCCCACATGTGGCAGCTAAGACCTGGCACAGCCAAATAAATAAATCAACAAAAAGAAAAAAAAAAAAGAAACTAGGGGTTGGCTTAGGACTCTTGACTTGAGACTGTTACATGAGGTAAGATTTGGCAGAGGTACCAGCATCATGGTTGGCAGAAAAGTGGCATGAAAGAGAGAACTGAAGTTTTTCATAAGAAGGTCATATTGTGGGACTTGAGACAGGTGAGGCCAAAGACCATAAGGAAGCCAGGACAGTGTTACAGACAGCACAACTTATGGGATGCTAGATATACACCCAACTAAATGGGAATGACCTAATGGATGACTACTGCCTCTAACTGTGCTCCCTCATGTCTGTGAATCACAGCTGGTCCATGGAGTCACCTTCAGTTCCAAAAACAAATTCCGTATTTGCTGGCCTGCAGCTATAGGTTCCACACTGGGCAAATCATGCCAGGCCTTATTAGAAGGTCAGGCTAAGCCCTGACTCTGACACATACCAAGTGGGATACCTTGGCCTTGGGCAAGATATTGACCTGCCCTGATTCTCACTTTTGCTTATCTGTCAAAGGTGGCGCTAAATGGTACTTACCTCCTAGGGTTCTTGTCAGCATCTAGGGCATTGATGTCTGTCAAAATGTTGAAGCAGTGTCTGACACTTGGTAAATACCGCTTAAGTGAGCAATTCCTGGTGTGTAGTAACTGCTACCCTGGTGTTTGTTAAACAAACAGCTCTGGATAAGCCATTCCTCCATTGAGCAAACACTTCATGCCTGTTGTGTTCAAGGCATGGTCACATGTACAAAGAGCATGAAGACATGTTAGAAGTCAACCCTGCCCTCAGCTTCTACTGTCTTTCATGTGAGGCAATATAGATATGAAAATAGCTAGAACATAAAGCTGTGTGTGTATAGGTAGTGTCATGAGTGGTGCCCAGTGCTTTCCAAATACAGAGGAGGAAGACATATAGCAGGAATTGTGGAGAAACCCATGTGAGATTTCACTTGGGCCTTGAGGACAGTATAGACATTGTACTGGGCGAGAATTACTAGAAATGGGGTCGCAAATTATTGCCAGAGTGATAAGCATGGAAAAAGGCTGGGAGGAGGGAAAGCCCAATGCCTGTTTAGGAAAAGGTGATTGAATTCAGTTTCATTAAAGCATCAGGTTTGAGTGTGGAAGTAGGAGAAAATTCCAGGGGTACAAGACTTGAGCTGATAATGATTTCTTTAAGAATTTCTTTAATATTAATTTCTCCCAGATAGAATGCAAGCATTAGGACATCAGGATCTGTGTCTGTCTTATTCTATGCTTTATCCCCAGGGCCTAGTGTGGTACTTAGCAAAAAATAGGGTCTCAAGATAAAAATTTCAAATATATGAATAAATGAGACAAATAGGTTTTAAGAAAAAATCGTAAAAAAAGATTTGGGCCATGGTGTCAGAATAGAGAAACTTTTGAAGAAGAGAAAGATGTGAGATTCAATGTCATAGAAGTAGGCTAGCTCTTCGTGCAAAGTACTCAAAATATGTGCATCAAAAACAAAGAAATGTGAAGATCCTCAGCTTGGGAGCCTGACTCTAAAATGAGCTTCTTGACCCAAACTCACAGGTCAGAAGTAAAGGAAAGGAGGAGACACATTGAGAAGACAGCTATCCCTGTGATCACCTGAGCTGGTGATGGACCTTTCTGAGACACACAGGGGAGGGACTGACTGGGGGCACCATAGGCCTTACAGTCTTAAGAGAAATAGATTGTACTAATGTCAACATGTTGGTTGTACTATAGTTACCAAGATCTTACCCTTGGGGGAGTCTGGGTATCAGATACGTAAGATTGATTTGAATAATCTCTCACATTTGCATGCAAATCTACAATTACTCAATAAAGATTTCAATAAAATATATTATTAACAGATAATTATAAAACAAAATCTGAAAATAAATTTTTAAAAAAAAAGGGAAATGGGAGAGAACCTCTAAGTCAGAGAGGCAAGTGGTAGGACTCCCAGGCCACCTTAGGTGTTTTGGCAATTTCTGCCCTGTGTATGATGTAGAGAATGCTTGTGTGGGCTGGTGGAACAGAGTGTCTCATCAGTGATGTCTGTCCTACATGCAGGAGGAGGAGTCCTCAGAACAAGTGCTACATGTTTGCCATCTATTCAATGATGGCGTGGCATTGTGACATCTGGGGCCACTGTTTCCCCATCTCTTTGCCATGAAGTGATGGGACCAGATGCCATGATCTTAGTTTTCTGAATGTTGAGCTTTGAGCCAACATTTTCACTCTCCTCTTTCACTTTCATCAAGAGGCTCTTTAGTTCCTCTTCACTTTCTGCCATAAGGGTGGTGTCATCTGCATATCTGAGGTTATTGATATTTCTCCCGGCAATCTTGATTCCAGCTTGTGCTTCCTCCAGCCCAGCCTTTCTCATGATGTACTCTGCATGTAAGTTAAATAAGCAGGGTGGCAATATACAACCTTGACATTCTCCTTTTCCTATTTGGAACCAGTCTGTTGTTCCATGTCCAGTTCTAACTGTTGCTTCCTGACCTGCACACAGGTTTCTCAAGAGGCAGATCAGGTGATCTGATATTCCCATCTCTTTCAGAATTTTCCACAGTTTATTGTGATCCACACAGTCAAAGGCTTTGGCAACAAATCCCACCACTGTAGGCCACTCCCTGTAAGTTCAGGCAGGGACCCATTTGTGAGCAGGCTTGTATACCAGCTAGCTCCTAAAGGGATGAGAGCCATGTGTCTTCTAACAGTAGCTAATGTTCATTGAACATTTCCCAGTGGCCAGGCCTTGTGGTAAGTGCTTTACATAAATTAATTTACTGAATCCTCATGGCAAACCCATTACTTACCTTCAAAAACCAGGCTTTCTGGTGCCCAGGTGTTTCAACCCTGGTCTAATAGGTGTTCTGCTTGCCCACCAGGTCCTTGGCTGATACGTAGTTCTTTCTAGAGCAGTGAGAGGTCCTGAGGATGGGGCTTTGAGTATCCCCTCCCCTCAAGCTTCTCCCACCTATGGCCCTGATTGCTGGCCAGTCAAGAAGTGGCCAAGTGTGACTCTGAAGAAAGCCTGGACTTCCTCCTTCACACAGCAGTGCTGGAGAGCAGGTATCTTGGGTAACGATGGCTGACATCCATGGAGCATTTACTAGGTGCCAGACACTGTGCTCAGCCACATTAGACTGCCACTCTTCTCCTCTCATCTCCAACAGCATCCTGTGAAATTGATAGGATTTCTATCCCCTTTTTCCTGATAAAGAGGTCAAAGTAAAGTTGCCCATGTACAAAGAGCTTGTCTGTGGAGAGCAGGTGTTTGAACCCAGGTCTGGCTGATGCATCGGCTTCCCAGGGGGATCAGTAGTAAAGAATCCTCCTGCCAATGCAGCAGATGTGGCTTTGACCCCTGGGCTGGGAAGATCCCCTGGAGAAGGGAAAGGCAACCCACTCCAGTATTCTTTCCTGGAGAATCCCCATGGACAGAGGAGCCTGGCAGGCTATAGTCCATTGGGTCTCAAAGAGTCAGACATGACTGCATATCTGCATATCTGAGGTTATTGATATTTCTCCCGGCAATCTTGATTTCAGCTTGTGTTTCCTCCAGCCCAGCCTTTCTCATGATGTACTCTGCATGTAAGTTAAATAAGCAGGGTGGCAATATACAACCTTGACATTCTCCTTTTCCTATTTGGAACCAGTCTGTTGTTCCATGTCCAGTTCTAACTGTTGCTTCCTGACCTGCACACAGGTTTCTCAAGAGGCAGGTCAAGTGGTCTGGTATTCCCATCTCTTTCAGAATTTTCCACAGTTTATTGTGGAATGCATATGAGCTTGCACACATGCATATGTTGGCTGATGCAACAGCCCATGATCACTTTCAGGAATCTGTCTAGAGCCCAGATAGGTGTTCAGTAAATATGTGAGGAATGAATGAAATTCACTCAAAAGTGCAAAGAAGACTCCAACCTAAGTGTCCTGAAACGAAGTAGCAAACTAGTCAAGTGGGGTAATGGGCATGCCCCTAGCTTGTACTTAAAAGACCCATCTTCTCAAAGAAGACATTAAGGAAAGAATTGTTGATGTCTGTAGAGCATCTACTGAGTACTAAGTACTGGACTGGATATGCTTGGGGGTACATATCAAGGATAGATGAGATAAGATCCCATGTTTTAGGAAGCAGTGTTGTGGGGGAGGCTGTAACTGTTGTGAACTTCATGGTTTGTACATGCTGTTTCCATCTTGTGAGTCCCACTTATCCCCATCTTCTTGCCTCTGGTTGCAGTCCTCACCATGCCTTGTACGTGTTTCTACAACCTACTGAATCACTCTTGGTGTGGCGGTGGTGGTGGTGTGTTTAACAAGTGCTCCAAGGGATTCTGATGCACCCTCAAGTTTGACAACCACTGATTTATATCAAAGACTTGGGATGTAACTGGTGCTTCATAAATGGTCAAGGTGGTTATTTGGAATGGTTCTGATACTTTGGAGAACTGAGGAGTCAAGAAATTGTGGTTCCTGAAGGAGTCTGGAAGAAGCACAAGCTGGAATCAAGATTGCTGGGAGAAATATCATTAACCTCGGATATGCAGATGACACCACCCTTATGGCAGAAAGTGAAGAGGAACTAAAGAGCCTCCTGATGAAAGTGAAAGAGGAGAGTGAAAAAGTTGGCTTAAAGCTCAACATTCAGAAAATGAAGATCATGGCATCTGGTCCCATCACTTCATGGCAAAGAGATGGGGAAACAGTGGAAACAGGGTCAGACTTTATTTTTTGGGGCTCCAAAATCACTGCAGATGGTGATTGCAGCCATGAAATTAAAAGACGCTTACTCCTTGGAAGGAAAGTTATGACCAACCTAGATAGCATATTCACAAGCAGAGACATCACTTTGCCAACAAAGGTCCGTCTAGTCAAGGCTATGGTTTTTCCAGTAGTCATGTATGGATGTGAGAGTTGGACTGTGAATAAAGCTGAGCGCCGAAGAATTGATGCTTTTGAACTGTGGTGTTGGAGAAGACTCTTGAGAGTCCCTTGGACTGCAAGGAGATCCAAGCAGTCCATTCTGAAGGAGATCAGTCCTGGGTGTTCTTTGGAAGGACTGATGCTAAAGCTGAAACTCCAGTACTTTGGCCACCTCATGTGAAGAGTTGACTCATTGGAAAAGACTCTGATGCTGGGAGGGATTGGGGGCAGGAGGAAAAGGGGATGACAGAGGATGAGATGGCTGGATGGCATCACTGACTCGATGGACGTGAGTTTCAGTGAACTCAGGGAGTTGGTGATGGACAGGGAGGCCTGGCCTGCTGCGATTCATGGGGTCTCAAAGAGTCTGACATGACTGAGTGACTGAACTGAACTGAATTGAAGGAGCCAGTATGGACCTGGATTTGTTCCAGTTTGTCCATGACCTCCCTGGTTTTAGCTCTGAAAGTACCACTTCCTGGAAACCCGCTTAGTCCCAGACAGCGTCAAGCACAACACAAGCCCATGTTTTTTCCAGTGGTACCAGGGTGCAATGATTTTTCCTGATTTTACAGATGGAGAAACAACAGAGAGAGGTTATACAGTCAGGAAGAAGGTGGTGGTGTCAGGATTCACTTCTGGGTCCGTTTCACTCCAGATTCTATGCTCTTAACAAATTCCTGGAAGCAGAATTGCTATTCAAAGATCATGAATGTGAAAATTTTCTAACTCTATTGCTGAATTCTTGTCCCAGAGGCATAACATATATTTTTATACACTATTAGTGTATATAATATATATATAAACATATATATGACAAAAATAAGTATCATATGGCAATATATGTAAAATATATGTATAAATAAATATACATTATAACAGTATATATAAATACATATATACATCTATATAACAGTATATATATATGACAACAATAAATATATGTGACAACAGTGTATAAAATATATATATATCAGTATATATAAATACATATATACATATATTCCAGTATGTTATATATATATATATACACAATAATAAATATACGAATATGACAACAGTATATAGAAATACAGTCATATATAGTTATATATATTTGCGAAGGTATTGGTTCCCTGTGGTCCTGTGTGTAACTTGCATAGTATTTGCATATAACCTATGCATGTCTTCCCATATACTTCAAAGCATCTCTAACTAATTAATAATATCTAGTTTGATGTAAATACTGTGTAAATAGTTATAAATACAAGGCAAACACTATGGAAAGAGTTGCTGACATGCAGAAAATTCAAGTTTGATTTTCTGGAATTTTTGGATTCTTTTTTATGAATATTTTAGATCCACCATTGTTTGAATTCATGGGTATAGAGGACCAACTGTATTTGTTTTACCCATAAAACCAGCAAAAGGGCCTTATGAATCTGTTTAATCTTTGCCAATCTGATAAACAGTCCTTATATCTTCAGGTGCACATCATCTGACCTGTTTAGTGTGCTCTGTTGCACTGCAGAGTTGAGTGTAATTTGAGACAGAAAATTGAATGGAGCTCTCTTGATTTAATGTGAACTTCATTGAAGTAAAGTCCCAATGCTATTCAGATGCTTCTAGGGGCACCATCAAGGATACGTATGTTATTAAAGCCTTGTTAGGATGAATGTCGCATTTAACTGGTCCCAAATGGACACCAGAATTGGAGAGGTCACTCTGAAGTTTGTTTGACTTCTCTAAACCTCTAATGACATCTCCTTCCTCCAAGTTGCAATCACACTCTTGGTGCCGGACTGTTTTCTTTTTTTTTCAGTTGAAGTATAGTTGATTTACAATGATTCAGGTGTACAGCAAAGTGATTCAGTTATACATACATATATATATATTTCAGATTTTTAAAGATATTAAAAGATATTGAATATAGTTCCCTGTGCTATACAGTAGATCCTTCTTGTTTATTTTATATATAGTAGTGTATATCTATTAACCCCTAATTCTCAAAATTTATCCCTCCCTTCCTTTCCCCTTTGGTAACTGTAAGTTTGTTTTCTATGTCTGTAAGCCTGTTTCTGTTTTGTAAATAAATTCATTTATATTATTTTTTTCAATTCCACATATGTGATAGCATACAGCATTTGTCTCCCTGTGTCTGACTTACTTCACTAAGTATGATAATCTCTAGGTCCATCCATGCTGTTGCAAATGATAATATTTCATTCTTTTTATGGCCAAGTAATATTTCATTGAATATCTATAGCTTTATCTATATTTATGTCTACATCTATATATCTATGTTCCATACAACATCTTCTTAAGCCAGTCATCTGTTGATGGGCACTTGGATTGCTTCTATGTCTTGGCTATTGTAAATAGTGCTACTATGAACATTGGGGTGCATGTATCTTTTCAAATTTCATAATGATCAGATGTGTTTTCATCTTTTCCAGTTACATGCCCAGGAGTGGGGTGGCTGGATCATGCGGTAACTGTATTTTCAGTTTTTTAAGGAACCTCCACACTATTCTCCATAATGGCTGCAACAATCTACATTGCTACCAAGAGTGTATGGGGGTTTACTTCCCCCTCCTCTCTCCAGCATTTATTGTTTGTAGATTTTTTGATGATGATCATTCTGATGGATGTGAGGTGATACCTCACTGTAGATTTTTTATTTGCATTTCTTTAATAATTAGCTATGTTGAACATCTTTTCTTGTGCCTGTTGGACATCTGTATGTCTTCTTTGGAGAAATGTCTGTTTAGATCTTCTGCCTATTTGATTGAGTTGTTTGTTTTTTTTGCTATTTAGTTATATGAGCTAGTTGCATATTTTGGATATTAAGCCCTTGTCAGTCACATTGTTTGCAAGTATTTTCTCCCATTCCATAGGTTGTCTTTTTATTTTGTTTATGATTTCCTTTGCTGTGCAAAAGCTTTTATGTTTAATTAGGTTCCTTTTATTTTTGTTTTTGTTTCCATTACTCTAGGAGATGGGTCCAAAATAATATTCCTGCAATTTTCATCAAAGTGTGTTCTGCCTATGTTTTCCTCTAGGAGTTTTATAGTATCTAGTAATACTTTTGGGTCTTTAATCCATTTTGAGTTTATTTTGTATATGTTGTTAGAGAATGTTCTTGTTCTTTTACATGTAGCTGTCCAATTTTCTCAGCACCACTTATTGAGGAGACTGTCTCTTCTACATTGTATATTCTTGCCTCCTTTGTCATAGATTAATTGACCATAAGTGTATAGGTTTATGTCTTGGCTCTCTATCCTATTCCATTGATCTGTGTGTCTGTTTATTAAAATGTTTATTTATTTGGCTATGCTGGGTCTTAGTTGTAACACTTGGGATCTTTAGTTATGACATGTGGGATCCAGTTCCCTGACCAGGGATTGAACCCATGCCCCCAGCAGTAGGAGCATGGAGTCTTAGCCACTGGACCACCTGGGAAGTCCCTATGTATTTATTTTTGTGCCAGTACCATACTGTGTTGATGCCTATAGTTTTGTAGTATAATCTGTATGTCGGGGAACATGATTATTCCTCCAGCTAGTTCTTCTTTCTCAAGATTGTTTTGGGTATTCAGAGTCTTTTGTGCTTCTATACAGAATTTTAGCTCAGTTGTTAAAGAACCTGCCTGCAATGCAGGAGACCAGATTCTATTCCTAGGATGGGAAGATCCCCTGGAGAAGGAAATGGCAACCCACTCCAGTATTCTTGCCTGGAGAATCCCATGGACTGAGGAGCCTGGCAGGCTACAGTCCATGGGGTCACAAGAGTCAGGCACAACTTAGCAGCTAAACCACCACAAATTTAAAAATATTTGTTCTCATTCTGTGAAAAATGTTTTTGGTATATTGATATGGAGTTTCATTGAAACTGTAGATTGCCTTGGGTTGTATGGTCATTTTAACAGTATTAACTCTTCCAGTCTAGGAACACTATGTATCTATCTGTTTGTGTCATCTTAAGTTTCTTTCATCAGTGTCTTACAGTGTTGGGGGTACAGGTCTTTTGCTTCCTTAGATAAGTTTATTCCTAGGTATTTTATTCTTTTTGATGCAATGGTAAATAGGATTGTTTCCTTAATTTCTCTACTGATATTTGTTAGTGTATAGAAATGCAGCATATTTCTGTATATTAATTTTGTATCCTGAAATTTTACCAAGTTCATTGATGAGCTCTAGTATTTTTCTGGTAGCATTTTTAGGATTTTCTATGTATAATGTGTTATCTGCAAACAGTGACAGTTTTACCCCTTCCTTTCCAGTTTGAATTCCTTTTATTTATTTATTTTCTTCTCTGATGGCTGTGGCTAGGACTTCCAAAACTATGTTGAATACAAGTAGTGAGAATGGACATTCATATCTTGTTCCTAATCTTAGAGGAAATGATTTCAGCTTTTCACCATTGAATATATTATCTGTGGGTTTGTCATATATGACCTTTATTATGTTGTGGTATGTTCTCTCTATACTCATTTTCTGGAGTTTTTATCATAAATGGATGTTGAATTTTATCAAAAGCTTTTTTCTGCGTCTATTGAGATCACCATATGGGGTTTTTATTCTTCAGTTTGTTGATGTGGTATATCACGTTGATTTGTAGATATTGAAAATCCTGGTATCCTTTGGATTAATGCCACTTGAACATGGTGTGCTGCTGCTGCTAAGTCGCTTCAGTCGTGTCTGACTCTGTGCGATCCCATTGACGGAAGCCCACCAGGCTTCGCCTTCCCTGGGATTCTCCAGGCAAGAACACTGGAGTGGGTTGCCATTTCCTTCTCCAATGCAGGAAAGTGAAAAGTGAAAGGGAAGTCGCTCAGTTGTGTCCGACTCTTAGCGACCCCATGGACTACAGCCTACCAGGCTCCTCCATCCATGGGATTTTCCAGGCAAGAGTACTGGAGTGGGGTTCCATTGCCTTCTCTGGAACATGGTGTATGACCCTTTTAAAGAATTGTTGCATTCGGTTTGCTAGTATTTTGTGGAAGATTTTTGTATCTATGTTCATTAGTTGTATTAGCTTGTAATTTTCTTTTTTGTGGTATTTTCATCTGGCTTTCGTATCAGGGTAATGGTGGCCTCATAGGACTGTTTAATGTTTAAGCTCATTAGGTTATCTGGGAGAACAACTTGTATGGGGGTTAAGCATATGCTATCCTCCTTTTGTCTCTTTCCTTCCACCTCCTCAAAGAGGTGGTAGAAAGAAATATTTGAACAGTGATAGGAATAGGAGAGGACAAAGGTATTAGAAAGCATGAGGTTGGAGGGATATATATAAATGTTGTAAGTGTAGAGGACCATGCTAACAAGTGAAAATGGAAGCTACATCCCTGGGTAGAGCCTATAAAAGGTTTGTGACTGAGATGTGAGAAACACAGAGATGCAAGAGAAAAGAGAAAGGGAGATTGGGAGCTTAAAAATATATAGCTCAGATTCTGAAAGGGAAGGAAGCTCCAGAAAAGACCTAGAGACTGGAGGCAGCACCATCTCAGATGGCTAAGGTTTAGAAGAAAAGAAAGTCCCACATACCATCCTCTCCGAAGGAAGTAGTCTTCATGGGTTGTGAATTCACAGCACCCCAAACACAGTGGCCTTCTAGTGTGATTGCCTACTTGACAGATTTCTCCCAGGTGGACTCTGGACCACTAGCATGGATTGATTGGCCCTTTGGTGAAGAGGAAATAATACAATCTTCCTTTTTAGGAAAATTTCCAACTTGTTGAGCTGCAATTTACTTACAATAAGATTCACCCATTTTAAAAGTATAGTTGGATGAATTTTAGTAATTGTATAAAGTCATTCAAACATGACCATACTCTAGTTACAGGACAGTTCCATGATCCTAAAAGATATCCTTTTATACTCTTCCAAGACCCCTGGCCTCAAGCATCCATTGATTTGCTTTCTTCCAGTGTATTCTTTTGTGTTTGACTTCTTAGGTATGGCATATGAGATCTAGTTCCCCAACCAAGGATTGATCCTGGGCCCCCTGCATAGGGAGCATGGAGTCTTAGCCACTGGACCACCAGGGAAGTCCCAATCATAATTTTTTAATAGCAGATGTTTAAAATTTTTTTTAATTTTATTTTTAAACTTTACATAATTGTATTAGATTTGCCAAATATCAAAATGAATCCGCCACAGGTATACATGTGTGCCCCACCCTGAACCCTCCTCCCTCCTCCCTCCCCATACCATCCCTCTGGGTCGTCCCAGCGCACTAGCCCCAAGCATCCAGTATCGTGCATTGAACCTGGACTGGCAACTCATTTCATACATGATATTTTACATGTTTCAATGCCATTCTCCCAAATCTTCCCACCCTCTCCCTCTCCCACAGAGTCCATAAGATTGTTCTATACATCAGTGTCTCTTTTGCTGTCTCGTACACAGGGTTATTGTTACCATCTTTCTAAATTCCATATATATGCATTAGTATACTGTATTGGTGTTTTTCTTTCTGGCTTACTTCACTCTGTATAATAGCCTCCAGTTTCATCCACCTCATTAGAACTGATTCAAATGTATTCTTTTTAATGGCTGAGTAATACTCCATTGTGTATATGTACCATAGCTTTCTTATCCATTCATCTGCTGATGGACATCTAGGTTGCTTCCATGTCCTGGCTATTATAAACAGTGCTGCAATGAACATTGGGGTACACGTGTCTCTTTCCCTTCTGGTTTCCTCAGTGTGTATGCCCAGCAGTGGGATTGCTGGATCATAAGGCAGTTCTATTTCCAGAATATTGGAAATAGAAGCAAAAATAAACAAATGGGACCTAATTAACCTTAAAAGCTTCTGCACATCAAAGGAAACTATTAGTAAGGTGAAAAGACAGCCTTCAGAATGGGAGAAAATAATAGCAAATGAAGCAACTGACAAACAACTAATCTCAAAAATATACAAGCAACTCCTACAGCTCAACTCCAGAAAAATAAATGACCCAATCAAAAAATGGGCCAAAGAACTAAATAGACATTTCTCCAAAGAAGACATACAGATGGCTAACAAACACATGAAAAGATGCTCAACATCACTCATTATCAGAGAAATGCAAATCGAAACCACTATGAGGTACCATTTCACACCAGTCAGAATGGCTGTGATCCAAAAGTCTACAAGTAATAAATGCTGGAGAGGGTGTGGAGAAAAGGGAACCCTCTTACACTGTTGGTGGGAATGCAAACTAGTACAGCCACTATGGAGAACAGTGTGGAGATTCCTTAAAAAACTGGAAATAGAACCGCCTTAAATTTTGATGAAGTCTAATTTATCATTTTTTTCTTTTATGGTTCATTCTTTTTGCATACTCAGAAATCTTTGTCTACTGCAAAGTCTCAAAATTTTCTCCTGTGGCTATTGAGTTGTTCAGCATCATTTCTTTCAAAAACCGTCTTTTTTCTTTTTGTTTGTTTGTAATTCTTCTGTTTTCTGTCTACACTTGTACTTTACTGAGGTGAAGTTCTGCCATCTTCATCTGTTAACAACTCTGTGGACCCAGATTGGAAGTGGAAATACTGCTGCTGTTGAGAAACGTTGCCTAATTGTAAGGAATATCAGCAAGCATATTCAACCATGGCATTTGGTCAGAGCTTTGTGGATGCAGAACTTATGGCACCACATTCTCTGTGGTTTGTTAGCTCCTTGGAACTTTGGAAAGATGGAAAAATCTGGGGTTAAAATAATAGAAATCGGAAAATTTTGAAGAATCTATGTCAGTTCCCTGGAGAAGGTAATGGCACCCCACTCCAGTACTCTTGCCTGGAAAATCCCATGGATGGAGGAGCCTGGAAGGCTGCAGTCCATGGGGTCGCTGAGGGTCGGACATGACTGAGCGACTTCACTTTCACTTTTCACTTTCATGCATTGGAGAAGGGAATGGCAACCCACTCCAGTGTTCTTGCCTGGAGAATCCCAGGGACGGGGGAGCCTGGTGGGCTGCCGTCTATGGGGTCACACAGTCGGACACGACTGAAGTGACTTAGCCATAGCAATGTCAGTTCCAGGGAACAAAGTCCCAGACTCCAAGCCCATACTTGAGTGAAGCCCCTGTAGCTGGATGGAGCAGAACAGAAAAAAGCTTTATGCATAATTTGGAATTTAAGCTTCTCTGAGGGAACAGATAAAAGATATTTTTTTGGTGCTTTAATTTTTCTAAGGGAGTATAATATCTATTTGTGATTTGGAAAAAAGGACTAGAGTTTGGTGTTGAAAAGTGATGGTGAATTTGGTACATTTTCAAATACTTTGGGTATTATCCAGTGTATATTAGTCTAATTTCTAAATTCTTAATTGTGATGGTTAATTTTATGTGTATCAACTTGGCTGGATCATGGTGCCAAATAATGCTGGTCAAGCATTAGTCTGGATGTTTCCATTCAGATGATATACACACACACATATATATATACATACATACAACTGGTAATATACCCTTCATGTTATCTTGCTCCTTACTACTTCTTTTTTCCACATATTAATATTTTTTTGTGATTGTTCCAAACTTCACATATAGATCTACTTTATTCTTTTATAAAACAGTATGATATCCTCTTGTATAGGTATACTATGTTTATTTAACTAGTCTCCCATTTATTACTATATTTTTATATTTATCTTTACAAGTAATACCATAGTGACCACCTTTGTACAAAAAGTTTTACATTTTGTACATCTGCTTTTATTTCAGTAGAATAGATTCAGAGATACATACAAGCATTTAATACATACATATATATATATATATATATATATATCTTTTTATATTATCTCTATCTATTGGATGTCTGCATAATACTCCATTATATGACCACTAAATGTATTATTTATTGAAACAGTCCCCTATGATTGGATAGTCAATAGTTTACAATATTTTGCAGAAAATAGGTTAAGGATGAAGGTGAATTTGACTGGTTCTGAATGAGCATGTGTATGTGTGTGTCTGTGTGTGTGTGTATTAATCAGGGTACTCCAGAGAAACAAACCAATAGAATGTGTATATATAAACAGAGGGAATTCCCTGGTGGTCCTTTGGTTAGGACTTGGTGCTAGAGTCCAGGTTCAATCCCTGTTCAAGGAACTAAGATTGTGCAAGCTGCAAGGTGCAGTCAAAAAATAAAAATAAAAAATAGAGAGATTTATTTTAAGGAGTGGGTTCACATGATTATGGAGGCTGGTTGGGGCAATAGCGTGGAGATCCAGGGAAAAGCCAGTGTTGTAATTCAAGTCCGAAGGCCAACTGCTGGCAGAACTCCTTGTTCAAGTTAGGTTAGCCTTTGTGAATTTGATACATAGTAAGTGCTTCTCAAGTGTCAACCTAAAAAATAAAATAGCAAAATTAAAAGTAAAATGAAATGTGTTTTACAAACTAATTAAATCCTCAGTATGCTTTATCTATAGCTTAATTTAAAAAAGGAAAAAAAAAATGCAAAAGATGTGAAGAGACATTTCACCAAGGAGGATTTATAGATGGCAAATAGGCACATAAAATATGTTCAATATTATTAGTTATTAGGGATACACAAATTAAAACCATGTTGACCTATCACCATGCATCTATCAGGGGATCTAAAATTAATGAGAATAACACATATGAGGAAGATGTAATGAAAGTGGATCATTCACACATTGCTGGTGGAAATATAAAATGGGACAGACACTCTGGAAGGAGTTTGGCAATTTCTATTGAAAGCTAAATGTGCAAGCACTATACCACCTAGCCATTGTATTCCTGGGCACTTATCCCAGAGAAATGAAGATTTCTGTTCACATAAAAACCTGTACACAAATGTTCAAAGCAGCTTTATTAGTAATAGCTTTATTCACAAACTGGAAATAGCCCTGTTGTCTTTCAACTGGTGAATGGTTAAACAAACTGTGGTAAATCTATAGGTAAATCTATTGCTCAGCAATAAAAAGGAAGGAACTATTGATACAGGTAACTACCTGGATGAATCTCCAAAGAACTGTGCTGAGTGGAAAAAGTCAATCCCCAAAGGTCACATGCTGTCTTAGTGTATTTATATTATTTATATACATTCTTGGAATAAAATTATAGAAATGGAGAGCAGTTTACTGTTTACCATGCATTAGGGAGGAGAGGGGTGGAAGGGAAGAAGGTATGGCTGTGAAGAGGAAATGTGAGGGGTCCTTGTGCTGATAGAATTCTTCTGCATCTCAGCTCTATCAGCGCCTATATTTTGGTTTTGCTATTGTTTTCTACCTTTGCAAGATGTTGCTGTTGGGGGAAACTGAATATAGGATACACTGGATTTCTCCATAGTATTTCTTACAACTGCATATAATTATCCCATAATAAGAAGCTCAATTAAAGAATTTAACAAATAAACATCATTCTCCCAATGGAACGGTGAATGCAGCCATGAGATTAGAAGATGCTTGCTCCTTGGAAAGAAAGCTATCACAAACCTAGACAGTGTATTAAAAAGCAGAGAGAGAGATATCACTATGCTGACAAAGGCCCATATAGTAAAAGCTATGCTTTTTCCAGCAGTTGTGTTCAGATATAAGAGTTGGACTATAGAGAAGGCTGAACACCAAGTAATTGATGCTTTTGAATTGTGGTGTTGGAGAAGACTCTTTATAGAGTTCCTTGGACAACAAGATCAAACCAGTCAATCCTAAAGGAAATCAACCCTGAATATTCATCGGAAGGACTGATGCTGAAGCAGAAGCTCCAATACTTTGGCCACCTGATGGGAAGAGCATCAGGAAAAGACCCTGGTGCTGGGAAAGACTGAAGGCAGGAGGAGAAGGGGGAGATAGAGGATGAGATGGTTGGATGGCATCACTGACTCTATGGATATGAGTTTGACCAAACTCCAGGAAATAGTGAAGGACAGGGAAGCCTCTCTGGCTGCAGTCCATGGGTTTGCAGAGTCTGACGTGACTGTGCGGCTGAACAACAACAACAAATAACCAAGACCAAACAGTGTGGTTGTACTTACAGATAAAAAAGACGTAATCATGTGGCAGTAAAACAAAAAAAATGATGCTAATGGGAGAATGTTTCAAATGTCAAAACCAAATGGATTATCTTTTCTTACACTCCTTCAATGGCTCACAACAATGCCACACTTAGTATGCTTCCTATTAGAACTAGAATCATCATACAGCTTTCTGTTTTCCTCAGAGTTCCTGATTGTATATCATTTTTATTGTCAACCAAAAGCACATATAAATAGCTTCTGGTTTCTTATATAAGTTGATTATGGAATTTGTGCCCATCTTAGGGATATTCTTTACCAAGCCCTTTGACTTCCTATTCTAATTATTACCTATTGCTTTCTTGGTCAGCTTAGCAGTTCTCATCTTGGGATTTCCTCAATTGCACACCTCTGGAGTACTTTTTCAAAAATATTTATTTATTCGGCTGTTCTGGGTCTTGCAGCATGCAGGATCTTTGATTTTCGTTGCAGCATATGGAATTTTCAGTTGCAACATATGGGATCTAGTTCCCTGACCAGCAACCGAACCCCGGCCCCTACATTGGGAGCTGAATCTTAACCACTGGACCACCAGGGAAGTCCCTGGAGTACTTTAAAATACAGATTTTTAGGCATTCCCACAGACCTGTTCAGTTGGAGTTTCTTGGAGTAGGTGTGGCTGGGGTATATGCATTTTTTAAAAACTCCCGCAGGTGATTTAAAAAAAATTATTGAAGTATAGTTGATTTACAATGTTGTATTAATTTCTGCTATACAGCAAAGTGAATCACTTGTACATATATATGTACATATATTATATTTGTACATATATATAGTGTACTGCTGCTGCTGCTAAGTCGCTTCAGTCGTGTCCGACTCTGTGCGACCCCATAGACGGCAGCCCACCAGGCTCCCCCGTCCCTGGGATTCTCCAGGTGAGAACACTGGAGTGGGTTGCCATTTCCTTCTCCAATGCATGAAAGTGAAAAGTGAAAGTGAAGTCGCTCAGTAGTGTCCGACTCTTAGCAACCCCATGGACTGCAGCCTACCAGGCTCCTCCATCCATGGGATTTTCCAGGCAAGAGCACTGGAGTGGGTTGCCATTGCCTTCTCCAATACAGTGTACATATTTGTGTATATGTATATGTATATATATATATTATTTTTCATATTCTTTTCCACTATGGTTTATCACAGGATTTTGAATATAGCTCTCTGTGCTATACCTGAAGGACCTTGTTGTTTCTCCCAGGTGAATTTTTGCTCATCAGTCATATTTGAGAACCCATGTAGCTTATCCTTAGAGTCCTATAACTGATGTTATTATTATTAAGAGTAATAATAAGTACTGTTGTTTGAGGATTCATTATGTTTCCAGGCATTGTTTTAATAGTGAATGCATGGTCTCATTTAACCTTTACAACAAACCTGTGAGGTAGATACTATTATTATCCCTATTTACAGAAAATTTAGTTCAGAAAAGTTCAATCACACCACTTTCAAGATCCAGAAACAAGATCAGAACTGAGTTTTGTCTGACAACAAATCTTGGATTTAACCAACAAACTGTTAATTTTTAAATGGATAGACCCAAGGGCCTCACGGAAAATCTCGAGAAGTAAAAGAACTTGGTGTTGGATCACAGATAAAAGGACTGTGTACTGTCAACTAGTTTTACAGCTAAAACCTGGCATCTTTTAATCAGTTAAATCAACTAAGCAAGGTTATTTTTGTGAGATACCATAAGTATGACTAATGGACTGTGGGTCAAGTGGGAAACCTTCACAATTACTTTTGAACTCTGAATATTTTGGACACAATAAAAATTATTCACAAATCCTACCAATAAATATCTTAAAAGTTTTTCCATGGAAGCATCTCAAAGAAAGGTGGTATTTATGGCTATCTGTAACTGCCTGCTCCATATTTTCTCTGGCTTCCATTTTGATGGATAATTGGAGTGAGCTGTACTAATTTCTGAGCTTTTGAAATGATATGCTTAATTCAGTTGTAGTTAGGAAACTTAAGAGTAGCCTCTAAATGACTTGTTCACTTTAGTGGTTAAATATTTGGAATGACATACCATGCCATCGTTGAACTAGAGTCTTAACTTTTACAAATACCAAAGATGACTCAGAACTATTCCCATTTAAGAAGTATGCCCTAGAAGCTCTTGATGTTCTGATATGGACTGATCCCCAAGATACCTCAGGTTTAAAAAAAAAAAAACATGTAGTATGTTGCTACTTGTATAAAAAGAGAGGGCATGCAAATTTGGCAATAAATACATTAAAATCTCTAAAAGGACGCATAAGAAGAAAACAAAAGAAACATGTCCTAGTAATGGGCACAAAAATAATGTTTAAAATCTAACTTTAAATTGTTAATGAAATGTGCACAATCACTACACACACATATAATGGAATAGTGAATTTTGTGCTACATTAGACTGCTGCACGCTTTCATTATGCATTGGTTGTTTTTCTTCTGTGATTTAAAAACCCAAACGAACTCTTCTAATTAAGCTCTCCCTGGCCAGGAGCTCACTTGGATCCCTGACAGTCCCTAGTTAAAGCCTAGTTTGTAGTTTTTGACAGCAAACTAAGACCCTCTTGTTTGCTTCAGGAAAACTGGCTGGTTTTAGTTCCTGGTATTATTTTGGTGGTACCCTCATTCCAACAAGTCACCAATCTGCTTGACCATGATTTACAACTGTGCCAGATTTTTCTTGGTTGCTTTTTGTATGAGACAGATAGTAGCAGTAGTGATAAAGTTACTGTTAGCTTGGTTTTGATTTCTGACAAATTATTTTGGAAGCAGGAATAAGGTGGTATATTAGGATGATAAATTAAGGGTAAAAGCAACTAAATCAGATTACTTGAATGACTATATGTGTTTAGGGAATATATTTTAATTCTTCCATTTATTGCTTCTTAATTAGTCCATAACTCAGAAGGTTAAAAACACCAAAGACAGGTGACATTTTATGAAATGAAATCTTTCAAATGTGCTTTTTCTGATAGTGCTGCTCAATGTGAATAGTGTTCAGTAATTTTTAAAATAATTTTATTTATCTTTGTTAACATGCTTGGAAATAGGAAAAGAGATTGAATCAGAAACCTTCAGTACTTTCATTGTTAAATCCACCTCATCTCCTTTTATGTGACTTCTTACCAGAAAAGAAATGGCCTAAGAATTTCCACCTGCCTGATTTGACATTTGTAAGAAGTCTTACAGTACTTTCATTTCACAAATATATTACCCCAAGTAATAAGTTTTTATAACCCTTACCCCTTAAAGAGCCCAAAACTGAGCTCGAAGAGAAATGACAAACCTTGCCAAAAAATTGGAAATATCCTTTCTTTCCCCTCTGTGGTCCAGTGGTGTCACTTAACTATAACTCCTCAGTCTGTGACCTTCAGAAACCTAGAGGGCTAAACAGAAGTAGAGCATTGAAGGTCACCCCCTCCACAGATACCCAAAAAGGGGAACAAATATTCATTATAACAGGTAAGTGTTTTTATAATTATGGCAGATGGTGATTGAAGCAAAGGCAATTCAAAAGGGGAGACACGCAAAAGCAATAATTTTGAATGTTTGACATTTGTTTTGAAACTACCTTACTACCCTATACCCTTTACCATCTGTCTGTTATCCCTCCCAACACCCACCTCTGTCTTCCCACAGGGCTCCATTGTCTGCAGTTCCTGTTTCTCAGGGGCGGAGCTGTGGGAGGCAGCCATGGGTGCCATAATAGGCACCTGCGGCCAGCACAATGGGCTGTGGGTGCTTGTGGGAGAGACAGATTGATGTATTGTGCATGGGGGAGGAGGGCTGTCACTTGAATCCATGTGAACCCAGGCTTTAGGGGCAAGGGAGATTGACAGCTTTTGTAGGTTGCATTTCTTTTTCAAAGCTTGGCTTTAATAGACAGTAAGTTTGGGGCCCCAGGCTTTCACTCCCATAATTCTAACAGGGCAATCACGAGCATTCAGCATTTCTTTTTACCCCCCTTGTTACGCATTAAATGATTTCAGTAAAGGAATGTGCAGCATTAATTAGAATTTGTTAGCAGATACCAAGGGGAAAAGTTTCTTCACAACAACTATAGGAGGTGTCATTTGTACAAAGACTTTTTTGTTTTCTTTCCCCATTACATTATCACTGCAATATGTAAGGTAGTGATTCTTTTCATTTAAATTAAGTGGAAAGCTACTAAATCTTGTTTTATTCTCCAAAAAGAATAAGGTCCTTAACACTTATCTTTTAACTTCTTTCATTTCCTAAGGTTGGTGTTTACTTTTGCTTTCAGTCTGACCCATTTACTGATCTGTGTGGTTGTGTATCCAGTTTTGTGTACCATTTAGCTCTTACAATTACAGGCAACCCACTACTGATATATAAGGATTGTTTCAGGTGAAAATAGCTATGAGTAATATTGAAAGTCATTGACACACTGGGTCCCTTTTTAGTAATGGTACATTGAGAACTGCCAAAAATTAGACTGTTAGGTTTGTGTCCTAACATTTCCTAAAACTAATTTTCCCTAGTTGATATTTAACCTTAGCCACGACATTAAAATTATGGAAGAATGGGGCAGCAGCCAAGGAATATTTTTCCTATAGAAAACTCACCTCTAAACCATGTCAGTACTTTAAACATCAAAAGTACCTCCACCCCAGGCACACACAGATAACATCACTTTCTTACAGCTAGTTTAAATGATCTTGGGTTTTTTGGTTTGCTTTCCATTTTTCTATTCTTTTCTTAAATATTCTGGCATTTTAGGCTTATATAGGGACAAAACTAACCTCAGATAGGATTCTTGTAAACATACTCTTTGCAATATGAGGAACTGATAAAACATTAAAAAAATTTTTGGTGTGATTTTTCTGAATTGTCTCTCATATAAAGTCATTTTCACTATGGAAGGAGTTGGAGGCTAATTGAATTAGAATTTTTCCCGTTCAATTGTTTTATTTATATGTGTTAAGGGCAACAGTGAAAAATATTGATTAAGTCTACCATTATTTCTCAGAAAGAACATATTCCCACACAGTCGTCTGGCTCTGTCTATTATAATAATTTGGTGCAATGGTTTAAAAAGTAGTGGGGTGATAATAATTAGGGCGTGCGACACAGAAATTTCAATGCTGGATTCAACATTTCACCATGCAGGGCAGGAAAATTGCCGACCGGGGCTAGTCAGCTCTAAGTACTAATTAACTAATTAATCAGGTGCTGAAACCAACTGAATGGAGGATACCAGCCAGACAACTCAAGCCCAAGCAGAGGGTTGTGCTCTTTCAAAGACACTGCAGTCTTTCTTCTTGCTTTTTAACCCAATCAAAAATGAGGGGAGAAAATAGGATATGCTGACCTACTGTCGGTCATTTCGGTCCAAGTTTTTTTACTTAGAGAAAATAAAAACATGTGCCTCTGATAATAACTCTGAGGCACCATATTCAGGGTAGTCCTAAAGCTCTGGCAAAGGGCTATCTCCTTGGCCATGAACTAGTTCAGGGCTAGTATATGTGGGTGTGGAGGGGGGAGGAGGCTCTGCCTTCTTGGAGTTTTCTTTAACAATATTTTCTTAACATAGGAGAATGAGAAATGTATTTCTCCTTTTGGGCTGATCTTAGGTCTTTTGCCTCATCCCTCGTTTATGTAAATGAGAAGAGTCCAATTACACATATGGAAAAAGGGTTTAATGAATCGTGAAAAAGCCCGGTTTGCAGAGAAAGGGCACAATCCTCTCGTCTTCTTCTCTTTTATATTAAACTTAGAAACATGTATTTCTTTTAAGGAAGATGATAAAGCTTAATGGTTATATCATTTTATTTTATATACTAATCTTCATACTTGGGAATTATTAAGTATATTTTGCTAGAATTATCTTTGGAAGGCTTTCTGGAGACAGCAGATATTCTATAAGAACAATTGCAAAACTCTTTTTTCCTCAAATTAAAAAAAAAAGTATTACGTTAGTTCCTTCCATTTTTGACGTTATTCTTAGCTCATGATAATTTTTTTTTTTAAACGCAGTTTGATCTGGAATTGTCTGCACTGAAAAAAGGACTGCATCATTATAAGAGGTTGTTACCGAACCCAAGGAAAAAACTTCAGTATCGCATACCATTTTAGCTCAATTTGGGTATTATTATGGTGTTTTAACTAGCTAGAATTTTTGGAGTGTTGCAAATTAGATAAACTCCCCCCACCCCACCTCCTTAAAGGTACTAAATTTTACACTAGAGCATAAAATCCCGCGTTTGGGATTTCATTTGCCTATTTTCTTTCCTCTCACTTCTTCATCCTGGAATTGTCAGTAGTTGAATGTAGACCACACAGAAAACGCCTCAACCGATTTTTTTAAATGACAAAAACAAAAACAAAAACAAAAACAAAAACAAAAACAACTTGAAAGAATATGGGGGGGGCGGGGGAGTGAATCAATGCCATTTCTGACTGTAACTCTTAGAATTTGATAAGTACCCAACCAGCCTGGAAGAGGTGCTTTACAGGGCCAGCAATAAAGTTCTAAATCACGACTGCAGGTGCTTTCCAGAGACCAAATCCAACAGCTTGGTTGGGCACTTGGGGAAACTGAGGCTGGAAAAGCCGGGAGGGGCGGGACGGCAAATGCCTGAACTGATTTTTTTTTCCCCTTCATAAAATGACTGCTTCGATCCATGGAAAACACTTCTCCTGGGCACCTCCTGTGTGGAGGGCACTGCCGGGATGCCGACTTCATGAGGGCCGTGCTCTTTCCACTCTAACCCCCGGCCTTCCCGGATCGGCGCCCTGGATGTGATCGACACCATGAAGTTGCCCCATAATCCTCTCTGGCAACATAGGATGTAAAATTTGATCAGCTCATTGGATGAAGCCGACAAGTCTCAAAAATGTGTGAAAAGGGGGCCAAGCAGTAGGCAAGCGCCGCGTTGAGGTAGCGCTCCAGCCGGCCCCCCTCCGAGTTCCCGGTGCGGCTGCCGCGGCGGAGCGGGGGTTGGGACCGGGCTGCGGGGCCGCGGCGGCTGCGGCGGCGGCGGGGAGGCCGCGGCGCCCTGGGCGGGGGTGTGGGGGGGCGCAGGAGCGCACCGCGGGGCCGGAAGGGGGCAGCGAGGCGGCGCCGGCGGCTGCGGAGTTATCTCCATGCTGTAGTGAGGACTCGGCCGGGCGGGGCGGGGCGGGGCGTGCACCGGGGCCGCGGGCGGCGCGCCGGAACCGTTGGCCTCAGGGCCCCGCCGCCCGCGCTCCCGCCCGCCGGCGCACGCGGAGGAGGCGGCGGCGGTGTTCGCGGTGGCTGAGGAGGCGGCGGCGGCGGCGGCGGCAGCAGCAGCGGCGGCGGCGGCGGCGGCGGCGGCGGTGGTCGCAGAAGGAGGAGGGGAGCTCGGAGCCGGAGGTGAGGTGGAGAAGCCAGAGGAGGCGGAGGAGGAGGTGGAGGTGGAGGAGAGGAGCGGCCAGAAGGAGGAGGATGGAGGAGCAGCCGAAGGAGGGCGAGGCCGAGGTCGCGGAGCATTGGTTCTCTAAGTGGGAACGCCAGTGCCTGGCCGAGGTGGAGCAGGAAGAGGAGCTGCCCCCGGATCTGCAGGAGGAGGCAGCCCCCGAGACGGCGGGGCTCAAGAGCGAGCAGCAGAAGCTGTGGCACCTCTTCCAGACCTCAGCCACCGCCGTGGCCCAGCTCTACAAGGATGCCGGGTGCCAACAGCCAGGACTCTCCATGTGGGACCCCTTCCAGAATGCAGCCATGGCCGTGACCAGCCTCTACAAAGAGAGCGGGCATGCCCACCAACGAAGTTTTGACCTGGGCATCCAGGTGGGCCACCAGCGTCGCATCAAAGATGTGCTGGAATGGGTGAAGAAGGGCCGGAGCATCATCCTTCGTGAAGATCTGATCAGTTTCCTGTGTGGCAAGGTGCCCCCGGCGCCCCCGCCGCCGTCTCGCATCTCGAGGATGCCCGCGAAACCGGCCTCTGAGGCCCCCAGCCAGGCCGCCGCCACCGGATCGGGCTCATCGGTGGACGTCGACCTGCAGCCGTTCCACGAGGCCATCGCCCTTCACGGCCTCAGTGGCGCCATGGCCAGCATTAGCGTGCAGTCCGGCGCGCCTGGCTCCCCGCCTCAAGCCAGCGAGGTCGCCGGCGCTGGCCGCCGAAGAAGTAGCTTCCTCGAGGATGACTTGAGCCCAATCGACTGTGAAGAACTGGCGCTCTGCCTGGACAGTGGGGGGTCCCGCAAGCGCACCTCGGCCGAGTGCGGTGATGGCGACACGGACTCCCCAACCCACAAGCGCAACCGAATGGCCTAAACTGGTCTGAACTGCATGGTGGGTCGCCAGCTGCCATTTTGCCGGGCCATCAACTTGCTCGTCAAAAGGGTCCTCAGATGATCTCTTCTCTAAGTTAAACAAAGATTTCTATCAGTTTGCCACAAAAAAAAAAAAAAAACCCCAAAAAACAAAAACAAACAACAACAACAAAAACTTAAGTATTCCAGAAGAGGCTTCCTATGACTCTGACTTTCCCAGAATTATAATACTAGCAGAGTACAAGTACCTTGTAGTAGTTAGTAAGACCATTTAATGCAGAAGTATCCGGTCAAGCGGGAGCCTGGTTTATCTTGTTCACAGTTATATTCCGTAGCATCTAGCGCAATTGCTGGTGCTTAATAAATGTTTGTTGAATGAATAAATGTGACTTTATTTAAAAGTCTTAGAAGGACTAACAGGTGTTTGCTTGGGTATGGGATAGTCTTATCCTTTACTGTTTGGTTGATTGTTTGCTTTAACCATTTTTGTTTTTTTCCTTCTAGTTCAGTTACCTTTTATCAGAATGCAAAACTTGACATCTTTGTGAAATCTGGAACATTCTGTTTTGGCTCCACATACCATGAACCTGATTTCTAGATAGAAACTGTGCAAGGTGTATCTCTGAGGCTGTGAGTTTTCTTTCTTAAAATAGTCATTTTGGTGATTATGTGATGAGGTAAAGTGCTATGATGGTTGGACAGGTAATAAGTTGCTATTGAATCAATTTAACACCCTTTTTAGGAAAGTTAAGCCAACAATTGAGAGCCTGAGGTCAAAGACGGCATTCCTGGTGGCTTGGTGGTATTCCTTTTTCTTAGGGATATAAAATGTCCCTTGTTCTGAAGTTAAATCTTTTTGGTGATCTCTGTTTTGAAGTGGAAGACAAAGTAGAATGAGTTTCTGGGTTTTATTTAAGGGTATGTGTGTGTGTACTAAGTCGCTTCAGTGGTGTCCAACTCTGTGCCACGCTATGGACTATAACCCACCAGGCTTCTCTGTCCATGGGATTCTCCAGGCAAGAATACTGGAGTGAGTTGCCATGCTTTCCTCCAAGGGATCTTCCTGACTCAGGGATAGAACCTGCATCTCCTGCATTGCAGGCAGATTCTTTACTGCTAAGCCACTGGGGAAGCACCATTTAAGGTTATATTGTTGTTTAGTCGCTAAGTCATGTCTGACTCTTTGTGACTCCATGGCCTGCCGGATTCCTCTGGGAGCCTGTGCATGGAATTTCCCAGGCAGGAATACTGGAGTGGGTAGCCATTTCCTTTTCCAGGAGATCTGTTTGACCCAAGGATTGAACCCAGGCCTCCTGTATGGCAGGTAGATTCTTCTCCACTGAGCCACCAGGGAAGCCCCATTTAAGGGTATAGCATGATCTAATTAAAAGAGCATGTACTTTGTGTCAAAAATATCAACAGTAGAATGGTAGTCCCACAGATACATTGTGTGATTTTGGGCAAATCACTTAATGTCTTTTGGCCTCAGTTTTTCATCTGTAAAATGGAACTATGTGTCTCCTAAAGTCACTGTGACGGTAAGATAAAGCCCATATTTCAAGTATCTAGCACAATGCTTGGTACCTAAATCATTAATGTTCTCCCTTCTCCATAAATACAAATCAGTAAAACGTTAAAATCCACTATAGTTTGCAAAAGGCAAAAAAAATAGATTGGTTTAGAAATCAGGAAAAAACAGAATCTCTGTGTTTGAGATGGAAACTACTGTTTCATAGTTAAAAGGTGCCTAAATATCCCAGATCTTGTATTAATTATAAGTGTGTTTAACTTGTGAGTACTCAGGGTCATCACTCTGGAGGTTAGGGCTGGCTTGTAGTTCTAAAATTGCCTGAGAGATGCACCTTGCAACTGGTACAGTAGTCAAAGATCTACTTCCTCTGGCCTGGAAGACTATGAGAAGGTGGGTAAAGATGGAAAGGGTTTGAAAGTGAAAGTCCTAGTGATACATAAAAGGCCAAAGTGGTTCTGAATAAGTGTGAGGTGGAGTAGAGGTGATGAAAGGGTAAACTGGGTGGGATGGGGGTGGAGGAGTTGGGAGTGAGGTTATAGAAGGGGTGGGGGAAAGTTAAAATGTCCAAATCTTCCCCAGGCTCTCCCCAAACCAGTGCACAAAACAGTATATATAGATGTGTAATACCTTGCCTTTACTACTACTACTAAGTCGCTTCAGTCGTGTCCGACTCTGTGTGACCCCATAGATGGCAGCCCACCAGTCTCCCCCGTCCCTGGGATTCTCCAGGCAAGAACACTGGAGTGGGTTGCCATTTCCTTCTCCAATGCATGAAAGTGAAAAGTGAAAGGAAGTCGCTCAGTCGTGTCTGACTCTTAGCGACCCCATGGACTGCGGCCCACCAGGCTCCTGCGTCCATGGGATTTTCCAGGCAAGAGTGCTGGAGTGGGGTGCAATGGCCTTCTCCATCCTTGCCTTTAGGTTGATATCAAAGTTTTTGTTTCATTAGTGTGGCCTTTGAAATAGATTTGTTATCGACTAGTGCATTGAAATAATACAACAAAATAAAATGAATTCCCTAGTACAATTAAAAACTTGCTATTGAGGCACTTTGCAAATACAGACTGAGGCACCATGCTAGGCCCTGAGAAGGGATGTTTAAAAAACATAAAAAATACCCTGATCCTCAAAAAGCACATCCTGGCTTGAAAGATAATATAGTCCAGCGTGCTAAGTCACTTCAGTCGTGTCTGACCCTGTGCAACCCTATGGACTGTAGCCTGCCAGGTTCCTCTGTCCATGGGATTCTCCAGGCAAAAATACTGGAGTAGGTTGTCACGCCCTCCTCCAGGGGATCTTCCTGACCCAGGGTTTGAACCCACATCTCTTACATCTCCTGCATTGGCAGGTGGGTTCTTTATCACTAGTGCCATCTGGAAAGCCAAAATACAGTCCAGAAAGCATTTCTAATTGTATGCAAAGCACCAAAGGGCTGTGCATAAAAACAGAGGCCTTCCTTGCCCAGAGGGTCACAGCTTGTGGAGGAGGTGGCCTTTGAACAGGTTCCCAGAACAGGTAGGAAGGGAGGGCCCAGGCAATCCTAGCAGGTGAAGAATATAACAAAGTTTGGGAAAGAGAAAAACAGTAAACTGTGTTCAGGGGATCATAGGTGCTGGGTATGTAGAGGCAGGGGGAGGTAGGGGCCAAAGTACAGAGGGTCTCAAATGCCTGGCCCAGTGCTTTAGGTTCTGTCCTGGGGCAGGGTGATACCACTCAATCTGTGCTTTAGGAAGATTGGTCCAGCAGTGAGACACTGGAGCTGGTGGGAACCAGGCTATTCCCGTGGGATGCTTTTTCCTGTGGAAATTGCCATTTGGTTAACCAGGATTGTGGAGATGTTTGACTTAACAGGGCTTTCTCTGGGAAGCCTTTGCTTACTTAGAACCTCACACACTTCAGACCATAGCAGGTAGGAGGCACCTTCCTGTGTGTTCTGCACTGCTTCTAGGCTGAGAAAGCCTTCAGTTCCAGCTGCAGAATCTCTTGATGGGCTAGCCTTAAAGAAACAAAACAACCCTGCCTTTTATCATTCTTCTGCTTCTTGTGTTGGAGAGCCGTCCTGCAGGAAATCGCTGGGGCATTTAGGGCTACAAGGCTGGCTGAGCCACCACAGCAGTTTTAACAGGTAGGTTTAGAGAGTTGCAAGAGGACATGTCAGTACGAGGGCGGGGACCTCATTTGTCTTGTTTCCTTCTGTAACCCCCAGAGCTTAACTGCCTGATCCATGGGCACACAATAAATATTCATTTAATTGGTGGATAAGTAAGCCCTCATCCAGGCCCAGTTATAGCTATTCTGCTCTCTTTCTCTGTGTATCTACTGCCCAGGAAAGGCACCTGAAGCTCATTCTCTAATTTCTAGATGATTCTCCCCTGCAGCCTTTTCCTGACTATTTGATTCAGCATTTTGCAAAGTGTGGTCATTTCCATGACCACCTCCCTTGAGAATCCACTGAATTGCTTCTGAAGCTGGCCGCTTCAGAAGCCCCCTCCAGGTGAATTACAGTCTCAGTGGGAGGGTCCTGGAAGTGACCTCCTTTCAGGAGGAGGTGTCAGTGGTCATGGTGCACAGTGAAGTCTGAAACTCCAGTGACCCCATTGTGAGATTTGTGATTGATTCAAGGGGCTCGTTTTAAATTATCATTGCTGGTGAACCTGTGTGCCAGCTTAAAGTGAATCTCCCCATTTGTACGTATTATCTTCATCATGACTTTGCATATTGCACACATTTTTCTTCTAGGAGCACAGTTGAGAAGACGGAGGAAAAACGTTATTAACTGATGTTTCCTCATTTGGTCCTTTCATAGGAGACTGAGAGAAGGCTCTGATTTCCTAACCTCTAGCTGAGATATTATTCATTAGACCACTGCTTCCTAATCAAAATTAAAACAGGGAACATTGCACTTAGATCACTTTGCCCTTTGTGAACTGATGATGGAGTAGAGGTCAGGGGAGGATTTGTTGTTAGTTAATCAGGAGGTTTACCGACCTCTTCCAATAGTATATGCATACGTTCTTTTCTCTGTTTGTTTGGGGGCAGCTGTTGGAGTTATGCATTCAGGGAATATAAGTCATCCCTTGCCACCACTGCACTCTAGCCACTGGCCAACCTGGAGCACTTAAAGTTTCCTAAACTTTTTATCATCTCTGGACTCTGGAATTCTTCCCAAATTTAGATCAAGAGGGACCTTAAAGATCATCTCGCGCAGGGTTAACAATTCAGTTTACAAATGGGACAACTGACCTCATCAGGGAGGGCCACAGTGACTTACTGGTAAGACTGCTACCCCCTAGCTGGTTCCAGCCCGTTGCTCTCTTCACTGGACCTTCCTCAGTTATATTGTGTTTGGCCTTTTAATTAATATGTTGATGATCAAGTGGAACTAGGAAACTTGCGCTGTTGTGAAGTCTCTCTGGCCTGGCAAGCATACTTTCTTTTCTCTGTTGTGTTTGTTTAGGGGCAGCTGTTGGAGTTATGCATTCAGGGAATATAAGTCACCCCTTGCCACTACCACTGCACTCTAGCCACCAGCCAACCTGGACCACTTAAAGTTTCCTAAACTTTTTATAATCTTTGGACTCTGGGCCATTTTACCTTATTGCTTCTTTGGCCTCTGATGCCCTGCCCTAAATTCCTTTTTGTCTACTTCACTCCAGGTCAGTCTTCAAAGCTCACCTCATGATTGACCTTTTTACTTTTTTGGATATCTTCCTTGCCCTTCCAAGTTATGATTAAATGCCTCATCCCAGAGTTCCCACTTAGGACTTAACACTGTGTTTGTTAGTTTGTCTTTGCCCCAGGAGACTGTAAAACACCAAGTTCATTCCCAGTTCAGTTGCACAGTCGTGTCTGACTCTGTGACTCCATGGACTGCAGCACGCCAGGTTTCCCTGTCCATCACCAATTCCTGGAGCTTGCTCAAACTCATGTCCATTGAGTTGGTGATGCCATCCAACCATCTCATCCTCTGTCATCCCCTTCTCCTCCTGCCTTCAGTCTTTCCCAGCATCAGGGTCTATTCTAATGAGTCAGTTCTTCACATCAGGTGGCCAAAGTATTGGAGTTTCAGCTTCAGCATCAGTCCTTCCAATGAATATTCAGGGTTAATTTCCTTCAGGATTGGCTGGTTTGATCTCCTTGCAGTCCAAGGGACTCTTAGGGGCCTTCTTCAACACCACAGTTCAAAAGCATCAATTCTTTGGCACTCAGCTTTCTTTATGGTTCAACTCTCACAGCCATACGTGACTACTGGAAAAACCGTAGCTTTAACTAGATGGACCTTTCTCAGCAAAGTTATGTCTCTGCTTTTTAATATGCAGAAAGTTAAAAAGAATTTAAAATGTTCACCGCAAGAGGGTCTCTTATAGGAGGTGGGTAAGAATCTGCATTACTGCACATGTACACTGAAAAAGCATATTCAGCATTACACCAAACTTTTTTTTTTTTAAATGAATGAATTACTTTTGTCATAGAATTACATTGTGGGAAGAACAGCTCAAAGCAAAACTTTGGAGGAAGGAGTGGTTTTAATTAGGTATTAAATGTGCTTCCCCAAAGAAGTGTAGCATATAAAAAGTTATCAGTGTTCTTTCTTGCTTGTAAATATAATTGTACTGTCTCAGGCTTCAGTGGCAAGCACACAAGATCCTGGCTTAGGTCTTGACCTTCCTAATAACTGACCTTGAACAAGTCAGCCCTTTTTTTTGCTTGATATGAAATAAAGGAGTTGGTTTTATTAGATAATCTTTAAGGTTTACGCAAACTCTGGCACTTTCTGGTCTCTGATTTAATTGGCAGTGGTAGTGACGACCTTCTTTCTGTGATAGTCTCATTTCAATGATCTAGTGTCTGAACAGCTGAGCTCTGTGAGTTCCTTAAAATCAGGACTGCCATGTTGACACAATTCCAAGCTTCACTCACTGGGTGGTAATGGCCTGGCCACTTGTAAGATGGGAATGTAGCAGCTTACCTCTCTCTCTTTTTGTTCCATCTTCCTTAGAAGGTCAAGAAGTTAAAACAATATTGAATGTTTAAGGGGTATATTAGAGTCAAATGCCCCCTTAGTTGGGAAGTTTCCTTTCTCAAAAATAGCAGGTCAAGCAGGAGGATGTTTCAAAGAGAGATGAGTTCATAGACTCATTGGACTATTAATAAAGGGGCACCTGGAAGTCCATTGAGTCCACATGGCCCAACTCTGGCAAGAACAGAAATAGAAACCATCCTAAATGCATGAGCTGCTTTCCTCATCTTCAGGAGCTGCCAGGCAGGCCTTTCTGAAAACAACCCCACATTCCGCTGACTACAGCCGTGTGTTGCCCTCCTGTCTAACTGCTGGCAAGCTGGCTCACCACATCAGTGCAATAAGCCTTCTGCCGTGGTCAAAGCTTTCATCTCTAAACTTGGGCTTTGGGCATTTCAACTACCATTTTCTCACCTTTTTCTTGTCCCCCCCCCCCAGCCTCTTTGTTGGATAGAATCCTTTGTGTTTCTAGGATTCCTAGTACACTGCCCCAAACCCCTACATATGGCACATATTATATAGTGTGTCTTGCATTTCCTCTCGTATCCCTCGTAGAGACCCTGGCTGCAAATTTCTCATTCTTCCCTTCTTGAAATCCCAGGCTTTCTTGACATCAGTACCCAATTTTGTGTTTAAGTGTAGCTATCTTAAATTGGAAGCTTCTGGGAAAGTTGGGAGAAATGTTAGATGATTAAGAAAGTCTGTGCCACACCACATGGGAGCCTCTCGAATACAACCTTGGTGGTCATGACCCCGGTCAGAGAGGGAAGCCTGTGATGTCACCCCTTACCCGAGTCCCAGTTTCACGGATAGTATCTCTGAATGGAATTGTCTAAGGGAGATTGTTCCTTGTGAAAAGTTCACATGATGAAGTTTGAAGAGCTTGTTTCACTCAGAGCCCAGCAGGACAGAGTGGTTTGGAATGCAGCATTCAGTGTGTTCTGTTTGGCTGAAAGCTGTCACAGGGAACAAGTACTTAGCAAACAGCATGAACAAGGATTTGAACTAGAAAATGAGAAGGGCCTTGACAACATTGTAATAGTGGCTTGTCTCCTCAAAAACTGCTCAATGGTACACAAGGAGGTGATAAAGAAGGCTAGGAAAATACATAAATAGATTTGGGTTTCATTCAAAACAGCCCAGTGTGAGAGTGCCCTAATATGGGTAAAGTTTGACCAGGGGTTCCTGGACCACTGTCACCATCTTCACTTTACTATATCTGATCAGACTGTTGCCTTTTCTAAGGCGAGAGTCACAGACTAAGTCTGTGCCCACAGGGTGAACACAACCTATTGAAAACAGATTGACCCATCAACTGCATATAGTCTGTTTTCACAGTGCCAAATGCCTGGGTTGAATGTTTTTCTCTTTGTATTTCACTGAATTAACTGAATAGACCTGTTGATATTGCTTTGGGCTTTTCATGTTTTAAGTGGAATTATGTGCAATTTAACAGGGCTATTCTGTCAGTATTTACATTCCCTTTGCTTGAAAATCGGTTTTTCCCATTTCTCTCCTTTTTATTGAGGTATAATTGACAAATAAAATTGTAAGATTTAAAATGTACAGCGTGATGATTTGAGGTATGCGTACATTGTGAAAGGGTTCCTCCCACCTAGTTAATGAGTTCTTCCTAGTTCTTAAAGTCTCTTTTTAATACTCCAATTCCAGGTGCTATCTGTGCCTGATACACGGAGCCCAAATCTTTATGGATGATAAAATTTAACTACCACAGGTGTGTGCAGTAGTTGGAGGCTCATTTATGATGCTATCCCCAGGGCCCATGCCACAGGTGCTCGCCTACCTTAGGTGAAACATGAGGATAAGAAGGTACTTATTCCAATGAAGGTTACGCTTATGCCTAATTCTGCCCTAAAGCAGCTAGTGCTCTAGAAGGCATCCAGTAGTTGCTATATAAAGGGCCAAGAAAGCACAGTATCCACCCTGAATATATGTTAATAGACTCACTGGAGAGCTTTAGGGTTGTGTATGGACATACCCTGGTTCATTGAATTCAGTTTTAAAAAAGGTCAAATCCAATTAGACAGCCTCTTCCAAATTCAGTTCAATTCAACAAACAATTGATAGGATACAAGCCCCGTGCTACCTCCTGCAAAGCTTTTGGATTTTATTTTACCTTTCTGCTTTGTTGTCGCTTCATGTCAGCATGAGTTGGTAAATATTGAGGTTTCATTGTTTAGGAAGTTCAAGAATGCCTTTTCTTATTACTTGTAACTCTTGAAAAATTTTATAAGTCTCTTCTCTGCTTGGAAGGCTTTTATCTGGAACCTCTTCTACTAGCTTGGATACATACTCAGATACTTTGAAGATGAAAATGTAGTCTTGTATTAAATGTAGCCTTTGTGTCATAGTCCTTTGGTTTGGAGGGTCATGTTAGTTTCAAGAGGAGATGGTGGAAATGCTAGTTATTAGCATTTGGATTGTTTCAAGGATAGATTCTTTTTGAGGGGGTCCAATCTTAGTGCTGTTCAATGGAAATATAATGCAAGCCACATACGTAATTCTCAATTTTCTAGTAGCCACATTTAAAAACGTAAATTAACTTTAATGATATATTTTATTTAACCTAATATATTGAAAATATTTTCATTTCAACATGTAATCAATATAAAAATTACTAATGAGATATCTTATTTTTAGAATCTTGTACCAAGTCTTTGAAATCTGTTGTGTGTTTTATATCTACAGTATACCTCAATTCAGTCTCCATACATCACGTGGTCAGATAGGCACATGTGGCTAGTGGCTCCAGTAGTGGACAGTGCCATCCTAGATGGACTTAAGCTCCAGTTGGGATGGGGACTTATGATAATTCAAGGACACTGACCTCCCTTGAGGGGTTTAACAGTACGGCTATACTCAGCTCCATCCAGAATGAGAATCCCTGCTCTCAGATCCGAGATCATTGACCATTTTTATTCAGGAACAGTGATTATGATTCTTATGCTATATACTGATTTTTCTAGTTTTCTAAAAATATGCCTATAGTCAGCTGTAATTCTATGGACTTTTCCCCTTAACCACAGGATTTAATAAGGAGGGGAAGACCTTAAAGCCTGAAGTAGACAGGGCACAGAAAAAAAGAAAATACTTAATAGTAAATACATAATTTTTATTCCCTTTAACAGTCAGCAGTGCTTGTTGAGCAACTACTATGTGTGAGGCAGTGTGCTTGATGCTATGAAGGATTATATGATTCCTGACATGAGCTTAGATTATACTCTTGTGAGTGAGACAGTGAAGTGAAAGTGTTAGTCGCTCATCTGTGTCCAACTCTTTGAGACCCCATGGACTGTAGCCTGCCAGGCTCCTCTGTCCATGGGATTCTCCAGGGAAGAATACTGGAGTGGGTTGCCATTTCCTTCTCCAGGGGATCTTCCCAACCCAGGGATTGAACCTGGGTCTCCTGCATTGCAAGCAGATTCTTACAAGTGATGCAGTACACAAGTATGTAGGCACACATGCGTGTACAGAAATACACACACACACACACACACACATTCTAAGGTAAACACAATGTGCCTGAGTGCCATTACTAGAGGGGTACCACTTTTATTTGGGGCACAGACTAGGGGAGAGATTAATTCTATTTGAAGAAATTCAGAGGCTGGTTATGGAAGATGTAGTGAAACTGGGCCTTAAAGGATCAGTATTTTCAGGTCAGTTAATTTAATGAGTTACTCTCAACATGTTCTACAGGATCAAATTTGAGATAGATCCTAACAGGGTGAAGTTCGCTGACTCCCTGAGGCTTTCTGCATGCATTTTCTGAACAGAGTCATTCTGGGGTGAAGCTTTGTTTTATTCCCATAATGTACCCTTGGTGCCAGAGACTCCACAGAGGCCAAGTTAGCTCCAAACTGGCATGCCTTTTCTGATGTTTGCTGTGACTGCAGGCTTTTCCTTTTCAAGCCAGGGCTCCAAACATAGGCTATTTGATTAAAATTATGTTCTTTGATGGACCTAGAGATGATCATACTAAGTGAAGTAAGTTGGAGAAAGACCAATCCTATATGATATCACTCTTATGTGGAATTGAAAAAATAATACAAATGAACTTATTTACAAAACAGAAACAGACTCACAGACATAGAAAACAAATTTATGGTTACCAAAGGGGAAAGGTGAGGGGAAGAATAAATTAGGAGTTTGGGATTAATAGATATGAGCTACTATACATAAAACAGATAAGCAAGAAGGACTTGCTATATAGCACAGGGAACTATATTCAGTATCTCATAAAATAATCTGTAGTGGAAAATAATCTGAAAAATATGAACAACAGAATCACTTTGAAACTAGAACAATATTGTAAATCAACCATACTTCAATAAAAAATTATGTTTTTTGATGTGGTATTTTCCCGTTAGCTACTGATTATATTATGTCCATTGTTGGCTTCGGAAGGGGGAGTAGAGGGCATTTAATTAATTGGTATTGTTTCTTGTATCATTTAAAAGTTTATTTTATTTAGAGGATAATTACTTTACAGTATTGTGATGGCTTTTGCCATTCATCAGTATGAATTGACCATAGGTATACATGTGTCCTGGAGAAGGCAATGGCACCCCACTCCAGTACTCTTGCCTGGAAAATCCCATGGATGGAGGAGCCTGGTGGGCCACAGTTCATGGGGTTGCTAAGAGTCGGAGAAGACTCAGCAACTTCACTTTCACTTTTCACTTTCATGCACTGGAGAAGGCAATGGCAACCCACTCCAGTGTTCTTGCCTGGAGAATTCCAGGGATGGGGGAAACTCGTGGGCTGCCGTCTATGGGGTCGCACAGAGTTGGACACGACTGAAGCGACTTAGCAGCAGGAGCAGCAGCATACATGTGTCCCCTCCCTCCTGAACCCCCATCCCACCACTCCTCCCCACCCAACCCCTCCAGGTTGTCACAGAGCACCAACTTTGGGTGCCCTGCATCGTACATCAGACTCCCACTGGCTATCTGTTTTACATATAGTTATTATTACCAACAAAGGTTCATCTAATCAAAGCTATGGTTTTTCCAGTAATCATGTATAGATGTGAGAGTTGGACTGTTAAGAAAGCTGAGCGTTGAAGAACTGATGCTTTTGAACTATGGTGTTAGAGAAGACTCTTGAGAGTCCTTTGGACTGCAAGGAGATCCAACCAGTCCATCCTAAAGGAAATCAGTCCTGAATATTCATTGGAATATAAAGCTGAAACTCCAATGCTTTGGCCACCTGATGCAAAGAACTGATTGACTGGAAAAGACCCTGATGCTGGGAAAGATCGAAGGCAGGAGGAGAAGGGTATGACAGAGGACGAGATACTTCGATGGCATCACCAACATGACAGACATGAGCTTGAGTAGGCTCTGGGAGTTGGTGATGGACAGGGAAGCCTGGCTTGCTACAGTCCATAGGGTCGCAAAGAGTCGGACATGACTGAGCAACTGAGCTGACTCATTATTATCAACTTTGTCTAGCATGTAACAGTTTACCAGGTGTTTTTGCATGGATGATTACATTTGATGCGTGTAGTTTCTTTATGTGACATTATTACAGGTAAGGAAATTGAGGCTCAGAAAGATATGCTGACTTAGCTCCAGACCTTTGGCTAGTAACTGGTGAAACTGGATTCAAGCAAGACCTTTTGACTTCCTGGCCAGTGTCCTTACCATGCTCCTGCCCTGCTTGTCTGCTTCCCCCAAGTCCTGTCCTTCAAGTTCTCAGAGATAAGGATATGCAGGCTAGCTCTCTGTTTAGCAATTTAATGAACATAAATCCCCAGACTAACAATAGATACATTAGAGAGGGAGTTTTCAGATTGTAAAACAATATTCCATTACTTCAAACAGTGAGCTCCACTGGAGAGATTAGCATATAATTTTACCAAAAAATAATCTTACTCCCAACCACTAAAGAGGGCATTTATTAGGTGAAGTAAAATACACAGCTCCATGGGACAGGTCCTTACTTGATGTTGGCAAGAATAATTTCTTCATATTAATCAGTTTTCTATTTCCAGAAATGTATTCTAACCTGAAACCTCTGAAATCAGTGCAGAATTTCAAATTGAGTAGTTTTTCTTTTTTTTTCTTTCTTCCTGGTAAAACACTCTTTTTCATACTCACAGAGTTTCTCGGGATGGAATACATTTTATTTTCCTAACCATAAAAGTAAAAACCATGGGTCTGTCCTTAGGAACTTTTGTGCCTGAGTCCTTGTTTTTTCAATAGGTCTCAGCTTTTTAATTGGAGGTTCCCAGAGAAGCTGGCTGTGGCTCTTGCGTACCAAGTGAAGTGTGTTTCTATGAAATGATGCTGATAGGCTCCTGAATCACTATCTTTTATAGATAGGAGCTAGTTTCTTGTTTTGGTGAAATTCCTTCTATTTCTCTTTTCAGTGGTGTTCTGAAGAATCATCAACCTTAACAGTGGCGTGGAAGAATCAGATCTGACATATAATGCAGCCAATTAACAATAAAACCCTAGAAACACCAAAATCTACTGGCATAGGTCAGAACCTTGTATATTTCATTTCTTATTGAAAATGAAATTGAAAGTCACTCAGTTGTGTCCAACTCTTTGTGACCGCATGGACTATATAGTCCATGGAATTTTCCAGGCCATAATACTGGAGTGGGTAGCCTTTCCCTTCTCTAGGGGATCTTCCCAACCCTGAAATCTAACCAGGGTCTCCTGCATTGCAGGTGAATTGTTTACCAACTGAGCTACCATGGAATCGCATTTGATATACATCAAGATGAGGCAAATAAACAATTTTAATGGGAGATAAATGAAACTTCTGCTGTGTTAACTGTTGACCTATAAGAAATGTTATTCATTTTCTTCCAAACTGCAGCATTAATGCATGGTTTCCATTGGCAAATAAAGATCAGCAGATGACTAAGAAAATTAGAGGAAGAAATGTGCTATTAAAATGCTATATGATTGGATTTCTCTAAATGCAGTGTGGTTATCTAAAAAAAAAAGCCCTCCCCTTAATTGAGTACAATCAAGCGTTTTCAAATGATGAAAGGTACAGTGCTGAGTAAATATTTCGCGGGGGTTTCTGTTCTGACACAGAGAGGCTTTGAGTGCTATTTTGACCTATTATTAGTATTCCCTAGCAACATTCATCTCTAAGACTCAGAGCTTCTGGAAAAATTGTAACTGAAATTATAATATTTTTTCTGCCTGCAAAAAGAAAGCAACGTTTAACACAGAAGGGACTGTGACTTTGTTAGACTAAGTCCTAATAACCTGCCCTGTGATAACATGGTTCATATCTGTGTCAAGTCTTTTATTTATTGTTGAAGGAATTCCACATAAACTGAAACTTTTGTACAGAATCATGTAGGAGAAGGAACCTGGACCAGGATTTAGGAGACTGGGTTCTCAACTTTGTTTTGGCCCTAACTCACTCTGTGATTTGCCTTCTCTGGACTTTAGTTTCCTCATAGATAAAATGAGGGGAAGATTAGACAGCAATATCTTTCTCCACTCCCCTCCACCAGCTTTATTGAAGTATAATTGGCATAATTGTAAAATATTTAAAGTGTACAACCCGATGATTTGATATATGTACACACTGTGAAAGGATTCCCCCTCCCCACTGAGTTAATTAACATGTCCATCACTTGACATATTTACCTGTGTGTGTGAACAATTGTTTATTTTCTTACCAAGTCTCAATTACACAATATGATGTTATCAACCATAGTCACCACGTATAATCTCATTTTTAAATCTCTAAATTCTTCCTCTTCTTTGCTTCCATACTGCTACACATAATCCACATCACTTATTCATTGGTCACGTGATTAACAGTCCTTCAGGTTCACAATTGGAGTAAATGCTACTTTAGAGAAACTTGCCATAGTAACTAAATTTCCATTGAGAAAACAGAACCGTGAAAGGGCAACATTTCCTATGTAGTTTTACCCCCCAGATGCCCTTGGACTATGCAGCACTTGCATATATTAGTGATGCAAATCTGGAAGAAGAACAAGACCAAGATGTTATGACCAAGACACTCGATTTGCATTGGAATGCCTCATGGGAACAGTACATCAGAACTCTCCAAGTGGCATTTGGCTTGAACTCTTGGAGGGCTTGCCAGTCTACAAAGAATCCAAACGGCAATGTTGGAATGACAGCGGGCCATTGTTCTTCTCTAAATGCAACTTGATATGAATCTGAGGAGATTGGAAAAAAATATGAATTTGATCATTTAAAGTCACTTCCTTCCTGTGGGCACCAGTGACATCTATAAAATGAGAGCATAAAACTTGGGCATAGTTTTGTCCAACTTGTCCAACTCTTGACAGTCTGTGTTTCCATTTGGATTTTTCTTTAAAGAACTGGATTTAACATTTGCATGTTGAAGGGAAAGGAGAAAGCAACTTCTAAGATGAGGAGGAGCTTTGTGAGAATTAAGGTTCAAACATAGACTTCACTGCCTTTGCAGTTTTGTCCAGTGCTAGACCTGCTCCATGTCCTTTTTCTCTCAGGTTAAAGGACTGATGAAGGTGGTGGATACTGTGTGTCACTTTATGTTAGTGGGGGTATTAAGCCAGTAAATGAGAAAAAGGAGTATGAGTATCCCTGCTTTTCAAAAGTTTGCTTTATGCCACTTTGCTTTTTCAGCTTACATTGGTACCTGTTTTTGCTAACCCAAAGAAATCTGAAGAGGATTTCTGCTTTTACAAAAAAAGATGAAAAACAAAAATAGTGTTTATTTTGCAACAAGCAATTATGGCAGCAGCGTGCAGTGCACCTAGAGCCATGAGAGTGTCATGGCCAAGCTCCTTCCCCTTCTACAGTCAGCATTGCAGCACCCAGCCGCTGTAGCTTTGAGCTATGTCTGTGAGCATCTGTGCTTTCTTCCCATTTATCTTGTGCCTCTCTTAGCAAGATGTATCCTAAGGTAATTGCTTCTTCACTTTATGCCATTTTGGCTTATAGATGGTTTCATAGGAATGTTCTGCTTTCCAACATGGGGAAACTTGTACTGGCTTTTCAACTCCTCACTCCATCACTGTCTTCCCTTTCTGGCCTCTGGTCACCTCAGTGCCATCTTGCAAAACTGGTACAAGAATCAAATACATCATCATGTCTCCTAAGCACTTTCTGTTTGGAGGGCAGGATGCCAGTGACATGAGGGCGAAGTGAATACTGCTACAGATTTTATTTATTAAATTTGATTAAAAAAAAAACTTGCTGTTTAGTTGCTAGTGAAAGTCGCTCAGTTGTGTCCAACTCTCTGTGACCCCATGGACTATACAGTCCATGGAATTCTCCAGGCCAGAATACTGGAGTAGGTAGCCTTTCCCTTCTCCAGGGGATCTTCCCAACCCAGGGATCAAACCCAGTCTACTGCATTGTAGGCAGATTCTTTACTAGCTGAGCCACAAGGGAAGCCCAAGAATACTGGAGTGGGTAGCCTATCCCTTCTCTGGGGGATCTTCCTGACCCAGGAATTGAACCAGGGTCTCTTGCATTGCAGGCAGAATCTTTACCAACTGAGCTATCACGGAAGCCCCTTTAGTCACTAAGTCGAGTCCAACTCTTTGTGACCCCATGGACTGTAGCCCACGGGGCTCCTCTGTCCATGGAATTCTCCCAGGCAAGAATACTGGAGTGAGTTGCCATGCCCTCCTCCAAGGGTCTTCCTAACTCAGGGATCAAACCTGCATCTCCTGCGTTGCAGGCCAATTCTTTACTGCTGAGCCAACAGGGAAGCCTGTAAAAGCTTATGTAAAACAGAAAATTTCCAGGGACTCTTCTAAAAATTTTACAAATATTAACTCATTTAATTTTATAACATGGATTATAAATTGGACCTGTTACTGTCCCCTATTTTACAGAGGAAGAAATTGAGGCACAGAGAGGTTAACTACATTGTCTAAAGTGAAACAGCTTAGTAACTGCAGAGATTAAAACCCCAAAAGTCTAGTTCCACAGTCCATGAGTTTTTTTTTTTTTTTTAATTATTTATTTGGCTGCATGAGGTCTTAGTTGTGGCACTCAGGATCTTTAGTTGTGACATGTTAACTCTTACTTGTGGCAAGTGAGATCTAGTTCCCTGACCAGTGATTGAACCTGGGCTCCTTGCATTGGTAGCGTGGAGTCTTAGCCACTGGACCACCAGGGAAGTCCCCCAAAGCCCATGTTTTTAATGTGCTCGGGATTCTGAGTTGCCTGGTGTAATTCTGTATATCTCTTACCCCAAAGGTGCGGCAGCTTCTGTGAATAAGTGTCAGGCTTCAGCAGTTGGACAGGTCCCATGGCTCCCTGCTTCTGTTGGCCTGACAGAACCAGATCCCAGGAATGTTACATTTCCCCAATCCTGGGTCTATCTTGGGCAAACTCTTTCTACCCTCCACACACCGTGATTGTGTGCTCTCTGACCTCTGTCCTATAGGTTTTCCCAAGTTCTATGACTGTATCTACAGAATACCAAACATTCCCTTAAACATTTGGTGTACTCAACCAGCCAGTAAATCAAATGAGGAAAGACGAGCTGTTGTTTATTGAACTCTTACTACGTGCCATGCACTGAGACAAAGTCTTTGTGGGCATTATCTCGTAATCCTCCCATCACACCTGTGAGATGGCATCTGTTATTATGTTTATGTTACCGAGGGAAAAAACCAATGCTCATTTACAAACCCAAGGTCACCCTTTTTTTTTTTTTGCGAATGTGGGATTTTAGTTCCCTACCAGGGATCGAACCCACGCTCCCTGCATGGCATTGGAAGCTCAAAGTTTTAACCACTGGATCTCCAGGGAAGTCCCCCAAGGTCACACTTTTAAGTACCTGGTAGAGCCATAATTTTTACTTGAGCCATATATGATCCAAAGGTCTTGGGTTTAGTTATTTCTTTATCTTGCTTTCAGCATTTTCCTGGGACAACCCACCCAATACATTCTGCAGCGGCTTGCCCTTGTTATTATTGATATGCCAAATTCTGCATCACTGGGCCATAATTTTAATACAAGTGCACCATTTTCTTATGATAACACAAATCGTTTTTGGATTGTAAGGGAACATTTGCCTTGCCCATAACAGGGCATCTAATGTAATGGATCTTCACAAGTGCTACCTTGTCTTAGAGAAGTTATAGAAAGAGACTCTGAGAGGATTTAACTAGGCCAAGGGGATTAAGGATGTCATATATCATACTCCTGTGGGCTTTTTGAATGGAGAAATTGGGTTTGCTATTAGAATGGACCTGGACAGAAGAAAATAAGAGTGTTGTGAATAAAATATAAGAATTGTTATTACAGCACATGGAAACACCTCTAGGGCTTGTGATTTGACCGTATTCCTAGATTGCCACTTTCCAGTGTATGCAGTTTGCTTTGAAAGCAACTGAGATGATATTAAAGCTGTGGATGATGCTAAAATCTCCATACAAGAAGGCTAAATCAACTAAACCAAACTTTAAAACCCATTTGACTTTATTAATCTTTGTAACTCAAGGGACACTCCCAAGAAGAAAGGATCTTATATGCCTCAGGTCTGAATCTAATTGCCAGTTAATAAAAATTCCAGGGTATCCTTAATCAGCCAATTAACTGACCTAACAATTATAATAGGGAAAGAAGGTGGGAGGGGTCGAGACTGGGAATAACAAATCCATCAAGGTGGAGTAAAATGCTTCAGAGGTTAATGGTGGACACCCTTTAACATAAAGGATTTTCTTCTACCTTGACTAGGTTCCCGTTTTTCTTTTCTTTCTCCCGTCCCTGACATTTGTAATTGTTGGAACCTCTAATTGGCTGATAAGCTAATTGAGAGAGGGAGGAGGAGAGGCTTAAAGATGTGTAGTATGTATTTTTTTTAAGTTTTTTATTCTCTGAAACAATATTTATGTGAAAATAGTTCACTGCAGTTAAGGGTGTATTTCTATTTGAAATTTAGAGCATCTTTTTTTTTTTTTTTTTACTGGAATAGTTACCTCTTAATTTATGAATCCCACAACCTTAAACATATTGATAAATTGAGGTTGAAATATAATGTGAAAAGTCTGACAATTAAGGAAGCCAGTTATTTTTTTACTTTAACATAGCTTCATAAAAATTTTAAGCCACAGTAAAACAGAAGCTCTCCTTATTAAAAGAATCTATTATTGGGACAGAATAATATTTTTATTTGTATGCTGAAAATTATAATACATTGAGGACTGGAAAAGTGTGCCTGTAGGTGAAATTTTCTTCTCAATTATGATTTACCATTTTATAAATACTCTCAGATGTTGATAATAAGAAGAAGTTTAGAGTAAAAAGAATGGTGTTTGCTCCAAGAAACTCAGTTGCTGGAGTTTTCCTTTGTAGATGCATGCATGTGTTTAGACAAATATATTTGGTAACAGTAAGTGATGGAAAACTGTCAGAGGAACTCAAGGTGGATCTGCAAACCTGGTCAAGCCCCCAGAGTTGTAAAGCATCCTCTAAGATTTATTTAGTACATGTAGTACTTCAGTACTTTCATCACCACTCATCTAGACTTTTGTCACCAGGCTATGGAAATAGAACATTTTAGATTTCGAAGGAAACTTGGAGATCACTTAGTTCTACCTTCTAATTGAACCAAAGAGGAATCAGAAACCCAGAAAGGAGAAAGGACTTGTCTAAAGTCACAGGAAATTTTCTGGCTGAGCTGGGAGCAGGTCTCCAGATTGCCAGTCCTGTGTTCTTTCCTTTCTTCCCAACTTCCCCTTATATAAATGATACCAAAGGCCAGGGGGCAAATGCCAACTGCCATATTCTGTTAGAGACTGTTTCAAAGCAAAAATCTGTTGCACTCCAAGTCTGATTGCCTTCATTTTTTAATCATTCTTCAATGGCCAACTCAGAAAGCATATGTCTTAGTTTTATTCTTATGAGCCTCGTTCCTCTTTCACTAATGCATTATTAACATGTCTTCTTTCTGTTCCGAAATGTTCTCAGGGGAATAACTGTGTCCTGAATTTGGAAGTGGAAATGACTGTAAGGATCTATTCCTTTTAATCTGATGGCAAGGAAGTGCTGCTACCCTTTCAGTTCCCCCAGATTCGGCTTAAAAGGATTGTTCAGAATAATTCTTTTCTAATGCTGTTATAAACTGTACTCAGCCTTACAAGGTATATATGGACCTTGATTTTTATGTATCTGTTTTTTCGGAAAGAGAGGATGTTGGTTTTTTGTTTTCTTAGCTTTTTGTTGTGTTTTGTTTTCAGTCTTCAGGCTTTAAAATTTATTTGTGTAAAGGCTTCTCTTATTTTTCTTACTGAGGGCTAGTTTCACTTGAGCTTGTAAATTGCTTGTAAATCAAGATCTGATTAGGAAGTAATATATTCATCTGTAACTCCTGCATAAAAGTTATTCAAGTATTGTGACAAAATAAGTGTTGTTTACTTTATACATTTTCTGCAAATTCTAAAGATTTCGTCTAACTTAAAGGCTCTCATGGAATCTCGGGGATTGTGGCTTGCCCACTGAGAGTATAAAGGCTTGCTAAATTAAGTTGATTTGCCTGAGAAAGAAATGCTTCCATTATTCATGTCAGAAGCCTGTCACATCAAATTGAGGGAGTGGAGAAAACCCTTTTTTATCAACATTTTGAACCAAGAAAAACCAACCATTGAGGGCCTGAATTTCAATTGAGGAAAAAGTCAGGCTGAAAGCAGGGTTCAAAAAAAAAAAAAAAAAAAAAAAGCTGGGTATTTGTCTAATGTTGAAAATCAGTAGAGGAGATTGATTTAACTTTGGCTGAAACTTTTTATATAGACAGACAGAATGAAACTTCTTAAAGCAGCAAGTAGTACATACAATCTTGATGTCTTTCATGTGTAAACTTGTCAAAAGTAGTTAAGCTAATTCAAATTTAAATCTCCTTGAATTTCTATTCTTCGACTTTTAATTTGTTTATTTTAAAGGATTTAGGAATGCATTTCTTGGGGGTTACTTTTCAAACATTGATGAATGTATTTTGTTTTTCAGAGTTCAAGATTATAGGCTCTGGTGTGTGATTAGAAATTATATTAATAAGAGAAGGAAGACAGCCTAGTCAAGGACCAGCCCTCTTGTTTGTATCAGGTATGTGGGCATTTGTCTTTGTATGGGTGGATGTATGCACACACACACAACACACACACACACACCTAACTTCAAATGAAACACAAGTCATTAAGAGAATAATACAAGTTGGAACAGTTAGGGGAGGACCATTTCCCAAGACAAGATATCCTCATGCAGTATTAGTTTAGGAGACTTCTCTCGTATTTGCCAGAATAGGGGCATTTGTTAAATTTTAAGTGGTTGAAACACAATAATAATATAGGATAAATTATTTGATTATTTATGTAATGAAATATGATGCTCACTTTTTTTGCAATATTTGATTTCTATTAGCATATACATTTCAAATGATTGCAGGCCCCAGTAAATTCACTCTCAAGAACAAAGTTTATTTTTACAGATTTAATTCTTACCAACTGTTATTTACTTTGAATATGTTTCTGCCATTGTTATCCAAGCAATAGTCTTCAAATGGTAATTTTAATCTGATTTAAACAGAACATCTGTTGGGCTACTGAAAAATGTGCAACATTATTTTCTATATTTCCTAGATATATTTTTGCAGATGTATATCTGATTTTAAACCAAGAAAATGGCTCCAAAAATGATCAACTGGACAACTAAAAAATTGGACAATTTAAACTGTTTGAAGGAATTCCTGCTTTCCCCCTCTCTTTTAACAAATGAAACCTGAAATCTTGTAAAAGAATAAGACAAGCTTTTTTCCTTTTGTGGTGGGAGGTTCTGCAGCACTTCGGTCTTTAACTGAACATTATGCTTACTTGGTATTTGTGCCCAGTGGAAATAAGAGTTGGCTTGTGGTGTTACCAGTACAAAAGTAATTACTTCTCAGATCAACTGCAAATATGTGCAGGTTGTAGATGGGGGAGCCATGAATGAAAGAGAGAGGCGATTGTACTGTGGAGGACTGCAGAAGACAAGGATTAATGGCGAGTAGAATTGTATTTTGGTGTTCTTTCAGTAATGTTACAATCTCTCTGAAAGTGAATGCTGCTAACAAGGGAACCTATGAGGCAGGAGGTTGGAATGGGGTGGAGATGGGTCATTTGGGGGTGCTAAATACAGAGAACCATGTCAGAGTGAAAATTTAATATCTAGCTGCTGTGTATTTACAAAACAAACAAACAAAATAACAAAAAACAACCTTCTCATTTGACCTGTGCTTTTTTAGATATGACACCACCAGAGGTCAATGCTATTGTGCCAGACCCCCGTGTCTATTTGCTGGCTGCTTGTCAGAATATAGATAATTGTTCGGAGAAAGACTTTAAATTGGTGTGCAGCAGGAACTGAGGATGGCAATAGCAAATGCTTCTAAGTTTTCCCTATGAAGTGTTATCATTTTCAGACAATTTTCAAATGCTGATAATGTTATTTTGTAATGAATGAAATTTGAGTTATGTAGCATCATAAAATGATAGCTTGTTAGAACTGGGAGAATTTTAGAAATTGGCTAGAGTTAACAGTCTTACAGATACGAAAATTGGAAGCTCAAGGGGCCAGACTTGGTATCAGAACCCAGTTCTTATTCCCAGGGCCAGTGAACTTTTCATTGATTCCCATAGGACTAATAGGTTCAGTTTTCCTCTGCTTAGTGTCAAATGATGCTGAAATAGAACATATTAAATAAAAATTAAAGGCCTCTGCAACCCCAAACCCCAGAGATAACTGTTCATGGCTAACTAAGAGTGTTTCTTCTAAGATCCCCTACCCTCAATATAAAAATAAGCATTATTATTTTTACCTTGTATTTTTCACATTTTCTTGCTTGTTTTATATATATGTACACACATATAATACCTAATGTGTATAACATATAATCTGCTCCATGTGATTCTGTACTTTTTACAATGCAAACTACTTTTAAGCAATATTCTTATAAAAATTAATACAGATGAATTATCAAAGTATGTCCACATTGCAAAAACAAAAAAACAAAAATCCCTGCAAAATCACATGCAGGGTTTTGAGACTCTGTCTACTTTCTCCTACCTTATAATCCTACACTCCTAAATTCCCACTAGCAAACTCTTTCTAAACATAGCATGGACACATTTTTTATTTATTATAGATTGGGATCATACTTTGCATAGTAATCTGTAACTTTACTGTTTTTACTCAATATCCATCTTGTAAACATTTTTTATGTGAGTACAAATAAATCTACCCCATCTTTTTTAAAGGGTCCATAAAATTGAATTGTATTGATTTTGATAAAATTGAATATCTTTTTGTTTCTTGATATTTTGTAAATTTCTTCTATGAAGTCCCTGTGTGTTTTTCTTTTTTTTTTTGGTTATTTAAAAATTGATATGTAGAAACTTTCTGTATTGTATGGGCAATAACTATTTGTCATAAATATTGCAAATATTTCCTCTTGTTTGTTATTTTTTTTTCACCTTTGTTTCTGGCGTCTTTTTAATTCTTATATAAAAGTTTTAGATTTTTCGGCAAGCAGAGATACTAGGTTTTCTCTTGTTATTTCCTAGTCCTAATGTCAAGCAAAGAAAGGCTTTCTACCCCATGATTAAAACAAAATACAAAATCCCTCTTATCTCTATATGTGTGTGTCTCTCTCTCTCTATATATATGTATGTGTGTGCTTAGTTGCTCAGTCGTGTCAGACTCTTTGTGACCCTATGCACTCTGGCCTGCCAGGCTCCTCTGTCCATGAGATTTCCCAGGCAAGAAAACTGGAGTGGGTTGCCATGCCCTCCTCCAGGGCATCTTCCCAACCCAGTGATCCAATCCATGTCTACTGCGTTGACAGGCTGTTTCTTTACCATCTGAGCCACCAGGGAAGCCCAATATATGTGTATACATGTATGTATATTTTTGGCCATGCTTCAAGGTTTGTGGGATCTTAACTCCCTAATCAGGAGTTGAACCCTGGGCCTGGGCAGTGAGAGTGCTGAGTCCTAACCATTGGACCTCCAGGGAATTCCCTTATGTATATATTTTTTCTGATACTTTTATGGTTTTAATTTTTTACACACTTAGATAGGCAAGGCATATAGTGACTACTGGTAGATCAAGTGTTCTCCTTGCACATACATGGGTCTGCTCGTGTACACACACACACCAAAGTAACTGTGGAGGTGATGGATATGTTAAGTATTTGATTGTGGTAATCATTTTACAGTGTATACACATATCAAAATGTCATGTTGTATACCTTAAATATATATAATATTTATTTCTCAAAAGCCAATTTAGGGACTTCCCTAATAGTCCAGTGGTTAAGAATCCTCACTTCCACTGAGGGTGTGGGTTCGATCTCCAGTTGGGGAACTAAGATCCCACATGATACCCGGTGCAGCCAAAAAAAAGAAAAAGGCTCAATAGCATGGACGTTGAAGTACGCAAGCTTATGTTTGAGTTATTGCTCAACTAACTAGCCGTGTGACCTTGGGCAAACCACTTTCCCTCTCAGTGCCTTGATTTCCCCATCTGTAAAATAGGCATAGAGTCATTCCAAGGATTAAACAAATTAAGGTGAATGATTTTAAGGAATGTAGCCCAATGCTTGGCACGTAGTAAGTTCACAACAAATTATAGCCATTCTTCTTATTTAAATCTGTGATAAATTTATAATTTATTTTGCCTATAACTTGGAAAAAATAGAATTCTGAGTGAAATTACATTGTTTATACAGGTTCTCTGGAGACTAACATCTCTACCAAATTGAATCTCACATGTAAGATTTAGGTCTTTTTAAATGTCCTTCATTGGAATTTTCTTAGTATGAGTCTTAACACTTTTCTTGTTATTTCTTATTTATTCCTGAGTACTTTATAACTCTTATTGCTATTGAGAATGAGAGTAATTTTTAATGTTATGGTGAATGAGATTTTTCATTACATTTACTAATAGGTTATTGCTTATATAAAGGAAAGTGATGAATTGGTTTTATGCATAGTTTGTAAGGAGCCACCTCACTGAACCCTCTATTAATTCTAATAGTTTATTTTCTTGGAGACTGTTATATCATCTGTTCTCTTTTTAACATGTATTATTCATTTCTTTTTATTGTTTCATTGTATCAGGCAAAATGTTGAGAACAATACAGAGGCAGTGACAGTCTTGTCTTGGTTTTGATTTGAATGTTTATAGGGCGTGATCTCTATCATGATATTGCATTGGTTTCTGATATTGGCTTTTTTGTTGATAAAGATGTTCCTATTCTTAAGTTTGCCAGGGTTTACAATCAAGAATTACTGTTGAAGTTTATCAAATGCCTTTTTGGCACCTAATGGGATGACATTTTAATTATTTTTTAAAAATCTTATGTAACCAGTTAATATATTGAACTTCTGTAACACTGGCTTTGGTTTGCTAATAATTAGAATATCTGTTTCTAAATTCATAACTGAGATTGAATTTGAATTATCTTCATCAGGTTTTTGTACAAGTGTTACCAAAGTCTTCCAAATTTATCTGATAAGTTGTTTTTGCCTGTAGTCCAGAATAATTTAAATAGCACAGTAGTTACACATTTCCTCAACATTTGAGAGGTTGCAAGCTTTAACAAAATTTTTTTGGTGATTGATCTTTTTGTACAGTTTTTAAATTCTTCTATGACTATTGTTTTATTTATAGTCTTTGTTGCTCTTTGAGTCAAGTTTTCATATTTATAGTCTCCCAGAAAATGGTTCATTTAATCTAATCTTCAATGGCATAAAATTGTGCATGCCTGCATGCCCAGTCTCTCAGTCATGTCCAACTCTTTGAGACCCCATGTACTGTAGCATGCTGGGCTCCTCTGTCCATGGAATTTTCCAAGCAAGAATACTGGAGTGGGTTGCCATTTCCTTTTCCAGGGGATCTTCCTGACCCAGGGATTGAACCTACAGTTGATGCATTACAGGCAGATTCTTTACCATTGAGCCATCTGGGAAGCCCACACTTGAGTGTATGTGTAAATACATGATAAATTGCTTTAGTCATGTCTGACTCTTTGCAACCCTATGGGCTATAGTCTGCCAGGCTTCTCTGTCTATTGGGATTCTCCAGGCAAGAATACTGGAGTGGGTTGCCATTCCCTTCTCTAGGGGATCTTCTTGACCCAGGGATCGAACCTGCATCTCTTATGTCTCCTGCATTTGCAGGTGGGTTCTTTAGCACTAGCACCACCTGGGAAGCCCCACTTGAATGTATACCTTGAAGCTTAAGTAATAAACATCATTAAAACTTCTGAAGCCTGAGGCTCCTCCTCTAACTCTGAATTTTACATTCATCATATCCTTTCTATATGATTTTACCATGTATATACATATATATTTCCAGAGTGTGTTTATATATATTTGTTTGTTTGTTTGTTTGTTTTCCTACTCCAGGGGATCTTCCTGACTTAGGGATCAAACCCACATCTCTTGTATCTCCTGCATTGACAAGCAGATTCTTTGCCACTGTGCCACCTAGGAAACAAGAATGTGCATACTATTTTCTTATACCTTGTAAAGTCTCTTTTGCATCCACTTTATCATTACTTATGTTGCATGGTTCTGTTTTGTTTGTTTTTTGTCAGTTTTGCAAGGTTTTTATATAGTTGCTTTTTTTAAAAAAGGAAGCCAGTGATTTTACTAATCATATCTACATAATATCTAGTTAATACATCAATTTCTCTTTCATTTAAATTGATTTCTTCATCATAATTTCTTTTGGCTTCCACTTTTTTTTCTAGTTCATTTTTAGTTGAATTTCTTGCTTACGTACTTCCTGACTTTCTCTTTTTTTGGCTGTGCTGGGTCTTCCTGGGCTACTCTCTAGTTGTGGTGCATGAGCTTCTGATTTGGGTGGCTTCTCTTGTTGCAGAGCATGGGTTTTAGGACATGTAAGCTCAGTAGTTGTGATGCATGGGCCTAATTGCCCTGAGGCATGTGGAATCTTCCCGAACCAGGGACTGAGCACATGTCCCATCCCCTGCATTGGCAGGTGGACTCCTCACCACTGGACATCCAGAAAGTCTGTCTTTCTTCTTTAATAATAAGATAGTTTAAGGCCGTGGGGTTTCCTCTTGAGTGTGATTCTTATTAATTAATTAATTGACAGGATCTTAGTTCCACAACCAGGGATTAAACCTGTGCTCCCTGCAGTGGATGTCAGAGCCCTAACCACTGGATCACTAGGGGATTCCCTTGAGTATGATTTTCATTGCATCTTAGTTTTGATCATCTTATAGGTTTCTATAGACTTCAGATTGTCTGTAATACAGTTTTGATTTCCTCTGGATGATTAAAAATTCACACCTACCTTTTAATTGTTAATTTCTTGTGTTACTTTAAAATTGTAATTGGCAGTCCCTGGTGGCTCAGTGGTGAAGAATCTGCCTTCCAATGCAGGAGACCTAGGTTCAATCCCTGGGTCAAGAAGATCCCCTGGAAAAGGAAATGGCAGCCCATTTCAGTATTCTTGCCTGGAAAATCCCATGGGCAGAGGAGCCTGGAGGGCTATAGTCCATGGGGTCACAGAAGAGTTGGACACAGTTTAGCAACTAAACAACAACAAATATAGCAAATAAGATTTTAAAAGTTTTTAGACTTTCTTGGAGGCCAATCAATTTTCAGAGGTGTTCTTAGAACATTCAAGAAAACATGTTGTATTTAGGATATAAATTCTTCCTATATTGATTTTTAAAAGCTTATCATTATTTAAACCCTTCTTACAGATTTACTTGATCTTATAAAATTCGGAGAGAGGTGTGTTAAAATTTCCTATATAACTATAGGTTTATGAATTATCTAGGTATTTCTAAGTTTTCTTAAAAGAATAAATTATGGTACTATGTAGTTCCATAAAGGTTAATGATAGTATTATCTTCTTTGTAATTTTACTTTTAGTTATTATAAAATATCCCTTTGCATCTAATTTAATGCTTTTGGCTTTATAGTCAACTTTGAGATTAACATGGCCTTCCTGTTTTCATTTTATTTGAATTTCCCTAGTATATAATTGCCCATATTTTTATGACTAACCTTTTTATATCAAATTACTTGGGTATTGCTCTACTTCTATTTGATTCTTATCTGTATTTTCTAATCTTCATAAAAAAACTTCCAGCTTTTAACTCTCTCTATTCATTGACTCTTCTCCCAAGTACTTCGAATATCTTTGTAATCATTGCCTTGAACACTTTCTCAGGTAGATTTCTTTTATTTGTTTATTGGTTTTTAGTTCTGCTGTCTTCCATGCTGTGTGCGGGCTTTCTCTAGTTGCGGTGAGCAGAGGCTACTCTTGATTGCGTTTCACGGGCTTCTCTCATTGAGGTGGCTTCTCTTGTTGCAGAGCATGGGCTGTAGGGCACAGGCTTCAGTAGTTGCAGCAGTTGTGCTCAGTAGTTGTGGCTCCTGGGCTCCAGAGCACAGGCTCAGTAGTTGTGGCGCATGGGCTGAGTTGCTCCATGGCATGTGGGATCTTCCCGGGTCAGGGATCGAACTCGTGTCTCTTGCATTGGCAGGTGGATTCTTTACCCCTGAGCCACCAGAGATGTTGCATGGTTTGTTCTTTAGTTGTAGAAGAGCTTTTTTTGCTAATCTTCAGGTTTTTGTCATCAGTAGTTGCTCTGTGAGTTGTAATTTTGGTATTCCTATAGTAAGAGGTGAGCTCAGGACCTTCCTACTCTGCCATCTTGGTCACTCCCCCTATTTTGGTCTCCTTTTTTCATAATAATGTTTCGTAGTTTTCAGTGTGCAGGTGTTGAACTTCTTTTGTTATGTGTATTCCTAACTATTTTATTCCTTTTGATTTTATTGTCATTGGAGTTGTTAATTTCATTTTTGGACTGTTTATTGCAAATATATAGAAATTCAGTAAGTATATTGATCTGTATTTTGTGAGATTTCTAAATTCATTTATTAGTTTAAGTAGTTTATATTTTGTGGATTATTTAACATTGTGTCATCTGCTAATAGAGATAGTTTACCTATTCTTTTCCACCTTTGATGCCTTTTGTGTCTTTTTCTTGCCTAATTGCCTCATCTAGAATTCCAGTACAATGCTGAATAGACTGATGAGAATAGACCACCTTATCTTGTTTCAGATCTTAGGGGGAAAGTATTCAGTCCTTCACCATTAAGTATGATGTTAACTGTGGGTATTTTCCCTTCATTTAAAAATTTATCTTGAGTAAAGTATGAAAAATTCTCTTTTTCTCTACTTTACATATGCAGGTACAGCCCACTAAGTGTGGGAAACACTTTCAACTGTGTGACTGCTTGCACTTTCATGATAAGATTGCAAGCAGTGCAGTGAAGGACAAAGCACAAGACTCTGGAGATGCCAGTCAACCGTGTGATGCTTTCTCTAGACCAGCGGTCCCCAGTCTTTTCATCACCAGGGACTGGTTTTGGGAAAGACAGTTTTTATACAGATGGGGTGGGGGGGATGGTTTTGGAATGATTACACTTACTATTATTATCATTACATTTATTTGTGTACTTTATTTTTCTTATTACATCAGCTCCACCTCAGATAATCAGGCATTAGATCCTGGACGTTGGGGACCCCTGGTCTATATCACTCACTTGTGTATAGAATGAGGCCAGAAAGTAGGTTTTCTGAACTCTGTAAGGTTTGTTTTTTCCCTTAACTTTGGCATTAAGGAGTGTTGCGATTTTTGTGGCCATGTCACAAAGGAAAGAATTTCCAAATTTGAGAAAGATAGGAAGGAAAATAATTGTCTTACATGCTTTCTTCATCTCTGTACAGCCTTCCAAAATAGCTTTTTTTGGAAAAATCACCACCCTCTTTTGAAAGTGCTAATACTGACCTTTCCTGGTGGTTCAGATGGTAAAGAATCTGCCTGCAATGCAGGAGACCCAGGTTTGATCCCTGGGTTGGGAAGATACCCTGGAGAAGGGCATGGCAACCCACTCTAGTATTCTTGCCTGGAGAATTCCATGGACAGAGGAGCCTGGTAGGCTACAGTCCATGGGATCACAGTCGGATACTACTGAACCAACTTAGCACACAATGCTGATCTTCACAAAAATAGCAGACCTTTAGCTGGTGAACCTGTACTAGCTATCCCAATCCAGGAGAAATTTATTTAAAAAAATTAAAGTGTTAAGTCTTACAATTTCCAATACATCATACTGAACATTTAGTGCAGGCAAACAGCTCCCAGATAAAACAAAAAAACTTTCATTTTCCTGAAAGGGCTTGCACCATCAGAAGCCATGCTGCTTCTCAAGCCTGATGTCCTAGCAGATTAGCTATGAGCTTGTAGGTGAAACAGCCCCTGCTGCCTCCCTCTGGTCTTATTTTCTTGTACTTCTAAAACCTATCTTCCTTCATCTGATTTTTCCTTAACTATAAAATTGTCATTCTTTTTGTGTAAGAAGGTGAATGCGAGTTTCATTATTCTGCAGCTTTCCCCTATATACAAAGAGTTCAAGGCCAGCCATCATTCAACTCAGGACAATTATTGTTGTGAGAAAATGCAAGGACCAGACTTTCCGGAACCTCCAAATTTCTAAGACAAGTGAGAATAACTATTTTTATTTATAATTGTTGACACATTTTAATTTTCCAATCTGCCGGAGACCATGTTTAATCTCTAGTCTGAGTCCAAGTAGAAAAGACTCAGTTGTCTTTTAAAGTGATTTGAAAATAAGTTCAAAGTTCTGTATTTATTCATGTACTTTTTATTTCAGGTATCCTTTATTCCTTTGTGTATATCCAGATTTCCATCTGGTAACATTTTCTTTCTGCCTAAAAGACTTCTGTTAACATTTCCTGTATTGCCGTTCTGTTGGTAATGAATTCCCTCAGCTTTTGTATGTATGAAAAAAACTTAAAACAGTTTTTTTTGAAAAATGTCTGCCATATAGAGAAGTAGGACAGTTCACTGAGCAGCCATATATCATCATCTGGATTTAATGATTATAATAATTTTGCTATATTAATATATTTTTGAAATATTTTAAAATAAATTATAGACATCATATTTCACCCCTACATAATTTTTACACTCATCACTAACAAAAAGGACATTTTCCTACATAACCACAGTACCATTATTATATCTAACATAATTTACAGTAATTCTCTAGTATTCTTTAATATCCAATCCTCATTTAAATTTCCCTGATTGTGTTAATACCAAAAATGTCTTTATAGCTGATTTATTCAAACCGGATTCCAATCGAGTGCCATTTGGTGAATGTTGCTCTTAAATCTCTTCTATTCTAGGACAGACATGCTATCTCTCCACCTCCGCCCTCTCCCCGAAATGTGAGATATATATATGTATATATATTGGTGTATGTTGCTGCTGCTGCTGCTAAGTCGCTTCAGTCGTGTCCAACTCTGTGCGACCCCATAGACGGCAGCCCACCAGGCTCCACAGTCCCTGGGATTCTCCAGGCAAGAACACTGGAGTGGGTTGCCATTTCCTTCTCCAATGCGTGAAAGTGAAAAGTGAAAGTGAAGTCGCGCAGTCATGTCCGACTCTTTGCGGACCCCATGGACTGCAGCCCAACAGGCTACTCCGTCCATGAGATTTGCCAGGCAAGAGTACTGGAGTGGGGTGCCATTGCCTTATCTATCTATCTATATATATCAGTAGAGTTCAGTTGCTCAGTCGTGTCCGACTCTGCAACCCCATGAATCGCAGCAGGCCAGGCCTCGCTGTCCATCACCAACTCCCGGAGTTCACTCAGACTCACGTCCTTCGAGTCAGTGATGCCATCCAGCCATCTCATCCTCTGTCGTCCCCTTCTCCTCCTGCCCCCAATCCCTCCCAGCATCAGAGTCTTTTCCAATGAGTCAACTCTTCGCATGAGGTGGCCAAAGTACTGGAGTTTCAGCTTTAGCATCATTCCTTCCAAAGAAATCTCAGGGCTGATCTCCTTCAGAATGGACTGGTTGGATCTCCTTGCAGTCCAAGGGACTCTCAAGAGTCTTCTCCAACACCACAGTTCAAAAGCATCAATTCTTCTGTGCTCAGCCTTTTTCACAGTCCAACTCTAACATCCATACATGACCACTGGAAAAACCATAGCCTTGACTAAACGGACCTTTGTTGGCAAAGTAATGTCTCTGCTTTTGAATATGCTGGCTAGGTTGGACATAACTTTCCTTCCAAGGAGTAAGCGTCTTTGAATTTCATGGCTGCAGTCACCATCTGCAGTGATTTTGGAGCCCAGAAAAATAAAGTCTGACACTGTTTCCACTGTTTCCCCATCTATTTCCCATGAAGTGATGGGACCGGATGCCATGATCTTCGTTTTGTGAATGTTGAGTTTTAAGCCAACTTTTTCACTCTCCACTTTCACTTTCATCAAGAGGCTTTTGAGTTCCTCTTCACTTTCTGCCATAAGGGTGGTGTCATCTGCATATCTGAGGTTATTGAGATTTCTCCCGGCAATCTTGATTCCAGCTTGTGTTTCTTCCAGTCCAGCATTTCTCATGATGTACTCTGCATATAAGTTAAATAAACAGGGTGACAATGTACAGCCTTGACAACCTCCTTTTCCTATTTGGAACCAGTCTGTTGTTCCATGTCCAGTTCTAACTGTTGCTTCCTGACCTGCATACAAATTTCTCAAGAGGCAGGTCAGGTGGTCTGGTATTCCATCTCTTTCAGAATTTCCCACAGTTTATTGTGATCCACTCAGTCAAAGGCTTTGGCATAGTCAATAAAGCAGAAATAGATGTTTTTCTGGAACTCTCTTGCTTTTTCCATGATCCAGCAGATGTTGGCAATTCGGTCTCTGGTTCCTCTGCCTTTTCTATAACCAGCTTGAACATCAGGAAGTTCACGGTTCACATATTGCTGAAGCCTGGCTTGGAGAATTTTGAGCACTACTTTACTAGCATGTGAGATGAGTGCAATTGTGCGGGAGTTTGAGCATTCTTTGGCATTGCCTTTCTTTGGGATTGGAATGAAAACTGACCTTTTCCAGTCCTGTGGCCACTGCTGAGTTTTCCAAATTTGCTGGCATATTGAGTGCAGCACTTTCACAGCATCATCTTTCAGGATTTGGAATAGCTCAACTGGAATTCCATCACCTCCACTAGCTTTGTTCGTAGTGATGTTTTCTAAGGCCCACTTGACTTCACATTCCAGGATGTCTGGCTCTAGGTCAGTGATCACACCATCGTGATTATCTGGGTCGTGAAGATCTTTTTTGTACAGTTCTTCTGTGTATTCTTGCCATCTCTTCTTAATATCTTCCACTTCTGTTAGGTCCATACCATTTCTGTCCTTTATCGAGCCCATCTTTGCATGAAATGTTCCTTTGGTGTCTCTGATTTTCTTGAAGATATCTCTAGTCTTTCCCATTCTGTTGTTTTCCTCTATTTCTTGGCATTGATCGCTGAAGAAGGCTTTCTTATCTCTTCTTGCTATTCTTTGGAACTCTGCATTCAGATGCTTATGTCTTTCCTTTTCTCCTTTGCTTTTCGCTTCTCTTCTTTTCACAGCTATTTGTAAGGCCTCCCCAGACAGCCATTTTGCTTTTTTGCATTTTTTTTCCATGGGTATGGTCTTGATCCCTGTCTGCTGTACAATGTCACGAACCTCATTCCATAGTTCATCAGGCACTCTATCATATATATATATATATACACACACACACACACACATATATATATATATATATATATATATATATATATATACACACACACACCCCAAATATATATTTGGTCTTTTCACCATTTCTGGCACAGAGCTCCTAAAATCCTTGGAATTTCCCAAGTGAAGAGAATATAAAGATGTCTTTTCTTATGTTAATAAGATAACTTTTGGAGAACACCTAAGGATGAAGGCTAGCTATTAGTGGAACCAACCAAATGATTAGAAAGGACAGCGGCTGAATGTTGGCTCAATCATCAATGGCTAGTGATTTAATCAACCATTTAATCAACCATGCCTATATAATGAAGCCTCCATAGAGGTTGAAGATACTGAAGCTAAAGCTCCAATACTTTGGCCACCTGATGCGAAGATACAACTCATTGAAAAAGACACTGATGCTGGGAAATATTGAGGGCAGGAGGAGAAGGGGGCAACAGTGGATGAGATAGTTGGATGGCATCACAGACTCAACGGACATGAGTTTGAGCAAATTCTGGGAGGTAGTGAAGAACAGGGAAGCCTGCTGTGCTGCAATCCATGGGGTCACAAAGAATCTGACATGACTGAGCGACTGAACAACGACTAGATGGGGGAGATAGGATTTGAACCCAGCTCTGTGTAAGACTTCCCCAGTGGTTTAGACAGTAAAGCATCTGCCTACAATGCAGGAGACCTGAGTTTGATCCCTGGGTTGAGAAGATCTCCTGGAGAAGGAAATGGCAACCCACTCCAGTATTCTTGCCTGGAAAATCCCATGGATGGAGGAACCTGGTAGGCTACAGTCCATGGGGTCACAAAGAGTCGGACATGACTGAGCGACATTTACTTTATTTTACTGTGTAAGCCAAAGGCCACGTGCTTAATTGCATTCCTCAAGTATGATTTGAATGAATCAGTGAATTTCTGGCCTAAGGCCAGTCACCTCTACCCTAATGATACTTTGCTTTCAATTTGTGTGCTTTTAGAAAGGAGTGTGAAATTTGAGATACATGGCAACCCACTCCAGTCCAGTATTCTTGCTTGGGAAATCCCATGGACAGAGGAGCATGGTGGGCTACAGTCCATGGGGTCACAAGAGTCGGACACAACTAAGTGATCAAACCACCACCACCACTATGGTGGCCATGAAAGGCACCTCTCAGATCTCTGACTTTAAGGAAACTGATTGAACGATGATCAGTTACTGAGCTCTAAATCCTCCACTGTATTTGCATGAGACCAATTTCTCCATAGATTCTGCCCAGCCAGTGACTGAATCCATCAAAAATATTAAAGGAGACCCACTCCTGTGAGTTACAGACTTTGGCTCAAGGATCCCCTGTCGGTCTTGCTGCCATTTTTTTTAGAATTGCATTGCAGTGTAAGACTTCACAACCAACCTTCCTTCCTTCCTTCCCTCTCTCCTCCACAGAGTCAGACCTGTATTACTGTCTGACAGTTCTTGAGCCATAACACATAGTGTCTTTTCCTTCACAGGTATTTTCTCCATCTTTGTATCTTCTCCTTCTTGGAGGACCCAGACTGAAAAGTACCTATTTCCTGGATACTTCCCCAGGTAAATAATTTCTGATCTATAAGATGAAAAGACAAACCAGATTAATGGAAAATTCAGAGACTACCAGAATGGAACTGTCAAATAAAGCGAATGGCAAGTTTATTGTATGCTTCAAATAGCTTTTTTTTTTTCAGATGATGGTGCAATTATAATTGGTTATGGGTACTAATGAGATACCCCTCATCCAAGGTAAGGAGCATTGGCTGCACTTTGCTGGAGCAGCCATGAAGAGATACCCCACGTCCAAGGTAAGAGAAACCCAAGTAAGATGGTAGGTGTTGCAAGAGGGCATCAGAGAGCACACACACTGAAACCATACTCACAGAAAACTAGTCAGTCTAATCACACTAGGACCACAGCCTTGTCTAACTCAATGAAACTAAGCTAAGCCCGTGGGGCCACCCAAGATGGGCAGGTCATGGTGGACAGGTCTGACAGAATGTGGTCCACTGGAGAAGGGAATGGCAAAGCACTTCAGTAGTCTTGCCTTGAGAACCCCATGAACAGTATGAAAAGGCAAAATGATAGGATACTGAAAGAGTAAATCCCCAGGTCAGTAGGTGCCCAATATGCTACTGGAGATCAGTGGAAAAATAACTCCAGAAAGAATGAAGGGATGGAGCCAAAGCAAAAAGAATGCCCATCTGTGGATATGACTGGTGATAGAAGCAAGGTCTGATGCTGTAAAGAGCAATATTGCATAGGAACCTGGAATGTCAGGTCCATGAATCAAGGCAAATTGGAAGTGGTCAAACAGGAGATGGCAAGAGTGAACGTCGACATTCTAGGAATCAGCAAACTAAAATGGACTAGAATGGGTGAATTTAACTCAGATGACCATTATATCTACTACTGCGGACAGGAATCCCTCAGAAGAAATGGAGTAGCCATCATGGTCAACAAAAGAGTTCGAAATGCAGTACTTGGATGCAATCTCAAAAACGACAGAATGATCTCTGTTTGGTTCCAAGGCAAACCATTCAATATCACAGTAGTCCAAGTCTATGCCCCAACCAGTAACTCTGAAGAAGCTCAAGTTGAACGGTTCTATGAAGACCTACAAGACCTTTTGGAACAAACACCCAAAAAAGATGTCCTTTTCATTATAGGGGACTGGAATGCAAAAGTAGGAAGTCAAGAAACACCTGGGGTAACAGGCAAATTTGGCCTTGGAATACAGAATGAAGCAGGGCAAAGACTAATAGAGTTTTGCCAAGAAAATGCACTGGTCATAGCAAACACCCCCTCTTCCAACAACACAAGAGAAGACTACACATGGACATCACCAGATGGTCAACACCAAAATCAGATTGATTATATTCTTTGCAGCCAAAGATGGAGAAGCTCTACACAGTCAACAAAAACAAGACCAGGAGCTGACTGTGGCTCAGATCATGAACTCCTTATTGCCAAATTCAGACTTAAATTGAAGAAAATAGGGAAAACCACTAGACCATTCAGGTATGACCTAAATCAAATCCCTTATGATTATACAGTGGAAGTGAGAAATAGATTTAAGGGCCTAGATCTGATAGATAGAGTGCCTGATGAACTATGGAATGAGGTTCGTGACATTGTACAGCAGACAGGGATCAAGACCATAACCATGGAAAAGAAATGCAAAAAAGCAAAATGGCTGTCTGGGGAGGCCTTACAAATAGTTTTGAAAGGAAGAGAAGAGAAAAGCAAAGGAGAAAAGGAAAGATATAAGCATCTGAATGCAGAGTTCCAAAGAATAGCAAGAAGAGATAAGAAAGCCTTCCTCAGCAATCAATGCAAAGAAATAGAGTAAAACAACAGAATGGGAAAGACTAGAGATCTCTTCAAGAAAATTAAAGATACCAAGGGAACATTTCATGCAAAGATGGGCTCAATAAAGGACAGAAATAATATGGACCTAACAGAAGCGGAAGATATTAAGAAGAGGTGGCAAGAATACATAGAAGAACTGTACAAAAAAGATCTTCATGTCCCAGATAATCACGATGGTGTGATCACTCACCTAGAGCCAGATATCCTGGGATGTGAAGTCAAGTGGGTCTTAGAAAACATCACTACTCATAAAGCTAGTGGAGGTGATGGAATTCCAGTTGAGCTATTTCAATCCTGAAAGATGATGCTGTGAAAGTGCTGCACTCAATATGCCAGCAAATTTGGAAAACTCAGCAGTGGCCACAGGACTGGAAAAAGTGTTTTCTTTGCAATCCCGAAGAAAGACAATGCCAAAGAATGCTCAAACTACCACCCAATTGCACTCATCTCACATGCTAGTAAAGTAATGCTCAAAATTCTCCAAGCCAGGCTTCAGCAATATGTGATCCGTGAACTTCCAGATGTTCAAGCTGGTTTTAGAAAAGGCAGAGGAACCAGAGACCAAATTCCCAACATCCGCTGAATCATTGAAAAAGCAAGAGCGTTCCAGAAAAACATCTATTTCTGCTTTATTGACTATGCCAAAGCCTTTGACTGTGTGGATCACAATAAACTGTGGAAAATTGTCAAAGAGATGGAATACCAGACCACCTGACCTGCCTCTTGAGAAATTTGTATGCAGGTCAGGAAGCAACAGTTAGAACTGGACATGGAACAACAGACTGGTTCCAAATAAGAAAAGGAGTATGTCAAGGCTGTATATTGTCACTGTGCTTATTTAAGTTGTATGCAGACTACATCATGTGAAACACTGGGCTGGAAGAAGCACAAGCTGGAATCAAGATTGCCAGGAGAAATGTCAATAACCTCAGATATGCAGATGACACCACCCTTATGGCAGAAAGTGAAGAGGAACTCAAAAGCCTCTTGATGAAGGTGAAAGAGGAGAGTGAAAAAGTTGGCTTAAAGCTCAACATTCAGAAAACGAAGATCATGGCATCTGGTCCCATCACTTTATGGCAAATAGATGGGGAAACAGTAGAAACAGTGTCAGACTTTATTTTTTTGGGCTCCAAACTCACTGCAGATGGTGACTGCAGCCATGAAATTAAAAGATGCTTACTCCTTGGAAGGAAAGTTATGACCAACCTAGATAGCATATTCAAAAGCAGAGACATTACTTTGCCAACAAAGGTCCGTCTAGTCAAGGCTATGGTTTTTCCTGTGGTCATGTATGGATGTGAGAGTTGGACTGTGAAGAAGGCTGAGTGCCAAAGAATTGATGCTTTTGAACTGTGGTGTTGGAGAAGACTCTTGAGAGTCCCTTGGACTGCAAGGAGATCCAACCAATCCATTCTGAAGGAGATCAGCCCTGAGATTTCTTTGGAAGGAATGATGCTAAAGCTGAAACTCCAGTACTTTGGCCACCTCATGCGAAGAGCTGACTCATTGGAAAAGACTCCAATGCTGGGAGGGATTGTGGGCAGTAGGAGACGGGGACGACAGAGGATGAGATGGCTGGATGGTATCACTGACTCGATGGACGTGAGTCTGAGTGAACTCCGGGCGTTGGTGATGGACAGGGAGGCCTGCTGTGCTGGAATTCATGGGGTCTCAAAGAGTCAGACACAACTGAGCGACTGAACTGAACTGAACTGATGGGTACTAACTTAGTATGGACTTCCCAGCTAGCACTAGTGGTAAAGAACTCACCTGTCAATGTAGGAGACATAAGATGTGGGTCCGATACCTGGGTTCAGAAGATCCCCTGGAGGAGGGCATGGCAACCCACTCCGGTATTCTTGCCTGGAGAGTCCCATGGACAGGGGAGCCTGGTGAGGCTACAGTCCATAGGGTCACAGAGTCAGACACGACTGAAGCAACTTAGCATGCACTTTGTATGCATATTAGCAACTCATGACAAATAGTTTCATTTAAAACACTTATTTGAAAATTAGAAGAAATACAGTGCCTCTTGTTAGCAAAAATTGGAAGAAATATGAAGCCTCTTGGTTAGCCCCAATTCTGGACATAATAAAAATAAGCAAAGGTCATAACTTTCTAAGTAAAGATGTAAGAAGTCTTTTTTTCATGTTTGAAGGTATTCCACACACAAAAAAAGAGATTGTTTTGTCTAATCTGGCTTAAGGAAAGTAACTGTGTTTTAGACTTTAAGACTTGATTCTATACATTATTATAACTTTTAGGCAGCTGTAAGGTGAGGGTTTGTTAGGATGAAGATGGGGAAGGGAAGGAAGACGTAAGTGTCTGATGAGGCACTTGAATAGGACCCAGACACCAAGTATTCTATTTACATGAACTGGTAACATTCAAATTTTCAAAGCTTATTGCAGATCAGCTTAAATTTCTCTATTGTTGTTTAGTCGCTCAGTCATGTCTCTTTGTGACCCCATGGACTGCAGCATGCTGGGCTTCCCTGTCTATCACTGTCTTCCAGAACTTGCTCAAACTCATTTCCATTGTGTTGGTGATGCCATCCAACCATCTCATTCTCTGTCGTCCCCTTCTCCTCCTGCCTTCAATCTTTCCCAGCATCAGGGTCTTTTCCAGTAAGTTGGCTCTTCACATCAGGTAGCCAAAGTATTGGAACTTCAGCTTCAGCATTAGTCCTTCCAATGAATATTCAGGGTTGATTTCCTTTAGGATTGACTGGTTTGATCTCCTTGCAGTCCAAGGGACTCTCAAGAGTCTTCCAACACCACAGCTCAAAATCATCAAGTCTTTGATGCTCAGCCTTCTTTATGGTCCAACTCTTACATCTATACATAACTATTGGAAAAAAACCTAGCTTTAACTAGATGGATATTTGTCGTCAAAGTAATGTCTCTGCTTTTTAATGCACTGTCTAGGTTGGTCATAACTTTTCTTCCATGGAGCAAGGGTCTTTTAATTTCATGTCTGCAGTCACCATCTGCAGTGATTTTGGAGCCCAAGAAAATAAAATCTGTTACTGTTTCCATTATTTCCCCATCTATTTGCCATGAAGTGATGGGACCAGATGCCATAATCTTAGTTTTCTGAATGTTGAGTTTTAAGCCAGCTTTTTCACTCCTCTTTCACTTTCATCAAGAAGCTCTTTCAGTTCCTCCTCACTTTCTGCCATAAGGGTGGTGGGTGTCATCCACATATTTGAGGTTATTGATATTTCTGCCAGCAATCTTGATTCCAGCTTGTGCTTCATCCAGCCTGGCATTTTGCTTGATGTACTCTGCATAGAAGTTAAATAAGCGGGGTGACAATATACAGCCTTGACGTACTCCTTTCCCAATTTTGAACCAGTCTGTTTTTCATGTCCAGTTCTAACTGTTGCTTCTTGACCTGCATGCAGGTTTCTCAGGAGGCAGGCAAGGTGGTCTGGTATTCTCATCTCTTGAAGAATTTTTCACAGCTTGTTGTGATCCACACAGTCAAAGGCTTTAGTGTAGTCAATGAAGCAGAAGTAGATGTTTTTCTGGAATTCTCTTGCTTTTTCAATGATCCAATGGATGTTGGCAATTTGATCTCTGGTTCCTCTACCTTTTTAAAATTTCTCAATAGCTACACTTAACAAAAATACACTTACTCTCATATTTAAATTTTCAGAAATTCATGGAAAGTGAAATTATGAAATATTCATTGAGTACCCTACTGTGTACATAGCAGTTTGCAAGGAGGTAGGGATATTTCAGAGAACATGAGGGACACATAAAGATATTTTTGTGACATTGTCTACTTGTCCATGGCCCAGCTGTGCTATTTCTGTACTTAAAAAAATGAAAGTTCACAGTAGAAATGTTCAATTAACTGTTAAACACCTTTGTCAATTAAGAGATCATTTCCAGATCTGATGGATGAGTTCAAAATATCCAATTCATTTTAATCATCAGGCGGAAGAACAGTGCTACTCTCAAGAAGACAGCAGATAAACATGTAAATGAACTCACAAATCTTTCAGAAGTACTCTGTCTGGAGTGATTGAATATTAATGTGCAAAATTTTCCATGTGTTAAATGATGAGCTGAATTACACTGAGCAGTGTGATGTTCAATGATAATCTAATTATATTGTACTTTGTTACATATTTAATAAGAACTAGATTATAAGTGTGAGACACTGGGGACACAGCTAGAACAAGAAGAACTCTGTTGAAAGCTTCAAGGACTAAGACCCATAAGTAAGTGTAGTAGTGTAAGGCTTTCATGTATCACAATTGCTCACCCAGTCACCTTTTCTCCATGATGCTTGATTTTCTTTCTTATTCTGTCCCAATCCACCGGGAGATTATAATCTTAGAAGCCAGGTCAAAAGTCACCAGAAAGCCTTTCCTGACATTTTACCCTTGTGGTGACCACAAGGACTGCACCTTGAGGAGCTCCAACTACAGGGAATATAATTGACCAAGGATCCCAGCTATGTGATTGTGGGAAATCCACCTCCAGGTTTGCATCAAAGCCATGTGTCTCATGGGGTACTTCCAGTCAATGCCCAAAGACCAAAGAGTTGCTAAGGCAAACCTGTTCCTGGAAGACACAGATCCTCTTTGATTTTGACTTTGGTTTGCAGTGTTTCTGTCAACAGCTCTGTCAGACTGCCTTTAGGCTGCATGGCTGTCTAGGGTGCTACCACCCAACCTTGTCTCCCTCTTTATTTCATTCATGTCACACTGGCATCATGGTCTGATGACTCTCCCAATGTTTTCCTGGCTCCCTTCCTAATTTCTCTCTCATAGGCATTTCCTCTAATAAAATGCTTCTCCTTTAATCCTGTCTTGGCCTCAGGTTTTCAGAAGACTTAACTTAACTTCTCTTAGGTAATTCTCCAATTGCCCTTGTTTCAGTCTTGAGTGGCCACTTTTTCTATTGTTTTCGTATCGGCCTTCCATTCTCTATTGTGAGTTCCTGGAAGGTAGGTTTGTCAAGATTTTATTCTTGGTGCCTAGCATATATTAGGTGCATAATCAATGATGAGTGAATGATGAATGTATGAAGACAGTAGAGTTGTTAGGAGCCGCTTAGTCAGAAGGATGTGATTTCAAATCCTGATTTTGCTGCTTTAGTAGCCTGGTGACCTTGGACAAGTAAATTATCTTTATCTTATTCTGCCTCTTTCCTAACCTACTTTCTGTCCCTGTGAATTTGCTACCCTGGACATTTCACGTAAGTGGAATTGCATGATATGTGCCTTATATATTCGGAGAAGGCAATGGCACCCCACTCCAGTACTCTTGCTTGGAAAATCCTATGGATGGAGGAGCCTGGAAGGCTGCAGTCCATGGGGTCGCTGAGCATCGGACACGACTGAGCAACTTCACTTTCACTTTTCACTTTCATGCATTGGAGAAGGAAATGGCAACCCACTCCAGTGTTCTTGCCTGGAGAATCCCAGGGACGGGGGAGGCTGGTAGGCTGCATCTATGGGGTCACACAGAGTCGGACATGATTGAAGTGACTTAGCAGCAGCAGCAGCAGCCTTATATATTTGGCTTCTTTCACTTAGCGTGATGCTTTCCAAGGGTCACACATGTGGTAACATATATCACTACTTCATTACTATTATGGTAAATTGGAACTGACATCTATGGATGTATCACATTTTATCTGTTCATAAGTTGATAGATATTGAGTTGTTTCTACTTATGGCTATTATGGATTGTGCTGCTGTGATCATTTGAATACAAGTTTTTCTGTGAACATACATTTTCAGTTCTATTCGGTATATATGTAGGAATAGAATGGTTAGCTTGTATGATAACTTTATGTGTAACATTTTGAGAAACTGTCAAATTTTTTTTCCAAAGCAGCTGTAACACATTACATTCCACTAGCAATGTATGAGAGTTCTAATTTCTCTACATCCTTGCCAACACTTGTTTTTCAGTTTTCTTTTTCTTTAATTATAGCCATTGTGGCAGATATGAAATGGAATCTCATTGTGCTCTTGATTGGCATTTCCCTAATGACTAACGAGCTTGAGCATCTTTTCATATACTTATTTGCTATTTTGTAGATCTTCTTTAGAGAAGTTCAGTTAGATCAGTTAAGTCACTCAGTCGTGTCTGACTCTTTACGACCCCATGGACTGCAGCATGCCAGGCTTCCCTGTCCTTCACAAACTCCCAGAGCTCGCTCAGACTCATGTTCATCGAGTTGGTGATGCCATCCAACCATCTCATCCACTGTCATCCCCTTCTCCTCCCACCTTCAATCTTTCCCAGCATCAGGGTCTTTTCAAATGAGTCAGTTCTTCACATCGGGTGGCCAAAGTGTTGGAGTTTCAGCTTCAGCATCAGTCCTTCCAATGAATATTCAGGACTGATTTCCTTTAGGATGGACTGGTTAGATCTCCTTGCAGTCCAAGGGACTCTCAAGAGTCTTCTACAACTCCATAGTTCAAAAGCATCAATTCTTCGGTGCTCAGCTTTCTTTATAGTCTCACATCCACAGATGACTAATATCTATTCAAATCCATTGCCCATTTTAAGTTGGGTTTTTAATCTCTTTTTTATTATTGAGTTGTGTTGTTTATATAGTCTATATGCAAGTTTAAAAATCAGGCATGTGATATGCAGATATTTTATCCCATTCTGGGGGTTGTCTTTTCACTCTCTTCATATTATCCTTTGACCTACAAAAGTTTTTAGTTTTGACAAAGTCCTCTTTATTTCTCTTTTGTTGCTTGTGCTTTCAATACCATATAAAAAACTATTACCTAAGCCAGAGTCATGAAGATTTATACCTATGTTTCCTTCTAAGAGTTTTATAGATTTTATTCTTAAATTTAAATCTTTAAAGACTAAGGGGTTAATTTTTATATATGGTGTGCGTTAGGGGTCTAAATTCATTTTTCTGCATGTGGATATCCAATTGTCCCAGTGCCTTTTGTTGGAAATGCTATTTATTCTTTCCCCATTGAATTTACTTGGCACCACTGTCAAAAATCAATTGACAAGAGATAATAGACATATGACTTTATTTCTAGATTCTCCAGTCAATTCCATCAATCTCTATGTTTATCCTCATGCCAATACCACACAATCTTTATTACTGTTGCTTTGTAATAAATTTGGAGATCAGGAAATGTGAGTCTTTCAACTTTGTTCTTTTTTTTTCAGTATAGTTTTGGCCATTTGGGATTCCTTATTTCCATAGTATTCTTATTTCCATAAGAATATTATGAACAGCTGTCCATTTCTTTAAAAGAGGCACCTGAGATTTTGACAGGAATTTTGTTGACTTTATACATCATTTTGGGGAGTATTACCATCATGACAATAATAAGTCTTCCAATCCATGGACATGGGCTGTGTTTTCATTTATTTAGTTCTCTTTTAATTTCTTTCAACAGGTTTTGTAGTTTTCAGTGTATGAGTCTTACACTTCTTTCATTAAATTTATTCCTAAATGTTTTTTGATGCTATTATAAATGGAATTGTTTTCTTAATTTCATTTTTGGACCATTCATTGCTAGTATATACAAGTACAGCCAAATTTGGTCTTTGTGTTGGCTTTCTCTAGTTATAGCCAGAAGGAGGCTACTCTTCACTGTGGTGTGCAGGCTTCTCCTTGCAGTGGCTTCTCTTGTTGAAGAACATGGACTCTAGAGCACATGGGCTTCAGTAGTTGTGGCACACAGGACTAGTGGCTCTGCAGCATGTGTGATCTTCACAGACCAGGGATTGAACACATGTCCCCTGCATTCCCAACCTCTGGACTACCAGGGAAGTCCTACAAATCATTTTTGGATGTTGGTTTTGTATTTGTAACTTTCCTGAAATCATTTATTAGATTTTTTTTTCTTGGTATGGATACTTTTGTGTGTGTGTGTATGTGTTTGATATAGCATTTTTTTTAATTAATTAATTAATTAATTTTTTGGAGGCTAATTACTTTACAATATTGTATTGGTTTTGTCATACATTGACATGAATCCACCACGGGTGTACATGTGTTCTCCATCCTGAACCCCCCTCCCATCTCCCTCCCCATCCCATCCCTCTGGGTCATCCCAGTGCACCAGCCCTGAGCACCCTGTCTCATGCATCAAACCTGGACTGGTGATCTGTTTCACATATGATAATTTACATGTTTCAATGTATTCTATCATATCATCCCACCCTCGCCCTCTCCCACAGAGTCCAAAAGACTGTTCTATACATCTGTGTCTCTTTTGCTGTCTCGCATACAGGGTTATCATTACCATCTTTCTAAATTCCATATATATGCATTAGTATACTGTATTGGTGTTTTTCTTTCTGGCTTACTTCACTCTGTATAATAGGCTCCAGTTTCATCCACCTCATTAGAACTGATTCAATTGTATTCTTTTTAATGACTGAGTAATACTCCATTGTGTATATGTACCACAGCTTTCTTATCTATTCATCTGCTGATGGACATCTAGGTTGCTTCCTTGTCCTGGCTATTATAAACAGTGCTGTGATGAACATTGGGGTACACGTGTCTCTTTCAGTTCTGGTTTTCTCGGTGTGTATGCCCAGCAGTGGGATTGCTGGGTCATATGGCAGTTCTATTTCCAGTTTTTTAAGGAATCTCCACACTGTTCTCCATAGTGGCTGTACTAGTTTGCACTCCCACCAACAGTGTAAGAGCGTTCCCTTTTCTCCACACCCTCTCCAGCATTTATTGTTTGTAGACTTTTGGATCACAGCCATTCTGACTGGTGTGAAATGGTACCTCATTGTGGTTTTGATTTGCATTTCTCTGATAATGAGTGATGTCGAGCATCTTTTCATGTGTTTGTTAGCTGTCTGTATGTCTTCTTTGGAGAAATGTCTGTTTAGTTCTTTGGCCCATTTTTTGATTGGGTCGTTTATGTTTCTGGAATTGAGCTGTAGGAGTTGCTTGTATATTTTTGAGATTAGTTGTTTGTCAGTTGCTTCATTTGCTATTATTTTCTCCCATTCTGAAGGTTGTCTTTTCACCTTGCTTATAGTTTCCTTTGTTGTGCAGAAACTTTTAATTTTAATTAGGTCCCATTTGTTTATTTTTGCTTTTATTTCTAATATTCTGGGAGGTGGGTCCTAGAGGATCCTGCTGTGATTTATGTTGGAGAGTGTTTTGCCTACGTTTTCCTCTAGGAGTTTTATAGTTTCTCGTCTTACATTTAGATCTTTAATCCATTTTGAGTTTATTTTTGTGTATGGCGTTAGAAAGTGTTCTAGTTTCATTACTTTACAAGTGGTTGGCCAGTTTTCCCAGCACCACTTGTTAGAGAGATTGTCTTCTCTCCATTGTATATTCTTGCCTCCTTTGTCAAAGATAAGTTGATGATAGGTGCGTGGATTTATCTCTGGGCTTTCTATTTTGTTCCATTGATCTATATTTCTGTGTTTGTGCCAGTACCATACTGTGTTGATGACTGTGGCTTTGTAGTAGAGCCTGAAGTCAGGCAGGTTGATTCCTCCAGTTCCATTTTTCTTTCTCAAGATTACTTTGGCTATTCGAGGTTTTTTGTATTTCCATACAAATTGTGAAATTATTTGTTCTAGTTCTCTGAAAATACTGTTGGTAGCTTGACAGGGATTGTATTGAATCTATAGATTGTTCATTTTCACTATACTGATTCTTACGATCCATGAACATGGTATATTTCTCCATCTATTTGTGTCCTCTTTGATTTCTTTCACCAGTGTTTTATCGTTTTCTATATATAGGTCTTTTGTTTCTTTAGGTAGATATATTCCTAAGTATTTTATTCTTTTTGTTGCAATGGTAAATGGAATTGTTTCCTTAATTTCTCTTTCTGGTTTCTCATTGTTAGTGTATAGGAATGCAAGGGATTTCTCTGTGTTGATTTTATATCCTGCAACTTTACTATATACATTAATTAGCTCTAGTAATTTTCTGGTGAAGTCTTTAGAGTTTTCTATGTAAAGGATCATGTCATTTGCAAACAGTGAGAGATTTCCTTCTTCTTTTCCAATATGGATTCCTTTTATTTCTTTTTCTGCTCTGATTGCTGTGGCCAAAACTTCCAAAACTATGTTGAATACTAGTGCTGAGAGCAGACACCCTTGTCTTCTTCCTGACTTTAGGGGAAGTAATTTCAATATTTCACCTTTGAGGATAATGTACGCTGTGGGTTTGTCATATATAGCTTTTATTATGTTAAGGTATGTTCCTTCTATTCCTGCTTTCTGGAAGGTTTTTTTTTTTTTTTATCATAAATGGATGTTGAATTTTGTCAAAGGCTTTCTCTGCATCTATTGAGATAATCATATGGTTTTTATTGTTTAATTTGTTAATGTGGTGTATTACACTGTTTGATTTGCAGATATTGAAGAATCCTTGCATCCCTGGGATAAAGCCCACTTGGTCATGATGTATGATCTTTTTAATATGTTGTTGGATTCTGTTTGCTAGAATTTTGTTAAGGATTTTTGCATCTATGTTCATCAGTGATATTGGCCTGTAGTTTACTTTTTTTGTGGCATCTTTGTTAGGTTTTGGTATTAGGGTGATGGTGGCCTCATAGAATGAGTTTGGAAGTTGACCTTCCTCTGCAATTTTCTGGAAGAGTTTGAGTAGGATAGGTGTTAGCTCTTCTCTAAATTTTTGGTAGAATTCAGCTGTGAAGCTGTCTGGTCCTGGGCTTTTCTTTGCTGGAAGATTTCTGATTACAGTTTTGATTTCCGTGCTTGTGATGGGTCTGTTAAGATTTTCTATTTCTTCCTGCTTCAGTTTTGGATGGTTATACTTTCCTAAGAACTCTTCCATTTCTTCCAAGTTGTCCATTTTATTGGCATATAGTTGCTGATAATAGTCTCTTGTGATCCTTTGTATTTCTGTGTTGTCTCTTGTGATCTCTCCAGTTTCATTCATAATTTTGTTGATGTGATTTTTCTCCCTTTGTTTCTTGATGAGTCTGGCTAATGCTTTGTCAATTTTATTTATCCTTTCAAAGAACCAGCTTTTGGCTTTGTTGATTTTTGCTATGGTCTCTTTTGTTTCTTTTGCATTTATTTCTGCCCTAATTTTTAAGATTTCTTTCCTTCTACTAACCCTGGGGTTCTTCATTTCTTCCTTTTCTAGTTGCTTTAGGTGTAGAGTTAGGTTATTTATTGGACTTTTTTCTTGTATCTTGAGGTAAGCCTGTATTGCTATGAACCTTCCCCTTAGCACTGCTTTTACAGTGTCCCATAGTTTTGGAGTTGTTGTGTTTTCATTTTCATTCATTTCTATGCATATTTTTATTTTTTTATTTCTTATGTGATTTGTTAGTTATTCAGCCACGTGTTGTTCAGCCTCCATATGTTGGAATTTTTAATAGTTTTTCTCCTGTAATTGACATCTAATCTTACTGCATTGTGGTCACAAAAGATGCTTGGAATGATTTCCGTTTGTTTGTTTGTTTTTTAATATGTCAAGACTAGATTTATGGCCCAGGATATGATCTATCCTGGAGAAGGTTCCGTGTGCACTTGAGAAAAAGGTGAAATTCATTGTTTGGGGGTGAAATGTCCTATAAATATCAATTAGGTCTAACTGGTCTATTGTATCATTTAAAGCTTCTGTTTCCTTGTTAATTTTCTGTTTAGTTGATCTATCCATATGTGTGATTGGGCTATTAAAGTCTCCCACTATTATTGTGTTATTGTTAATTTTACCTTTCATACTTGTTAGCATTTGTCTTACATATTCCGGTGCTCCTATGTTGGGTGCATATATGTTTATAATTGTTATTTCTTCTTCTTGGATTGATCCTTTAATCATTATGTAGTGTCCTTCTTTGTTTATTTTCACAGCCTTTGTTTTAAAGTCTATTTTATCTGAGATGAATATTGCTATTGCTGCTTTCTTTTGGTATCCATTTGCATGGAATATCCTTTTCTAGCCCTTCACTTTCAGTCTGTATGTGGCCCTTGTTTCGAGGTGGGTCTCTTGTAGACAACATATATAAGGGTCTTGTTTTTGTATCCATTCAGCAAGTCTTTGTCTTTGGTTGGGGCATTCAATCCATTTCCATTTAAGGTTCAGTTCAGTTCAGTTCAGTTGCTTAGTCGTGTCCGACTCTTTGCAACCCCATGAATCACAGCATGCCAGGTCTCCCTGTCTATCACCAACTCCCAGAGTTCACTCAGACTCACGTCCATCAAGTCAGTGATGCCATCCAGCCATCTCATCCTCTGTCGTCCCCTTCTCCCCCTGCCCCCAATCCATCTCAGCATCAGAGTCTTTTCCAATGAGTCAACTCTTCGCATGAAGTGGCCAAAGTACTGGAGTTTCAACTTTAGCATCATTCCTTCCAAAGAAATCTCAGGGCTGATCTCCTTCAGAATGGACTGGTTGGATCTCCTTGCAGTCCAAGGGACCCTCAAGAGTCTTCTCCAACACCACAGTTCAAAAGCATCAATTCTTCGATGCTTAGGCTTCTTCACAGTCCAACTCTCACATCCATACATGACCACAGGGAAAACCACAGCCTTGACTAGACGGACCTTTGTTGGCAAAGTAATGGCTCTGCTTTTGAATATGCTGTCTAGGTTGTTCATAACTTTCCTTCCAAGCAGTAAGCGTCTTTTAATTTCATGGCTGCATTCGCCATCTGCAGTGATTTTGGAGCCCCCCAAAAATAAAGTCTGACACTGTTTCCACTGTTTCCCCATCTATTTCTCATGAAGTGATGGGACCGGATGCCATGATCTTGGTTTTCTGAATGTTGAGCTTTAAGCCAACTTTTTCACTCTCCACTTTCACTTTCATCAAGAGGCTTTTTAGTTCCTCTTCACTTTCTGCCATAAGGGTGGTGTCATCTGCATATCTGAGCTTATTGATATTTCTCCCAGCAATCTTGATTCCACCTTGTGTTTCGTCCAGTCCAGCGTTTGTCATGATGTACTCTGCATATAAGTTAAATAAGCAGGGTGACAATATACAGCCTTGACGTACTCCTTTTCCTATTTGGAACCAGTCTGTTGTTCTATGTCCAGTTCTAACTGTTGCTTCTTGACCTGCATACAGATTCCTCAAGAGGCAGGTCAGGTGGTTTGGTATTCCCATGTCTTTCAGAATTTTCCACAGTTTATTGTGATCCACACAGTCAAAGGTTTTGGCATAGTCAATAAAGCAGAAATAGATGTTGTTCTGGAACTCTCTTGCTTTTTCCATGATCCAGCAGATGTTGGCAATTTGATCTCTGGTTCCTCTGCCTTTTCTAAAACCAGCTTGAACATCAGGAAGTTCACGGTTCACATATTGCTGAAGCCTGGCTTGGAGATTTTGAGCATTACTTTACTAGCATATGAGATGAGTGCAATTGTGCGGGAGTTTGAGCATTCTTTGGCATTGCCTTTCTTTGGGATTGGGATGAAAACTGACCTTTTCCAGTCCTGTGGCCACTGCTGAGTTTTCCAACTTTGCTGGCATATTGAGTGCAGCACTTTCACAGCATCATCTTTCAGGATTTGAAATAACTCAACTGGAATTCCATCACCTCCACTAGCTTTGTTTGTAGTGATGCTTTCTAAGGCCCACTTGACTTCACATTCCAGGATGACCTAAATCAAATCCCTTATGATTATACAGTGGAAGTGAGAAATAGATTTAAGGGCCTAGATCTGATAGATAAAGTGCCTGATGAACTATGGACTGAGGTTCCTGACATTGTACAGGAGACAGGAATCAAGACCATCCCCATGGAAAAGAAATGCAAAAAAGCAAAATGGGTGTCTGGGGAGGCCTTACAAATAGCTGTGAAAAGAAGAGAAGTGAAAAGCAAAGGAGAAAAGGAAAGACATAAGCATCTGAATGCAGAGTTCCAAAGAATAGCAAGAAGAGATAAGAAAGCCTTCCTCAGCGATTAATGTAAAGAAATAGAGGAAAACAACAGAATGGGAAAGACTAGAGATCTCTTCAAGAAAATTAGAGATACCAAGGGGACATTTCATGCAAAGATGGGCTCAATAAAGGACAGAAATGGTATGGACCTAACAGAAGCAGAAGATATTAAGAAGAGGTGGCAAGAATACACAGAAGAACTGTACAAAAAGAAAGATCTTCACATTTAAGGTAATTATTGATAAGTATGATCCCATTGCCATTTACTTTATTGTTTTGGGTTTGAGTTTATACACACTTTCTGTGTTTCCTGTCTAGAGAAGATCCTTTAGCATTTGTTGGAGAGCTGGTTTGGTGGTGCTGAATTCTCTCAGCTTTTGCTTGTCTGTAAAGCTTTTGATTTCTCCTTCATATTTGAATGAGATCCTTGCTGGGTTCAGTAATCTGGGCTGTAGGTTATTTTCTTTCATCACTTTAAGTATGTCCTGCCATTCCCTTCGGGCCTGAAGAGTTTCTATTGAAAGATCAGCTGTTGTCCTTATGGGAATCCCCTTCTGTGTTATTTGTTGTTTTTTCCTTGCTGCTTTTAGTATTTGTTATTTGTGTTTGATCTTTGTTAATTTGATTAATATGTGTCTTGGGGTGTTTTGCCTTCGGTTTATCCTGTTTGGGACTCTCTGGGTTTCTTGGACTTGGGTGATTATTTCCTTCCCCATTTTAGGGAAGTTTTCAACTATTATCTCCTCAAGTATTTTCTCATGGCCTTTCTTTTTGTCTTCTTCTTCTGGGACTCCCATGATTCGAATGTTGGGGCTTTTAACATTGTCCCAGAAGTCTCTGAGGTTGTCCTCCTTTCTTTTAATTCTTTTTTTTTTTTCCTCTCTGTTTCATTTATTTCTACCATTCTATCTTCTACCTCACTAGTCCTATCTTCTTCCTCCATTATTCTACTGTTGGTTCCCTCCAGAGTGTTTTTGATATCAACTATTTCATTATTCATTATATATTGACTCTTTTTTATTTCTCCTAGGTCCTTGTTAAACATTTCTTGCATATTCTCATTCTTTATCTCCAGGCTATTTATCTGTAACTCCATTTTGTTTTCTAGATTTTGGATCATTTTCACTATCATTAGTCGGAATTCTTTTTTTTTTTTTTTTAATTTTATTTTATTTTTAAACTTTACATAATTGTATTAGTTTTTCCAAATATCAAAATGAATCCGCCACAGGTATACATGTGTTCCCCATCCTGAACCCTCCTCCCTCCTCCCTCCCCATACCATCCCTCTGGGTCGTCCCAGTGCACCAGCCCCAGGCATCCAGTATCGTGCATCGAACCTGGACTGGCAACTCGTTTCATACATGATATTTTACATGTTTCAATGCCATTCTCCCAAATCTTCCCACCCTCTCCCTCTCCCACAGAGTCCATAAGACTGTTCTATACATCAGTATAGATCAGTTCTGTATAGATCTATAGATCTAGTTAATTTATAGTGTTCTTTAGTTTTCTATTTCCTTGCTTATTTTCCCTTGAGCTATTCTGTCCATTACTGAAAGGGGAATATTAAAGTCTCCAAATATTATTGAAATATACATTTTCCCCTTAAATTCTGCTGGGTTTTGTTTAAAGTATTTAGGTGCTCCTGTTTAGTGTATAATTAATTGTTGTATCTTCTTGATGGATTGACCTTTTATCACCATGTAATATCCTGCCTCTCTTATAACAATCGGTGTCTTAAAGTCTACTGTATTTTGTCTCATATTTGTGTAACCAAGTGTTTTTTAAGGTAACTTTTCTTCCGTTTATACATTTTAGATTAAATTGTTTCAGAATACTAGAAATTGTTTCTAGTATTCTGTAAATAAATTTTGAGTACTCATTAATTGTTTTCCTTCCATTTCTATATCTACTTGAATTGTGCTAAAATAGTCAAAGCGTATTGTTTCATGCAAGATTTTCAATAGAAAATCTTATTCTTACTGTGAATGCCACATCAGGGGTAAATGTGGGCAGTTCTCCAAGTTTGAAATGAAAACCTCAACTGGGTTGATAATGCTAATATATGAGAGCCTTAATTTTCCTTTGGAAATTGAAGTGAAAATATGAAAGATTATTAATTGCTCATACCACTCAAACTGAATATTTTTTCAGCACTTATAGGCTTCATTTTTTCAGAATTTTTTGTTGTTGTAAAAAACACATTATCATAAAATTTATGATCTTAACCATTGTTAAGTGTATAGTTCAGTAATATTAAGTTTATTTATATTGCTGTGAAACAGAGCTCCAGAGCTTTTACATCTTAAAGGTCTGGATTCTATACCTAGTAAACAACAGTTCTCCTTTGCCCCTTCCCCCAGCCCTTGGTAACTAACATTCTACTTCTGTATGAATTTGACAGTTTTAGGTACCTCATATTACTGGAATGATGCAGTATTTGTCCTTTTGTGACTGGATTATTTCACTTAATAAGCAGCGCAAAGACTAATAGAGTTTTGCCAAGAAAATGCACTGGTCATAACAAACACCCTCTTCCAACAACACAAGAGAAGACTCTACACATAGACATCACCAGATGGTCAACACCAAAATCAGATTGATTATATTCTTTGCAGCCAAAGATGGAGAAGCTCTATACAGTCAGCAAAAACAAGACAAGGAGCTGACTGTTGCTCAGACCATGAACTCCTTATTGCCAAATTCAGACTTAAATTGAAGAAAGTAGGGAAAACCACTAGACCATTCAGGTATGACCCAAATCAAATCCCTTATGATTATACAGTGGAAGTGAGAAATAGATTTAAGGGCCTAGATCTGATAGATAGAATGCGTGATGAACTATGGAATGAGGTTGATGACATTGTACAGGAGACAGGGATCAAGACCATCCCCATGGAAAAGAAATGCAAAAAAGCAAAATGGCTGTCTGGGGAGGCCATACAAATCAGCTGTGAAAAGAAGAGAAGTGAAAAGCAAAGGAGGAAAGGAAAGATATAAATATCTGAATGCAGAGTTCCAAAGAATAACAAGAAGAGATAAGAAAGCCTTCTTCAGTGATCAATGCCAAGAAATAGAGGAGAACAACAGAATGGGAAAGACTAGAGATCTCATCAAGGAAATTAGAGACACCAAGGGAAAAGTTCATGCAAAGATGGGCTCGATAAAGGACAGAAATGGTATGGACCTAACAGAAGCAGAAGATATTAAGAAGAGATGGCAAGAATACACAGAAGAACTGTACAAAAAAGATCTTCACGACCCAGATAATCACGATGGTGTGATCACTGACCTAGAGCCAGACATCCTGGAATGTGAAGTCAAGTGGGCCTTAGAAAGCATCACTATGAACAAAGCTAGTGAAGGTGATGGAATTCCAGTTGAGCTATTTCAAATCCTGAAAAATGATGCTCTGAAAGTGCTGCACTCAATATGCCAGCAAATTTGGAAAACTCAGCAGTGGCCACAGGACTGGAAAAGGTCAGTTTTCATCCCAATCCCAAAGAAAGGCAATGCCAAAGAATGCTCAAACTCCCGCACAATTGCACTCGTCTCACATGCTAGTAAAGTAATGCTCAAAATTCTCCAAGCCAGGCTTCAGCAATATGTGAACCGTGAACTTCCTGATATTCAAGCTGGTTTTAGAAAAGGCAGAGGAACGAGAGATCAAATTGCCAACATCGGCTGGATCATGGAAAAAGCAAGAGAGTTCCAGAAAAACATCTATTTCTGCTTTATTGACTATACCAAAGCCTTTGACTGTGTGGATCATAATAAACTGTGAAAAATTCTGAAAGAGATGGGAATACCAGACCACATGATCTGCCTCTTGAGGAATCTGTATGCAGGTCAGGAAGCAACATTTAGAACTTGACATGGAACAACAGACTGGTTCCAAATAGGAAAAGGAGTATGTCAAGGCTGTATATTGTCATCCTGCTTATTGAACTTATACACAGAGTACATCATGAGAAACGCTGGGCTGGAAGAAGCACAAGCTGGAATCAAGATTGCCGGGAGAAACCTCAATAACCTCAGATATGCAGATGACAGCACCATTATGGCAGAAAGTGAAGAGGAACTCAAAAGCCTCTTGATGAAAGTGAAAGTGGAGAGTGAAAAAGTTGGCTTAAAGCTCAACATTCAGAAAATGAAGATCATGGCATCCGGTCCCATCACTTCATGGGAAATAGATAGGGAAACAGTGGAAACAGTGTCAGACTTTATTTTTTTGGGCTCCAAAATCACTGCAGATGGTGATTGCAGCCATGAAATTAAAAGACGCTTACTGCTTGGAAGGAAAGTTATGACCAACCTAGATAGCATATTCAAAAGCAGAGACATTACTTTGCCAACAAAGGTCCATCTAGTCAAGGCTATGGTTTTTCCAGTGGTCATGTATGGATGTGAAAGTTGGACTGTGAAGAAGGCTAAACGCCGAAGAATTGATGCTTTTGAACTGTGGTGTTGGAGAAGACTCTTGAGAGTCCCTTGGACTGCAAGGAGATCCAACCAGTCCATTCTGAAGGAGATCAGCCCTGAGATTTCTTTGGAAGGAATGATGCTAAAGCTGAAACTCCAGTACTTTGGCCACCTCATGCGAAGAGTTGACTCATTGGAAAAGACTCTGATGCTGGGAGGGATTGGGAGCAGGAGGAGAAGGGGACAACAGAGGATGAGATGGCTGGATGGCATCACTGACTCGAAGGACGTGAGTCTGAGTGAACTCCGGGAGTTGGTGATGGACAGGGAGGCCTGGCCTTCTGTGATTCATGGGGTCGCAAAGAGTCGGACATGACTGAGTGACTGAACTGAACTGATAATGTCCTCAAGGTTCTTCCGTGTTGTGGCATGTGACAAATTTCCTTTTTTTTAAAGGATAAGTAATATTCCACTGTATGTATATACCACATTTTGTTTATTTATCCATCAATGGACATTTGCGTTACTTCTCCTTCTTGGCTCTTGTGAGTAGTGCTGCTAATAGGTCTTAAAGACTCTGCTTTCAGTTTTTTTTTTTGGATATATAGCCACAAGTGGGATTTCTATATCATATGGTAGTTCTATTTTTATTTTTTTGAGAATCAGATTATTTATATACATATAATTCACATACCATAAAATTCACCAGTTTAAATTGCACAATTCAGTGGTCTTTAGTGTGTTCATAATGTTGTGCCACCATCGCTGCTCTCTTATTCCAGCAGAGTTCTATCACTCAGAAAAGGAAATCCAAACCTGTTAGCAGTCACTCTTCACTTCCCCATCCTCCTGACCCAGCCTGAAGCAACCACTAATCTACTTTCTATCCTTACGGATTTTCCACTTCTGTTTATTTTCATATAAATTAAGTTATACAATACATGGTCTTATGTGAATGACTTCTTTTACTTAGTGTGTTTCCAAGGTTTATGCATGTTGAGGCATGTACAAATACTTCATTCTTTTTATTGCCAAGTGCTATTCCTTTGTATGGCTAGAACACATTTTGCTTATTCATTTATCATTTGATAGACATTTGGATTTTTTCCAGTTTTAGGCTATCATAAATAATGCTGCTATGAACATTTTTGTACAAGCCTTTGTGTGGACACATGTCTTCAGTTTTCTTGAGTATATACTTAGCAGTGGAATTGCTGAGTTACCTGATAACTGTATATGTAAAATTTTCAGAAACTGCCCAAGTGTTTTCCACAGTGGTGGCACCATTTGATAATTTCACTAGTAATGTATAAGGATTCCAGTTTCTCTACATTTTAATCAAAGCTGTCTTGGCTACCTTTTTATTGTAGCCACTCTACTGTGTATGACGTGACATGTCTCTGTGAGTTTGATTTGCATTTCTTTAATGACCATTGACGTTGGACATCTTTTCATGTGGTTATTGCCTACTTCTATATATACATTGGAGATATGATTATTCAGATTCTGTTCTAAAACAAAAAGTTCAATTAATTTTGTAAAAAATATTTATTTATTTGCCTGCATTGTTGCTGCACATGAGATCTTTAGCATGTCCTGTGGGATCTTTCCTCATAGCACATGGGCTGTCTAGTTGTGGCATGCAGGCTCTAGAGCACGTGGGCTCAGTAGTTGTAGTGTGCGGGCTTAGTTGCCCTGTGGCATGTGGAATCTTAGTTCCCCGACAAGGGATTGAACCTGTGTCCCTGCATTGCAAGGTGGATTCTTAATCATTGGATCCCAGGGAAATCCCCCCGAAGTTTAATTTAAACAGAAGCTTGGACCAGTGTTCCACAGATCTGTGATGTGAATGACTTAACTCTTTGAGATTTGGTGACTTGTGCAATGACACATAGTAGATGGGGCAGAGAGTGACTCCCCTGCCCTCTTGGGGCTTGCTGCTACCTTTTGTGTCAGCAAATTACTTACTGCAGCTCACCATGGTGGGGTGCAGGAATCACAGGCTGTGGATACAGGCAGACCTGGGTTCTGTCTCAGTTCATCCACTTCCAAGCTTTCTGACTTTGGACAATTTGAAATCAGGTAGCTAAGCCCCCTCTGCCAAATGGGGATGTTAATAAGACCTGACTACCAAGTTATCCTGAGGATTAAATGATATACAGTATGAAAAGGCAAAATGATGGGATACTGAAAGAGGAACTCCCCAGGTCAGTAGGTGCCCAATATGCTACTGGAGATCGGTGGAGAAATAACTCTAGAAAGAATGAAGGGATGGAGCCAAAACAAAAACAATACCCAGCTGTGGATGTGACTGGTGATAGAAGCAAGGTCCAATGCTGTAAAGAGCAATATTGCATAGGAACCTGGAATGTGAGGTCCGTGAATCAAGGCAAATTGGAAGTGGTCAAACAAGAGATGGCAAGAGTGAATGTCGACATTCTAGGAATCAGCGAACTCAAACGGACTGGAATGGGTAAATTTAACTCAGATGACCATTATATCTACTACTGCAGACAGGAATCCCTCAGAAGAAATGGAGTAGCCATCATGGTCAACAAAAGAGTCCGAAATGCAGTACTTGGATGCAATCTCAAAAACGACAGAATGATCTCTGTTCGTTTCCAAGGCAAACCATTCAATATCACAGTTATCCAAGTCTATGCCCCAACCAGTAATGCTGAAGAAGCTGAAGTTGAACGGATCTATGAAGACTTACAAGACCTTTTGGAACAAACACCCAAAAAAGATGTCCTTTTCATTATAGGGGACTGGAATGCAAAAGTAGGAAGTCAAGAAACACCTGGAGTAACAGGCAAATTTGGCCTTGGAATACAGAATGAAGCAGGGCAAAGACTAATAGAGTTTTGCCAAGAAAATACACTGGTCATAGCAAACACCCTCTGCCAACAACACAAGAGAAGACTCTACACATGGATATCACCAGATGGTCAACACTGAAATCAGATTGATTGTATTCTTTGCAGCCAAAGATGAAGAAGCTCTAAACAGTCAACAAAAACAAGACCAGGAGCTGACTGTGGCTCAGATCATGAACTCCTTATTGCCAAATTCAGACTTAAATTGAAGAAAGTAGGGAAAACCACTAGACCATTCAGGTATGACCTAAATCAAATCCCTTATGATTATACAGTGGAAGTGAGAAATAGATTTAAGGGCCTAGATCTGATAGATAGAGTGCCTGAAGAACTATGGAATGAGATTCGTGACATTGTACAGACAGGGATCAAGACCATCCCAATGGAAAAGAAATGCAGAAAAGCAAAATGGCTGTCTGGGGAGGCCTTACAAATAGCTGTGAAAAGAAGAGAAGTGAAAAGCAAAGGAGAAAAGGAAAGACATAAGCATCTGAATGCAGAGTTCCAAAGAATAGCAAGAAGAGATAAGAAAGCATTCCTCAGCGATCAATGCAAAGAAATAGAGTAAAACAACAGAATGGGAAAGACTAGAGATCTCATCAAGAAAATCAGAGATACCAAGGGAAAATTTCATGCAAAGATGGGCTCGATAAAGGACAGAAATGGTATGGACCTAACAGAAAGAGAAGATATTAAGAAGAGGTGGCAAGAATACACAGAAGAACTGTACAAAAAAGATCTTCACGACCCAGATAATCACGATGGTGTGATCACTGACCTGGAGCCAGACATCCTGGAATGTGAAGTCAAGTGGGCCTTAGAAAGCATCACTATGAACAAAGCTAGTGAAGGTGATGGAATTCCAGTTGAGCTATTTCAAATCCTGAAAGATGATGCTGTGAAAGTGCTGCACTCAATATGCCAGCAAATTTGGAAAACTCAGCAGTGGCCACAGGACTGGAAGAGGTCAGTTTTCATTCCAATCCCAAAGAAAGGCAATGCCAAAGAATGCTCAAACTCCCGCACAATTGCACTCGTCTCACATGCTAGTAAAGTAATGCTCAAAATTTTCCAAGCCAGGCTTCAGGAATATGTGAACCGCGAACTTCCTGATGTTCAAGTTGGTTTTAGAAAAGGCAGAGGAATGAGAGATCAAATTGCCAACATCCACTGGATCATGGAAAAAGCAAGAGAGTTCCAGAACAACATCTATTTCTGCTTTATTGACTATGCCAAAGCCTTTGACTGTGTGGATCATAATAAACTGTGGAAAATTCTGAAAGAGTTGGGAATACCAGACCACCTGACCTGCCTGTTGAGAAATTTGTATGCAGGTCAGGAAGCAACAGTTAGAACTGGACATGGAACAACAGACTGGTTCCAAAGAGGAAAAGGAGTATGTCAAGGCTGTATATTGTCACCCTGCTTATTGAACTTACATACAGAGTACATCATGAGAAATGCTGGGCTGGAAGGAGCACAAACTGGAATCAAGATTGCCAGGAGAAATATCAATAACCTCAGATATGCAGATGACACCACCATTATGGCAGAAAGTGAAGAGGAACTAAAAAGCCTCTTGATGAAAGTGAAAGTGGAGAGTGAAAAAGTTGGCTTAAAGCTCAACATTCAGAAAATGAAGATCATGGCATCTGGTCCCATCACTTCATGGGAAATAGATAGGGAAACAGTGGAAACAGTGTCAGACTTTACTTTTTTGGGCTCCAAAATCAGTGTGATGGTGACTGCAGCCATGCAATTAAAAGATGCTTACTCCTTGGAAGGAAAGTTATGACCAACCTAGATAGCATATTCAAAAGCAGAGACGTTACTTTGCCAACAAAGGTCCGTCTAGTCAAGGCTATGGTTTTTCCTGTGGTCATGTATGGATGTGAGAGTTGGACTGTGAAGAAGGCTGAACGCCGAAGAATTGATGCTTTTGAACTGTGGTGTTGGAGAAGACTCTTGAGAGTCCCTTGGACTGCAAGGAGATCCAACCAGTCCATTCTGAAGGAGATGAGCCCTGGGATTTCTTTGGTAGGAATGATGCTAAAGCTGAAACTCCAGTACTTTGGCCAGCTCATGCGAAGATTTGGCTCATTGGAAAAGACTCTGATGCTGGGAGGGATTGGGGGCAGGAGGAGAAGGGGACGACAGAGGATGAGATGGCTGGATGGCATCACGGACTCGATGGACGTGAGTCTGAGTGAACTCTGGGAGTTGGTTATGGACAGGGAGGCCTGGTGTGCATCACAAAGAGTCGGACATGACTGAGCGACTGAACTGAACTGAAAGTGCCTGGGTCTTTTTAGATGAATAATCATCTATGTAGAATATCCCAAAGGATTGACCAAAAAAAAAAACCTCTTGAAGGGCTTCCCTCATGGCTCTCCTGCCAGTGCAGGAGACACAGGTTCAATCCCTGATCTGGGACGATTCCATATGCTGCAGGGCAACCAAGCCCATGTGCCCTAACTACTGAGCCTGTGCCCTAGAGCCCAGGAATTGCAGCTACTGAGCCCATGTGGTACAATTACTGAAGCCCATGTGCCCTAGAGCCCATGTTCTGCAACAAGAGAAGCCACCACAATGAGAGGCACGCACACAGCAAGTAGCGAATAGCCCCTGCTGGCTGCAACTAGAGAAGAGCCTGTGTAGCAAAAAAGACTCAACACAGCCAAAAAAAAAAAAAAAAACAAAACCCTCTTGAATCTAAAAGTTAGTCACAGGATACAACATTAATACATAAAAGTCATGGCTTTCCTGTATATTAGTAATGAACAATTGGAATTAAAAATTCAAATTCAATACCTCTTATTGTACAGTAGCACAAAATTTCAGATACTTCAATATAAACCCAACAAAATGCTTGCAGTATCTATATGTAGAAAACTGCAAAACTCTGATGAAAAAAAAAAAGATCTAAATAAATGGAAGGATATTTGGTGTTCATGGATTGAAAGACTCAATATTATTAAGATGTCAATTCTCCTCAACTTGATCTATAGATTCAGTGCAGTCCCAGTGAAAATCCCAGCAAGTTATTTGTAGATATCGACAAACTCATTCCAGAGTTTATATGAAAAGGCAAAAGGCCTAAAATAGCCAACAAAATACTGAGGAAGAACAAAGTTGGACTTAGGCTTCTATTAACGACTTCAAGACTTACTATAAAGCTGCAGTAATGAAGACAGTATAGTATTGATGAAAGAATAGACAAATAGATCAATGGAACAGAATACAGAGCTCAGAAACAGATCCACCTGAAGACAGTCAACTATTCTTCGACAAAGGAGCAAAGGCAATTCAATGGAGAAAGGGCAGTCTTTTCAACAAATGGTGCTGGGATAACTGGATATCCATTTAAAAAAAAAGAACCTGGACACAGACCTTATAACTTTCACAAAAATGAACTCAGAATAGATCACAGACCTAATGTGCCTGGCATGTGGCAGGTACTCCATCAACGGTCACTATGGTTTTGTAACCATTCTGAAGCTTTGTTGAGTTGGCTGGTCAAGAACTTGTGGTGGGCCTTGTTAAGAGGACTGGTTTTCTTTTAGTGTGGCCAGGGGACCACCTGTGTAAGAAGTTACATGGAGTCTTTATTACACAGACAATTTCCTGGGCCTGCTATAGAAACAGATGCCCTGTGACTTTTGTGGGTTTTGTTTGTTTTGTTTTTTCTGAAATAATACCCTCAGGTAATTTTGATGTATATTCATATTTGAGAATTTCAGGTGTAGGAGTTAGTCAAGATAAGGAGCCTGTTATAATGTGAGTTCCAATTGTAGCCCCCTTGATTGGCATAGTGGAAGGGAGAGTAGGTTTTGGATTCACAGGAAACTGATTTCTTACTGATTTCAAATTGATTTCTTTTTCTGACCCTTTTGACAGTGTGACATTAGGCAAAGCATTCTCTGCTCTGAGTCTCAATTTCTCTTTTTCTAAATGAGGAGGGTAAAATAATGGTTCTGGCCTCCTAGGTGGGCTGGGAGGTCTAAATGAGATGAAACCTGGCCTTGTGGATGTCACTGTCAGTCTCATTACATCTGAACAGCCAGCCAAAGGAAGGCAGGAGCATGGGTAGGAAGGAAGGAGAACTTGGGGTTCCTGGTGGGTCATGAAGTAGCTGTGGTAGGTCTTGGTAGCCAGAAGGCAGTGAGTGGCCACAGAGTGTCACAAGCCAGACGGAAGTGATGCTCAGCAGCTCAGTGGTTTAGCCTTCTCTGGGAGCTAGGTGACTGCTTCTCAGACAGAAATGGCCCTGACCATGAAAGATGCCATGTCTGAGTGTCTGCCTACGTTCTGTCTTCAGAGTATGAAGAGCTGGTCATAGACTATAGGTATCCCCTTCAAGAACTGGCATTTTTCAAAGGAATCTGTTTTTAATATTGTATATACTCTTAACTTCTTCAACATTAGAAAAAATTTCTGAGCCCCCTCTGCTGGTTGTACTGGAGAAGAACATGTGAGGAAAGGACCAGAATGTTTCACAGGGACATACAGACACCTACACTACAGAAGCTGAGAGCTATGCGCATTTATAGTTCCTTGCATGTAGATCATGCACAAAGACAGGCACAAGCATGTGCTGACATAACACAGCCCCATATTAGTGCAAGGTGGTTGAGTGTACCAGCTTAGGCCTCACACAGACCAGGCCTGCATTGCCCACTTAGAGCTGTGTAGCCCTGGGCAGGTTAGATTTATAGAGGTAGAGCTAAGAATTGAAAGTTGTATATACTCAAGGTGTACAACTTGTGAACACATGTATGCATTGTGAACTATTCAGCACGATCAAGCTACTTAACATGTCCATCACCCCTGCCCCTCATAGTTATAATTCCCTTTTTTTCAAGTCCTTTAACCTTTTAATTTTGTAATTTTAAAATGTATGTATATATAACATATGTATAAGCATATGTAAAATATGTATGTATATGCATATCTATATTATAATGTATGAAAAGGACCTACTTAGCACACACTAAACACTTCATAAATGGAAGCTGTTATGTTTTTATTATTGTTACAAAGTCAGACTCAACCTTTCAGAGTTTCAGTGTACTAATCTGTAAATTGGGAGTATTAGCAAACATTCATATGGTGTTTACTGTGTGCCAGGCACTGTTTTATTAATAAACGTTTTCTATGTACTTTCTCATTTCATCCTCCCAGTAACCTTATGAAGTAGGAGGTATGGCTACCCTCCTTTTACAGAGAAAATTAAGTTTCAGAGAGGGTAAGTGGCTTGTCCAGCATCACACAGCTAGTAAGCAGAAGAGCTGGGATTCTAATGCAGGCAGCCTGGTTCCAGAGAGTGTTCTTAAACAGGAAACCCCATCTGCTTCACGGGTTGGATTGAATGAGGCAGGGTGTGCAAGGTGCTTAGCATAGTGCTAGGCACATTAAAAACACTCAGTAAATACTGGCTATGATTATTCAAATGTCAACCCTGCCACATTGACTAACTGGGCTGACACAGATATATACACACATGCAAGCACATACAGAGAGACTTACATGCCGATTCCAAACACCTGCAAATATGCAGATGCAAACAGATCCACACAGATGTATTCATTCATCCGGTGTACTCAATAGCGGTGTCAACTTGGGTAAACCATTTTATTTATCTGAGTCTCAGTTTCCTCATTTGGAAAATGGTGATAATAATAACAACTGCCTCAGAGGGTTATTGTGAGTGTTGAGTTAATGCTTATAAAACACTTATTACAATGTGTGACATATAGGTAGCTGTTAGTGCCAGCTCTTGTTGGTCTTGGTGTTTGCATTGAAAACTCCCTCCCGGTCAGCCAGGCATCCTCAGTCCCCACCACTGGCTCTACCTGTTACTTCTGGCTTTATCTTCAGAGATCCCCGAGGACAGAAAGGAGAGGTCTGAGGGGAGGGACCATGGAACACATGAACATTGATTTCAGCAAGTGGGGGATGGTATGAAGACAAGGCTCAGAAAACTCAGAATGAAGGGGACTTTCTGGGTAGGGGCAGGCCTAAGAGAGATGCTTCAGCTAGAAGCCTTGGGAAACAGGGAGCCTAAGACACAGGTGGGGTTCACCAGAGCCCTTGTCCAAAGGTCAGCCTGTGTGCTCCTAGCAGAGTCTGTTCCTGGGATTGATATAGGTGGTGGGCACTGAAAGAGATGTGTCCCCATCTTACTCATAGTCCCGGGGCTGTGATGAATTGGAACATAAGCCTCAACCAAGGTCCTCTATCTTAAAAAAAAAAAAAAAAGATAGAAAAAATTGAAGAAAAGTACACATGTCATAAGCTCAAAGTATTTTTATAAACTAATATGTATGGATAAAAGCTGACTTATTAGAAAAGACCCCGAAGCTTGGAAAGAGTGAAGGCAGGAGAACGGGGCAACAGAGAATGAGATGCTTGGATGGTATCACGGACTCAATGGACATGGGTTTGAGCAAATTCCTGGAGACAGTGGAGGGCAGGAAAGCCTGGTGTGGTGCAGTCTATGGGGTCACAGAGTTGGACACCACTGAGTGACTAAACAACAACAACAACAACAGCATTATCTGGCTAATCAGCATTAGATTAAAAATCATAAACCAGCACCCAGAAATCCTGCAGTGGCTCTGATCACATCACTGTGCCCCAGTGATAGCCACTAGCCTGGTTTCTAACAGGACAGACGGTTTTCCCATGTTTTCAGATGAAATCATCTAATCTGTCCTCTTTCATCTCTGGCTTCTTTTACTCAAATGTGTGAGGTTCATCCTTCAGTCAGTTCAGCCACTCAGTCGTGTCCGACTCTTTGCGACCCCATGAATAGCAGAACGCCAGGCCTCCCTGTCCATCACCAACTCCCGGAGTTCACCCAGACTGATGTCCATCAAGTCAGTGATGCCATCAAACCAACTCATCCTCTGTCATCCCCTTCTCCTCCTGCCCGCAATCCCTCCCAGCATCAGAGTCTTTTCCAATGAGTCAACACTTTGCATGGGGTGGTCAAAGTACTGGAGTTTCAGCTTTAGCATCATTCCTTCCAAAGAAATCCCAGGGCTGATCTCCTTCAGAATGGACTGGTTGGATCTCCTTGCAGTCCAAGGAACTCTCAAGAGTCTTCTCCAACACCACAGTTCAAAGGCATCAATTCTTCGGCGCTCAGCCTTCTTCACAGGCCAGCTCTCACATCCATACATGACCACAGGAAAAACCCATAGCCTTGACTAGACGGACTTTTGTTGGCAAAGTAATGTCTCTGTTTTTCAATATGCTATCTAGGTTGGTCATAACTTTCCTTCCAAGCAGTAAGCGTCTTTTAATTTCATGGCTACAGTCACCATCTGCAGTGATTTTGGAGCCCAGAAAAATAAAGTCTGACACTGTTTCCACTGTTTCCCCCATCTAATTCCCATGAAATGATGGGACCAGATGCCATGATCTTGGTTTTCTGAATGTTGAGCTTTAAGCCATCTTTTTCACTCTCCTCTTTCACCTTCATCAAGAGGCTTTTTAGTTCCTCTTCACTTTCTGCCATAATGGTGCTGTCATCTGCATATCTGAGGTTATTGATATTTCTCCCGGCAATCTTGATTCCAGCTTGTGTTTCTTCCAGTCCAGGATTTTTCATGATGCATTCTGCATATAAGTTAAATAAGCAGGGTGACAATATACAGCCTTGACGAACTCCTTTTCCTATTTGGAACCAGTCTGTTGTTCCATGTCCAGTTCTAACTGTTGCTTCCTGACCTGCATACACATTTCTCAAGAGGCAGGTCAGGTGGTTTGGTATTTCCATCTCTTTCAGAATTTTCCACAGTTTATTATGATCCACACAGTCAAAGGCTTTGGCATAGTCAATAAAGCAGAAATAGATGTTGTTCTGGAACTCTCTTGCTTTTTCCATGATCCAGCAGATGTTGGCAATTTGATCTCTGGTTCCTCCGCCTTTTCTAAAACCAGCTTGAACATCTGGAAGTTCACGGTTCACATATTGCTGAAGCCTGGCTTGGAGAATTTTGAGCATTACTTTACTAGCATGTGAGACGAGTGCAATTGTGCGGGAGTTTGAGCATTCTTTGGCATTGCCTTTCTTTGGGATTGGGATGAAAACTGACCTTTTCCAGTCCTGTGGCCACTGCTGAGTTTTCCAAATTTGCTGGCATATTGAGTGCAGCACTTTCAGAGCATCATTTTTCAGGATTTGAAATAGCTCAACTGGAATTCCATCACCTCCACTAGCTTTGTTTGTAGTGATGCTTTCTAAGGCCCACTTGACTTCACATTCCAGGATGTCTGGCTCTAGGTCAGTGATCACATCATCGTGATTATCTGGGTCGTGAAGATCTTTTTTGTACAGTTCTTCTGTGTATTCTTGCCACCTCTTCTTAATATCTTCTCTTTCTGTTAGGTCCATACCATTTCTGTCCTTTATCGAGCCCATCTTTGCATGAAATGTTCCCTTGGTATCTCTGATTTTCTTGAAGAGATCTCTAGTCTTTCCCATTCTGTTGTTTTACTCTATTTCTTTGCATTGATCACTGAATAAGGCTTTCTTATCTCTTCTTGCTATTCTTTGGAACTCTGCATTCAGATGCTTATGTCTTTCCTTTTCTCCTTTGCTTTTCGCTTCTCTTCTTTTCACAGCTATTTGTAAGGCCTCCCCAGACAGCCATTTTGCTTTTTTGCATTTCTTTTCCATGGTTATGGTCTTGATCCCTGTCTGCTGTACAATGTCACGAACCTCATTCCATAGTTCATCAGGCACTATATCTATCAGATCTAGGCCCTTAAATCTATTTCTCACTTCCACTGTATAATCATAAGGGATTTGATTTAGGTCATACCTGAATGGTCTAGTGGTTTTCCCTACTTTCTTCAATTTAAGTCTGAATTTGGCAATAAGGAGTTCATGATCTGAGCCACAGTCAGCTCCTGGTCTTGTTTTTGTTGACTGTTTAGAGCTTCTTCATCTTTGGCTGAAAGAATATAATCAATCTGATTTTGGTGTTGACCATCTGGTGATGTCCATGTGTAGAGTCTTCTCTTGTGTTGTTGGAAGAGGGTGTTTGCTATGACCAGTGCATTTTCTTGGCAAAACTCTATTAGTCTTTGCCCTGCTTCATTCTGTATTCCAAGGCCAAATTTGCCTGTTACTCCAGGTGTTTCTTGACTTCCTACTTTTGCATTCCAGTCCCCTATAATGAAAAGGACATCTTTTTTGGGTGTTAGTTCTAAAAGGTCTTGTAGGTCTTCATAGAACCGTTCAACTTCAGCTTCTTCAGCATTACTGGTTGGGGCATAGACTTGGATTACTGTGATATTGAATGGTTTGCCTTGGAAACGAACAGAGCTCACTCTGTCATTTGTGAGATTGCATCCAAGTACTGCATTTCAGACTCTTTTGTTGACTATGATGGCTACTCCATTTCTTCTGAGGGATTCCTGTCCGCAGTAGTAGATATAATGGTCATCTGAGTTAAATTCACCCATTTCAGTCCGTTTGAGTTCGCTGATTCCTAGAATGTCGACATTCACTCTTGCTATCTCTTGTTTGACCACTTCCAATTTGCCTAGATTCATGGACCTGACATTCCAGGTTCCTATGCAATATTGCTCTTTACAGCATTGGACCTTGCTTCTATCACCAGTCACATCCACAGCTGGGTATTCTTTTTGCTTTGGCTCCATCCCTTCATTCTTTCTGGAGTTATTTCTCCACTGATCTCCAGTAGCATATTGGGCACCTACTGACCTGGGGAGTTCCTCTTTCATTATCCTATCATTTTGCCTTTTCATACTGTTCATGGGGTTCTCAAGGCAAGACTACTGAAGTGGTTTGCCATTCCCTTCTCCAGTGGACCACATTCTGTCAGATCTCTCCACCATGACCCGCCCATCCTGGGTTGCCCCACAGGCATGGCTTAGTTTCATTGAGTTAGACAAGGCTGTGGTCCTAGTGTGATTAGATTGACTAGTTTTCTGTGAGTATGGTTTCAGTGTGTCTGCCCTCTGATGCCCTCTTGCAATACCTACCATCTTACTTGGGTTTCTCTTATCTTGGATGTGGGGTATCTCTTCACGGCTGCTCCACCAAAGCGCATCCGCTGCTCCTTACCTTGGACGAGGGGTATCTCCTCACCGCCGCCCTTCTGTGGGATAGCTCCTCTAGGCCCTCCTGTGCCCGCACAGCCAGGGCTCCTTGTGCATGGGGTTGCTCCTCCCGGCTGTGGCCCCTGGTCTCAGATGTGGGGTAACTCCTCTCGTCGTTGCCCCTGACCTCGAACGTGGGGTAGCTTCTCTCAGCTGTTCCTGTGCCATCCCAGCCTGGCACTCTTGGCCGCTGCCCCTGACCTAGAACGTGGGGTAACTCCTCTTGGCTGCCGCCCTTCGGGCATGGGGTCCTCCTGGCTTCTGCCCCTGACCTCCGACGTGGGGTAGCTCCTTTTGGCCATGCTTAGTGCGCAGGTCATGAGGTTCATCCTTATTGTTACATATATCAGTAACTTGTCATTTTTTCACTGCTGTATAGTATTCCAATTTGAGACTATACTATCCTTGATCAATTTGAAGAGATACTAGCTTGACGCTATCAGAAATATATACTAGGAATGTTATAGTACATCTTTTGGTGAATGCATGCCTGTAACTTGTTTTTTATTTATAAATATTCATCCCTTATAAGAGGGCCACCCTCAATTGATTAGGCCCTAGGCTTCACAAAACATGGATTCAATCCTGCCCAGGAGCCAGGCTTTTTTTTTTTTTTTTTAACTTATCTCTGGTTCCTCTGCCTTTTCTTTTTTTTTAATTAAAATTTTTGGGGGGTTTTAATTGGAGGCTAATTACTTTACAATATTGTGGTGGTTTTTGCCATACATTCACATGAATCAGCCATGGGTGTACATGTGTTCCCCATCTTGAAACCCCTGTCCACCTCCATCCCCATCCCAGTGCACCAGCCCTGAGCACCCTGTCTCATGCATCGAAACTGGACTGGCGATCTATTTCACATATGGTAATATACATGTTTCAATGCTATTCTCTCAAATCATCCCACCCTCGCCTTCTTCCACAGAGTCCAACAGTCTGTTCTTTACATCTGTGTCTCTTTTGCTGTCTCGCAAATAGGGTCATTGTTGGAGCCAGGATTTTTAAAGCTTATGTAAGGCTGTCACATGTCACCACTAACTCCAGTGGGCATCATTTCCATGTACTGTACATGACTGGCACCCCTAGAGCACAATACAACACTTCTGGTTCCCCTTGGAGTTCTGCAGTGGATGGCTCACTTCCACTCTACTTCTTGTCCTTTCTCAAAACTCAGAGATGGCTAATTTAACTGAACTCAGAAATACCTTTTCTCAAAATTGCTTCTCTTTTATGTTCCTTTTGATTTTGAATCATGGGTACGGAATCACAAGAGTCATGGGTCAGTTTAAATGGTGCCAACAGCCCATCAGCTAATTCTATGGGAATAAAAAAAAGAACCCCAAATTACTTCAGGTGTTTGATTTTATAGAAAACATATCGTGGAACTACTTTTCTTTTAACCCCTTTAGAGGTTGTTCAGATAGACACATTGCAAAAGTGTCATCCAGCCCTTTTGAGAGTCAGCAAAGGAGAAACAGGTTGGGTTTTGGAAATAGAAGTTTTGTTTCAAAATCGGGTTATCTTTCTCCCCTAAGTTCCAGGGTGTGTGGGTTGAGTGTGGCAGCCAGGAACATGTTCTCTGGAAACAGAATGATCTGATTTCAGTCTCTGCATGGCCAGTTCTGAGCTGCACAAGTGACATTAAACTCTCTGGACCTCAGTGTTTGTCAGTGGATAAATGGATAAAGAAGATGATTGATTTTCTATATCTCTCATATCTGTATAAATAATGGAATATTATTCAGCCATTAAAAAGAACATCCTGTCATTTGTGAGAACATGGATGACCCTGGAGGACATTTTACTAAATGAAAGAAGACAGAGAAAAACAAATACTGTATGATCTCACTTATATGTGAAATCTAAAATACATGAGTTCCTAGAAACAGAGATTAGAGTGGTGGTTACTATAAGCTGGGGATGGGGGAAATGGGGAGAGATTGATTAAAGGGTACAAACTTCCAGTTATAAGATGAAGTTCTGGGGATCTGATGGACAGTGTGCTAACTGTAGTTAACAATACTGAATTGTATATTGAAATTTGCTAAGAGAGTAGATCTTAAGTGTTCTTACTCCCATCTTCCAAAAAAAGAAAGAAAAAGAAAGTAACTCTGATTACTCTGAAAGTAATATCTGATAGATATATCAATTAACTTGATTGTGTTAATCATTTCACAGTATATATGTATATCAAATCACTACACTACACACTTTAAATATATCTAGCTTTATTTGTGAATTATACCTCAGTAAATCCTGGGGTGAAAAATGTCATATGTGATGCAGGACAGCTCTTTGTCATGTGAGGTTATGTCTGCCTTCCTGGTCTCCAATTGCTAAATGCCAATAGTGACTCACCCAGTCCCTGTAACAACCCTTCAAATTTTTTTGGTAAATTCCCCCTGGGGGCCACAGTACCCCTGAGAACCAAATCTATTTAAAGCTGTAGAAGCCTAGAGAGCCAGAATGTAGTGGAACACAGGGAGAATCTTGACCAGTCCCTCCACTTAAAAAAAAAGTTCATTGGAGTATAGTTTATTTACAATTTTGTGTAAGTTTCTGCTGTACAGCAAAGTGAGTCACATATAGATATAGATACAGATATGAAAGTGAAAGTGAAGTCGCTCAGTCATGTCTGACTCTTTGCGACCCCATGGACTGTAGCCTATCATGCTCCTCTGTCCATGGGATTTTCCAGGCAAGAGTACTGGAGTGGATTGCCATTTCCTTCTCCAGACGGTCTTCCTGATCCAAGGATTGAACCCCGGTCCCCCTCATTGTAGGCAGATGCTTTACCATCTGAGCCGCCAGGGAATAGTGGGTGTATATAGCAATGCAGGAGACCCAGGTTCAATCCCTGGGTCAGGAAGACCCCCAGGAGAAGGAAATGGCAACCCACTCCAGTATTCTTGCCTGGAGAAGTCCATGAACAGAGGAGTCTGGGAGGCTACAGTCCATGGGGTCACAAAGAGTTGGACATGGCTGAGTGACTAACACTTTCATTATATATATATATATATATATATATATATATATATATATATATATGGCACTATATATCTTTTCCTTTGGCCATATCCAAAGGTATCCAAAGTAATCTTACAAATGTTGAAAGTGGGACTTCTCTGGTGGTCCAGTGGTTAAGACTGCATGCTTCCACTGGAGGGGGTAGTGGTTCAGTACCTGGTTGGGAAACTAAGATCCCACATGCCACGTGGTGTGGCCAAAAAAACCCTCAACGTTGAAAGTTAGCATTCCTGCAACTAAATATGCAAAATCTTAAGTAGATTCCCTTTCTCTGGGATTTTGCAGGTTGTTTATATCTTACATGGAAGTGAATTTATTACCAATTTATACTGCTCAAAGATGATATGAATGTCCTGAGTTGACCTGTACTTGTTTCCAAATCTTTGTGAAGGCAGGGCTCATCACAGCAGAGTCAGGTGGATGCGAACCTGAGGCCTCTTTTTATCATTTCCCAGTGGTGGAACCTTAAGAGTTAATCTCTTTGAACATCATTTACTTTCAGTAACTCAAAGTCTCTCACTTAACTAAGAAGCCTAAGTAGGCTTCACACTGCTGAGCTCCTCTTCTAGTCACTGCCTCCCGTTATTACCCTGAAGAACTCTTACTTGCATTTCAGAGCCCTGCATGATGCATACTTCTCTGTGAGAATTCTTCTGACTTGCTCCTCAGGTCCTCCTGTATTTTGTACAGCCCTCTGTTTAACCCTTATCTGTCTGTTGAAATGAGCGGTTTCCAGATCTGTCTCCACCAAAGCACTGCCAGCTCTTTGAGAACAACTATGTCTTTTACTTATCTTTATATCCCCAGCACCTAACTTGGGGCTTCCCTGGTGGCTCAGATGGTGAAGAATCCACCTGCAATGCAAGAGACCCAGGTTTGATCCCTGGGTCAGGAAGATCCCCTGGAGAAGGGAATGGCTACCCACTCGAGTATTCTTGCCTGGAGAATTCCATGGACAGAGGACCCTGGCAGGCTTTGGGGTCACTAGAGTCAGACATAACTTATCGACTAAACCACCACCACCACCACCATGCTTAACTTGGGTCTGGGTCAGAGGAAGACCTCAATTAAGTTGTGCCGAACATCAATATAAGTCACTGTTGTCATCTTCTCTCCTTCCTGGCATCCTGAGGCATTTGCTGTCCAGAACTATACCATTAATTATGGCACTAAGTCATCGTCCTCCTAGTACTGATTACTTCTGAATGCTTTCCAGATGTGACTCTGGGCTCCTCAGCATGACTGAGTTCTGTAAGAGCAGGACATTGTTATATTTCTTCCTATGCAGTGCTTGGACACATAAGAAGTTGTCACCTACCACAGTTTGATTTTGAAATGCACTGGGATACTGGGATGCCACCATTTCAATGGTGTTGTACTGATAGCAGTTTGCTAGAAAAATAGGAATCCATGCTGTGGCGAAAGAGATCTCTCCTAGGCTTGGGGATTTTCTCTTCTACTCAGCTTGTGACAGTGGATTTATCCCTACAAATGAGCACCAGCAAAATTGAACATGTTGGGTATTTGAACTCTTTCCCAATGTTGATTCCATGTGATGAGCATGAACATCCCAATTATACATCCTAATTATACAAGCAATCATTCCAGACAATTTGGAGATGGATATGGCCAAAAAGATATTAGGGTATATAGTAAACCATTTAGAGGCCAGACTGTGGAGCTATTGAGGAATCTGAACATCTAATGAGTAAGGAGTTTTACAGATTTTTGAATCAGGGCATCAAAAGACATTCCAAATCTTTATGCACTTACAAATATTTACAGATCTTTTAAAGATCAAGTCTGTCATTATCAGTTTCGGTGCTGTATATTGTCAGTATCCACAGTGACCCCAGAGGAGCCTGTGCTGGCAGGAGTAATGCTGTGGTATGTTCAGCTTTGCTGGATCTCCATAGAGGGGGGCTGGAATGCCTTGTGGAACAAAGCCCTGGGCTCCCGAGAGCAAAGAATGAAGGGCAGCCTAGTTTGATAACCACATTAAAGCACTACCAACATCTGTTCAAGCCAAAGACAACGCTATCTCCAGGAATTAACCTTCTGAACCACTGAATCATTACCCTCAGTAGAGTGAAAGTTGGACAACAAGAGCCTATTTGTCAGGGGTTCCTCAGAGAGACGTGGTAAGCCATATTTTACTGCAAACAGCGTGAGAAGGCCTGGCTCAGCTTTATACATTTTAAACACAGAATATATTTGTGTGGGAAACAAGCAGACAATGAATGTAAATAAACTTTTGATGGTACCTTGCAACTTTTAGCATTTATCCCACTCCGGAACAAATGGACCCTGGCACATTGCCCCAGAAAATAGAATGTCCTAGATTTGTACTTAAATGTTTCCCCCTTGTTTTAATGAAACATTAGGTATCAATAATGAGAGCATTAACAGTGTGTGAGATGCACTTTACCCACTCCAGTATTCTTGCCTGGGAAATCCCATGGACAGAGGAGCCTGGTGGGCTATAGTCCATGCGGTCGCAAAAGAGTCGGATATGACTTCAGCGACTAAACAACAACAAAGATGCCCTTTATATCTACACTAATACAAAAAAAAAAAATCTAACACTTTGTTGAAAGTAATATAATTTACTCTAAGTGTAATAGTAACTAGTTGGATGGACTTTGTGAAGCTAAATCAGATGGAGAGGAAGTCAAGGAGGATGGAAGGGAAAATCTAATTAAATAAAATGTTTAGAATGGAAGTAAGCATAGAAGGCCTCTCCTCAAGACTTTTGAAGACTCTGGAATTTGGAGGTGTATTTCTTAGAGTGAAGACTGGTTGCAACTTCTACTCTGATTTTAAGCCCTGTACCACACTAATTGAAAAATCCAGCTGCAGCTGTTTATGTTCTGATTCATTCTTAATTGCAGTGAATGGGCTTTTTTATGCTAAATCTGCCTCAGAAGACTGAGACTAAACTGAGCTTTGTCCTTAGATTAGTGCTTGAAACATATTTATTTCACAACACATATAGTACTTACTATGTACTAGTTTCAAAGAAAAACGTTAATACTGTGTGGTGACTGACATCCGTAATTGCTATAAAAATATTCCCTTTTTGATGATTTAATAGTATATATGGATGGCTATATGGTATATATAAAGTATATACAAGTATATATACCATATATGCGTACGTGCTAAGTCACTCAGTTGTGTCCAACTCTTTGTGACCCCATGGACTGTAGCACACCAGGCTCCTTTGTCCATGGGGATTCTCCAGGCAAGAATACTGGAGTGGGTTGTCATGCCCTCCTCCAGGGGATCTTCCTGACCCAAGGATCAAATCTGTGTCTCCAGCATCTCTTGCATTGGCAGGTGGGTTCTTTACCATAGTGCCACCTGGGAAGTCCATATACCATATATATATATATGTATATGTATGTCTTGGAAACCTGTATATAGTGTGTATACACATACACACACACACACACACACACACACACACACACGGGCTTCCCAGGTGGTGCTAGGGGTAAAGAATCTGCCTGCCAATGCAGGAGACATAAGAGATGCGGGTCTGATCCCTTGGTTGAGAAAATCCTCTGGAGGACATGGCAACCCATTCCTGTATTCTCGCCTGGAGAATCCCATGGACAGAGGAGCCTGGCAGGCTATAGTCCGTAGGGTGCAAAGAGTTGGACACAACTAAAGCAACTTAGCACGCATGCATACACACACACACACACACAATATATATAGACATCACATCAAGCAATGCAGAGTGGAATATTAGTATTGTGGCTTACTCCACTCCCTTTCTTAGAAGTCATTAAGTCTGTAATATTGTGGGTGGCTCTAGTGGTGTTAGTCCTTGTAGGCTGACTTGCTAAGCTTCTGCAGTGTACGTAGGTAGTAGCATGATATCTGAGTGAGTGCCAAATGGCATAAGACTGTATTGCATCTGGACAAAGGCTAAGGTGGGAAATACCAGCCTTGTGATCACCTAAGTGGACCCCACCTTACAAGTTTGTAGGAGGGGTTGTGTTTTAGGTTTAGCCCCTGAATTACATGCCTTTTTCACTGTGTTGGTGTTTGCACTGAAGGTGCAAAAGCAATAGTGAATAAAATTTCTGGCATGTTAGCACAAATCATAGCACCAAGCTGTACTAGCAGTCCCTATACTCTTCACTACCAGGCACTCCAAAAAAAAAAAAGTTTTACTTAACAATGTCCTTGAAGAAGCAGTTAAAAAAATATTAATCTTATTATATCTTGACTCTTAAGTACTTGTATACATAAATCACTTCTCTTGCACACTTTAAGTCCAGTGGTTGCCTTGAGGAAAAGCACTTGTGTGATTATCTAAATTGCATGCTGCACTAGCCATGCTTTTAAAAATAGAAGACCTTTTTTACTTAAAAAGACAACTGATGGAAAAATTATGGTTATTCGGACTTGGGTATTTGACAGATATTTTCTCAAAAATAAACAAGTAAGCCTGTCACTACAAGGAAAAGAGCTGACACTATTTGTCACTGATGGTGGAATTTGAACTTTCAAGCAAAATTAGAATTTTGGAAAACTTGTGTCCACTGCTGTGAACTTGACATTTTCCAGTAGTTAGAGTTTTCTGATGCTACCAGTGATGATATTAGCAAATGTGATTTTTTGAATATTGTATGATTAAAAGTTGGAGAAGGAAATGGCAACCCACTCCAGTATTCTTGCCAGGAAAATCACATGGATGGAGGAGCCTGGTGGGCAACACCCCATGGGATCGAAGAGAGTCGGACATGACTGAGCGACTAACAGACACATGAGTGAAAGTATAAATAGGTGGAAGATCTTCACAAGTCAGAAACCAGTATTTTTTTAATGATCAATCAAAGAAAGGCAATCCCAAAGAATGCTCAAACTACTGCACAATTGCATTCATCTCACACCCTAGCAAAGTGATGCTCAAAATTCTCCAACCCAGGCTTCAATAGTACATGAACCATGAACTACCAGATGTTCAAGCTGGATTTAGAAAAGGCAGAGGAGCCAGACATCAAATTGCCAATATCTGTTGGATCATCAAAAAAGCGAGAAAGTTCCAGAAAAACATCTGCTCTATTGAATACACCAAAGCCTTTGACTGTGTGGATCACAACAAACTAGGGAAAATTCTTAAAGAGATGGGAGTACCAGACCACCTGACCTGCCTCCTGATAAATCTGTATGCAGGTCAGGAAGCAACCGTTAGAACTGGACATGGAACAACAGACTGATTCCAAATCAGGAAAGGAGTACATCAAGGCTATATATTATCACCCTGCTTATTTAATTATATACAGAGTACATCATGAGAAATGCTGAACTGGATGAAGCACAAGCTGGAATCAAGATTGCCGGGAGAAATATCAATAACCTCAGATATGCAGATGACACCACCCTTATGGCAGAAAGTGAAGAACTAAAGACCCTCTTGATGAAAGTCAAAGAGGAGAGTGAAAAAGTTGGCTTAAAACTGAACATTCAGAAAACTAAGATCATGGCATCTGGTCCCATCACTTCATGGCAAATAGATGGGGAAATAGTGACAGACTATTTTTTGGGAGGGCTCCAAAATCACTGCAGGTGGTGACTGCAGCCATGAAATTAAAAGATGCTTGCTCCTTGGAAGAAAAGTTATGACCAACCTAGACAACATATTAGCAGAGACATTACTTTACCAACCAAGGTCCAGCTAGTCAAAGCTATGGTTTTTCCAGTAGTCATGTATGGATGGAGAAGGCAATGGCACCCCACTCCAGTACTCTTGCCTGGAAAATCCCATGGATGGAGGAGCCTGGCGGGCTGCAGTCCATGGGGTTGCTAAAAGTCGGACACGACTGAGCAACTTCACTTTAACTTTTCACTTTCATGCATTGGAGAAGGAAATGGCAACCCACTCCAGTGTTCTTGCCTGGAGAATCCCAGGGACTGGGGAGCCTGGTGGGCTGCCGTCTATGGGGTCGCACAGAGTTGGACACGACTGAAGTGACTTAGCAGCAGCAGCATGTATGGATGTGAGAGTTGGACTATAAAGAAAGCTGAGCGCTGAAGAATTGATGCTTTTGAACTGTGGTGTTGGAGAAGACTCTTGAGAGTCCCTTGGACTGCAAAGAGATCCAACCAGTCCATCCTAAAGGAAACCAATCCTGAATATTCATTGGAAGGACTGATGTTGAAGCTGAAACTCCAATACTTTGGCCACCTGATGTGAAGAACTGACTCATTTGAAAAGACCACAATGCTGGGAAAGATTGAAGGCAGGAGGAGAAGGGGATGACAGAGGATGAGATGGTTGGATGGTATCACTGACTCAATGGATGTGAATTTGAGTAAACCCTAGGAGTTGGTGATGGACAGGGAGTCCTGGCTTGCTGCAGTCCATGGAGTCACAGAGAGTTGGACATGACTGAGCTACTGAACTGAACTGACAATATTTTGACATCATGTATGAGTTAAAGATCAATGCAAAATACTAGATAGACCAATGGACTTTGGTGTGACAGAATATGTACAGTTCACTGATACTGTTTCAAGCTCCACATTGCAGATAACCCTTAAGAAACTATTACTTGCTTGCCATATAGTAGAAATTAATATAACTTTAAATAAAAAAGAAACTACCACTTTCTGAGTTTTGGCTTAATATCAAAGAAGGTAATTGTGTCTATCCACAATTATCTCAAAAGGCAAGTAAAATGCTACTCCCTTTTTCCAAACATATATTTGTGTGAGACAGAATTTTCTTCATATTTATCAATGACAACAACATTTTGCAGTAGATTGGAACCAGAAGCAAATATGCCAATAAACTAATCTGAAAAAGAAATAAAGAAAATAATCCCATAGGCAATAGCATCAATGATAGTAAAATACATAAGAATAAATTTAACCAAGTAAGTGAAAGATCTGTACACTAAACATTATAAGATATTAATGAAAGAAGTTGAAGAAGACACAAATAAGTGAAAAGATATCCTGTGTTCATGGATAGGAAGAATTAATATTGTTAAAATTCCATAGTACCCAAAGACATCTATAAATTCAATATAATCACTATGACAATTCTAATGGCATTTTTTATAGAAATTAGAAAAATATCCTAAAATTTATATGCACCATGAAAGATCCTGAATACCCAAGACATTCCTGAGAAAAAGAAACAAAGCTGGGGGGCATCACAGTTTCTATTTCAAACTATATTACAGAACTGTAGTAATTAAAACAGTATGGTACTGGCATAAACCCAGATACATAGACCAATGGAACAGAATAGAGAGCCAGAAATAAACCCACATAAACAGTGAACTAATATTTTCAACAGAGCCAAGAATACTCAATGGGGAAAGGATAGTCTCTTCAATGCATAATGCTTGAAAAACTAGATGTTAATGTGCAAAATAATGAAATTGGACCTCTATCTTATACCACTCAGTAAAATTAACTCAAAATGGATTAGTGACTTAAATGTATGACCTGAAACTATAAAACTCTTAGAAGAAAACATGAGGAAAAGGTCCTTGACATTGGTCTTGGCAATGATCTTTTGGATGTGACACCTAAAAGTGTAAGCAACAAAAGGAAAAATCAAGTGGGAAGACATCAAACTAAAAAGCTTCTGTGCAGAAACAAAAACAATAAATAAAGAAAAGACAATGTACAGAATGGGAGAAAATATTTGCAAATCACATCCAATAAGTGATTAATATAAAAAATGTACAAAGAACTCATGGTGTATGTGTGCTCAATCATGTCCAGCCCCATAGGCTGTAGGTCACCAGGCTCCTCTGTCCATGGGACTCTCCAAGCAAGAACACTGGTTGTTCTGTCACTATCCAAGACTCTCAAGATTTTATTTCCTTGGGCTCCAAAATCACTGCAGATGGTGACTGAAGTAGCCACTAAGAATACTGGAGTGGGTTGCTATTTCCTCCTCCAGGGGATCTTCCCGACCCAGGGATCAAACCCACATCTCCTGTGTCTCCTGCATTGCCAGGTGGATTCTTTACCACTAAGCCACCTGGGAAACCCCACAAAGAACTCACACAACTCAGCAACAACACCAAAAATAACTCAATTAAAAATGGGCAGAGGAGCTGAAGAGATGTTTTTCCAAAGAAGACATAGAGATAGCTAACAGGTGAATGAGAAAGTGCTCAACATCACTAATCATCAGGGAAATGCAAACCAAAACCACAATGAGATGCCACTTCACACCTGCTAGAATGTCAATTATCAAAAGGGCTAGAAATAACGACTAGTCAAAACTATGGTTTTTCCATTAGTCATGTATGGATGTGAGAGTTGGACCATAAAGAAGGTGGAGCACTGAAGAATTGATGCTTTCAAATCTTGGTGCTAGAAAAGACTCCTGAGAGCCCTTTGGATGGCAAGGAGATAAAACCAATCAATCCTAAGGGAAATCAATCCTGAATATTCATTGGAAGGACTGATGCTGAAGCTGAAGCTCCAATACTTTGGCCAGCTGATGTGAACAGCTGACTCATTGGGAAAGATCCTGATGCTGGGAAAGATTGAGGGCAGGAGCAAAGGAGGATGACAGAGGATGAGATGGTTGGATGGCATCATCAACTCAATGGACATGAGTTTGAGCAAACTCTGGAGATGGTTAAAGACAGGGAAGGCTGGTGTGCTGCAGTCCATGGGGTCACAAAGAGTTGGACACGACTTAGTGACTGGACAACAATATTGTTTATGTTTTATTTTGATTTTTTAGCCATAAGGTATGTGGGATCTTAGCTCCCGGACCAGGGATCAAACCCATTCCCCTTGCTTTGGAAGGGCAAGTCCCAACCACCAGATTGCCAAGGGAGACTCTGTGTTAATCTCTTGACACACCTGTTTCTACAAATGAACTGAGATTCTCAAAGGACAAGTGCTCTATACTAGTTGCATTTGTGTTTCTCGTACTCCATGCAGAAATAAGCAAAGAGAGCATGGTTCAGAATGTTTGTGGAACACATGAATGACTAAACAAAGAAGCAGCTTCTTCAGGCTCCTTCTCATGTTAATTCTGTCTCAGAGCTTACATGGCGTTTTCTTGTGTGTGGGATTTCATAGGCCAGCCCAGACACTGGAAGTTATCTCAGGCAGGGTTTCTGATCTTGGCTGTCTAGCAGGATATTCTGGGGAGCTTGTTACAATGCAGACTCTTAGGCCTTCTCACCTGGGAATGATCATTCATAAAGTATGAGGGAGGACTTCGAATCTCTAACAAGTTCCCCCTGAGTCTGTGATGGTTAGCCAGGTTTAGGACTCACCAATTTTAGTGAGCCCAACTCCCGACTTGTGTCAATGGGGAAACTAAGGCTTAGAGATTAAGTGATGGTCAAGGTCACACAGCTTGTCGGTGGAAGAGCTGGGCTCCACTACACCAGTGTCCCTGTCCCCACTTCCTCTAGAGCATTCCACGTCCATGTGCTTTATGTATGGGAGTTTAGCCAAAGAGAGGTTTGTTTGTTTTAATACCTATTTATTTATTTGTCTGCACCAGTTCTTAGTAGTGGCGTGTGAACACTTAGTTGTAACATTTGGAGTCTAGTTCCCTTCCCTGGGATGGAACCTGTGCCCCCTGCAGTGGGACTGTGGAGTCTAAGCCACTGGACCACCAGGGAAGTCCCTTGTTTTGTTTTTAATTGAGATTGAGTACAGGCTTGGAGACCCCTGGACTCTATACACTGACTGCCCTCCTCTGCTCCTTATACCTGCCAATGGAAAGGCTGGGGGGTGCAGTGGGCTTCACACTGTGCAGGGGCCCAAGGGCCTCTATTCTCTCCTGGCTTTGTCACTGAAAGTCTTCAGTTCTGAGTCTCTTGGGTTGTGGAATGGGTTCAATCAGATCTGCTCTGCTTAATGAGCAGGGATCCCGTTTGGCTTATGCATTTCTGTTCTCTGGAGAGCCGAGCACAGCGCCTTGCTTGCAGCAGGAGTACCCATCAGTGTTCAGTGACTGAATGAATGAAAGTGTTTGGGAGATGTGGCTGTGTTCTATGAATGTAAGCTACTCTTAATTATAAATTCAAAAACCGGCTGCTCCAGACACTTGGCCTTAGTAGTAACCTGATTCAAAATGGTTCCTCACAGGACCAAACTACCTTAAGAGACCTTTGTTTTCGAACGTAAGAAAAGGACAACTTGCACTGACCAGTCGTGTCTATGAGATGTCAAAAGAGCCCGCTAATTTGGTCGATTCAATGAAAAAGCAAGGCCAACAGTATTGGGCATTGTGCTTCAAAGGAAGCTAAGTGGCTCGGAGCCTTTTCCATTGCTGCTCATTGGCTTGGCGTTATGTACACACAGCTATCCTTTCAGTTTCCACAAAATGGCTTATTTTCATTTCTGAAATGGCAGCCACGTGGGAGCCCCTGGTTGCTGTGGAGAAGGCAGGGAGAGGCCCAGCTGGTTGACAGCCACTGGGCTCCTCGAGCCCTCTGCTTCCCCTTGGCTGCTGTTGGGAGGCGGGAGTCCAAGGTTTTTATAGTTCTTCTCTCGAATTAGTGCCTGCAGACTCTACAGCTATGAACATGCAATTAGTCTTTGTTCATGCACAAAAGGGAGCTTGACCCTTGCCCGTCTTTGACTGGCACGTACAACTCTTGTAGCTACTTACCTAAGGCCCTCTCCAAGGAGTGCGGCGTCTTGTTCCTGCACCTGCCTTCAGCTTTTCTCTTTTGTGACTTGTTTCCCATAATATTCGGCCCTACTCGCAGCAAGGTTGCGGCGATGAAGGCATCATGCGAGCACAGGCAGATTTCCTGTTTTTCAGAGAGGTGGGGGAGTGGGTGGAAGGGAGCTTTGAATTTGTAATCGGAGTTTTTTGGATAATTGCTGAGCCCCCAAACACTTAGCAGGAGCCCAAAGAGGTGGTTTTTCTTAATAAATGAACACTTTGCTTGCTTTCAAAAGCAGACCTCCCATGTCATGGAAAACAAGCTGTGGGCACAAAGCTTTACATTTCTTTCCCTGTTCACCTGCTTTCTCAGCCACATAGAAACTTTGTAGTATTTTTTTTTTTGAGAGACAATTGCAAGGAAAAACATGCAGTTATTGTGGTCAGAAAATTTCTCTCTAAACCATGCTTTCCAAGCTACTAGAAAAGTGGTTATTAGCAGCTCAAATGAGTTAAATACTGTGGTGGTGGATTGTATTTGCAAGAAATGTTTTTGAGGAGCCTGAGTAGTTTTCGAAATGTCCTCATTTCTTAAACTCTCCGTGCCTCAACGTGTGACACCATGCTCGAATATACTACTCAGCTCAGGCGTTTTGGAAAAAACTTGAAAATACATCCGTTTTGAACTAAGCCATTCAAACTCCCCAATCTGCAGAGAATATTTAAGCCATGATTAAAAACAATAATAGCTGCCCTTTGTGGGGTGCCCATTTGGGTTCAGGAATAGTACTAACTGCTTTATACTTTTTTTTTTCTTGTCCTGAAAACAGCCTTTTACATTGGGTTTTACTGTTTCTGTTTTATAGAAAATTGATGTTTGGTGATCTTAAGGGACTTGACCATGGCTATTCAGTGGCTGAGGAGCTGAGTGGAGAAGTGAAAACAAGTCTCTTGGTATGTTTGTTCCTTCATGGAATGTTATTGAAAACTTAAAAAAAAAAATAGAAGCACACAGTAGAATTTACACAGCAAGAGTTTCATCTTTCAAAATAATCACCTTTGGTGCCCAGATGTGCTTTCCAACAGTGTGGCTTTTGTTGTCTTTGGAACCCTACCTCGAAGCTGACTCATATAGTGCCTCCTTCCTTATTCACACCATACCATTGATCAGCTTGGCATTGCCAAGTTTGATCATGTACTTTTTCACAAGACCTGACTCCTGGTCAACTTTTATCTGTTTTCAAAAATCACCAACCTCTGACAGCTAAGGGGGCACAACGGTAAAGTATCTGTCTGCAATGCAGGAGCCACAGGAGACTCGAGTTCAATCCCTGGGTTAGGAAGATCCAGGAAAGAATACTGGAGTGGGTTGCCATGCCCTCCAAGGGATCTTCCCAACCCAGGGATCAAACCCACATCTCCTATGTCTCCTGCATTGGCAGGTGAGTTCTTAATCACTAGTGCCACCTGGGAAGCCAGGTTCTAAAATAAGTGTTCCCAGAATTGCTGTTGACAACCTGATTTGGCACAGGTGTGTCTGTTTTCAGCCTTTCTCTGAACGTGTGAACTGTGATGTGCCTTGGTGGGGCATAGAATGGTTAATAGGAATTTGCCCTTTGGCATTATACTCGCTGGGTTTGAATCCTTTCTGTGCCACTTTATTAGTTGCATACCTTTGGGAAAGTTATTTGACTGCTCTAATCTTAGTTTTCTTGCTTATAAAATGACAATAATACAGATTTGTTTTTTGCATTCAATAGTAATATGTGCCATATCATAAGTACGTAGTAAATGCTCAGTACATGTTAGTTTCCTATGCTCTCCCCTTCTGCTGATAAATTTGGGCAAGCAAAGTCTTTCTTTTTATAGGCAAGTCTCATCTCTTCTGTGAGCTATTGAAGTTTAGTGCTGGAAGGGCCCTTTAAGATAATCTTATCCAGTGGGTTTCAAACTTCATTTTTTTTTTCATTTTAATGCAGAACATTATTTTTTAATCTTTTTTAAAATTGAAGTATAGTTGATTTACAATGTTGTACAAATCTCTGCTATACAGCAAAGTGACTCAGTTACACACATATATATTCTTTTTTAAAACTTTCTTTTCCCTTATGGTTTATCCCTGGAAATTAGATATAGTTTCTTGTGCTATACAGACCTTGTTGTTTATCCATTTTACATATAATAGTTTGTGTCCACCAACCCTAAACTCCTAGTCTATCCCTCTCCCTCCCCCTCTCCCCCTTGGCAACCATAAGTCTGATCTCTTATGTTTGTGAGTCTAACAGCAGAACCTTTGATGCAAAGGAGAACTTGGATGGAACCTCAGTAACTACAATAGCTGAAGTAGGGCTCCTGGAGTTGCCATGGGTGGGTCAGAGGTGTGGGAGAGCAAAGTTCCAGCATTTCAGGCTCAGCTTCACCCTCTCAGTCATGTTGTGTCATTACCATTGAGTCCCGCTTCCAACATGGGTTTCAAAGGAAGTCCTACATACACCCTAAAGCTCCACTTAAATGCTAAAACCTGCACAGTGCCTTGCCAGAAAGAGCTAGCCAGAATGAGTTCTTTTCCAATTCTCCGTGGACAACGTGTGTCTCTGTTTAGCAAAGTTTGCTTTGTATTAGAGTTATTTTTATCTTTATTTATTCTTAAAAAAAAAAAAACACACACACATAGCAACATGAATCCAACCCCTAGTAGGTGCGAGGAACCAGTGCAATATAAACTTATTTAACCCTCTCTGTACCTGTTGTTTACACCAGGCTTTCTAGGGGCAGGACTCACATTTTTGTTATTTGTGTCTCCCACAGTGATTCACATGTAGGACGCCCTCACTTACTACATACTGGATTGTTAAATAAAGGACCAGAGATAAATCAGAATCATGTTAAGGTCTAGGAAACCAAGGGAAAGATTCCTAACAAAATATATTCTTTGGTTTTTCAAAGTTGACCTCTTTAGATAATAACTTGAGATACTTCACAAATCCAGACCTAGTTGATTTATGTCATCCTGGCATGATGTGCTTGCCTGATTTCTTAAGCAAATATAGCTGTTCTAATCTTCCTTTGACCCTTTTTCCATCATTTGAAGGAAAAAGAGGCAGAAACATTGTCTTCTGCACAGTTAATACCTCAAAATATGCAAACAATTTAAAAACCTTTAGACTCGGTACTAAGGCCTGCTTATGGTAAAAAACAAGAGATGAATGCTCACTAGCATCTGTTCTCTAAAACCAACTGAGGAAACTAACAGGAACTTTTTAGATTCATAGCAATGTTACCCTTTGTAAAGGGCAATACTTGAGGGGAAATAATTGAAAAAGGCTTTGAAAGTGTGTTGGGTCAAATTCAAGGGAAAGGAAGCAACATAGAGAAGAGCAGGGAAATGTAAGAAATTCAGAGCTATCTTCCCTCTGACTTATAAGACAGCATGGTTATGTGGACACGCTTCAGTAGCTAACCAGCAAGCATAGTAAGATAGAAAGAAGACAGTGTAATCAGATGCCACAGTACTCTCAAGGGAGAAATTTGGTTTGGAGTAATATGAAAGCATTTTAAGTCTTATGTATTTAACCTTATATATTACATAACACAGGGCTTCCCCGGTGGCTCAGTCGGTAAAGAATCTGCCTGAAATGTGGGAGACCTGGGTTTGATCCCTAGTTTGGGAAGATCCCCTGGAGAAGAAAATGACAACCCACTCCAGTATTCTTGCCTGGGAAATCCCATGGACAGAGGAGCCTGGTGGGCCACAGTCTATGGTGTCACAAAGAGTCAGACGTGACTGAGCAACTAACACACATTATGTAATATAAGATGTACAGAAAACATTATTTTGCATTCCATAAATATAAGTCAACTAGGATACATAGGTTTTTAAACTCATACTTTAGTGTTTTGCATGTGGTATTAGTCAAAGATAGATAGATCATCAGAGATACGGCTGGTAGTACTTCTGTTGGATTTCAGATATAATGGTATCAGTGTTTGGAGGAGTGAGGTCTGCTATGTTTGTTTTTACCAGCATTAGTCCTACTATTTCATTACCATTGAATATTCAATTTTTAACTGATGATAAAAGGGGAAAAAAAAGCAGGGCTTTAATGCTGGTTGCAATCTCCCATTACAAGGCCAATGTAGACAGTTTTCATGTTGTGGTTCTGGGCTCAGACATGGGCTGGTGTACCTTTAACTTCTGCTATCAGCAAGCCAGAGTTTTGAGGCTTTTAGATCTTGTGAAATGACAAGTTGCACAGAATCAAAGGATAACAAGTTCTGTGCAGACAGGGGTTGGTTCATGCATTTTTAAGGGTGGGAGGCTGACTTGCAGAATACTGTTGCACAGACTGAAGCTGCTAATGCTGGTGAGATGACAGCTCAAGCAAGCAGAACCTTGGTTGTGAAGGCAGCAAAAAAGACAAATAGCATGTGTGGTTAATGCTTGTTTCTGCCAGCAGGAAAGATAACATTTAGAGGGAAAAAAACAGCAAAACAATTAGCCTTGGATCAGATTTTTAAAAATATCAATTCATTGTCTTTCTACAAAATCATCCCAAGTATTCTGGACACATTTCCCCAAAGAAGCCCTTTTGGACCTCCAGGTTTGTTGCAGCAAACATGAGGAGATGTGGCAAGGCAGGCCGAGAGAAAGCTCTGTGACATACATATTTGACACCAGATTAGACACAGTTTTATGGGGTGGCTTCTGTGTGATCTGTTAAACTTTGGTTATATATGCACTTTAGAAAGCATTTCCTTGTGCCAAGATCTCATTTGTGGTCTGTGGTTGTTTCCAGAACAAGTTTGCTGTTCTGGCTTTTCTCCAGAAATGTGACTTCCTGATACACCAGAGGTCCTCATCTGCAATGTGGCTACACCTGGGTGTGTCACCATCAGTTGGGAGTTGGATTGCAAATAATTTATTCTCACTGAGCTTCCCAGGTGGCGCTAGTGGTAAAGAACCTGGCTGCCAATGCAGGAGATGTAAACCACGCAGTTTGATCCCTGGGTTGGGAAGATCCCCTGGAGGAGGGCATGGCAACCCTCCAGTATTCTTGCCTGGAGAATCCCATGGACAGAGGAGCCTGACAGTTCATAGGGTTGCAAAGAGTCGGACACAACTGAAGTGACTTAGCATGCACGCATGCAATTTGTTCCTACTAATAAGAAAGGCTCTGAAGTTTGTCAATGATTGCCTGTTATGAGTAGATTAGACCCGGTTCAAAATTATCCTTATGAAAATGTTGCTCTCCTTCCCTTGCATTCGAAAATGCTTGCCTGATTGGGAAAGAACCCATGGTGGGAACTTATATTACCTTGATTAAGCCTCTGGTAGTCGGCCCTGTGTGTGAGCATCTTCTATCATGTTTTCCAGTGGATACATTAACCAAGTTGAGACTGCCCATGCTTTTCCATCGTTTCTATGAGAAATTCAGATAGGAATTGAAATCCTCTTCCTGGAATGTAACCTCTCCACTGGCCTGTTTACTCATCCACCATACTGTTTCAGCTCTTCTGGAGAAGTTAAGGAAGGGCTTACACTAACTATGGTGGTTTTATTTCTTCAAATCCACTTAGAGGGATGCATATCTAAGGCCATTCATTCACTATTCAGTCAGTCAACAAATACTCAATAAGTCCTGTTTTGGTACCAAAATGCTACTTCATAGAACAGAGAGAATTTGCTGCTGGTGATGTTTAAAAGATAAGCTGGGTCTTGTTAGTTTGAGAGGAGTGCATAGTATGAACAGAGGCAAGGGGGAGGAAATGGATGGAGTTTTCCCAGAAGAAAACCAGTGCAGAGTGTCTGAAGGCCACGGAATATGTAGAGGACTTGGGATGTGGAACTGGGTAGCTTGGAAGGATCCAGCCAGATGACTGAGGGACCTAACTCAGCCCCTGGTAATTAGAACTTATCAGGGATTAACTGTATTGCTGCTGTCTATGATTTGTACCAATCTGTGATAGGAAGTACCTGATACATTCCTGCTGACCACGTGTGAATGTGAGTCTGCCTGTCATGGAGGGCAGAGGTGGGTGTGTGGTGAAGATTGTCGGCAGCCCTGGTCTAGTTTGCCTTATAGATCTCTGACTCTTGGGTATGTTGCTATTTTTCTACATTTAAAAAATGGACATATAATTCACATATCATAAAACCCACTAATCAAAAGCATGCAATTCAGTGGTTTTCAGTATACTTTCAAAGTTGTGCAACCTTCAGCATAATCTGTTTCCAGAACATTTTCACTAATCCAGAAATAAACCCTGCATTCGTTAGCAGTAACTCTCCCCTTCCCTGCCTCCCACCCCAGGTGACCACTCATCTACTTTGTTTCTTTAGATTTACCTGAAAAAATATCCTAAATATTTAATATAAACAGAATCATACAATATAGAGCCTTTCTGTCTGACTTCTTTGGCTTTGCATAATGTTCTCAAGGCTCATTTATGTGGTGGCATGTATCAATACTTCACTCTTTTGGGGGGCAGAATACTATTCCATTGTATGGATTTACCACCTTTTGTCTGTTCATCACTTGGTGAGCCTTTGGGTTCTTTCCAAATTTTGGCTATCATGAGCATTCATGTACAAGTTTTTGTGTGGACACTGTGTTGCCATTTCTCTTGTATAGATATTTAGTAGTGGAATTGCTGGGTTACATGATAACTCTATGTTTAACTCTTCAAGGCACTGCCAAACTGTTTTTTAAAGTGGCAGTACCATTTTACAATCCCACCAGAAATATGTGATGGTTCTTATGTTTCCACATCCTCACCAATACAAGTAATTATCTGTCTTTTTTATGACAATCTTCCCAATATATGCGAAATAGTATATCATTGTGGTTTTGATTCATATTTTCCTAATGACTAATGATGTTGGACTTCTCCATGTGTTTAATGGCCATTTATCTTCTTTGGAAAAATGTCTAATCAGATTTTTTTGCCCATTTTCAATTGGGTTGTCTGTTTTGTTATTAAGTTCTAAGAATTCTTTATACATTCCATATACTAGATCCTTATTAGACAGGTCTGTATACTAGACCCCTTCCCCAGGGAATCTTCCCAACTCAGGAATCAAACCTGGGTCTCCCTCACTGCAGGCAGATTGTTTACCATCTGAGCCACCAGGGAAGCCCCTTATTAGACATATAATTTGTAAATAGATTTTCCCATTCTGTGGTTTGTCTTTTCAGTTTCTTGATGGTATTCTTAGAAGCACAAAAGATTTTAAAATTTGACAAGATCTGATGGATCTCATTTTTTCTTCTGTTGCTCTAGGGATAGTGCAATTTTAAATGAGAGAACAGCTCATGGAAATGGCCACTGGCCAATGGAGTTTACTAGGGGTTAACATGTGGCTGGAATCCTAAAGCTGGACAGACTGAATTATCTTTAATCCTATTACTGGAGTTAGATAACGTTTTAGAATTAGATAATCATTATCTAGTTGTTGACAATTCTGTTGCTAACATGGTAGAGAGATAGGGAGGTTCTGAAAGACAGTGAAAAGGTTGTCACCTCTGGGTCTCCATTTCCAGTGCTGATTGCAGGACTACAGTAGAAACCTGAGGGCTGGACAAGAGCAAAGACATTTTGCTACACTTAAAATCAGCTTTGAACTCAAGGGTTGATTTCTAAATCACTGTTTAAACTTTTGGCCTTGATTTGAATCAGATTTGCATTTGAAAATAAAGAGGGCTTTCCATTTGTAAGATTCTAACCCACATTTTTTTTAAATTTCACATGGGATTTCAGTTTTGTTTGGTTTTTAAATTATCCTAGACCCAGGAGGGTAAGTCCTGTATTCTCATTTTATCATCCAATCAAATAGTACTTTTGTCTAGAAGCACTGTGCTCTAAAGGCAAACTGTTCACAACCTTTCACCCCCAACCCTGAGCTGCAGACGTTTGTGAAAATCAGGTTCTGGGCCAGTTGTGCCGAGTGTGCTTAGTTACTCAGTTGTGTCCGACTTTTTGCGACCCCATGGACTGTAGCCCACTAGGCTTCTTTGTCCATAGAATGCTCCAGGCAAGAATATTGGAGTGGGTTGTCATATCCTCCTCCAGGGAATCTTCCCAACCCAGGGATTGAACCCAGGTCTCCTGTATTGCAGGCAGATTCTTTACCAGGTGGCTCTTTACCATCTGAGCCACCAGGGAAGCTCAGTTAAGTCTTGATAAAGTTGTAAAAGGTCTCTTCATACCTGAGCTCCCATCCTCCATCTGGCCACAGTCACAATAGAAGCAGGAACCCAAGGGGCAGATTTCTTTCCTCACTCAACTTCCAGGCACTGTAGGAGGAAGGAGAGTTCCCTGCACCTGCTTGCCAAGCTCTGCTCTACTTGCTGAACTCTGATCAGCATAAACAGGTCGTTCTGGCTACAAGTTCCCCCAAATTCTCCTTACTTATATGTTTAAGGCACACCAGCTCCCCTGTGTAAGGCTCTCTATTTACAATGAATAAATTATTTATTTTTATTATTTGATAATTTTATTAATTATTTAACTATTATTGGAGAAGGAAATGGCAACCCACTCCAGTATTCTTGCCTGGAAAATCCTATGGACAGAGGAGCCTGGTGGGCTACAGTTCGTGGGGTTGGCAAGAGTCAGACATGACTGAGCACACACACAATTATTAATTATTCTTACTGTTCAAAAGAAACTTTCACACTGCCCAGCCAAACACTTAGCCCCAAGATGCTGAGAGTGGGCACAAGGACAGAGCCTAATTCGCATCATGGATTCTGGTCATTGGGGTCATACTTGATCATGACTTTCAACCCCAAACCCTTTTTGGAGGTTTCAAAAGCCCCCAGAGCTTTCACCATAGTAAACCGATGGGTGATCAAGGGCTTTACATTCACAAACTTGGATGCAGGTGTTGAAATCGCCATTGGCCACATTTTGCAGTAGTGAAATGCCCTTGATATCCACCTTCCAGGTAGCTGCATGCATGAGGGGCTCACTGGTCATCTCAGAGCCCAGCACCACCAGCACCAGCCCACCAGGATGAGTCTGGTAGATACCTGCCTGGATGGAGGTCTCTACTCCTGTGCACTTGATGGTGACTTCCAGCTTACTGCCCAGAAGGCCTTCTGCTTTCTTGGCTATTTCCTGAGGGCTCTCATTGGAGTCCGGAGGATGAAATCAGCCCCAACTTCCTTGGCTTTAAACAACCGAGAGGCTGACAGATCGGTCACCACCATCTGAGCTGCACCCATCGCCTTGGCTGTGAGGAAATTGACCAGTCCATCTGGCCCAGCTCCACACACGAGGACCTTGTTTCCAGTTTGCCGGCAGGCATGAATCCCCACAGACAGTGGCTCAACCAGGGCCCCTTCCTCAAAGGTGACATTGTCAGGAAGCTTGTAGCAGAAATTAGCCTTGTGCTTGTAGAACTGGCAGAGGTTCCCATCATCGGGCGGCACGGCACAGAAGAAGATGGTTGGTGACAGATTGTATCGGCCAGTCTTGCAGAGTTCATCAAGTTTCTCAAGGAGCTCCAAGCTCAATGTCAACATGATCACCTGGTTATAGGTGCTTGACCGATGATTCCACTTTTATGACTGTTCTCAAAGCTTTATGCCCTAGCACCATTGGCTTTTTCACAACAAAATTTCTGATTCGACCATGCTGCCAGCCATGGACATCTGAACTACAAATTCTGACAGGATGTATCTTCAGTAGCACCTCATTTGGGCCTGGTTCAGGGATAGGATAGTACTCCAAGCGCAGGTCTCTGGGTCCGTGCACCACCAAGCAGAGGTTGTCAGGCTTGGCTGCTGCCATGTTTGTCCCTCCCTCCTTTTCGGTCAGGGCTGCTGTCTGCTGTTCGTGAGATGGTTTAGTTTGCAGCCCCTGGAGGGTTCTTCCAGATTTTAAATTGTGAAAGTGGTTGAATCCAGTTTAAAAACCAAGAGAAAGTTGTTGGCAACTCTAGCTGGGGATCCCACAGTATATAAAATAGGGAAGCAATTCAGAATTTTTCAAGGTGAATTCATGGTTGTGTTGAGTAGATCTTTGCTAATTTCTGCAGATGGCTCTTGAGAATCTCTCTGCTTCTGAGCACATTGCTCAGAGAATCTTCAACTCTAAGGATCAGAAGGAATCTTAAAAGTCATCTTTTTTAAATCTGCTAACCAGCAATGAGTGGAATGTAGCAGGGAAAGTGCCAGGGACAATGGTGAGGGGACACATGGCTTAAGGATTTTATGCCCACTTCATTCAGCTTCAGGAAGGACAGATACTAAAGGAAGGGAGAGAAATCAAGTGGGGAAAGAGGTCGAATAAGAATGAAATCAGTTGGATTTACAAAGTCTAAGGGACAAGGCCAGCTTTTGAGACTCTTTCTAAATTCCTGCCAACTGCACTTCATCATTCCGTTCTCTGGGATCAGATCCTGTTTTATGAACTCTATCCTAGCACTGATCACTGTTATCTTTGAATGTGTCTATATGTTCTTTTAGACCAGGAGCTCTTGGAGAAAAGAGCCACAGCCTCACTCATGTGTGTAGCCTTTCCAGTCTTTCATACTTAGGGACTTAGCTGATAGTATGGTTGCACAGCTACAAATGGGGGCTTTCGCATCAGTAAAGCTGACTCCCAGCTTCAGTAGCTTCAGATTGGAAATCTCTCCTTGATTTTGACTGGCTCTGTGACCTTGAGCAAGTTACTTAAGTCTTAGCGACCTCATACATAAGATGAAGAGTACGAATGAGTTGTAAGGATGAGAGCTGTGTAGAGTCCTTGGCACTTGGCAAATGATTGCTGCTGAGGTTCAGATTAGCAGGCCTCAGGAAGTGCTTGCTGGGGGCCTTCCCTGGTGGTCCACTGATTAAGGTTCCATATTCCCAATGCAGGAGGCACAGGTTCAATCCCTGGTCGGGGAAGTAAGATCCCACATGCTCTAAGGCATGGTTGAAAAAAAAAAAGAAATGTTTGCTGAGGTAATTTTCCAGGGGCAGAGGGAAGAGCTCCAGACTCATGAGGCACGACTTGAGCTGACTGCCAGGAGTGCTGAAGCCATTCTTAATTCTTGAATCTCAGAGTGGTGACTGCCTGACTCTGGTCAACTGGGCTACCCAAGTTCAGCTAACTTAAGATCATGTGGCTCTGTTGTTCTGGAGACCTCTTTGATTTGGTTCACCTGTCCCTTAATCCAGGGTAACAGGTTAGGTTTTACCAATGCTGCTGCCAGGGGAGGAGACGGTGGAACACATGCTAAGGAGTCAGGAAGTAAACATGTGCACCTCTTTTCCTTCCAGAGCTGGACTTTGTTGTTGTTCTTCATGTCTGACTCTTTGTGATCCCATGGACTGCAATGTGCCAGGCTTCCTTGTCATTCACTGTCTCCCAGAATTTGCTCAAACTCATGTCCATTGAGTCGGTGGTGCCATCCAGCCATTTCATCCTCTGTCATCCCCTTCTCCTCCTGCCTTCAATCTTTCCGAGCATCAGGGTCTTTTCCGATGAGTCGGCTCTTCTCATCAGGTAGCCAAAGTATTGAAGCTTCAGCTTCCTTCCAATGAATATTCAGGGTTGATTTCCTTTAGGATGGACTGGTTTGATCTCCTTGCAGTCCAAGGGACTCTCAAGAGTCTTTTCCAACACCACAGTTTGAAAGCATCAATTCTTCAGTACTCAGCCTTCTTTATGGTCCAACTCTCACATCTGTACATGACTATTGGAGAAACCATAGCTTTGAGCATATAGACTCTTGTTGGCAAAATGATGTCTCTGCTTTTTAATACACTATTTAGCTTCATCATGGCTTTTCTTCCAAGGAGCAAGCTTCTTTTGTGGCTGCCGTTACCATCTGCTGTGATTTTGGAGCCCAAGAAAATAAAGTTTGTCACTGTATAGCCCTTATCTTGGGGTCCTTGAGTATTTTTCCCCAGACTAAATGGTGGGCCACATTGTTACTTATTTATTTTTTACAAACTAGTTCACCAGTTAAATCATTCTGACCACAGTGCTTGTAGAGGAAGATGCCCCCTGCCATATGTTAGTAAGTGCACCCAGGTAAGAAGCAGAGCAGTGCTTTGAGTCCAGGGCTTCTGGCTCCAAATGCAGTGGTCTTCCATAGGACCATAGCTACCTGTGGAATATGTGATTCAGGAATATTCCTGTAACAGAAAGGATGTTCCGTGTGGAAATGCCATGGGGGAAAGGGGACGCACTGGAGGGTGGTCCCTTGGGTCTTGCCTCAGTCAGTCATCCTTGGTGGTGTTCAGATTTTGTTCAGGTAGCTTGAGAGGAGCTATGGGCCACAGGAGAGGGGGAGTTCCAGAACAGGTAGAGCTCTTTGTGCACACCCTCCACAGCACCACAACAGCACCTTCATCCAGCATAAGATGGTATTTGTAGACATGGTACTGCTGCCTTTAAATATTTGTTTTCACAGATTCTTCATAGGCTGCATTGTTATTGGTAATTATAATCATGATTGTCATTGCCGTCATGAATCATTTCTTCAACAAATGTATGTAGGTCTACCCTCTGCTAGGTGTTAGGCAGAGAGGGATGCAGGAGATACAAAAGAGTGCTTGTCTCCAAAGAGCACACAGTCTAGTGTAGACCAGGGGTTATGAGAGTGTGGCGGGTGCTGTTGTGGGGGAAACACACAGGGTGTCATGGGGCAGCAATCTCATCCTTGGGCGTTTTCAGAAACTTCCTGGAAGACATGCCTCCTGATTTGAGTCTTGAAAGAGAAACCAAGTTATTAGACAAAACCAAAAATGGGAGTTCCGTCTAATTAAAGGGAAAAGCACATGCAAAGGCACAGAAGTGGGAGATGAGTTTGATTGCAGGATAAGACATGAGGAGGGGAGCAGAGTGAGACACTAATAATGCTATTACTACATAATATAATGTATTATATATAATAATACTACATTATGATTATGGAAGGTAACAATAGCATAGCACTTACCTTGTGTCAGATACTGTGTTCACCATTTAACAGTTGATAGAAGGCGATGGCACCCCACTCCAGTACTCCTGCCTGGAAAATCCCATGGACAGAGGAGCCTGGTAGGCTGTGGTCCATGGGGTCACTGAGGGTCGGACACGACTGAGTGACTTCACTTTCACTTTTCACTTTCATGCATTGGAGGAGGAAATGGCAACCCACTCCAGTGTTCTTGCCTGGAGAATACCAGGGACGGGGGAGCCTGGTGGGCTGCTGTCTATGGGGTCACACAGAGTTGGACACGACTGAAGTGACTTAGCAGCAGCAGCAGCAGCACATTTAAATGTCAAAGCAAGAAAAATAATAATTTTAACAGCTGAAATATAATAAGTATACCTTGTACACCAGGCACTAGACTGATTTTTGTGCATGATCTAACTTAATCTTCATTATTAACCCCAACAGCGGCTTCCCTTGTGGCTCAGCTGGTAAAGAATCTGCCTGCAATGTGGGAGACCTGGGTTTGATCCCTGCGTTGGGCAGATCCCCTGGAGAAGGGAAAGGCTACTCACTCCAGTATTCTGGCTTGGAGAATATCATGGACTGTATAGTCCATGGGGTCACAAAGAGTTGGACACGACTGAACGACTTTCACTTTCATACTTCCCTGGTGGCTCAAATGGTAAAGAATCTGTTGGCAATGTGAGAGAGAAATACTCCAGTATTCTTGCCTGGGGAATTCCATGACAGAGGAGCCTGGCAGGCTATATTCTATGGGGTCACAAAGAGTTGGACACGACTGAGTAACTAACACTTTCACCCTTATACAGATCAGTCAACTGAGCCTCAGAGAGATTTAAATCATTGGCCCCAGGTCACAGAGATGGCGAATGGCCAAGCTGGGATTTGAACCCAGAAACTGACTGACTCTTAGTCATTAGGCTGCAGAGAGACAGCTGTTTCCTCTCAGTGCCTTGGACAGATGCCACTTTGGTGAAAAATTATCTCACCTGGGACTTCTCTGGTAGTCTAGTGGTTAAGACTCTGTGTTTCCTCTGCAGGGAGTGCTGGTTTGATCCCTGGTCAGGGAACTAAGATCCTGCATGCCCAGGCACAGACAAAAAAAAAAGAGAGAGAGAGAGAGAGAGAACCTAAAATAAAATGATCCCACATTAGGCAAGATTGCCTGGACACTAATTCAGCCTCCTAGAATTAAGGCAGGTTATAATAATACAATGCCTACTCAAATGGACCCTGAGGCCAGCAGACAGGTGATATTTGGTGACTCTTGAAGAGAGGGCTCCCTGTGCAGGAGTTCAGAAACTGTTATTAGGCAGAATCTCTGCATACAGGAGAACCTCTGGGATCCTGCGAGGTCTTTTTTAGAAACACTAAAATCCCATGTAGGCAGAATAAACAGAGCATCACAAATTGGGTTCCAATGCCAGTGGTGAGCTCTTTGTACAGAAGAACTCAGTCTCCCTTCCAGGCCATCAGAAGCCAGTTTCCTTCCCAGCAGAGCTTGCCCTGACTAACCAAGCTGCACTCCCCTGGACCTTGAAAGACCACCTCTGCAACTCCAACTGTAGCTTTGGCTTCAGCTCTATTTGCTTTTATGCCTGGGTTCTGGCCCTAGTTCTTGTGCTGATTAGCTGTGTGACTACGGGCACATCCCTTAACCTCTCTGAACTTGCTTTCCTCATCTGTTATGTGAGGCTGTGGTTTCTCACCTTGCCTACCTCCCTGGACTGTGGAAGACAAAATGAGAGGAGGTGCAGACTGGGGCCTTGAGAATGCACAAGCATAAGAGGTGATTCTTACTCTGTCCACTTGGCTTATCTCCTGCATGGACATTTTTAAATTAACTAAGGACAAGAACACGGCCTTCTCTTTTTTGGGGGGAACTTGAGAATATGAGTCTGTTTGTCCTGATGGGCATTTGCCCAGAGGCCACCTTGGTGCTGTCAGCAACTACTTCATAAGGCTTGAGCAGCTGCTTATTTCTTTCATATTGTTATGATTTCATGTTGTAGAGTTGCTGGAGAGAGCTCCACCATCCCACCTCCTTTGGAAAACAGTGGCTCTCAGTTGTCTTCAGAGCTCTTGAATAGTTGCAAAAGTCCCCAGCAGGCCTGAGTATACTCCTTTCACTTGTGAGGGGTGAGCACGCTGATGGCAGTAATTAATTGACTGGGGGCGGGTGTGGAAGATAGCTTTGTAAACTGAGGACAAGTGAGCAAGTCATGCTACCCAGGCTGACCCCCTCACCTGGGCAGCCTCTGAGGACACCTGCCTCCCATCATTAGGGCCGCTGAGCCCATTGACACAGCCTGACTGCCTCTGCTGGTGGGGGGAACAAAGCCGAGCATTTACTGCTGGAGCGCAGAGACGAATACAATGAGGCTCTTCGACCAGGCCTGGCCCAGACAGCTGCTCAGGCAAAGGGGTTTCGAAAGAACGTGTTTCTATTTAGAATGTGTATGTTTTGATTGAATTTGAAGAAAAGCATGAGGTGGTTCCCTCTTTGGAAAACAAACTAATTATATACTCCTGTGTTGTCTGGTGGTCAGAAGCCGAATATGTCCACAACAGTACTTCATGGAGAGAATTTTCTTCCCTGTTGGATGTGAGATGCCTCTGTAGGGCCACAGCTGCCACTTTTTCAAAATCACATGGCTCATGGCTTAAAAGGACTCTAGGGAAACCTTGAGTGCTGTAAATATTCTGTTTTTAATTGGGAATTACCACCCTATAATTTTTGTGCTCTCTTAATTTGGTTTGGCACGTACTGGGTTTTCCCTGGAGTTGGGATCCAATATCTAGAAAGGTGATTTGCTCTTCTATGGGCAGCAGAAAAGGTTCCGCGGAAGGAAGAGCTGGTGGACCAAGTGACACCCAAAGCCGTTACTGGACTGAACCATTTGCATTTCCATTCAGGTCATGATGTCTCGGCCAAGCTATTGACTTAGCGCTGTTTTGACTTGGGTGGCTTTGACTCTTCCATTCAGGCTTTAGAAACATCATTGAGTTAACAGGCCACACACCAATTCACCCTTCTCCCTCCCTACTCTTCAGCCCCTTTGTGTTAGATAAGGAGGCCTTTCCCTGCTACAAAAAAGGTAGCAGGCCCGAGTTTCCATGAGCTCTGTGCCCCTTATACCACCCCCAATTTAGTCTTTGTGCAGGGCTGCTTTTGTTTCCTTCTGAGAATTAAAAGTTAATTGATACCTCAAATGGATGTTGGTCACAAAGCATTTCACCTCCAATGCAGTCCTGCATCCCATTAGATTAACCCTCTTCTGCAGTTCATTGTAAATAAACATCCCACAACAAAAAAAGCTTACCTACCTGAATTCACTTGGTTTCTGCAGTGGAGCTAAAATTCTATGACAATGTCACTGGGTTAATTAATTTAGATTGATGACTTTTGGAGTTCTGTTTTCCTTTGCCTTCCCTGTTTGTCACAGACTGCTGACCAAGTATTTCCAAATGTCTGAATTTATCAGGTTATCCAGAGCCCTTCCAGAGATGGGTAGTCATCTCAACCTTAGGCCTCTGATAGAAATACGGCAAATCCTCCTAAGGGAATCCTGATGCAATAATCTAGTATAGAAGAAATGTATATTCAAACTATTGTCTAATAAGAGTTCATTTTCAGTGAAGAGAAATACGTGAATTTTTTTCCAAACATGGAGGAAAAAGTTTCTCTAGGGTCAACTAAAGCACAGTGGAATGCACCCAATTAAGTTGAGAAATAAAGAAATAAGGTGCACATTTATGATAGACTTTTGCTGTTATTCCAACATACACAAGGGTGCACACCAATGATCCTGGCAGAATCTGGGTTCCAATAAGATGTTCTGGAATTTTGAGGCTTAGGGATGAGTAAGTTGTTCTTCCTGCTAAACAAGCTTCCCCCATTAAATAGTTCTTGTTCATTCTCAGCTAAGGCCACATGAATAGAACAATTTTTGTTGCCATTAGAAAAATGGATTTTCTTTTTCCTATAAATTAAGCTATTTAATTCTGTAATGTGGTCAAAGGGCTTAGTGGATATTTAATATGGATTATCAGCGTTACTACTTCTATTCCAGATGGCCCTACCTGCCACACAATGCTTCGCACACCTCTTGGAGAATCAAAATGAAACCATGACTTCTCCAAGGAAGATATGCAAATACCCAAGAGGCATATGAAAAGATTTTCAACATTATTAGTCATAGGGGAAATGCAAATCTAAACCACAATAAGAGATTTCCTTATATGCACTCAGTTCTCATTTTAGTCGCTCAGTCATGTCCAAAACTCTTTGTGAACCCATGGACTGCAGCATGCCAGGCTTCCCTATTCATCACCAACTCCTGGAGCTCGCTCAAACTCATGTCCATCGAGTCACTGATGCCATCCAATCATCTCATCCTCTGTCGTCCCCTTTTCTTCCTGCCTTCAATCTTTCCCAGCCTCAGGGTCATTTCCAATGAGTCTGTTTTTCACATCAGGTGGGCAAAATATTGGCGCTTCAGCTTCAACATCAGTCCTTCCAATGAGTATTCAGGACTGATTTCCTTTAGGATTGACTTGTTCGATCTCCTCGCAGTCCAAAGGACTCTCAAGAGTCTTCTCCAAAACCACGGTTCAAAAGCATTAATTCTTCGGAGCTCAGCTTTCTTTATGGTCCAACTCTCACATCCATACATCAGTTCAGTTTAGTTCAGTCACTCGGTCATGTCCGACTCTTTGCAACCCCATGAACCGCAGCAAGCCAGGCCTCCCTGTCCATCAAAACTCCCAGAGTTCACCCAAACCCATGTCCATTGAGTCAGTGATGCCATCCAACCATCTCATCCTCTGTCGTCCCCTTCTCCTCCTGCCCTCAATCTTTCCCAGCATCAGGGTCTTTTCAAATGAGTCAGCTCTTTGCATCAGGTGATGAAAATATTGGTTTCAGCTTCAACATCAGTCCTACCAATGAACACCCAGGACTGATCTCCTTTAGGATGGACTGGCTGGATCTCCTTGCAGTCCAAGGGACTCTCAAGAGCCTTCTCCAACACCACAGTTCAAAAGCATCAGTTCTTCGGCACTCAGCTTTCTTCACAGTCCAACTCTCACATCCATGCATGACCACTGAAAAAACCACAACCTTGACTAGACGGACCTTTGTTGACAAAGTAATGTCTCTGCTTTTCAATATGCTCTCTAGGTTGGTCATAACTTTCCTTCCAAGGGGTAAGCATCTTTTAGTTTCATGGCTGCAATCACCATCTGCAGTGATTTTGGAGCCCCGAAAAATAAAGTCAGCCACTATTTCCACTGTTTCCCCATCTATTTCCCATGAAGTGATGGGACCAGATGCCATGATCTTAATTTTTTGAGTGTTGAGCTTTAAGCCAACTTTTTCACTCTCCTCTTTCACTTTCATCAACAGGCTTTTTAGTTCCTCTTCACTTTCTGCCATAAGGGTGGTGTCATCTGCATATCTGAGGTTATTGAGATTTCTCCCAGCAGTCTTAATTCCAGCTTGTGCTTCTTCCAGCCCAGCGTTTCTCATGATGTACTCTGCATATAAGTTAAATAAGCAGGGTGACAATATACAGCCTTGACGTACTCCTTTTCATATTTGGAACCAGTCTGTTGTTCCATGTCCAGTTCTAACTGTTGCTTCCTGATCTGCATATAGGTTTCTCAAGAAGCAGGACAGGTGGTCTGGTATTCCAATCTCTTTCAGAATTGTCCACAGTTTGCTGTGATCCATACAGTCAAAGGTTTTGGCATAGGCAATAAAGCAGAAAGAGATGTTTTTCTGGAACTCTCTTGCTTTTTCCATGATCCAGCGGATGTTGGCAATTTGATCTATGGGTCCTCTGCCTTTTCTAAAACCAGCTTGAACACCTGGAAGTTCACAGTTCACATATTGCTGAAGCCTGGCTTGGAGAATTTTGAGCATTACTTTACTAGCATGTGAGATGAGTGCAATTGTGCAGTAGTTTGAGCATTCTTTGGCATTGCCTTTTTTGGTATTGGAATGAAAACTGACCTTTTCCAGTCCTGTGGCCACTGCTGAGTTTTCCAAATTTGCTGGCATATTGAGTGCAGCACTTTCAGAGCATCATCTTTCAGGATTTAAAATAGCTCAACTGGAATTCCATAACCTCCACTATCTTTGTTCGTAGTCATGCTTCCTAAGGTCCACTTGATTTTACATTCCAGGATGTCTGGCTCTAGGTGAGTGATCACACCATCGTGATTATCTGGATCATGAAAATCTTTTTTTGTACAGTTCTTCTGTGTATTCTTGCCACCTCTTCTTAATGTCTTCTGCTTCTGTTAGATCTGTACCATTTCTGTCCTTTATTGAGCCCATCTTTGCATGGTATGTTGCCTTGGCATCTCTAATTTTCTTGAAGAGATCTCTAGTCTTTCCCATTCTATTGTTTTCCTCTATTTCTTTGCACTGATCACTGAGGAAGGCTTTCTTATCTCTCCTTGCTATTCTTTGAAACTCTGAATTCAAATGGGTATATCTTTCCTTTTCTCCTCTGCTTTTTGCTTTTCTTCTTTTCACAGCTATTTGTAAGGCCTCCTCAGATCACCATTTTGCTTTTTTGCATTTCTTTTTCTTGGTGGTGGTCTTTATCCCTGTCTCCTGTACAATCTCCTGAACCTCCATCCATAGTTCATCAGGCACTCTGTCTGTCAGATCTAGTCCCTTAAATATATTTGTCACTTTCACTGTATAATCGTAAGGGATTTGATTTAAATCATACCTTAATTGTCTAGTGGCTTTCCCTACTTTTTTCAATTTAAGTCTGAATTTTGCAATAAAGATTTCATGGTCTGAGTCACAGTCAGCTCCCAGTCTTGTTTTTGCTGGCTGTATAGAGCTTCTCCATCTTTGGCTGCAAAGAATATAATCAGTCTGATTTTGATGTTGACCATCTGGTGATGTCCATGTGTAGAGTCTTCTCTTGTGTTGTTGGCAGAGGGTGTTTGCTATGACCAGTTTCAGGGCAAAGGAGAAGCCCCAGCAAGATGGTTGGAGGGTGAATTCACATTTAGAATCAAACCCCATTCCTGCCAGAGATACTCAGAGGGCTCAAACAAACCTTGTGCACACCAGGACCCAGGGACCTCACAGAGACTGAGAAAGAACTGTGTTTGAGCGTCTCCTGTGGAGGTACGGTTCAGCAGTGGACTGCCGCAGGGGCAGGGGCTCTGGGTGCAGCAGACTTGGGTTTGGCATAAGCCCTCTTGGAGAAGGTGGCCATTAAACCCACCATAGAGCTGCCAGAATTTACACAGGACTGGGAAATAGACTCTTGGAGGGCACAAACAGAACCTTGTGCACCAGGACCCAGGAGATAGGAGCAGGGACCCAACAAGAGACTCGCCCAGACTTGCCTGTGAGTGTCCAGGAGTCTCCAGCAGAGGCATGGGTGGGTTGTGGGCTGCTGCAGGGTTGGGGGCATTGAGTGAAGTAGTACATGCATGGGATCTTTTGAAGGAGATCACAATTATCTTCATTACCTCCACCATAGTTTGGCCCCAGGTTAACAGCAGGGGGGAACACAGCTCCACCCATCAACAGAAAATTGGATTAAAGATTTACCGAGTATGGCCCCGCCCATCAGAACAAGACCCAGTTTCCCCTCAGTCAGTCTCTGCCATCAGGAAGCTTCCATAAGCTTCTTATTCTTCTCTGTCAGAGGGCTAACCATCAGACTGAAAACTACAATCACAGAAAACTAACCAATCTAATCACATGGACCACGGCCTTGCCTAACACAGTGAAACTATGAGCCATGCCCTGTAAGGCCACCCAAGACGGACGGGTCGTGGTGGAGAGTTCTGACAAAATGTGGTCCACTGGAGAAGGGACTGGCAAACCACTTCAGCATTCTTGCCTTGAGAATCCCATGAACAGTATGAAAAGGCAAAAAGATAGGACACTGAAAGATGAACTCCCCAGGTCAGTAGGTGCCCAATATGCTACTGGAGATCAGTGGAGAAATAACTCCAGAAAGATTGAAGGGATGGAGCCAAAGCAAAAACAACACCCAGTTGTAGATGGGACTGGTGATAGAAGCAAGGTTCAATGCTGTAAAGAGCAATATTGCATAGGAACCTGGAATGTCAGGTCCATGAATCAAGGCAAATTGGAAGTGGTCAAACAGGAGATGGCAAGAGTGAATGTCGACATTCTAGGAATCAGCGAACTCAAACGGACTGAAATGGGTGAATTTAACTCAGATGACCATTATATCTACTACTGCGGACAGGAATCCCTCAGAAGAAATGGAGTAGCCATCATGGTCAACAAAAGAGTTCGAAATGCAGTACTTGGATGCAATCTCAAAAACAACAGAATGATCTCTGTTCGTTTCCAAGGCAAACCATTCAATATCATGGTAATTCAAGTCTATGCCCCGACCAGTAATGCTGAAGAAGCTCAAGTTGAATGGTTCTATGAAGACCTACAAGACCTTCTAGAACTAACACCCAAAAAAAGATGTCCTTTTCATTATAGGGGACTGGAATGCAAAAGTAGGAAGTCAAGAAACACCTGGAGTAACAGGCACGTTTGGCCTTGGAGTACAGAATGAATCAGGGCAAAGGCTAATAGAGTTTTGCTGAGAGAACGCACTGGTCATAGCAAACACCCTCTTCTAACTCTATACTAAGCTGGTATTCTAATCCAGGTGCTGCTAAACATGTGTTGTCTTACACAGGTCTTAATCTATGTGTGTATGCATGTGTGCTCAGTTGTGTCCAACTCTTTGGGATCCCATGGACTGTAGCCTGCCAGGCTCCCCTGTCCATGGAATTCTCCAGGAAAGAATACTGGAGTGGGTTGCCATTTTCTTCTTCAGGGGATCATCCAACTCAGGGATCAAACTTGCTTCTCCTGTGTCCTCTGCATTGGCAGGCAGATAATTTACCACCTGGATACTGTGCCACTAGAGAAGCCCCAGGTGTTGATCTATCTTTTTGCCAAACCAGCCTGGGAACAACTATGCTGCCCTGCCGTCCAGCATCCAAGCCATATTCTAGCCATTAATTAGGTCATTGAACTGCACTTGCATAGGGTCACAGAAAACACTGTACCATAATGCTCCAACTATCCATGTACAATGTATTTTCCTTCCTCCAACATCAAAACTATGTTTCACGTTTTTTTCTAATAAATTTGGGAGCCATTTAGCTCAATATTTTCACTGATATAACTTTGGGAGCTGCAGGAAGACACAAACCAGCTGTTGCCATACAAGAGCTCCAGACGATCTTTTCTGGTATAAGTTAATAATTTGATAAGGACTATTGACTTACTTTTGAACCACACAGACATTCTTAGCAAACACTTCCTGTAATTATTTTATGTACTCTCAATGGTAAATGATTTGGTAGTGCAGACAGCTCGGGGGGCTTCAAGGGGAGACAGCTGCTAAGCTGCTAAGTCACTTCAGTCATGTCCGACTCTGTGCGACCCCATAGACGGCAGCCCACCAGGCTCCCCAGTCCCTGGGATTCTCCAGGCAAGAACACTGGAGTGGGTTGCCATTTCCTTCTCCAATGCATGAAAGTGAAAAGTGAAAGGGAAGTCGCTCAGTTGTGTCCAACTCTTAGCGACCCCATGGACTGCAGCCTACCAGGCTCCTCTATCCATGGGATTTTCCAGGCAAGAGTACTGGAGTGGGGTGCCATTGCCTTCTCCAGGGGAGACAAAGGAAGTTCAAATTCCTCTTCAGCAGTACATGAACCATGAACTTCCGGATGTTCAAGCTGGTTTTAGAAAAGGCAGAGGAACCAGAGATCAAATTGCCAACATCCGCTGCATCATGGAAAAAGCAAGAGAGTTCCAGAAAAACATCTATTTCTGCCTTATTGACTATGCCAAAGCCTTTGACTGTGTGGATCACAGCAAACTGTGGACAATTCTGAAAGAGATGGGAATACCAGACCACCTGACCTGCCTCTTGAGAAACCTATATGCAGATCAGGAAGCAACAGTTAGAACTGGACATGGAACAACAGACTGGTTCCAAATAGGAAAAGGAGTACGTCAAGGCTGTATATTGTCACCCTGCTTATTTAACTTATATGCAGAGTACATCATGAGAAACTCTGGGCTGGAAGAAGCACAAGCTGGAATCAAGACTGCCAGGAGAAATCTCAATAACCTCAGATATGCAGATGACACCACCCTTATGGCAGAAAGTGAAGAGGAACTAAAAAGCCTGTTGATGAAAGTGAAAGAGGAGAGTGAAAAAGTTGGCTTAAAGCTCAACACTCAAAAAACTAAGATCATGGCATCTGGTCCCATCACTTCATGGGAAATAGATGGGGAAACAGTGGAAACAGTGGCTGACTTTATTTTTGGGGGCTCCAAAATCACTGCAGATGGTGACTGCAGCCATGAAATTAAAAGATGCTTGCTCCTTGGAAGGAAAGTTATGACCAACCTAGATAGCATATTGAAAAGCAGAGACATTTCTTTGCCAACAAAGGTCCATCTAGTCAAGGCTATGGTTTTTCCAGTGGTCGTGTTTCGATGTGAGAGTTGGACTGTGAAGAAAGCTGAGTGCCGAAGAATTGATGCTTTTGAACTGTGGTGTTGGAGAAGGCTCTTGAGAGTCCCTTGGAGTGCAAGGAGGTCCAACTAGTCCATCCTAAAGGAGATCAGTCCTGGGTGTTCATTGGAAGGACTGATGCTAAAGCTGAAACTCCAATACTTAGGCCACCTCAAGCAAAGAGTTGACTCATTGGAAAAGACCCTGATGCTCGGAGGGATTGGGGGCGGGAGGAGAGGGGGACGACGGAGGATGAGATGGCTGGACGGCATCATGGACTCGATGGACATGAGTTTGAGTGAACTCCGGGAGTTGGTGATGGACAGGGAGGCCTGGCGTGCTGCGATTTATGGGGTCACAAAGAGTCGGACATGACTGAATGACTGAACTGAACTATTAATAGACATATGTATGACCTTGGGCAAATTAGTTAACCTCTCTTGACCTCCGGTTTCAAGGTCGACAATAATAACACCTCTCTGGTTGAGACATTAGCGTGAGAATGAAAGGTGATAGTGGGAACTGATACTCAGTGAATATTAGTTCTATTTCTTCCCTTGAAAAGTGTATCAGGACAAATGCATTTTATTCAAAGGAAAGGCTTCAGTGGTCTTATTTTAAAAAAAATCTAAAATTCTAAAATTAGAATTTTAGTACTTCTCTTTGGAGAAAATAAGTTAAATTTCACATCTTTAGTTGAAAATAATAGTAATCACGGTAAAACATATGGAACTTGAAATGTTCTGGCAAGTTTTCACTATGAAAATCCACTAGAATGTCTTCCTTACCATACCTCCCGATCACTGTAAGGCTAGCAAGCTGTTAATTTATTTCCCCATTTTTTCCTGAAGTCAATCTTTACCTTATTCCTAAAGCCATCTGGGCTGATTTAGTTCAGTCGGAACCTGGAGCTAATGAGGTCAAGGTCAGAGCTGGATCCCATGGGGAGCAGTTAGCTTTGCCCCCTTCTTTGGCCCTACCCTGCTTTTTCAACCCTACCAGCTGGTTTTCCACATGTGTTTGCTCCAAGGGACTGGGGGGTGGGTGAGAAGGAGAGGGTGGCTGTGGAACCTCACTACCAGCAACATAGCTGAAAGCCTGTGTCTTTGGATGAAAAGCACTGCCCATGAAAACCAGTCCCCAATTCCACTGGGCCCTGAAGACAGATGATTAGCACTGATGGCTATATAAAGGTGCTGATCACAGTCCAGTTTATAATTATTTTCTTTCTAATTTATCCACTGTTCCTGAATGCCCTTATTAGAGAGTGGCAGCCACTTCCTGATGCTCTAACTTGGTCCTTAGTCATTTAAGGCCACATAACTGATGCCTACTATTGTCAGCAGTGCCATGGCAGGAACCTTCTGCAAAGCTTGCAACCAAGGTTAAACAGTGGGAGAAGGCTCTTGTTAGTAACATCCCATTACTGTTGCTATGATAAATTTGGCTCATTGACTGTAAGGTTAGTTTCTCAGTCGTGTTGGACTCTTTGTGACCCCATGGACTGTAGCCTACCTGGCTCCCCTGTCCATGGAATTCTCCAGGCAAGAATACTGGAGTGGATTGCCATTCCCTTCTCCCGGCAATGACAATAAGGCATAAATGAAAAATCCTCCTGATCGAAGGTAGACATTGACTTATGTTGCATGTGTGTCTTTTAATGGGTATTCACTAACCCATTGGGCTTCCCTGATAGCTCAGTTGGTAAAGAATCCACCTGCAATGCAGGAGACCCTGGTTCAATTCCTGGGTCAGGAAGATCCCCTGGAGAAGGGATAGGCTATCCACTCCAGTATTCTTGGGCTTCCTTTCTGGCTCACCTGGTAAAGAATCCACCTGCAAGACCTGGGTTTGATCCCTGGGTTGGGAAGATCCCCTGGAGAAGGGAACAGCTACCCACTCCAGTATTCTGGCCTGGAAAATTCCATGGACTGTATAGTCCATGGGGTTGCAAAGAGTTGGACTTGACTGAGAGACTTTCACTTTCACTAACCCATTGCATCTGTGTTAAGAGCAGCGCATACTTTATTTTAGCATTTTGTTTGTAAACAGAAAATGATCTGCCAAAGTCCCCAATAAAGAGGCAGTTCCTCTTTAATTTTTTAACCTATTTCCTTCATTAGTATCAAAATGGGAATGAAACCAGTTTAAATCTTTTCAAAACTTGCATCTAAATTGTGCTCAAACACTGTGTGTGTCTGCTCTTTTGAAGGCAGTTTGTGATTTCAAGGCATTTCTGGCAGCAACATACATGAGAAAAAACCCTACGTTTTGTATGAATAAAGTTATACACAGCTCAGGCTGAAGAAGTGTTGGAGGGAAGGATTAAGAACATTTTTAGGCATCATTTTTATCTCGGAAAATTTCCAGTGTGTGAAAAGCAGGTTAATATCTTCAGGTACCAATCACCTAGTTTTCGTGACTATGCCTGTTCATCCCTACCCTAACTCACTCTCCTTCACTATTATTTTAAAGCAAACCCATGATACCTTATTTTATCCCTACATACTTTAGTAGGTAAAGACTAAAAAACACACATAAGGAACATGATTTCAAGAACATTTTAAATAGATTTGGAGAATGGCAGAAAATCCTGTGATGGGAGAAAATATCACATTTATTACATCACAGACTTTTAAAACCTGAAAAATTGATTAGAGGGGCCTGAAGAGAACAGCATGTTTGGGATTCCTCAGAGAATTGTCAATAGATGAGGCAAAGATGCTGGTACCCAGGTGGGTATGCCTGAAGAAGCCTACCACCAAGCTGTCCTGCAGAAAGTCATAAAGAAGAGTTCGATCAGTGATAAGAACAGCAGCTCATCAAAATGAGTATACTAAGTGAAATTCCTACAGATTGCTCTTATTTTTTAAAAGTTGGCCCCAGATCATCATAAGTCATTCACATTTATTGAACACTTACTGTATACCACAGTTCATGGACAACCTTCTGTAATCCTGCAAATGTCTGATATATACTTCTCTTATTCCCATTTTATAGATGAGGAAACTGAGACCTAGAGAGGCCTGAGGGCAGGGCTGTGTTTCAAATATAATCAGTCTGATTCCAGTGCCATTGTTTGTAACTACCATGCAGTTCTGGGCTTCCCAGGTGGCTTAGTGTAAAGAATCTGCCTGCCAATGCAGGAGATGCAGGAGACACAGGTTCAATCTGTGGGTCAGGAACATTCCCTGGAGAAGGAAATGGCAATCCACTCTAATATTCTTGCCTGGAAAATCCCTATGGACAGAGGAGCCTGGCGGGCTGCAGTCCATGGGGTTGCAAAGACTTGGACATGACTTAGCACGCATGCACCATGCAATTCTGTCTTTCATCTAGCTTTGAAAGTAGTGGGATAATGGTTAAGTGTAGCTGTTTTAATATTTTTATTTTTTAGCAGTAAGATTTAGAAAATGGAAAGTCACAAATTCTTGGGTACTGAGCCTTATTTGAATCTCAGCTAGAGCTCATGCATGGTAATTTGGAACAAATGACTCTATGCATTCATTTAGCACACATTTTATGAGGACCTACCACAAAGTATATGCCAGACGCTGTGGTGTGCCAGGATCATTCCTGCCTAGATGGACCTTTCAGTGCAAATTCTTTTTGCTTTACAGTAAGTATATCTCTTTCAAAGGTGAAGAATGCCAAAATTAAAATTTGAAAGTGCAGTCATTTGGAGTCTTGCTTGTAAGGACTAGAGACCTACTTTAGCTGGTTTAGGCAAAAAGGAGGAATTTATTCTACAGACCCTGAGGTTGTCAAGGAACCCAGGGATAAGAATGTAGCCAGACTTCAGGAATGACCTGGGACCAGGCACTGGGTTAGCAGTCAGGAATTTTCTTTCACTCCTTCTTGTCTCTGCCTCTCTTTTCATGTCAGCATGAATCTTTCTTTCTCTGTTCCCTGGTCTGCAGATAGTAGATGACTATTCCTCCCAGCTGCATTTGTATTATAGGCTCAGCTAACCAGAGTGAGACCAATCTTCTCTTAGTCTCAATTCCAAATTCATGGACGGTTGCTCACCCCTGGACTAGTCACCTGTGGCCAAGGAAGTGAGAGTCACGTTGTACAAACTGTACACAGCTGCCAGTAGCCACCCCTATAACCATGTGGACTGAGGAGGGAGGGGCAGTACCCAGGAAAGGAAGACAGAGGGGAGCCAAGTAAGACAATCTAACAGATATTCAATTAAGAAAGGGGTTACAAATACTAAGAAGCACATTAAAATGCATGTATTAAAGTTTCTTTAAAATTTTTTCTCTTTTAAATTGAAGTATGGTTACTTTAACAGTGTTCCAGGTATACAGCAAAATGATTCAGTTATATATATATATATATATATATATATATATTCTTTTCCATTATAGGTTATTACAAGATATTGAATATATTTCCCTGTGCTATACAGCAGGTCTTTGCTGTTCATCTATCTTACATAATAGTATATATCTGTTGATCCCAAATCCTAATTTATCTCATGCCCAACCCTTTCCCCTTTGGTAACTGTAAGTTTGTTTTCTGTATCTGTGAGTCAATTTCTATTTTGTATATAAATTCACTTGTATCATATTTTAGATTCCACATATAAGTGATATCATATGATATTTATCTTTGGCTTACTTCACTTAGTATGCTGCTATATAGGTCTATCCATGTTTCTGCAAATGGCATTGTTTCATTGTTTTTTTATGGCTGAGTAATATTCCATTGTAATATGACAGAGGCGAGTGAAAAAGCTGGCTTAAAACTCAACATTCAAAAAACAAAGATCATGGCATCTGGCCCCATCACTTCATAGCAAATAGAAGGGGAAAAAGTGGAAGCAGTGACAGATTTTCTTTTCTTAGGCTCCAAAATCACTACAGACAGTGATAGCAACCATGAAATTAAAAGATGCTTACCCTTTGGAAGGAAACCTATGACATACCTAGACAACATATTAAAAAGCAGAGACATTACTTTGCTGACAAAGGTCCATATAGTCACAGCTATGGTTTTTCCAGTAGTCATGTACAGGTGGTAGAGTTGGACCATAAAGAAGGTTGAGCACTGAAAAATTGATGCTTTTGAACTGTGGTGTTGGAGAAGACTCTTGAGAGTCCCTTCGAGAGCAAGGAGATCAAACCAGTCAATTCTGAAGGAAATCAACCCTGAATATTCATTGGAAGGACTGATGGCTAAAACTGAAGCTGCAATACTTTGGCTACCTGATTCGAAGAGCCAACTCATTGGAAAAGACCCTGATGCTGGGAAAGATTGAAGGCAAAAGGAAAAGGGAGTGGCAGAGGATGAGATGGTTAGATAGCATCACCGACACAGTGGACATGAATTTGAGCAAACTCTGGGAGATAGTGGAGAACAAAAGAGCCTGGTATGCTACATGTCCGACAGCGACTGAACAACAGCAACAAATATTCCATTGTGTATATGTACCACATCTTCTTTATTCATTCATCTGTCGATGGACACTTAGGTTGCTTCCATGTCTTGGCTATTGTAAATAGTGCTGCAATGAATATTAGGGTGCATGTATCTTTTCAAATTAGAGTTTTCATCTTTTCCAGATATATATCCAGGAGTGGGACTGCTGGATCACATGGTAGCTCTATTTTTATTTTTGAAGGAACCTCCATACTATTTTCTATAGTGGCTATGCCAATTTACATTCCCACCAACAGTGTATAAGGGTTCACTTTTCTCCACACCTTCAAGTTTCTTACTCTTCTTTTGGGGATGAAAGTCAATAAACCAAATCAAATATAAATCTAATATCTGCAATTTGTTCACAGGTATAATCATGGCAATTATTATATAACATATGTATCATAGTGTTGAATGCCTTGTCTTGATTCTAGATAGAAACATGTCAACATCAGTTGGATTACCACCACCACCACCTCAAAAAAATTCTGACTGAACCTCTCCCATGGTCAGCTGGAACTTCTTTCAGTTTTATTTCAGGTACCTACAAGTTTCTAAATAGGAGAAGAAACTTATAAACGTTATGCTTATTCAAGTTCTTGAGACTGCAACAGGAGTTAGCTCTTTGTGTTCTATTAATACTACTGGGGGGAACACGGAGTGATACATGCATTAGTCCTTTTAGTAATTGTGCTTTTAAAAATAATAAGATTTCCACATCTAAATTACATTCAGAATGAATCTAATAATTCTTAAAAATATCCACTGCATTCTCATAATGGGTGTCTTTCACTTTTTAACATTAGCTAATATGTCATTGTACCTCACAAGTAATGTTGTATACTTTGCCCGTAACTGTTATTCAAACTGGGAAAAATCTCATTTCCTAGGTGTGGTGGTGATTTTCAGCTATTTAAAACCTTCACTCAGTGAGGAAGATGCAGTTATAACAACATGTTCTTGAAATTGGCATGAGTCATCAATGGCCTCCAATGTCTGGCCAGTGGGTTCTGGTGGTTCAGAAGATGCAGGCTACATGAAATTAACCCGCCTTCTGTGTTTCTCGTCCCCTCTTGGGAAAGACACATCTTTTGTCAGAAGAGGGAAAGGTTCAGAATCCTCAGGAAGGAGCTCTGTGCAAAAAGGAGCTGACTTTCTAGTTTAGACTCATGAAAAGTCATTGAAGGATTCATGTAAATAAGGGTTGCAGGGTCAGTCCTTCAGTCTTAAAGCCAGAATGAAACTTAACATTCCAGACCATGGCCTTCTACAGACCACCAGAAGGCTCTTCAAAGGCCATGTTTGCCCCTTCCCACCCTTAGTGAGCACAAGGTGGAAATCCCATTTCGAGTTCTAGAATGAGAACAATCAATACTATTTTTATACTCCCTTATATTTACAAATCACTTCCATGTACATTTTCTCATTGGATTATAGCCATCCATTTTACAGGGAAGGCCATTGCATTTAAGAGAGAGTGAGTAGCATGTCTGTGGTTACAGAGCTGGTTAGGCACAAAGCCAGGACTGAAATCTAGGTTTGAGGCTCCAAATCCTGTTCTTTCCTGAGCATACATGTACTGCTTCTCTTGTGGGTATGTGTTGTGAGAAAATTTCCAAGCTAAATATACTGTGGCATCTTGTCTCAAGGGAACTAGACAAACGAAGTAGGGATAATTGTGGCAAGAGCAGATAAGGAAGTTGATACTTCACAGCCCAATGTTTGGTAAATGAGTGACCACAGGTAATGACATGTTAAGATTCCCCACAATTGCATCAAAAAACACACTTTGGAGCTTTAAGGAGAGACATGCGGAAAACATAGAGCCTATTCAGATAAGCTGTTTGGACAACTTTATTAGTATTTACTCACCTTCCTCTTCTCCCTCCCCCATTGAAAAAATGGGGAGGACGTCAAGAGGTTAAAATTTTTTTTAAATACACAGTTTTATTTAGATTTATCCAGACAGCAGATCTAGGCAGCTAGCTTTGGGGAAATTCACTTTTAAAAGTGAGCTCCATTACATGATTTTGAAATGATTTGATTGACAAAAATCTGACCGTTTTTTATTTTTCCCAGAAGTGCAGCAATAGCTTAAAGGGGGATCAGCTTATAGTTTTAGGATATTTTTCTTACAAGATCATGTTTGACTTTCTCATTTACCTTCTGCCATGTGGCTGCAGCTGCAAATCTACTGCTTGTGTGTTTTTCCACAATGAGCAGGAGAACGTGAGTCTCATAGCTGTTTTAACGCCTCCCTTACAGATTCCTATAAATACAGCAGTGAGGACACAGCCAGGATGCACTGTTGAACTGAAGTGTATGTAAACATTAAATATAAAACCTCACTGAGCCCCCTCATGCTTTGAAAAGAGAGAGTTATGGCACTTTGGCAGTCAGAATTTTCTGTCTATAAATCCAAGAGAAAGAGGACTTGGATTTTAATGGGTGATAATAGTTGCATTCTCATGAATCTGAGCAAACTCCAGGGGAGAGTGAGGGACAGGGGAGCCTGGTGTGCTGTAGTCCATGGGGCTGCAGAGAGTCAGACACAACTGAGCAACTGAATGACACAAAAACATTGTCGATTTATGAATAAAAACAACAACAAAAATAGTTGCCTTATGGCCAGTTAATGAGTGTGTAGCAGTGTGAACCATTTGCTTGATACATTTCCACCTGATCCAAACAACTATTATCTCCTTATTTCTTACCCACTTCCCCACTCACCTGGAATGGAGCACTTCCCTTTGTTGTATCTTAACTAGTAAGACAGAAATGCCACTGGCTACAGGTAAATATCCTTTGAGAACTGGTGGAAACCTTCCTCAATGGCTGGCTTGGAGCTTTGGTTTCCAACATGAGATTCATTTCAAAGTGGCCTCATCAGAGTTTTATACTTAACCATGGATTCATTAGTAGTTGCTGGTGGTTTGTTGATGCAGTTACATCTAATGTTGGTGAAAGTCATGTTACTTGGACTTACAGAAATTTAATTCAGTTCAGTTCAGTCGCTCAGTCATGTCCAGCTCTTTGCGACCCCATGGACTGCAGCACGCCAGGCCTCCCTGTCCATTACCAACTCCCTGAGCTTGCTCAAACTCATGTCCATTGAATCGGTGATGCCATCCAACCATCCCATCCTCTGTTGTCCCCTTCTCCTCCCGCCTTCAATCTTTCCCAGCATCAGGGTCTTTTCCAGTGAGTCAGTTCTTTGCATCAGGTGGCCAGAGTATTGGAGTTTCAGCTTCAACATCAGTCCTTCCAATGAATATTCAGGACTGATTTCCTTTAGGATTGAAATTTAATTACGATTTCTTAAAACATGGGGCTTATTCCCGAACACTGAAAAAATGTAATTATTTGACTTTGTGATAGAAAATAGTGACTAGCTGCTAAATGAATATTCTTTATGTCATCAGATTCATATATTTAGAAAGTTGTAAGATCAGTAGCTGTATAAAAATGGGGTTGCCAGATTAAAATACAGAGTGTTTAGTTAAATTTGAATTTCAGATAAACAACGAATCATTTTTTGTAGAAGTCTGTCCCATGAAATATTTGGAACTTGCTTACCCGAAAAAAATATTTATTGTTCATCCATAATTCAGATTTAACTGAGCACCTTGTATTTTAATTTGCTCAATCTGGTAAGTCTGGTTAAATAACACCTATTTCTCCATCATATGAAGCCATCAGATCAAAAAGTAATCATTCTTAACACAGCTCAATTGAAATAAACCTGTTAGTAACAGGTAACCAACTGGAGAGGAGTATGTTTCAACAGAATGTCTATTAGCTAGCCTATTTTACAAATAATGTTAAAATTGTGCATAAAGAAGTATATGCTTTTATTCATTCTCAGAGATTCAGTATTGTAATTAATCATGTAGCAGCAGAGGGGATGTTGGGACAATGTGTCCTCCCACTGTGATAGAGAGCCAGATAGTAACTAGGAAAAATTGTAGGAACTTATGAGGCATATGCTGGGATTTGCCTACTACAGACCTGTAAAGTTGATTAGTTCAGAATATTCTTCTGCTTCAGTCAGTAGCAAAAACGTTGAGAGTGTTCCTTGATCTGCTTTCAGTGTAAAGATTTTCAGATTATTCTATGAAAGGAGTAATTAATAATGAGAGCAGTAGCAGCAGCAGCACACTTGCTATTTGTTGAAGGCTGACTATGGACCAGGCACTGTGGAGGGCTCCTGACTCCCTGTTGGACTCCAGGTAACTCCAGAGTCCATGCTTTTTCTGGTAGATCACCCTGTACATCATCTTCTCATGTATAGGTGACAATGGAAGGAGGTTGCAGATAAATAGAGACCTAACTATTTGATGTATCTTCTCTTTGTTGTTATTACTTATTATGTTATTGTTACTGTTATTATTATCATCTGAGGCAATAACTTAAGGGCTTACTATGTGGCAGGCTCTATGTTTTTTTTACTGAAGAACAGTTGATTGACAATGTTGTGTTAGTTTTAGGAGTATAGCAAAGTGAATCAGTTATATATATATATATATATATATATATATATATATATATTCTTTTTCAGATTCTTTTCTCATTTAGGTTATTACAAGATATTGAGTACAGTAGGCCAATAGGCACAGGCGCTGTACTTTTAGTGTCTTTTTTCATTGACTCCTCAGATTGACTCCATGAGGCTTCACAGTTATTCTCCTTTTTAAGATGGTGAATCTTAAAGGTTATATAATTTACCCAAAGTTACTTGACAGAGCTAGAATTCTAACTTAGGTTGAAGTTCCTAATGACTCTGCTGAATTCCTTGTATAAATGGCTAACTTCATGCAGAAGTATCTCAGATTACATGTCATGCTTTCACAGGTTAGTTAAACATCACAGGTTAGTAATAGTGGAAAAAATCAGGTTTTTAGAACTCACTTTCAGTATAAGATCAGTTTAAGGATATTGTATTGATACTTTAAGAATCAAGAGACTGTTGAGAAGAAATTAATCTCATCAATTTTATTCATTTTATTTTCTACATCATTCCAGAAAGGATTTCAGGCACCTTGTCAACTTTTATGCTAATTGATTTTCAGTTAAGATCAGATTTTAATTTTGCTGGCAGTGTGCTACTCAGTCATTTATTTAGCAAACCCTTTTTAGAGCATCTACTCTAGAGCATTGACTCTTGCCCTTAAGGAATGTCATTTGGCCTAGGAGAAAGATAGGTAAAACAAAATTTGGATAAAGTCATCCTCTCAAAGACTTGGAAAAAATCCAGAGATTAAATCTGTTCCAACACAACCTGAAACAAGAAGAAAAACAACACACACAAAAAAGATTCCATTTCAAACCATCCCTTCCCCAATTCAGAAATGACCAGAAGTTTTCTCTTTCACAAGATGAGGGCAGGGATCTCTTCTCTCTTTTCTACTTTGCCTCTGAGCTCAGTGTGTTAGCACCCTCTGGGCTCCCCTCCCTTCCAGAAAGAACTGGATGCCCCCTTTTGCCACCTGCTCTCAGGTGGGAACATGAGCCTCTTGATGGATAATCTCACTTCACCTCATGGCCTTCCCATGAGGTTACATTCATGGTGTGCTGGCTCCTGTCTTCCTTACTCATCTTGGTGAAATTCCACGGAGTTGGAAGAACTCTCATTTTCTGGATGAGGCAATCAACTGAGGCTCAGAGAAGGGAAGGGACTTAATATAGGAAACACAGCTGGCTAGTTATTTGTTAGAGGCAAGACCACAACCTGGGTCTTCTGATTACTAGACTCAAAGTCTTGGGCTGTGAAGCTTTGTACTACCTTCAGACTTGGTGTGGATCCTCATAGTCTATTCTTGGTTCAAGAAACAGATTCTACAGAGTCTCTAACAGAGTGTAACCATCAGTTACCAAGAGCAGAAGCATGCCTGGTAAGAGCCATGAAATAAATTACACAAGCTCTCTGGTTAGAGAGCTTTCATAGCCAAAGACATATATTTGCAGCATTAATAAGAATGACAACCCCTCCCCACCAAAGCAAAGCAGTTGCTGGCTTATTATGACTCCCAGGGAAATGTCTTTTTTTTTTCTTTTAAAGTTTTTATTGGAGTATAGTTGATTTACAATGTTGTGTAGTTTCAGGTGTATAGCAAAGTGAATCAGTTATAGATACAAATATATTTTTCAGATATTTTCTGTTCTTGGTTATTAAAAGATATTGAATATAGTTTCCTGTGATATATAGTACTTTTTATTGGTTATCTATTTTATTTTAAAGCTTTTATTAATTACTACTGGACATGGAACAACAGACGGGTTCCAAATAGGAAAAGAAGTACGTCAAGGCTGTATGTTGTCACCCTGCTTATTTAACTTATATTCCAGAGCACATCATGAGAAACACTGGGCTGGATGAAGCACAAGCTGGAATCAAGATTGCTGGGAGAAATATCAGTAACCTCAGATATGCAGATGGCACCAACCTTATGGCAGAAAGTGAAGAGGAACGAAAGGGCCTCTTGATGAAAGTGAAAGAGGAGAGTGAAAAAGCTGGCTTAAAGTTCAACATTCAGAAAACTAAGATCATGGCATCCAGTCCCACCACTTCATGGGAAATAGATGGGGAAACAGTGGAAACAGTGGCTGACTTTATTTTTTGGGGCTCCAAAATCACTGCAGATGGCGATTCCAGCCATGAAATTAAAAGACGCTTACTCCTTGGAAGAAAAGCTATGACCAACCTAGACAGCATATTAAAAAGCAGAGACATTACTTTGTCAACAAAGGTCCATCTAGTCAGGGCTATGGTTTTTCCAGTGGTCATGTATGGATGTGAGAGTTGGACTATAAAGAAAGCTGAGTGCTGAAGAATTGATGCTTTTGAACTGCGGAGTTGGAGAAGACTCTTGAGAGTCCCTTGGACTGCAAGGAGATCCAACCAGTCAATGCTAAAGGGAATGAGTCCTGAATATTCATTGGAGGGACTGATGCTGAGGCTGAAGCTCCAATACTTTGGCCACCTGATGTGAAGAACTGACTTGTTGGAAAAGAGCTTGATGCTGGGGAAAATTGAAGGCAGGAGAAGGGGACGACAGAGGATGAGATGGTTGGATGGCATCACCGACTCAATGGAAATAAGTTTGAGGAAGCTCTGGAAGACAGTGATAGACAGGGAAGTCTGGTGTGCTGCAGTCCTTGGGGTCACAAAGAGTCAGACACAACTGTGCGACTGAACTGATATGATACATATTCTAATTAATAACATTTGATTCCCAATTTTATCTGAGCTCTCCTTGAATCAACCTGACACTGTGACTAAACCAGCCAGAAAAAGAACAACCAGCAGGGTTATTTGGTGATGCAGATTGAATTTGTGTGGCATTTTGTAGACCCTGCTTTGGTCAGGTAAGCAAGGATCAATAATTAACATCTCCCAAATGCTTTAAAATTATTCATTGATCACAATAGCACATCTGTAAAGACATTTCCATATGAGAAGCATAAGGCTTTGATCTGTTTAGATCAGACCACCTGGTCCCCAATTGGCAGCCTCCAATTTATAGCTGAATCATGTGATCTTCCAGACATTAGTATGTAAGGCAGTTGGGAACCTGGAGTGTGTTTTCCCACAGAAGCAATATCATTTACGATGGTTAGTTTCTTAGGCTAGCTCATCAATAACACATGTATTGGCTTCAAGTATGTGTAAATTATGGTGTAATTGATGGGAAACAGTGTTGTTAGTTAGTGTAACAAATCAGATATAGGAGTGAGACCCATATTTCTCAGAAGATACTGGTAAGGAATTGAGGTGGGTGCTATGATTTAGATTGTGGAACTCAATCTACTTAGTAGCAAATTCTGCAAACTTGATTTACCCCTATCATTCTTAATTTGTAAAGGACTAAGCTGGAATAACCTGGTGTTGTGCCATCAATAAGGCAGCTGCTGTGAGGAGACCTGGCCTCAGCCTCCGGCCTTGAGCGTTCTATGGCCAGGGCACTGTCACTCATTGGCTCTATCGTATTGGACCAGTGATGTTCGTTCCATGAGAGGCTCTCAGGAAAGTGAAGTCATACCCATGGGAGTATGTGCTGCTGGCTTTGCTTCTATTCTATCTGATGTCCCGCCCCATCCTGGATGCACCAGTGTTACCCGGAGAAGGGGATGAAGGAATGGAAGAGGGCTTGAGAAATAACAAGTATTCAAGTTCCTGTTTTTCAAATTAAAAATAGAAACATACATATATATATATATACACACAGACATGTGCGTGTGTATATATATGTATATATATGAATATAGAAGTAATATGTGCTTGTTTTTTTAAAAAAAATTGTGACACAGAAGTTTTAAAAAGAAGAAAGTAAAATTTGTCCATAATTCTACCACTCATAGATAACTACTGCTAATATTTTGGTGAATATGCTTAAATAATTTTTCTTTGTAAGTGTTCACACACCTTTTAAAAATTACAGTGGGATGATATTAATATTGTTTTATGACTTTAAAAATCTTAATAGCATATTGCAGATATTTTCCATGTCAATAAATATAGATCTATTTCAAAAGAGAAGAAAATTTATGAATAAATAATCATCGATCCATGTCAGTATTTTTGACAACAGCTTTGTAGGCCATTGTATAGGTAAACCGTCATTTGTTTAACTACTCCTCTCTCTGTTTTTAAAATTACGTAGTTATTCATTTGGCTGCTCCAGGTCTCAGTCGTGACATGTGGGCTCTTTAGTTGTACTATATGGGATCTAGTTCCCTGACCAGGAATTGAACCTGGGCCCCTTGCATAAAAAGCATGGAGTGTTAGCCACTGGGCCACTCCTCTCTTGACAGGCCCAATTGCTTTTTGTTGCTCTGTACAGATTTTCCTGCTTGGCTTGTGCTGGGTCTGGAGAGCTATTGTTAGTATCTCTTCCCAAATTCACATTCAGTGGGGTCACATGGGTAGCTCGAAATCAGGCATGGTGGGTGTATTTACACCATGGAAATTGGCAAATGTTCCATTTAGGGGATGTTTTATTTTCTTTTCTCTCTCTCCTAGAGAGCTGGCTTACTAGCATATCACACAGAGCTCCTCAGCTGACTCCCTGGCTTCTCTTGGCCTGGTTCAGCTGGCCTGATGAAGGGGGATGGAAGGGAGAAAAGAAACTGACAACAAATAATCCGTTAACAACCAGTCCTCAAAAGCTGATAACATAGATCCATTTGTGGCTAATACTCCTATCACAAAGTGCAGGCATTGTTTATGAACAATGATGGGTAAATAAATAATAATAAGGTTTTAGAAGCCAAGTGTTTTGGCAAATAAATTAAAGCTGTGTTATCTGTTAACCTGAATAACACAGCTTTAATTTATTTAAAGGAGGGCTTATTTAATTTATTTAAAGGGAGGAGAAGGGGATGACAGAGGATGAGATGGTTGCATGGCATCACCAACTCAATGGACATGAGTTTGAGTAAACTCTGGGAGTTGACGATGGACAGGGAGGCCTGGTGTGCTGCAGTCCATGGGGTCTCAAAGAGTCAGACACAACTGAGCGACTGAACTGAACTGAACTATCTGTTAACCTAGAAACAAGTTTCAGATTAAATAGATTACAGATGGGTAGCAAAGCCGGCAATAAGAAGAGTCTCAAAAGTCCCCAGTGGGTGCTTTGGCTTTTCAGGGATTTTAGTTGCTTCTGTCAGAGAAAGAATGCCTGCCAGTAGAATGTCTCCTGTGAGCCCCTTGTTTGTTATGTTTATCATGAGACTTTAAACCTGTGGTGCAATACCAACGATTAGGGGTGGCATGTCTAGATTTTTCTTCCCTAGTCAGAGTACAGTTGGTCACTCTGGGAAGTTTTGGAGAAGAGTGAAAATGAGGGCCCAAGAAATACAGGATTTAGGACCCTTAGGGATGGCATAGACACATCACTTCGCTACAGCGTTTTGCTTTCTGCCTTGACAAAGTAGCAAGGTCAGAGAGTGTAGGACACCACATTCATCTGAGGGTGGCTACTCATGTCCATTCCTGTCGCTGTCTCTGACACCACACCATGCCTTAAGTGCCTCAGAAACTGTTCATTTCCCCCCATGCATCATGTTTAGCCCCATAATGCTGGTGGTGAAGAGTGTAGGCTCTGGAGTCTGACAGATCCTGGTGGTCATGAGTGTTGGTTTTCAGGTCTGACAGGTCTGTCTGGGTTCAAAGCCCAGCACTGCTACTCACATACTATGTGATCCTGGGCATGTTTCATAAACTCCACTCCCCTGCCTCCATTCCTCCAGCTGTAAGATGTGAATGATGATGTGCCTGATTTGGGGTTTTGTTGTGAACCTCAATTGGGATGATACCTATGAAATGCATCTTACACTGTCTGGCATTTAGAGTAAGGTTAGTATCTCCTGATTTTCCTGGATTGGTCTAGTTCTGTCTGGAAATTTTACAGAAGTGCTTTCAAAAGGACCCCTGTCTACTCTCATGTGCCCCTCTCAGACTGATCTTTAAAATGGTCCTATTCTGATAAAAACTCATCCTCTGAACACAATACACACTGTCTAGATCATCTCAGCTTCAGCTCTTTCTCATGAAACAGCTTCTGAAGTTTTTCTCCATCCTCGTCCTTCCCAGCCTGTCTTCTCTAGGGAGCCTTCCCTGATCACCCCAGCCTACAGGGCTTGCTAACACCCACAGAGCTGATGTTCTCCAGCAATTCAACTCCTGCTCCTCCTTGGATCATTCACTTGGCCCTAAACTGTGACAGATCTAAAGCTGTTACAACAGAATTGCCATCTAACCCCTGTGTCTTATGATAAAGTGCTCCAGATTCCTAAGACTGCAGCAAGGCCTACAGCAATTGGTTTGCCAGATTTAGTGAATAAGAATACAGGATTCCTAGTTAAATTTGCATTTCACACAAGCAACAAATAATATTTTAGTGTGTGTATAACCCATATCTCAAGAGTCTCCTCCAGCACCACAATTCAAAAGCATCAATTCTTTGCACTCAGCCTTCTTTACAGTCCAGCTCTCAGATCAAACCAGTCAATCCTAAAGGAAATCAACCCTGCATATTCATCTGAAGGACTGATGCTGAAGCTGAAGCTCCAATACTTTGGCCCCCTGATGCAAGGAGCCAACTCATTGGAAAAGACCCTGATGCTGGGAAAGATTGAAGGCAGGAGGAGAAGGGGACGACAGAGAATGAGATGGTTGGATGGCATCACCAACTCAATGGACTTGAGTTTGAGCAAACTCCAGGAGATGGTGAAGGACAGAGAAGCCTGGTGTGCTGCAGTCCACGGGGTCACAAAGAGTCGGACGTGGCTTAGCGACTGAACGAAAACAACAATATCCCACATACTGTATTATTTATACTTGAGAATTATTTATTGTTTTTCTGGAATTCCCATTTCCATGGGTGTCCCATATTTATTTGGCAACCCTATTTGGAAATTGAGGAGAAAGGCCCTGAGAGGGCAAAAAGTGAAAGTGAAAGTGCAAGTGAGGTCACTCAGTTGTGTCCGACTCTTTGTGACCCCATGGACTGTAGCCTACTAGGCTCCTCTGTCCATGGGATTTTCCAGCCAAGAGTACTGGAGTGGGTTGCCATTTCCTTCTCCAGAGGATCTTCCTGACCCACAGATTGAACCCAGGTTTCCTGCATTGTAGGCAGATGCTTTACCGTCTGAGCCACCAGGGAAATCGAGAGGGCAAAAGAACTGTGACAAATCATGGGCATACAAATACTCTGAGACAATTGATTCATTTAACCAGGACCTCTTAACCCACCTTGTCATTTGGTTTCTCTGCTACCAGGGCCAATGTGTACACTTGTGTACTGGTCACTCCCAGCATCGTTTTGTCTTGGGGGCACCATGCACTCTGTTGACATTAAGATTTATAAATAACCATTTCCTGGTGGATAGCAGTGCAGTGTCTTACTCTAACAAACTCAACTTATCTTGACAATTTTTTAACAAATAGGATTAAGCATCTTGAGGAAGAGACATCTTTTTCTAGCTTACACCAAGGTGGCATCTGGCCAGGGGTGGGCCTGTATCCATTGCCGATTAACCATAAGCTGTGCTGCAGTATTTATCAAACCATGAACTGTGACCCACGAATGAGTTGGGAAATCATTTCAGTGGGCCACAACCAATATTAGTCATGGTGCTATGATGATGATGATGGAAAAGAATATCGGAATGTGTTCCATGTAATGTGTTGCTGTTGGCAGTTTTCATTTTACTATATATGTTTGTGTCTACTGGATAAAAATATATTTCTGATTATGTCTCACTATCCAAAATGTTTGAAAGGCACTGATGTGGTGGTGTCTGGGTTCTGCTACAGGCTTGCTGTGTAACCTTCAGCAAATGACTTGACCCTTCTGGGCCTTGGTTACCCCATCTGTAATTTGGGGGTAATAATTGTACCTGCCTCAAGGGTTACTCTGGGGATTTAATTAATTAATCCATGGAAAACACTTAGCGTGGGGCCTGGCATGAGCAGGGAATCAATGCAGTTTTTGCTGTTATTATCAGTGATTAGTCGAGAGCAGAGAGGGTTGGAAGAGACAAGCTCATTAACTGTGGGTGAGCAGTGACAGCTGACAGCCAGATGTGCAAAGAAAGAGAATTTGGAATAATGCAAAAGCAAGCGAGGTACAATGAAGGATCTTCATATTGATGACCCTGAGTCATCGGGAAAAGGTTAAATTCTGCCCAGAATGTTCCACTGAATAAAACAAATTCATAATCCACTAAGACTTTCCAGTGAGGATGATCCGAACAAACAGGATGAACACTTCACTGAAAATATCAGTTAATTGGACAATTAATTCATATGGAAGTTCTGCTTCCGCTGCAAGTCCAGATAAATGAAATCAGCTGTATTTCTCCTATGAGCAAGTCATGACTCCTAGCTATGTTATAGGCTCCCTGAGGGCACAGACTGAACTGTGCATTCCTTCTGTAGCCCCTGCAGAGTCAGCAGGGGACCAAGCACACAGCTGTGAAATCTAGGCCCCTCATTCCTAGGCTAAAAAGTGGGGCATCTCCCCATTCCATGCAGCAGGGCACTTTTGCAAACTGGATCAGATACTAACCCACAGTGTGCATGCAGGGCTGGTGGTCTTCCTTTCCCCTCGCTCCTAGCTAGCTTTGAGAGATAGGAGCAGGGGTGGTAAGTTTGCAGCTGTTCTCTGTCATAAGGAGCGTTCCTGCTTGCTAACACGTGCTAAATGCTCACCTCTGTGTGTATGGGAGAGAGAGAGAGAGGCTGTATTAGAACTTCAGAACTTTATTAGACTGGTCATTCGTAATTTGTGAGTATGAAGACGCCTTTTTATTTTAAAATTTAATTTAAAATTAAAGTTTTTATTGATGTACAGTTGATTTACAACATTGTGTTCATTTCTGGTGTACAGCAAAGTGATTGATTCAGTTTTACATATATATGTTCTTTTCCATTATGGTTTATCAGAGGATATTGAATATAGTTCCCTCTGCTATACAGTAGGACCTTGTTGATCTATTATATATATAATACTACCTGTCTGTTAATCCCAAAGTCCTAACTTATCCCTCCCCCTACCACTCAATTCTGCGGCTTCCAACCCAGTTCTCTTCCTTTTGCCACTTGTTCTTAGGCAAACATTTCCTCCTGCAGGAAGTTTTCAGGTTCTGCTTGTACAAAATAAATGCATAATAAATAAGTAAACAAATAAATGGTTTTCTACTTTTCACTCCCCTTGATATATACTCCAGTAAACATCTTACTGACCATCCTATCTTACTTCTTTGTGTATACCATTTTACCTAAATGAGACTACAGAATGCAAGTTTCCACTTGGACACTTTTATTTGAAAAATGTACAGCTTGTTTTTTTACATGCCATACCACCCCCACAAAGGTAACCGATTTGAACAACCCAGTACATACCTTTCAATGCCTCCTTCCATGCTTCCATAGTTATCTAGAATTTACATTCCACACACATAAGGGATGTTTTAGACATTTTACTTCACAAGAGTGGCATCCTAGTATATGTGCTACTACATCTTGCTTTTCTCACTTAACAATACACCATGGAAACCACATCATTCTGTTAAGTGTTGGTATAAGGCCGTGGTTTGGATGTACAATTCAGAAACATTCCTTCCATTTCCAATGCTTTTATTCCTGTAGACTAGATCCCCAAGAGTGGCATTGCTGGGTTGAAATGTATCTATATTTTTAATTTTAGTAGATAATACCAATTCTCCTCCGGATGAGCTGTAAGGATTCATTTTTCCACCAGCAATATAAAAGAGTACACTTTCTCCAACATTTCAGCATTCACTTTGGTAAAAAAACAAATTTAGGATGACCCTTCAATTTGTTATCAGCTATTTGTTGGCTCAGATTGTGAGATATTTTGAACACAGAAAATATTCGAGTAGACTCATCTTCTAAGCCAGAGCCCTGTGTAGAAAATTGCTTTGATTTTATCCATTTTACCTTTGTGCAGCTTGGGCTAGTCATCAACATGATAGCTACCAGTTGCTAAGAGCTTCCGTGGCATCCAGCTTTAACTTAGCACCAATTTAAACCTTAGAACTCTTGGGAAACACTTATTCCTTCCATTTTACAAATGAAGAGATTTAAGCACAGTGCAGTTGAGAAATATAACAAAGGTTATACAACCAGGAGGTGACAAAATACATCTAAGTGCAGCATGGGACTCTCAATTACGGTGTCACTAGACTTTGGTGTGTATACCTTTGGGCTATTGGAGCTTGAAGCTAGGCCTGATATTTGTAGGGGTGCTCTTTTGCCCTTTATAAGACAGTGAAGAGTGAACTGGGGATACATCCAAGGTCCCAAGTACCCCATATTTGCACTGGAGCAACTGGATGTTGATTGCTCTGTCTTGCAGACTGTGAGAAGGTAAAGCCCCTCCTCAGGGGCACAGAGCATCCCCCAGCCTAGGGAGATCATGGTCCCAGGATGAGAGGCTGGAGTCAAAGGGTGCAGCAGGAATTGGGAGGCTGGATTTTTATCTCCTGTCCCTGGGCAGAATTGCTGTCATTCAGAAACTGGATATCTTTCCTTAAGTGCTCTTCCTTCATGGCCATGTTGTTGCCTGAATTTTTCCAGCCTATATTAACAAAACAAGGTAGACTTCTGGGGAAAAAGTCTTGGAGCAACCAGTATCCAAGCTTTGAGTATGTTTTCATCCCTGCAGTTGTGTTTCTGTGCCATCAAGACCAGATCATGATGCATTCTTTAATGTCACCGTGATAGCACAAATACTTATGCAAATAGATTCACAGAGGCCATTATTTCCTTGGCACCGAATCTCAGCCAAATACTCCTCATGAGAGATAGTGAAGGACACATTACAATTCTACCCCAAGAGATACAGATAAAGAATTAATCAGATGCAGATTGGTCATCAAACAAAGAGAATCACTGATATTAATGCTTTGGCTAGAAATTGTTTCACCAAGAAAGGGTAATCAAAGTAACAATCATTTATTTATTGAGCACCCAATAAATGGCAGTTGATCCACATACATTATCTCATTTGATTTTTACCACAACCCTAAAGAGGTAGGTACCATTACTGTGACCATTTTGCAGATGAATCAGTTAGGGCTTGGGGAGGTTAAGTGGCTTTCTGTCTAAGATCTTATAGAAGTAAGCAGTAGAAGCTGAGATTGGAAACCATGAGTGTCTTAGCCATCCTTAGCCTCCCCCTCCCCTCTAGCCTGCTCAGGCTTATGGAGGCATCCCTTTTCTTGGACAACTGTGTCCAAGCATCATCAGACATTCACAATGACAGCATTTTCCATATATTTAAGATCTGTGATGAGCTAAGCACTTCGTATCTATCCTATTCAGTCTGCATGATTCCAAAACCTGTGCTCTTTGTTCTTTGTTCTCCACTATTCCCAGATGGGAATACCAGACCACCTGACCTGCCTCTTGAGAAACCTGTATGCAGGTCAGGAAGCAACAGTTAGAACTGGACATGGAACAACACACTGGTTCCAAATAGGAAAAGAAGTATGTCAAGGCTGTATATTGTCACCCTGCTTATTTAACATATTCCAGAGTACATCATGAGAAATGCTGGGCTGGATGAAGCACAAGCTGGAATCAAGATTGCCGGGAGAAATATCAATAACCTCAGATATGCAGATGACACCACCCTTATGGCAGAAAGTGAAGAAGAACTAAGGAGCCTGTTGATGAAAGTGAAAGAGGAGAGTGAAAAAGTTCCCTTAAAGCTCAACATTCAGAAAACTAAGATCATGGCATCTGGTCCCATCATTTCATGGCAAATAGATAGGGAAACAGCATAAACAGTGGCTGACTTTATTTTGGGGGGCTTCAAAATCACTGCAGATGGTGATTGTAGCCATGAAATTAAAAGACACTCCTTGGAAGAAAAGTTATGACCAACCTAGACAGCATATTAAAAAGCAGAGACATTACTTTGTCAACAAAGGTCCATCTAGTCAAGGCTATGGTTTTTCAAGCAGTCATGTATGGATGTGAGAGTTGGACTATAAAGAAAGCTGAGGGCAGAAGAATTGATGCTTTTGAACTGTGGTGTTAGAGAAGATGCTTGAGAGTCTTTTGGACTGCAAGGAGATCCAGCCAGTCCATCCTAAAGGAGATCAGTCCTGGGTGTTCATCAGTAGGACTGATGTTGAAGCTGAAACTCCAATACTTTGGCCACCTGATGCAAAGAGCTGACTCATTTGAAAAGACCCTGATGCTGGGAAAGATTGAGGGCAGGAGGAGAAGGGGACGACAGAGGATGAGATGATTGGATGGCATCACAGACTCAATGGACATGAGTTTGGGTAAATTCTGGGAGTTGGTGATGGACAGGGAGGCCTGGTGTGCTGCAGTTCATGGGGTTGCAAAGAGTCAGACATGACTGAGTGACTGAACTGACTGACTGACTCACTCCATCTCTCAAAAGCATTGATGCTTTTGAACTGTGGTGTTGGAGAAAACAATTGAGAGTCCCTTGGACTGCAAGGAGATCAGACAAGTCCATCATAAAGGAAATCATTCCTGAATATTCATTTGCAGGACTGATGCTGAAGCTGAAACTTCAATACTTTGGCCACCTCATGTGAAGAACTGACTCCTTGGAAAAGACCCTGATCCTGGGAAGGATTGAAGGCAGGAGGAGAAGGGAATGACAGAGGATGAGATGGTTGGATGGCATCACCAACTCAATGGACATGAGTTTGGGCAATCTCCAGGAGTTGGTGATGGACAGGGAAGCCTGGCATGCTACAGTCCATAGGGTAGTTCAAAGAGTAGGACATGACTGAGGGACTGAACTGAACTCAACTCCATCTCTAGAAGTAAAGTTTCCCTCTATGGAACAAAACTGTGTGCCTCATGATATTTACAAAGACAACTGTTTTCACGTAGCTCATCATAGATGGGTCTTGTGTCTGAGTCTTGTGAAGTATAAAACATACTTAGCCATTACATCGTCTCTGTAAGCCCCAAGGAACATGATAGAAATTAGACTGACAGATCTGTTGACCAAAGTCCTCAAGGGAGATTCTTTATGTGGTGAAAAGCAGAAATGACCTTGGAATAATTTACAGTGTAGTGGTGGGAAGTGGGAAGAAACTTTTCAAAACACAATCTCTAGAAGTCCCAGCTCTCCCATTTGTCAGCTGTGTGCCCTTGCATAAAAGAAGATTCAAAACCTTTATTAGCTCACATGAATGTAAGAGGTGATCAGAGTGTGAATACACATGTCCTCAACCAGTCTTTTTCATATTAGAGTCAAGGGCTAAGGCCCCCAAACTTTGCCTTTGAAGTGAGACTTAACCTCAGCCTCTTCTGCCTCCTGAGCTCTAGTTCTCCTTGCCTATTCTGCCTGAAATGCCTGCCATTTAGAATAATTAGTTGTACTCAGACCTGACCGAATACTTGAATCATGTGGGAAGCTTTGAGAGCAAGCTATCATTCACTAGGCACCCATTAAGTGAAAGGTGATTTGTATACATTATCTCATTGGAACTTATCATAATCCTAATGAGGTAGATGCCGTTGTTGAGCCCATTTACAGTTGAGTCAAATGGGCCTTGTTCTCTCCCCTAGAGAATTTGATTTCATTGACCTGGGGTCTCAGACTTCTTAAAAAGTTTCCTAGTTTATTTTAATGGTAGACAGGTATGGCAGATCCTGACTAAGAGACTGATGGACACTGTTATGGACTGAATATTTGTGTCTCTTCTAAATTGTTGAATTTGGTCCACTCCTAAATATGTTGTAGCCCTAACCTCCAATGTTATGATATTTGGAGGTGAGGCTAGGACTAGTTGAGGTCATGAGGGTGGGACCCTCACAAAGGGATTAGTGTCCTTATAAGAAGAAGACAGAGAGCCCCCCTTTTTCTCTCCTTTCTCTCTCCCTCTCACACACACTTGTGTTTAGCAATATCATAATTACAGATTCAAAAATAAAATGATAGAATCAAGATGCTATGTCCCAAACAAGATAAGCCCAATGAAATTGACACCAAGATATATTATAGTCAAATTTCTGAAAACTAAAGACAAAGTATCTTGAAAGCAGTGAGAGAAAAAACTATGTTCACTATAAGGGAAAGCAACTTTAATAAGTGGATTTCTTATCTGAACTCTGGAGGACAAAAGGATGTAAGATTGCATTTTTCAGTGCTGAAAGAAACATACTGTCGATCAAGGATTTACATTGAGAATTAGTATCCTTCATGAATGAATGGGAAATCAAGACATTGTCAGATGAAGGAAAACTAAGAACATTTGTTGCCAGCATATTATTTAAAAGAATGGCTAAAGAAAGTTTTCTAAACAAAAAGAAATGATAAAAGAAAATATTTCAGAATATCAGGAAGGAATAAAACTCTTAGAATTTACTCTCTTCACAACTTTCTTATATAACCTGCACCAGGCACTTCCCTGGCAGTCTAGTGGTTAAGACTGTGCACTCCCAATACAGAAGACACAGATTCAATCCCTGGTAAGGGAATTAAGATCCCACATGCCACTTGGTGCAGCCTAAAAATTAAAAATAATTAACATGCAGCAGTGTTAACTATATTTATCATGTTGTATGTTATATCTCTATTTTTTAAAATAGTCTTTCTGTTCTTTTCTCTCTCTCTTCTTCTCCAGGATTCCCAAAGTTCATATGTTTCTCTTGATGCTGTCCCATAAGTCTCATAGGGTTTCTTCACTCTTTTTCATTCTTCTTATTTTTTGTTCCTCTGGATAATTTCAGATGACCTATTTTTGAATCCAAGACCACTCCCATAGAAAAGAAATGCAAAAAAGCAAAATGGCTGTCTGGGGAGGCCTTACAAATAGCTGTGAAAAGAAGAGAAGTGAAAAGCAAAGGAGAAAAGGAAAGATATAAACATCTGAATGCAGAGTTCCAAAGAATAGCAAGGAGAGATAAGAAAGCCTTCTTCAGTGATCAATGCAAAGAAATAGAGGAAAACAACAGAATGGGAAAGACTAGGGATCTCTTCAAGAAAATCAGAGATACCAAAGGAACATTTCATGCAAAGATGGGCTCGATAAAGGACAGAAATAGTATGGACCTAACAGAAGCAGAAGATATTAAGAAGAGATGGCAAGAATACACAGAAGAACTGTACAAAAAAGATCTTCACGACCCAGATAATCACGATGGTGTGATCACTGACCTAGAGCCAGACATCCTGGAATGTGAAGTCAAGTGGGCCTTAGAAAGCATCACTAAAAACAAAGCTAGTGGAGGTGATGGAATTCCAGTTGAACTATTCCAAATCCTGAAAGAGGATGCTGTGAAAATGCTGCACTCAATATGCTAGCAAATTTGGAAAACTCCTCAGTGGCCACAGGACTGGAAAAAGTTAGTTTTCATTCCAATCCCAAAGAAAGGCAATGCCAAAGAATGCTCAAACTCCCGCACATTTGCACTCATCTCACATGCTAGTAAAGTAATGCTCAAAATTCTCCAAGCCAGGCTTCAGCAATACGTGAACCGTGAACTTCCTGATGTTCAAGCTGGTTTTAGAAAAGGCAGAGGAACCAGAGATCAAATTGCCAACATCCGCTGGATCATGGAAAAAGCAAGAGAATTCCAGAAAAACATCTATTTCTGCTTTATTGACTATGCCAAAGCCTTTGACTGTGTGGATCACAATAAACTGTGGAAAATTCTGAAAGAGATGGGAATACCAGACCACCTGATCTGCCTCTTGAGAAATTTGTATGCAGGTCAGGAAGCAACAGTTAGAACTGGACATGGAACAACAGACTGGTTCCAAATAGGAAAAGGAGTACGTCAAGGCTGTATATTGTCACCCTGTTTATTTAACGTATATGCAGAGTACATCATGAGAAATGCTGGACTGGAAGAAACACAAGCTGGAATCAAGATTGTCGGGAGAAATATCAATAACCTCAGATATGCAGATGACACCACCAGAAAGTGAAGAGGAACTCAAAAGCCTCTTGATGAAAGTGAAAGTGGAGAGTGAAAAAGTTGGCTTAGAGCTCAACATTCAGAAAACGAAGATCATGGCATCCAGTCCCACCACTTCGTGGGAAATAGATGGGGAAACAGTGGAAATAGCATCAGACTTTATTTTTCTAGGCTCCAAAATCACTACAGATGGTGACTGCAGCCATGAAATTAAAAGATGCTTACTCCTTGGAAGGAAAGTTATGACCAACCTAGATAGCATATTGAAAAGCAGAGACATTACTTTGCCAACAAAAGTTCATCTAGTCAAGGCTATGGTTTTTTCTGTGGTCATGTATGGATGTGAGAGTTGGACTGCGAAGAAGGCTGAGCACCGAAGAATTGATGCTTTTGAACTGTGGTGTTGGAGAAGACTCTTGAAAGTCCCTTGGACTGCAAGGAGATCCAACCAGTCCATTCTCAAGGAGATGAGCCCTGGGATTTCTTTGGAAGGAATGATGCTAAAGCTGAAACCCCAGTACCTTGGCCACCTCATGCGAAGAGTTGACTCATTGGAAAAGACTCTGATGCTGGGAGGGATTGGGGGCAGGAGGAAAAGGGGACGACAGAGGATGAGATGGCTGGATGGCATCGCTGACTCAATGGACGTGAGTCTGAGTGAACTCCGGGAGTTGGTGATGGACAGGGAGGCCTGGCGTGCTCCGATTCATGGGATCGCAAAGAGTCGGACACGACTGAGCAACTGATCTGATCTGATCTGATTTTTCAATACATGGATTCTTTCTTCTGCTTGGTCAAGTCTGCTGTTGAACGTCTCAAATTTTTCTGTTCAGTCATTGTATTCTTTAATTCTTCAGCTCTAGGTTTTCTGGGTTTTTTTCTTTTTTTTAATGGCTTCTACTTCTTGGTGGATTATCATTTGTTTATGCATTGTTTTTCTAATTTTGTTTAGTTATCTTTTGTGTTCTTGTAATTTGCTGAACTTCTTTAAGTAGAGGAGGATTATTCTGAATTCTTTGTCACACAATTTATAGATCTTCACTTCTTTAGGGTCAATTATTGGCTCTTTATTAGTTTCCTTTGGTGGTATCTGATTTATTATTTCCTTTGGTTTACCTAATTTTTCATGATCCTTAGTATCCTTACATTGGCGTCTGTGCATCTGAGGAAGTGGTCTCTTCTTCCAGGTGTTACAGGATCATTTCAGTAGGGAAATAACTTCAGCAGTCAGATAACAACAGATAAATAACAGCAGCAGTCAGAACCTTCAGTTCTGCCTGGGTCATCTGGTGGGATTTTCTGTCCAGGTCTCTAATTGGATGAGGCTGCTGCCTGTGTTTTGAGGTCAGGTGGTGGCTGCTGTTGGGCTCCATGGTCACACGCTCCTGCTGGTTGGGCTTTGCCTTCAAATGGGGCTGCTTGCTGGTTTCCCTGGTGTGGTCTGGTTACTGGCCGGGGTCTGCAGTCATGCAGGGCAACTAGTTGGGCTCTGCAATCACATCTGATCAGCTAGGGTTGCAGGCTGTTGTTTCCTGACAGGGTAGTTTTACTGGCAGCATGGCCAGATGGGGCTGCAGACAGGGTTTTGCGATTGGATGGGGTCTCAGTCTGTGATATGCAATCAAGTGGGGCCACAGTCTGTGCCCTGAATTTGGGCGGATCTGCAGACTGGGCTCTGCAGTTATGCAGATAGCTGTCCATGCTCCACTGTTGATTGAGTTTGCAGTCTGAGTTTCCTGGTTAGATGGGGCCTCCAATTGTACCTAGAAGTTGGGTGCTGCTGGAGAGTCTGTTTCATGGTTGGATGGGGCTGCTTCCCAGGCTTCCTGGTTAGGTGAGGGCATGGGCTTTGCTCAGCAATTGACCAAGCTTTGCTGCCAGATAGGCCTGTGGGCTGGGCTCTGAAGCTGCCTAGGGTCACTCTTTGGGCTTTCTGCTCAGGTGGGGTGAGATCTTATGATCTGCAGTTCTTTAGGGCTTTTGGCTTGGATCTCTGCCCAGGTGGGGCTATAGGATGAGCTCTGCAGTTGCCCAGCATCTCTAGCCAGTCTCCCTGGCCAGGAAGGCCCACTTCTTGCTAAAATTTGTACTTTAGGAACATCAAACTGCTCTGATCTCACCATAAACTTACCCTGCTGGTTGTCACTTCAGGGCCCTGGTTTATGCTGTTACTCTGATTTGACCCCTCTAGGAAATATTCCCTGACATCTCCAGTCTAGGTTACATGATCTTCATCTGTGCTTCCACGGCACACACGCATTCCTTTATCACTACACTATTGTGCATTATTTAAATGACATTGTCCCTCTTCTCAATATCTTTTGAGCTCCTTGTGGGAAGGGAATGGCTCTTATCGATTATGATGTATGTTGCATTTGTCTCAGGGCTTGTGTGTTCACCATTTCACACAAAGAAAGGTGAACCCATACACGACCCAAGTGTGGTTAGTATTTTGTTAATGGATTGATTGATTCCTTCAAACAAGGAATTGTATTTATTTGAAGTAAATGGTTCCTATATTTAAAAATCTGAGGTGGAGAATTGTTTGGGCATTGCTTGTGCTAAGTTGCTTCAGTTGTGTCTGACTCTTTGGCACCTTATAGACTGTAGCCCGCCAAGCTCCTCTGCCCAAGGGATTCCCCAGGCAAAAATACCAGAGTGGGTAGCGATGGCCTCCTCCAGGGGATCTTCCCTGCCCAGGGATCAGACGCATATCTCTTACATCTCTGGGACTGGCAAGCGACTTCTTTACCACTAGCACCACTGGGCATTGCTTAACTGGAATCAAATTAGAGAGTCGTGGCTTTCAATATCAGCAGAGGCAATGTAAACTTAAAATTTTGAGAGTGAGAACCCATTGGATAGTATCCCAGTTTCCCTTCCTTCTCATGCCCTCCTACACATTTAGCTAACAGACAAACTAGCTCCTCCCTGACCTCAGCAGTCAGCCCTAAATATTACCCTCTCCTAGGTCTTAGAGAAAGAAGTCTTTGCCTTGTTACTAAGAAAAAAAAAAAAGGTCCTTACCCTCTTTCCACAAACTCCCAGAGTCCAGCTTTGCAAGGAGTCCCACTAACTGTGCCCTTTTTACGTCTTCATGGAAATTGAGCTTAGCATTTTTTTCCTTAATTTTTTTTAAATTTTATTTTATTTTTAAACTTTACATAACTGAATTAGTTTTGATTTCTTTAATTTTAATCAGTTTTGTAAAGATTCAGTTCAGTTCAGTTACTCAGTCGTGTCCGACTCTTTGCGACCCCATGGGCTGCAGCATGCCAGGTCTCCCTGTCCATCACCAACTCCCGGAGTCTACTCAAACTCATGTCCATCGAGTCGGTGATGCCATCCAGCTATCTCATCCTTTGTTGTCCCCTTCTCCTCCTGTCGCCAATCCCTCCCAGCATCAGGGTCTTTTCCAATGAGTCAACTCTTTGCATGAGGTGGCCAAAGTATTGGAGTTTCAACTTTAGCATCAGTCCTTCCAATGAACACCCAAGACTGATCTCCTTTAGGATGGACTGGTTGGACCTCCTTGCAGTCCATGGGACTCTTAAGAGTCTTCTCCAACACCACAGTACAAAAACATCAATTCTTCGGCGCTCAGCTTTCTTCAGAGTCCAACTCTTACATCCATACGTGACCACTGGAAAAACCATAGCCTTGACTAGACGGACCTTTGTTGACAAAGTAATGTCTCTACTTTTGAATATGCTATCTAGGTTGGTCATAACTTTCCTTCCAAGGAGTAAGCGTCTTTTAATTTCATGGCTGCAGTCACCATCTGCAGTGATTTTGGAGCTCCAAAAAATAAAGTCTGACACTATTTCCACCATTTCCCCATCTATTTCCCATGAAGTGATGGGACCAGATGCCATGATCTTAGTTTTCTGAATGTTAAGCTTTAAGCCAACTTTTTCACTCTCCTCTTTCACTTTCATCAAGAGGCTTTTTAGTTCCTCTTCACTTTCTACCATAAGCGTGGTGTCATCTGCATATCTGAGGTTATTGATATTTCTCCCGGCAATCTTGATCCAGCTTGTGCTTCTTCCAGCCCAGCATTTCTCATGATGTACTCCATATTAATACAGCAACAAAGCTATGGTTCTTCCTATGTATAGTCAAAACTTTGGTTTTTCCAGTAGTTATGTCTGGATGTAAGAGTTGGACCATAAAGAATGCTGTGCTGAAAAATTGATGATTTCAAACTGTAGTACTGGAGCAGACTTGTCACTTGGACAGCAAGGAGATCAAATCAGTCGGTCCTAAAGGAAATCAACCCTGCATATTCATTGGAAGGACTGATGCTGAAGCTCCAATACTTTGGACACCTGATGCAAACAGCCAGCTCATTGGAAAAGACCCTGATGCTGGGAAACACAGAAGGCTGGAGGAGAAGGGGATGAGAGAGGATGAAATGGTTGGATGGCATCACCGACTCAATGGACATGAGTTTGAACAAACTCTGGGAGATAGTTAAAGACAGGGAAGCCTGGAGTGCTGCAGTCCATGGGGTTGCAAAGAGTCAGGCATGACTTCGTGACTGAGCAACAACAATGCAGCAATGTTCTCTTACTTGTCATGCTGAATGTTGACTAGACAAAATAGGAGATGTCTCCAAGCACTCATTTTTGGTTGGAAGGATTCTGTTCTAAGGCTTCTTCACTCCAGTGAAGCAGGCTGTGCAATTACCTGCTTTAATGATATGGCTGGGAGTGAACTGGGTCAGGGACTTTGATACTTGCCCACTTTCTAACAACAACATCTTCTCTAAAAATGCTGGCAAGTATTTCCCTTCAAGTTAGTTTGGCATTATTATAGTTTTTCAAGCCAAAATATATTGGAGCTTTCTTAACTCTGATGCTTATGCTTCCAGGAATAATAGTGAGAACAGTGTTTTGAAAACCTGCTTTTTGGAGACTTTTGTCTCTTACATAACTGATGTGGCCAATTTATAATATGAAAGGCTTCAGAAATCAAATAATACCAACAGATTTTGCTCGAGGTTTACAGTTCTCTGTGTAAATCTTCTTTTATAAGAACTGATGAATAATAGATTGCTATGTAGGAGTCAATAGTACCAATGAGCAAGAATCAGTTTGTTCTTATTTTTAGTAGAATCAAAAGAAAACTCTCCTGATCTTAGAGGAAATGTTTTCAGTTTTTCACCACTGAGTATGATGTTAGTCATGGGTTTATAATAAATAGCCTTTATTATGTTGAGGTATTTTCCCTCTGTCCCCACTTTCTGGAGTATCAATTGATCATAAATTGATGTTGAACTTTATCAAAAATTTTTCTGCCTCCATTGAGATGATCAGATGATTTTTATTCTTCAATTTGTTAATGTGGTGTATCACATTGATTGATTTGCATATATCCTTGCATCCCTGGGATAGATCCCACTTAATCCTGCTATATGATCCTTTTAACGTAATGTTGAATTCGGTTTGTTAATATTTTATTGAGGATTTTTGCATGTATGGTCACCAGTTGTATTGGCCCGTCATTTTCTTTTTGTGTGATTTCTTTGTCTGATTTTGGTACCAGGGTGATCTGTCTCCTAAAGCAAATGAAACAAAAGCAAAAATAAACAAATGGGGCCTAATTAAACTTAAAAGCTTTTGCACAGCAAAGGAAACCATCAACAAAATGAAAAGACAACCTACTGAATGATAGAAGATATTTGCAAATGATATTTCAAATGATAAGGGGTTAATATTTCAACGTATATAAACAGCTCATATAGTGCAATATCAAAACCACAAATGACCCAATTAAAAAATGGAAAGAAGACCTAAATAGACATTTTTCTAAAGAGGACATGCAGATGGCCAATAGGCACATGAAAAGATGTTCAACACCACTAATAATCAAGGAAATGCAAATCAAAACTGCAGTGAATATCACCTCACACCTGTCAGAATGGCTGTCATCAAAAAGAACACAAATAACAAATGTTGGAAAGGTGTGGAGAAAAGGGAACCCTCATACACTGTTGGTGGGAATGTACATTAGTACAGCCACTGTGGAAAACAGTATGGAGGTCTCTCAAAAAATGAAAAATATAACTACCAAATGACCCAGCAATTCCACTTGTGGGTATATATCCAAAAAAAAAAAACACTAATTTGAAAAGATACATGTACCCCAATGTTCATAGCAGCATTATCTACAATTGCCAAGGTATGGAAGAAACCTAAGTGTCTATCGGCAGATTAGTGGATAAAAAAGATGTGGTATATATGTACAATGCAATACTAACTCAGTCATAAAAAATAAGGAAATTTTGCCATATGTAGTAGCATGGATGGACTTGGAGGGCATTATGCTAAGTGAAATGATGTCAGAGAAAAACAAACAGTGTATGACATCACTTATTAATATATGCATAATCTAAAAAATACAAAAAACTAGTGAATAGAGCAAAAAATAAGCAGACTCAGAGATAGAGAGAACTAACCAATGAGAAGAGGGATGCGGGATAGGCAATATAGTTAGGGGGTAAAAGGGTTATTATGGGATTATTTGAAATGTCATGCATGAAATTTTTAAAAATTCTAAAGCAGTAACAAGTGAAAAGAATCTTTCTTTCAATAAAAAAGATATGATTCGAGTCCATTAAAATGAAAATTAAATCTATTCATAAATTAAAAAAACAGAGAGAACTCTCTTCTGAAGGATTTATAAATCTATAAATTATATACCAAAATCAGCAGTATTTTTAAGAATGCAAGTGAGTTGTTGATAAATGACTCTGTGTGCATGTGTGTGCTAAGTTGCTTCAGTTGTGTCGAACTCTATGGGACCCTATGGACTGTAGCCCACCAGGCTCCTCTGTCAATGTGGATTCTCCAGGCAAGAATACTGGATTGCCACGCCCTCTTCCAGGGGTTCTTCCTGACACAAGGATCGAATCCACGTCTCTTGACTGGTATTCAGTAACTTCATCATGACAGGACACATTATTACAGGGGAGGAATCCACCTCCAGTATTTTGCCTTCAAAAGTTACATTTAAACAACTCTATGAAATAACTTCAGTTGAAGGAAACAGATTGGTATACGTGTTGGTTGTGTTTTGCAACTGGCCATCATTATTTGACTCTTATAGAAATACAGAGAAAACTAACTTTTTAAATAAAGCATTAAAATCTGTAAGTATCTGCAGGCTAACAGTTGATTCTTATGTGAATTGGCTGACAAGAAGGTTACTCAACCCACATGACTAAAATGGGTTACAAATTTACTGGAAATTAGGTGTGTGTGTGTGTGTGTGTGTGTGTGTGTGTGTGTGTGTGTGTTTGGCAATAAGGAATGGAAAGTAACTGCAGCAAATTCCTTTACTGACCTTCTCTTCTTAGACCCTCCAAACATTATCTCACTGTGTCCTGCTTTCTGTGATTTTACTTGTATTGTTCTCTGCTCATGTCCCAATTCTAGGCCAGGCCCAATTCTCAACATCATCAGACAGCTGTGATCATTATTAGGCATATGTTTGGCAATGAACACGTGTCAGAGTCTATGGTAGGCATGTTACAGACATGAGAACATTTATTCTCCATGAAACATTGTAAGATTGGTGGAGAGTGATAGGAGATGTTTTGAAGAAATAAACAAGAATCAGATCAGGTAGGAACTTTTGGGCCATAGCAGGAATTCAGATTTTATTCTGAATATTAAAGGATGTCATTGGAGGGTTTGGAGCCAAGGAATGATGCAGTCTGATTTACACCATAATGCAAATCCTCTGGTTGACCAATAGAGTGTTGACAGAAAAGGGTTAGGAGCAGAAGCATGGAAATCAGTAAGGAGGTTATTGAAATGATCCGGACAAAAGAGACTGGAATCTTTGACCATAGAGATAATGATGGGGTGGTAAGAAGTGCCTAGATTCTGGGTATATTGTGAAGAGGAAAGGGTTGACAGTTCTTGGCTCTTGGATTGGATGTAGGGTGGTACATGGTTTAAGATGGTTTAAGGTTTAAGATGACTCCAAGCCTTTTTTGCCTGAGCAACTGGATAAACAATGGTGTCATTTATTGTGATGAGGAACACTGGGGAAAGATTTGAAATGAGAATAAAAAGAATCAAGGGTTTAATTTTAGGCACATAAAGTTTGAGATGCTTATCAAATATACCAAGGAGAGGTCAGTTAGGTAGTTGGATATATGAATCTAGAGCTCAGGAAAATTTAACTGCTACACTTTCTCTCAGTGCTAGGAGCTAGAACATTATAGGAAGCTATTAGCCTAGGGTGGTAGAAAGACCAATGATCAACTTTTGTTATGAGGAACTAAATCAAGCTGCCACTGGCTGTGCTATATGTTCAATATCACTAAATAACAGAAATGTTTAGAATCTGTAGTAAGACCTGGTTCTGGACTACAATCTTGGGAACCCTGTAGGATCAACACAAAATATCAATAAAAGGCAATATGGAACCTAAAGAGTGTGGGAGAGGAACAAAATTATATTCTCTTCAAAATGAGTCTCCACACCAAAATTTCAAAACACATGAAAAAAATCTACACTAAGTAATAACACAACAAAAATAAACAACCAGAATATGAATGCATCCAGGAGGAAATGATTTAATGAAAAGGCATGTCAAAGATTTTTTTTTAAGTGTGTTGATGATGCTTGAAGAGCTATACAATTTTAATCAAAAATAGCAGAAAATTGTGAAACAAGAAGAAATTAAATTAATGAAAATGAGACCCAGTGGATATGAAAGAACCAATTAGAAATAGTGGAAAGAAAAATAAAGTCATTTAATTAATAAGAACCTATTGTATAACACAGGGAACTCTACCCAGTACTCTGTAATGATCTATATGGAAAAAGAATCTAAAAAAGAGGGGATATATGTATATGTATAATGGATTCACCTTGCTGTACACCTGAAATTAACACAACATTGTACATTGACTATACTTTAATAAAAATCAATTTTAAAACTTAAGAAATAAAATAAAGAGTATAAACTTGGGATTGGACACAGAGAAAAAAGCAAAGTGAAAAACTGTACTGAGGAATTATAAATGTAATGTGGAAAGAGAGGGTATTTTAAAAATATAACAGTGAAGAGAGATTGAAAGACTTCAGCAAATATCTTGCAGGATTTTGTGAGATGGTGAAGAGGATTTCTGAAAAATAATCTATTTGCTGATACAATAACACAAAAATTTCAGTACTGAAGAAACATCTGAGTCCTCAGTTCTGGAGGATACTTCAGGTATTAAGCAGTATAAATGAAAAATAAATACATAGCTAGACACATCAAAGTAACTATGTAGAACATAAAGGATTAACACTTTAAAAACTATCAGAAAAATTGATTACTTTTGAAGTAGCAGCAGTTAGACTCATGGTTAAAAAAAAAAAAAAGGCATTACCTTCAAAGTGCTAAAGAAAAGTAATTCTCACAAGTAAGGGTAGAATAAAATAATTTTTAGGTATGCAAAGACTCGGCAAATTTAGAAACAAGAAGCAATCATCTCACTAAAGAAACCCGTAAAAGATGTACTTACTAGGAAGAAAGGGAAAATTTAAGATACAGGAAAATGGTTAAAACAGAAATAGGTAACATGTATTGATAAATTTGGACTTCGCAGGTGGCTCAGTGGTAAAAATCTGCGTGCCACTACAGGAGACATGGGTTCAATTCCTGGGTCAAGAAGATCCCCACTCCAGTATTGTTGCCTGGAGAATTCCATGGACAGAGGACCCTGGTGGGCTACACTTCATGGGGTTGCAAAAAGTTGCAACTTAGCAACTAAACAACAACATTGATATATTTAATTAATTGGATGTAAAAACTGCTTCTGATGGTTAAGAAAATGTAAAATTAAACATGCTGTAGACAAAATCTGTAATGTTGGGGTGTTCAATTTGTAGTTATGCTAAAACCTGTGTCATATTGAGTAGGTGATTTAAAATTCTAAGTAATTGTAGACTGTGTCAGAAAAAGGTACAATTTTGTATGTTCTTAAAATATTAAGGGTAACTGGTTTTAAAAAGCTAAAAGTAGTGTGTATAGCTACAAAATATGCAAAGAAAAATAGAAAATTTCGTAACTCCAACTGAAAGCAGAAAAGGAGAAAACTGAAACAAAGAAAATGGTGCTAAACAGAAATCACAAAAAAGATAACAAAAATATTTCTAAAAATGTCAATAATCACCATGTGAACAGATTAATTTTATCTAAGTGGAATAAGAGATTGTCAGATTATTTATCAAAAAAAGTCAAGCTAATATGCTGTGTGCAAGATATGTACCTAAAACCAAATCAAGAATGTTGAAATTAGATCAATAAAACAAAAATATGCCATGTTAATGCTAACCAAAAAAGGCTAGTGAAGCAAAACAATATCAAATAAAATAGAATCTGAGAGAAAACGTGTTAATAAATATAAAGAGGAATGTTGCATTAAAACACAGCAATTAGATATAATAATCATGGATTTGTATGCCCCTAACAACATAACCTTGAAATGGGTACAGTAAAACTGCTAGATATACAGGGAGAATTTAGCAAATCCATAATTATAGTGAGAGGTTTTAGCATACCTCTCTTCAAAACAGGGACAATCAATTGGTATAATTTTCCAGAAGAGATTCCAAAATCATTGAGCATGTTAAGAATCAGAAAAATCCTGAAGTTACTTGGGAAAAGATAATCAACAGATGCCAAATGCAAGATGATGTAGTTGGTGAAATTACCTGATGACGGTTTTAAAGCAGCTTTAAAATGCTCTGATAAGTAAGGGCAGATGTTTTTGAAATAAATGGGAAGACAAAAAACTCTCAGGAAAGAAAAATGTAAAGGAGAAATAAATGGGAGATTAATTAATTAATTTTACAGATAGAAATATTGAGCTGAAGAATACAATTACCAAAATTAAAAAAATTCACTTCCTGGAATGAAGAGAATGGAGATGATGGAGTAAAGAGTCAGTGTTCTTGAAGAAAAATCAATAGGAATAATACTCTGAGCAACAGAGGGGAAAAACAATTGTAAGAAAAATGAAAGAGGCTTCAGGGATTTGTGGACCAATGCCAAAAAGTTTAATATTTATGTAATCTGAGTCCCAAGAGGTGAGGAATATGTGAGGCAGGAAGCATATTTGAAGAAATAGTTACTGAAAACTTTTCAAATTTGATGAAAGACATAAACCAAGAGATTATAAAAATTCAGAGAACCTCTAGCACTATTCTTAAAATTAAAAAATTATAAATTAGGCTTCATCAAAGTTTAAAATTTGATGGTATGGGGAGGGAGGTGGGAGGGGGGTTCTCCAAGTTGGCTATGAGAAAGACACTACAGGCTGGGAGAAAATATTTGCAAGTCGCATATCCAACAAAGAACTTGTAGCCAGTATATGTAAAGAATTCTTCAATTCAGTTCACTTCAGTCACTCAGTCATGTCCGACTCTTTGTGACCCTATGGACTGCAGCATGCCAGGCCTCCCTGTCCATCACCAACTCCCGAAATTTACAGAAACTCATGTCCATTGAGTCAGTGATGCCATCCAACCATCTCATCTTCTGTCGTCCCCTTCTCTTCCCACCTTCAATGTTTCCCAGCATTGGGGTCTTTTCAAATGAGTCAGCTCTTTGCATCAGGTGGCCAAAATATTGGAGTTTCAGCTTCAACATCAGTCCTTCCAATGAATATTCAGGGCTGATTTCCTTTAGGATGGACTGGTTGGATCTCCTTGCAGTCCAAGGGACTCTCAAGAGTCTTCTCCAACACCACAGTTCAAAAGCATCAATTCTTTGGCACTAAGCTTTCTCTACAGTCCAACTCTCACATCCGTACATGACCACTGGAAAAACCATAGCCTTGACTAGACGGACCTTTGTTGGCAAAGTAACAACTCTGCTTTTTAATATGCTGTCTAGGTTGGTCATAACTTTTCTCTTTAAGAGTTAAAGAACTCTTAAAAACCAAATAATAAGGAAACAAATAAGCCAATTTTATAAAAAGGGCAAAAGATTTGAAGAGAAACTTTATGAAAGAACATATGCATGCTTAGTCCCTCAGTCGTGTCCGACTGTCTGTGACCCCATGGACTGCAGCCTGCCAGGCTCCTCTGTCCATGGGGGTTCTTCAGGCAGGAATATTGGAGTGGATTGCCATGCCATGTATGGCAAATAAGCGTATTAGCCATTACAGAAATGTAAGTAAAAAACCACAATGGGACACCATGACACATACATTAAAATGGGTAAAATTTTAAAAGATTGGTCATCTCCAGTGGTGAGAAGGTGGAGGAACTGGCACTCTCATATAATGTTGGCAGAGCAATCACTTTGGAAGAAAAGGTTTGCATTTTTTTCCTTTTTTCTTTTATTTATTAACTTTATTTATTTTTTAGTTGTCAGTGGTTTTTCTTTGTTTTTGTTTTTGTTTTTACTTTACAATATTGTATTGGTTTTGCCATACATCAACATGCATCCGCCACGGGTGTATATGTGTTCCCCATCCTGAACCCCCCTCCCACCTCCCTCCCCATACCATCCCTCTGGGTCGTCCCAGTGCACCAGCCCCAAGCTTCCTGTATCCTGCATCGAACCTGGACTAGCGATTCGTTTCTTATATGATATTATACATGTTTTAATGCCATTCTCCCAAATCATCCCCCCCTCCCTCTCACACAGAGTTCCAAAAGACTGTTCTTTACACCTGTGTCTCTTTTGCTGTCTCGCATACAGGGTTGTCGTTACCATCTTTCTAAATTCCATATATATGCGTTAGTATACTGTATTGGTGTTTTTCTTTTTGGCTTACTTCACTCTGTATAATAGGCTCTAGTTTCATCCACCTCATTAGAACTGATTCAAGAATGCAAACTAGTACAGCCACTATGGAGAACAGTGTGGAGATTCCTTAAAAAACTGGAAATATTAACTTTATTTTTAATTAGAGGATAACTGTTTACATTGTTGTGTTGGTTTCTTTTGTACATCAACGTGAATCAGCTATAAGTATATATATCCCCTCCCTCCTGATCCCTCCCACCCACCCCTCTAGGTCATCACAGAGCACTGAGTTGAGCTCCCTATGTTATACAGCAGCTTCCCACGAGCTATCTATTTTACACGTGGAATGTATATATGTCAATGCTACTCTCTTAATTTGTCCCACCCTCTCCTTCCCTCATTGTGTCCAAAAGTCCATTCTCTATGTCTGTGTCCCTATTTCCACCCTACAAGTAGGTTCATCAGTACCATATTTCTAGATTCCATATATATGTTAATATGCAATGTTTGTTTTTCTCTTTCTGACTTACTTCACTCTGTATAACAAGCTCTAGCTTCATTCACCTCACTACAACTGACTCAATTTCATTCCTTTTTATGACTGAGTAATATTCCATTATATATATGTACCACAGCTTCTTTATCCATTCATCTGTCAATGCACATCTAGATTGCTTCCATGTCCTGGACTTTGTAAATAGTGGTTTGTTGTTCAGTTGCTAAGTCATGTCTGATTCTTTGTGACCCCATGGACTGTAGCATGCCAGGCTTCCCTGTCCTTCACTATCTTCCAGAGTTTGCTCAAACTCATGTCCATTGCATCAGTGATGTTATTCAACCATCTCATCCTCTGTTGCCTGCTTCTCCTCCTGCCATCAATCTTTCCCAGCATCAGGGTCTTTTCCAATGAGTTGGCTCTTCACATCAGGTGGCTAGTGTATTGGAGCTTCAGCTTCAGCAGCAGTCCTTTGCAGTCTCTTAAAAAGTTAAACACTCACCTACATGTGTTCTAACAATTCCATGCCTAGGGATTTATCTAGGAGAAAAGAAAGCATGTGTCCATACAAAGACTTGTACATGAATGTTTCTAGCACCTTTATTTGTAATAGTGAAGGGAAGCAACTGCCTGTGTTTCAACAAGTGAGTGGGCCAGTAGTTTATGGAAGAAAAATTGTGGAATACTACTCAGCAATAAAAAGGAATGAGCTTCTGATAAACACTACATGAATGATTCTCAAAATAACTAGGCTCAATGAAAGAAAGTAGACACAGAAGAGTATATGACCTGGGATTCCATTTATACAAAACTGTAGAAAATGTAAAGTAACCTATAAGTGACAGAATACAGTTTAATGGTTGCTTGGAAATGGCAAGGAAGGAGGAAGGAGGGATTACCAAGGGGCATAAGGAAGCATGAGGAGATTATGAATGGATATGTTCATTATTTGAATTCGAATTTATGGTGTGCCAGATGTATATGTATGTTAAAACTTATCAAATTGCATACTTTAAACATGGGTGGCTTGTTGTGAGTCACTTGCACCTTAGTAAAGCTGTTCAAAGCAAAAATAGAAACAAAAGGCCCAAAGACTAGGGCCAAATTTTAAGGTATTTTAGATGATAAAATGTCTTCCTCCCATGGCACAGTTAGATAGTATATTTGACACCTGGAGGGGCATAATATTTTAAAATTTTTTATTGATGTATTTAGGCCACAGTGGGTCTTTGAAGCTGTGCAAGGGCTTTCTCTAGTTGTAGCGAATGGGGACTACTCTTCACTGTAGTGCATGGGCTTCTCACTGTGGTGGCTTCTCTTGTTGCAGAGCATGGGGCTCTAGGCATGCAGGGTTAGTGGTCGTGGCTTGTGGGTTTAGTTGCCCTTCAGCATGTGGAATCTTCCCAGACTAGGGACTGAACCACATGCTCTGCATTGGCAGGCAGATTCTTAACCACTGGACAACAAGGGAAGTCTGAGGCGTAATTTTTTAAAACAGTTATATTAAGATATTATCTACATGCCATACAATTCAACCATTTGATGTACAATTAACCATTTAATGTGCATAATTCAATGATTTTTAATGTATTCATTGAGTTGTATTTTTATTAATAGAAATATGCATGAGTTAAAATGAGTAATTATAATCTGAAAGAAAATTCAGTGTAATTTTCCTTGATACAACATTTTGTGTACAATTACCACAGTAAAAACTTATAAGGAAATTTCAAAAAGACCAAAGCATGTGCAAAAGGTACAATTTAGGCAAACAACAGTTATACAACTGTAATACCAGTTATTTTATTTTGATATTTATGTAGTATTAAAATGATGAAGAATTAAATGATACATTTCATGTTTAAAGATATTGCTCAAATTCAGTGAAAATATTTATTTTTACGTGTAGTAAAGGTTTTACTATGCCCCAAATTCTACTCTTCAAATTACCTACTTGGTTTCACACATTAATGCAAACAAGTAATGATGTAGAATCAGAGCTGAAGTAACTCAAGTTGTTCCTTGTCTTTATAATCACTATGCTATAATTTTTAATTAGAATCTATTTTTTAAACATGGAGTATGTTTATTGTATATTGCCACAAGGATTGCAATCCAAAAGTGTGCTCAAAGGAAACGCAAACAATTCTAAATTGTTAAGGACTTACTTTAGAAAAGAACAGCCTGAGTCTGGGGCCAACTATTTTAAAAGAATCTATCTAAATTAACTTTTCCCTGTAGAATAAAATAATTAAAACATGAATACTAAAAGTTGGCCAATTTGAACGTTACCTATATATTACAGGGCTTTCCTTGTGGTTCAGCTGGTAAAGAATCCGCCTGCAATGCGGGAAACCTGGGTTTGATCCCTGGGTTGGGAAGATCCCTTAGAGAAGGGAAAGGCTACCCACTCCAGTATTCTGGCCTGGAGAATTCCATGGACTGTATATTCCATTGTGTCACAAAGAGTCGGACACGACTTTCACTCACTCACTATATATTACAACTTAACATTAACCACAGCAGTCTTTTAGAACTTAGACCAAAGAAGAAAATTAAGAGGGGAAAATTTAGAAATGCTTGGTTATGGTGCTAATAAAAACAAGACTGACTTTTACTGGGTTTTATTGTTCTAATATCAAAAATCTCTGCTGATACTGTATTCCTTTATTGCTACAGGTTGGCAGAGTACCCCTACCACCCCACCCTGGGTAGGTTACTGCTATACTGCAAGCTTCTTATTAAAAAAAACAAACAAACAAACAAAAAAAAACTTTTAAATTTTTATTGGGGTAGAGCCCATAAACAATGCTGTTATGGTTTCAGGTGGACAGCAAAGGGACTCAGCCATACATATACATGTACCCATTCTCCTCTAAACTCCCCTTCCATCCAGGCTGCCTCATGACATTGAGCAGAGTTCCCTGTACTATACACTAGGAACTTGTTGGTTATCCATTTTAAATATAAGTGTGTACTTGTCCATCCCAAACTCCCTAACTAACCCTTCCCACCATCCTTCCCCTCTGGTAACCATAAGGTTATTGCAGAGTATTGAGCAGAGTTCCCTGTGCTGTACAGTAGGACCTTGTCAGTTATCCATTTTGAATATAGCATTGTGTATACTCCACTGCAAGCTTCTTAACAAATGGCCTAATTGCTATTGAGTTTGTGGCCTCCAAACACCATTATTTCAGTATTAATTGCTGTTGGTGACTTTCTGTACAGTGAGCCTTTTTGCCCTTCTGGGGGCCTTTAGTTGCTTACAGCATTGGGTGGGGTACAGTATACATCACAGTGACATAAGTGAGCTGGAGGTGTTGGTCTTTTCACCTGCCTTTTGGTCAGGGTTGGGGGGAGCATCATTATCACCCACCACACATTAAACCCTCCTCCCATCTAGAGTCTGGCAAACTCAGCTCTGAAATTGCTCTCCCCTTCCACCCCAAACACACATGGAACCACCAAATCCCTTTTTCTTCTTGTCCTTGAGACAAAGTGTTGAGGAAGCTGATCTTCATTTCTTAGTCCTCAGCTGGTCCTTATCCTCCAGTGTCTGGCTATCCTGCCAGTCTGGCCCCCAGCCCTCCATAACTTCACCTCCCTCCCTCCTCACATGCCTACCTCTTCCTTTCCTTTCTTTCCTCCCGCCCACAGACTCACACATCTCCTTTTTCCAACTTGCTGATTTTATTGTATTCAGCATCCATATACCATGACGGTCTCAAAATTGTCCCTATGTCTTTGACCGTTTCTTCATAGCTGCTTCCATAGACACAGCTCGTTCTAGTGCTCTGACCCAGGCTCTACATTTACTGTTCACACAGGAAGTTACTTTGAATGGTTGGATTTTCCATTGCTTCTTATAACTACTCAGCTTGTGCTTATATGAATTGTTTTTCAGTCTATGGTAACAGATGAATGTTGTGGGCCTTATCCTTCTGTTAGATACCCTTGGATAAGAAGGGAATGGTTGAGATTTTTTTCTTGATTTATTTTGAAGGGTCCTTCTTATGCTCATGTTTTTCTGCTCCTGGAAAGGCAACAGGCTGAGTCAGCAGGACTTTGGTTTGGGAAAGGAGGATGGGAATGTTATAGGAAAGGGGACTTCATGGGTAGAGATGTGACTTGAGGCAGGCATTTGTGCCTGGCAAGGGTAGGATAGGAGTCTTGGGGAGATCTATGGGGAGGCAAGGAGCATGGGTAGGGTCACTGACTTTGGTCTTTGATTGACAAGGAGTCCATTGTTCCTTCTTTTTGATTCTTGGGGCTAACTGTTCTGTGTTTGTGTTTTCTGCATTTATGTTAACCTCCTCTGGTGTGCAGATCTCATCAGCCATAGTTAAGCCTTTAGTGGTGTCTATCCCAGGGCTCCTGACCTCTCTTTATATATACCATCCCCTAGGCAAAGGGGAGCCACACCCTTCAGCTTTGTTTGCTCATCAAGTGGCTCTCTGAGCTAATAATAGCCTTGAGGTGGCTTGTACCTCACAAAGCCCTACTCCTGACACCTCTGTGCAGAGGGGAGGACAAGATGCTGTGGTTGGAAAAAAAGGGATATTTCCTCAGTACCCTCTAAATATCCATGCCAACGTGACTTGCTACCCCTCCTCATTTCCCCATCTTCATTTATGGTGGGTCTCATGGCAAGGAGAGAGTGTTTTCTCCAAGACATTTCCACACACCCACTCCCATTCAGTGGTTCATTCTGTTCTCTGACATCATTTAGTATAAGCTATCATCGTGGATGTCTTACCTAAAATCCCTCCAACATAATGTGACCTTATTTAATTCTCCAGGGATATGCAAATGATTCCACCTCCCTCCAGCAAGGTTCCCTCTTGTGCCTCTGTATGGCCCATGAAGGAAGAAAGTTTTGTTGTTTGCTTCTACATCTTTATTTATTTATAAATACTTATTTGGCTGCACTGCATTTGGTGCACTGTCTTAGTTGAGGCATGTGGGATATTCAATCTTCCTTGCAGTATGTGAGATCTTTAGTTGCAACATGTGGGATCTTGTCCCCTGACCAGGGATCAAACCCAGGCCCCCTGCATTGGGAGTGCAGAGTCTTAGCCACTGGACCACCAGGGAAGTCCCTCTATATTTTTAAATGATTGAGACAAAAATTGAAGAATATTTCATGACATGAAAATTATATGAAATACACATTTTAGTGTCCATAAAAGTTGTATTAGAATATAAATACACTCACTCATTTAAGTTATTTTCTGGTTGCTTTCACCTACCACAGATTTGAGTAGCTGTGATAAAGACTGTACAACCAGACAAGATGGTGGAGGAGTAGGTGGACATGAAGTACATCTCTCTCCATGGGTATATCAGGAAGACACCTTCAGACACAGAAGTGCATGCAGAACACCAGCTGGGAGTGGACAGGATTACCTGACCAGTGGAGAAGAATATATAGAACCATGAAAAACTGGGTAGGACAAAGGAACTAGGGGGAAAAACAGAAGTATTAGTAGGACTGGACCTACCCTCAGCAGGTGGGGGAACTGAAGCAGGGGTCTGATCCCCACAGCAGGGCAACTGTCCGAGTCAGAGGAGAAACATTTAAGGCTGAGAGTGAAACAGATGATCTGTGGCAGCCTAAATGGAATGAGAATCAGACAGTCCTTGTGGCAGCCATAGATATGCTGGGCAGGAACGTGGATCTCCTGGAAGGTGAAGAGGCTGGGAGCTGGAGGTTAGGGATTGTGGAGCAATCCCAGTGCATCAGCTGCTGTTGACTGTGGAGGGACAGATCGGGGGGGATATGAGGTAGGAGATTGTGGTGGGAAATGCCTGTGGAGGAAAGCCAGGCAGCCATGGAAGCAAGGCGATACTGCTGAGTCACGCATAGGGGGTGGAGCCATCACCATAGCCTCTCTCTCTTCACACGTCAGCACCAGAAGCTGAACAATAGAGAGGCTGCCCCATCAAATGCCTGACACACTGAACTATAGAGTAGGACCCCATCCAGGGTGCCCCTTTAAGTGCTTGATGCGCTGATCTACAGAGTAGGACCCCAGTCAGGGGGGCCCCTCTATGTGCCTGACTCACAGAACAACAGGGAAGGACCCCAGGCAAGGGATCCCTCTTAAGTGCCTGAATGGTGGGAGCTACGGAGAAAGATTGGCCAAAGAGGTTTTCTAATCACCAGCTACAAGAGGCTTGAAAAAAGATTCTGATAGGGCCATAACTCCTGCTGCAGAGGCAGTTTGTGTCCCTGAACACTTGGCGCCACCAGGGTCCCTGCAAGCCAAGCAGCTGCACCACCTTCACGCTCAACTCACACTGGGCAGAGCTGCCACAGGCAAAAAAAAAAAAAAGTCTTGTGTTTATGTGCGCGGAGCCACTTCGGTCCTGTCGGACCCTTTGTGACCCTGTAGACTGTGGCCTTCCAGGCTTCTCTGTCAGAGAAGGGGTTCTCCAGGCAAGAATACTAGAGCGTATTGGCCTATACCCGTTGCCATACCCTTCTAGAGCACTATATTTCCTGCTTCCCTAGCCACCAACCCCCCTCAGTACCTGGTGCTGCCGGAACCCCTGCGACCCAAGCAGCTGCACCACTTCCACACCTGAACCTCACAGGGGCAAACCCAAGCCTTCCAGGGCAGCCTCAGAAACTAAACCCCAGTGGACAACCCACATGTAGAGGTGGAAATAAAACCACAATTGAAACCCAGCGGCAGTATGGCTAAGAAAGAAGACCCAAAACCTTCCCACCAGCTGTACAAGCTGCAAATTAAATCCACACGATCAACTAAGCAGACTCTGTGTCTATGGAATATATAAAAGGCCATTGAGAGCACCCACAAAAGAAAACACACTAACTCTGACAGCTGTGGACATTGGAGGCAAGAACACACAGGAATAGGACCAGATTAGAATCTGAGCAGCCCCTACAGCAGGTCCAGAGATCAGTACAGTATTGGAGGGCATCCTAGGGAGGTAAGGTGGACTGTGATTCCGAGTACAGGAAAGGACTCTGACAGCAGTGACACAAGAAAAACATTTATTATTATTATTTTTTGACTTGTTCTGTAGATTCTTTTGGATCCCACCCCCGCCCCCCCGCCTGTTGTAGTTGTTGATTTTATTGGTACTAAGAAAGCCAATTAAGATTTTGAGCTTTTTTTTTTTCTTTTTCCTCAGTCACATTTTTTTTTTATTGTTGTCATAAACCTCTGCCTCTACATTGGGCTTTTGCAGTTCTGTGGAGTTTTCCTCTTTTTTTAATTTTAATTTTTTAAACCTATTATTATTTTTTCTACATTTATTCTTTTGTTTGCTTTTCCTACTATTCTTTTCCCCTTGCAGTTAATCTTTAACATATATAAATCTTCTTTATCTACCTCTGTTTAGCTTTGCATATCTATTCTTTCTTTCTTTTCCTTCTCTCCTTTCCTCTCAACATATTTGTTAGTTTTTTCTTCAAAATATTTTAAAAGTAATTTATTTATTTTAATTGGAGGCTAATTACTTTACAATGTTGTAGTGGTTTTCACCATACATTGACATGAATCAGCCATGGGTGTACATGTGTCCCCCATCCTGAACCCTCCTCCCACCTCCCTCCCCATCCCATCCCTCAGGGTCATCCCAGTGCACCAGCCCTGAGCACCCTGTCTCATGCATCGAATCTGGACTGGTGATCTATTTCACATATGGCAATATACATGCTTAAATGCTATTCTCTCACATCATCCCACCCTCGCCTTCTCCCACAGCATCCAAAAATCTGTTCTTTACATCTGTGTCTCTTTTGCTGTCTTACATATAGGGTCATGATTACCATCTTTCTAAATTCCATATATATGCGTTAATATGCTGTATTGGTGTTTTTCTTTCTGACTTACTTCACTCTGTATAATAAGCTCCAGTTTCATCCACCTCATTAGAACTGATTCAAATGCATTCTTTTTAATAGCTGAGTAATATTCCATTGTGTATATGTACCATAGCTTTCTTATCCATTCATTTGCCAGTGGACATCTAGGTTCCTTCCATGTTCTAGCTATTGTTAGTTTTATTTTCATTGCATTATTCCCCAACTGGCACCTTGCTTTAGTTTTGTTTTCCAGTTTGTGCTTTAATTAGTTTTGTTCTGGTAGTTATAATTTTTAGTTTCCTTTGTTCGCTGGGTCAATTAATTGTACTTAATTTTTGTTGGACTGTTTTGATTTTGCTTATGGGTGTATATGTATATGTGTATATTCAGTCACACTTTCTATTACTGTTATAAACCTCTGCCTCTACATTGGGTTTTGCAGTTCTGTGGAGTTTTCCTTCAGCAACACATTAAAATGCTCATACACCATGATCAAGTTGGATTTATTCCAGGGATGCAAGGATTCTTCAATATACAGAAATCAGTCAATGTGATACACCATATTAACAAATTGAAAGATAAAAACCATATGATCATCTCAATAGATGCAGAAAAAGCCTTTGACAAAATTCACCACCACCTATTTATGATCAAAACTCTTCAAAAAATGGGCATAGAAGGAACCTATCTCAACATAGTAAAGGCTATATATGATAAGCCTATCAATTCAATTCAGTTCAGTCACTCAGTCGTGTCCGACTCTTTGTGACCCCATGAACCACAGCATGCCAGGCCACCCTGTCCATCACAAACTCCTGGAGTACACCCAAACCCATGTCCATTGAGTCGGTGATGCCATCCAACCATCTCATCCTCTGTCGTCCTCTCCTTCTCCTGCCCTCAAACTTTCCCAGCATCAGGGTCTCTTCCAATGAGTCAGCTCTTCACATCAGGTGGCCAAAGTACTGGAGTTTCAGCTTTAGCATTAGTCCTTCCAATGAACACCCAGGACAGATCTCCTTTAGGATGGACTGGTTGGATCTCCTTGCAGTCCAAGGGACTCTCAAGAGTCTTTTCTTTTCTTTTTTTTTTTTTTTTTAAATTTTATTTTATTTTTAAACTTTACAATATTGTATTGGTTTTGCCAAATATTGAAATGAATCCGCCACAGGTATACATGTGTTCCTCATCCTGAACCTTCCTCCCTCCTCCTTCCCCATACCATCCCTCTGGGTCGTCCCAGTGCACCAGCCCCAAGCATCCAGTATCGTGCATCAAACCTGGACTGGAGACTCGTTTCATACATGATATTTTACATGTTTCAATGTCATTCTCCCAAATCTTCCCACCCTCTCCCTCTCCCACAGAGTACATAAGACTGTTCTATACATCAGTGTCTCTTTTGCTGTCTCATATTTCCAACACCATGGTTCAAAGCATCAATTCTTCTGCGCATAGCTGTCTAGGTTGGTCATAAGTTTTCTTCCAAGGAGTAAGCATCTTTTAATTTCATGGCTGCAGTCACCATCTGCAGTGATTTTGGAGCCCAGAAAAATAAAGTCTGACACTGTTTCCACTGTTTCCCCATCTACTTCCCATGAAGTGATAGGACCAGATGCCATGATCTTCGTTTTCTGAATGTTGAGCTTTAAGCCAACTTTTTCACTCTCCACTTTCACTTTCATCAAGAGGCTTTTGAGTTCCTCTTCACTTTCTGCCATAAGGGTGTTGTCATCTGCATATCTGAGGTTATTGATATTTCTCCTGGCAATCTTGATTCCAGCTTGTGCTTCTTCCAGTCCAGCGTTTCTCATGATGTACTCGGCATGTAAGTTAAATAAACAGGGTGACAGTATACAGCCTTGACGTACTCCTTTTCCTATTTGGAACCAGTCTGTTGTTTTATGTCCAGTTCTAACTGTTGCTTCCTGACCTGCATACAGATTTCTCAAGGGACAGGTCAGGTGGTCTAGTATTCCCATCTCTTTCAGAATTTTCCACAGTTTATTGTGATCCACAGCGTCAAAGGTTTTGGCATAGTCAATAAAGCAGAAATAGATGTTTTTCTGGAACTCTCTTGCTTTTTCAGTGATCCATCAGATGTTGGCAATTTGATCTCTGGTTCCTCTGCCTTTTCTAAAACCAGCTTGAACATCTGGAAGTTCACAGTTCGCACATTTCTGAAGCCTGGCTTGGAGAATTTTAAGCATCACTTTACTAGCGTGTGAGATGAGTGCAATTGTGTGGTAGTTTGAGCATTCTTTGGCATTGCTTTCTTTGGGATAAGTCTATAGCAAACATTCTCAATGGTGAAAAATTGAAAGCATTCCCCCTAAGATCAGGAACATTATAAGGGTGTCCACTTTTGCCACTATTATTTAACATAGCTCTGTGAGTCCTAGCTATAGCAATCAGAAAAGAAAAAGAAATAAAAGGAACCCAGATCAGAAAAGAAGAAGTAAAGCTCTCACTGTTTGCAGATGACATTATACTATATATAGAAAACCCTAAAGATAGTATCAGAAAATTATAGAGTTAATCAGTGAATTTAGCAAAATTGCAGGATACAAAATCAATACACAGAAATCATTTGCATTTCTATATACTAACAATGAAAATCAGAAAGGGAAATTAAGGAATCAATCCCATTCACCATTGCAACAAAAATTCAATATCTAGGAATAAGCTTACCTAAGGAGACAAAGGAACTGCACATGGAAAATTATAAGACACTAATGAAAGAAATCAAAGATAACATAAACAGGTGGAGAGATATTCCATGTTCCTAGGTAGGAAGAATCAATATTGTGAAAATGACTATATTACCAAATGCAATCTACAGATTTAATGCAATCCCTATCAAATTACCAATGGCATTTTTCACAGAACTAGAACAAAAAATTTTCATAATTCATATGGAAAAACAAAAGACCCCAAATAGCCAAAGCATTCTTGAGAAAGAAGAATGGAGCTGGAGGAATCAACCTTCCTGACTTCAAGTTATACTACAAAGCTACAGTCATCAAGACAGTATGGTACAGGCACAAAAACAGAAATATAGACCGATGGGACAAGATAGAAACCCCAGAAATAAACCCATGCACCTATGGGTACCTTATTTTTGACAAAGGAGGCGATAATATACAATGGAGCAAAGACAGCCTTTTCAATAAATGGTGCTGGGAAAACTGGGCAGCTATATATAAAAGAATGAAATTAGAACACTTCTTAACATCATACAAAAAGATAAACTAGAAAAGGATAAAGGACCTAAATGTAAGACCAGAAACTATGAAACTCTTAGAGGAAAACATAGGCAGAACACTCGATGACATAAATCAAAGCAAGATCCTCTATGACCCACCTCCTAGAGGAATGGAAATAAAAACAAAAGTAAACAAGTGGCACCTGATTAAACTTAAAAGCTTTTGCATAGCAAGGAAAACTATAAGCAAGGTGAAAAGACAACCCTCAGAATGGGAGAAAATAATAGCAAATGAAACAACTGACAAAAGATTATTTTCCAAAATATACAAGCAGCTCATACAACTCAATACCAAAAAAAACAAACAACCCAATCAAAAAGGGGGAACAAGACCTAAACAAACATTTCTCCAAAGAAGACATACAGATGGCTAAAAAACATGAAAAGATGCTCAACATCGCTCATTATTAGAGAAATGAAAATCAAAACCACAATGAGATATCACCTCACATCAGTCAGAATGGCCATCAGCAAAAAGTCTACAAACAATAAATGCTGGAGAGGGTGTGGAGAAAAGGGAATGCTCTTACACTGTCGGTGGGAATGTAAATTGATACAGCCACTATGGAAGCTGGCATGGAGATTCCTTAAAAAACTAGGAATAAAATCACCATATGACCCCGCAATCCTACTCCTAGGCATATACCCTGAGGAAACCAAAATTGAAAGAGACACATGTATTCTGTTGTTCATTGCAGCACTATTTGCAATAGACAGAACATAGAAGCAATCTAGATGTCCATCAACAAATGAATGGATAAAGAAGTTGTGGTATATATACACAATAGAATATTACTCAACCATAAAAAGGAACACATTTGAGTCAATTCTAATGAGGTGGATGAACCTAGAACCTATTATACAGAGTAAAGTGAGTCAAAAAAGAAAGATAAATACCATATTCTAATGCATATATACAGAATCTAGAAAAATGGTACTGAAGAATTTATTTACAGGGCAGCAATGGAGAAACAAGCATAGAGAAAGACTTATGGATGTTGGGAGAGGGGAGGAGAGGGTGAGATGTATGGAAAGAGTAACATGGAAACTTACATTACCATGTGTCAAATAGATAGCCAATGGGAATTTGCTGTATGGCTCAGGAAACTCAAACAGGGACTCTGTATCAATGTAGAGGGGTGGGATGGGGAGGGAGATGGGAGGGAGATCCAAAAGGGAGGGGATATATGTATACCTATGGCTGATTCACAAACTGGAATCAAGATTGCCGGGAGAAATATCAATAACCTCAGATATGCAGATGACAACACCCTTATGGCAGAAAGTGAAGAGGAACTCAAAAGCCTCTTGATGAAAGTGAAAGTGGAGAGTGAAAAAGTTGGCTTAAAGCTCAACATTCAGAAAACGAAGATCATGGCATCCGGTCCCATCACTTCATGGGAAATAGATGGGGAAACAGTGGAAACAGTGTCAGACTTTATTTTTCTGGGCTCCAAAATCACTGCAGATGGTGACTGCAGCCATGAAATTAAAAGATGCTTACTCCTTGGAAGGAAAGTTATGACCAACCTAGATAGCATATTCAAAAGCAGAGACATTACTTTGCCAACAAAGGTTCGTCTAATCAAGGCTATGGTTTTTCCTGTGGTCATGTATGGATGTGAGAGTTGGACTGTGAAGAAGGCTGAGCACCATAGAATTGATGCTTTTGAACTGTGGTGTTGGAGAAGACTCTTGAGAGTTCCTTGGACTGCAAGGAGATCCAACCAGTCCATTCTGAAGGAGATCAACCCTGGGATTTCTTGGGAAGGAATGATGCTAAAGCTGAAACTCCAGTACTTTGGCCACCTCATGCGAAGAGTTGACTCATTGGAAAAGACTCTGATGTTGGGAGGGATTGGGGGCAGTAGGAGAAGGGGATGACAAAGGATGAGATGGCTGGATGGCATCGCTGACTCGATGGACGCGAGTTTGAGTGAACTCCGGGAGTTGGTGATGGACAGGGAGGCCTGGCGTGCTGCAATTCATGGGGTCGCAAAGAGTAGGACACGACTGAGCGACTGATCTGATCTGATCTGATGGCTGATTCATGTTGAGGTTTGACAAAAACCAGCAAAAGTCTGTAAAGCAATTATCCTTCAATAAAAAAAATTAATTAAAATAAATAAATAAGTAAAAGAGTGTACAGCCAGCAACACATAAACTATTATTTGTTCCTTAACAGAAAAAAATTGTTGACTCCTCCACTGTTCTGTTCCATCTATTTGCCTGTCTTTATGCCAATACCACACTATCTTGATTACTGAAATTTTATAAGACCTAAAATAAGCCAGTGTAGATTAATTTTACTCTTTTTCTACATGACCCATTTTGGGTATTCTAGGCCACTCACATAGTCATGTATTAGATTGGTGCAAACATAATTGCGGTTTCAGATTGTGAATTTTAAATCATCATAAATAGGCTCAAACACATCTTTATTAATCAAAGTAGGAACCATTACAACCAACACACTTTTGCCAATGAGAAAGAAGTTTGTTTATTTCTGTAGCATGAAAATTTGTGCTTTGGGATTCAACGAATTCTTGGAAAGCATTTTCTGCCTCCTGCTGGTTGTGGAAGCATTTTCCCTACAAAACGTGGTCAAAATGCTTGAAGAAGTGGTAGTTGGTTGGCAAGAGGTCAGGTGAATATAGCAGATGAGGCAAAACTTTGTAGCCCGATTTGTTCGACTTTTGAAGCGTTGGTTGTGTGCTGCACGGTTGGGCGTTGTCATGGGGAAGAATCGGGGCCATTCTGTTGACAAATGCTGGCTGCAGGTGTTGCAGTTTTTGGTGCATCTCATAGAAGTATGCTCATTGCTGAGCAGGCTGAGCATACTTAGCAGGTGTAATGGTTTCACTGGGATTCAGAAAGCTGTAGTGGATTAGACCAGCATCAGACCACTGGACAGTGACCAAGACCTTTTTTTTTTTTTGGTGTAAGTTTGACTCTGGGAAGTGCTTTGGAGCTTCTTCTCAGTCCAACCACTGAGCTGGTCATTGCTGGTTGTCATATAAAATTCACTTTTTGTCGCACATCACAATCCGATTGAGAAATGGTTCATTATTTTTGCACAGAATAAGAGAAGATAACGCTTCAAAACAATGATTTTTTTGATTTTTGGTCAGCTCATGAGACACCCATTTATTGAGCTTTTTCACCTCTCTAATTTGCTTCATTTGCCTATGTGAAGTGAAGTGAAAGTTGCTCAGTTGTGTCTTTGAAACCCCATGGACTATAGGCTGCCAGGCTCCTCTGTCCATGGAATTCTCCAGGCCAGAACACTGGAGTGGGCAGGTGTTCCCTTCTCCAGGGGATCTTCCCAACCCAGGGATAGAATCCCGGTCTCTCACATTGCAGGCAGATTCTTTACCGTAAGAGCCACCAGTGAAGTCCTGAATGCCAAAGAACGTTCAAACTACTGCACAATTGCACTCATCTCACACGATAGCAGAGAAATGCTCAAAATTCTCCAAGTGAGGCTTCAGTAGTACATGAACCAAGAACTTCCAGATATTCAAGCTCGATTTAGAAAAGGCAGAGGAACAGAGAGCAAATTGCCAACATTGGTTTGATCATGGAAAAGGCAAGAGAATTCCAGAAAAACATCTACTTCTACTTCATTGACTACACTAAAGCCTTTGACTGTGTGGATCACAACAAACTGTGGAAAATTCTTAAAGAGATGGGAATACCAGACCACCTTACCTGCCTCCTGAGAAACCTGTATGCAGGTCAAGAAGCAACAGTTTGAACCATACATGGAACAATGGACTGGTTCCAAATTGGGAAAGGAGTACATCAAGGCTGTATATTGTCACCTTGATTATTTAACTTATATGCAGAGTATATCATGCAAAATATCAAGCTGGATGATTCACACTGCTGACCTGTACCTCTGCAGGAGACACACAAAGATCTGGCTCAGTCTCCGTGGGGTCTCTGGGTCCTGGTGCACACAAGGTTTTGTTTGAGTGGCTGAACTGACTGACTGATGGTTTATTGTTGTTGTTGTTCAGTCACTAAGTTATGTCCAATTCTTTGTGACCCATGGACCTCAGCATGTCAGGCTTCTCTGTCCTCCATTATCTCCTGGAATTTGCTCAAATTCATCTCTATCGAGTTGCTAATGCTATCTAATCACCTTATCCTCTGCACCTCCTTCTCCTTTTTCCTTCAGTCTTTCCCAGCATCAGTCTTTTCCAACGAGTTGGCTCTTCGCACCAGGTCGCCGAAGTATTGGAGCTTCAGCTTCAGCAACAGTTCTTCCAATGAATATTCAGGGTTAATTTCCTTTAGGATTAATTGGCCTGATCTCCTTGAAGTCCAAGGGACTCTTAAGAGTCTTCTCCAGCACCACAATTTGAATGCATCAATTCTTCAGTGATCAGCTTTATTTATGGTCCACCTCTCATATCCATACATGACTACTGGAAAAAACACAACTTTGACTATACAGACCTTTGTCAGCAAAATGATGTCTCTGCTTTTTAATACACTGTCTTAAGGTTTGTCATACCTTTCCTTCCAAGGAGCAAGCATCCTTTAATTTCATGGCTTCAGTCACTGTCCACAGCGATTTTGGAGCCCAAGAAAATAAAGTCTGTCACTGTTACCATTTTTCCTCATCTACTTGGCCTGAAGTGATGGGACCAGACACCATAATCTTCATTTCTTTGAATGTTATATTTTAAGCCAGCTTTTTCACTCTCCTCTTTCACTTTCATCAAGAGGCTCTTTAGTTCCTCCTCACTTTCTGCCATTAGAGTGGTGTCATCTGCATATCTGAATTTATTGATATTTCTGCTGGCAATCTTGATTCTGGCTTGTGATTCATCTAGCCCAGCATTTTGTATGCTTTACTCTGCATAGAAGGGCTTCCCAGGTGGTGCTAGTGGTAAAGAACATGTCTGAAAATGCAGGAGACTTAAGAGACTCAGGTTCAACCCCTGGGTTGGTATTATCCCTTGGAAAAGGGCACGACAACCCACTCCGGTATCCTTGCCTGGATATTTCCATGGACAGAGGAACCTGGCGGACTACATGTCCATAGTGTTGCAGAGTCAAACACAACTGAAGCGACTTAGCATGCATGCATGCACTCTGCATAGAAGTTAAATAAGCAGGGTGAAAATATATAGCCTTGTTGTACTCCTTTTCCAATTTTGAACAAGCCCATTGTTCCATAAAAGGTTCTAACTGTTGCTTCTTGAAATACATACAGGTTTCTCAGTAGGCAGGCAAGGTAGTCTGGTATTCCCATCTCTTTAAGAATTTTCCAGTTTATTGTGATTCACACAGTCAAAGGCTTTAGCATAGTCAGTGAAGCAGAAGTAGATATTTTTCTGGAATTCCTTTGCTTTTTCCATGATCAGGTGAATGTTGGCAATTTGATCTCTGGTTCCTCTGCCTCTTTGAAACCCAACTTGTACACCTGGAATTTCTCAGTTTACATACTGCTGAAGCCTAGCTTGAAATTTGAGCACAATGTTGCTAGCATGTAAAATGAGCACAGCTCTACAGTAATTTGAGCATTCTTCGGCATTGCCCTTCTTTGGGATTGTAATGAAAACTAATGTTTTCTGATCCTGTGGCCACTGCTGAGTTTTCAAATTTTCCTGACATATTGAGTGCAACACTTTAACAGCATCATCTTTTAGGATTTTAAATAGCTCAACTGGAATTCCATCACCTCTACCAGCTTTGTTCATAGTAATGCTTCCTAAGGCCCACTTGATTTCACGCTCCAGGATGTCTGGGTCTAGGTGAGTGGCCACACCATCATGGTTATCTGGCTTATTATGCCCTTTATTGTACAGTTCTTCTGTGTATTCTTGCCACCTCTTTTTAATCTCTTCTGCTTCTGTTAGATCCTTACCATTTCTGTCCTTTATCGTGCCCATCCTTGCATGAAATATTCCTTTCATATCTCCAATTTTCTTGAAGAGAAGTCTCATCCGTCCCATTCTATTGTTTTCCTCTATTTCTTTGCATTGTTCATTCAAGTGGGCCTTCTTATCTCTCCTTGCTACTCTCTGGAATTCTGCATTCAGTTGGGTATATCTTTCTCTTTTTCCCTTCTCTTCTTTCCTCAGCTATTTATAAAGCCTACTCAGACAACCACTTTGCTCTCTTGCCTTTCTTTTTCTTGAGATGGTTTTTGTCACTGCTTCCTGTACAATGTTACAAACTTACATCCATAGTTCTTTAGGCACTCTGTCTACCAGATCTAATCCCTTGAATCTATTCATCACCTCCACTGTCTAATCATAAGGGATTTGATTTAGGTCATACCTGAATGACCTAGTGGTTTTCCCTACTTTCTTTAATTTAAACCTCAGTTTTGCAATAAGGAGCTCATGATCTGAGCCACAGTCAGCTCCAGGTCTTGTTTTTACTGACTGTATAGAGCTTCTCTATCTTTGGCTGCAAAGAACATAATCAATCTGATTTTAGTATGGACCATCTGGTGTAGTGTCATATCTTGTGTTGTTGGAAGAGGGTGTTTGCTATGACCAGTGTGTTCTCTTGACAAAACTCAGCCTTTGCCCTGCTTCATTTTGTACTCCAAGGCCAAACTTGCCTGTTATTCCAGGTATCTTTTGGTTCCTAGTTTTATATTCCAATCCTCTATGATGGAAAGGACATCTTTTCTTAGTGTTAGTTCTTTTTTTTTTTAATATATTTTTATTTTATTTTTTAACTTTACAATGTTGTATTGGTTTTGCCATATATCAAAATGAATCTGCCACAGGTATACATGTGTTCCCCATCCTGAACCCTCCTCCCTCCTCCATCCCCATACCATCCCTCTGGATCATCCCAGTGCACCAGCCCCAAGCATCCAGTATGGTGTTAGTTCTAAAAGGTACTGTATGTCTTCATAGAACTGGTCAACTTCAGCTTCTTCAGCATCAGTGGTTGGGGCATATACTTGCATTACCGTGATGTTGAATGGTTCACCTTGCGAACAGGTTATTCTGTTATTTTTGAGATTGCATTCAAGCACTGTATTTCAAACTCTTTTGTTGACTGTGAGGGCTACTCCATTGCTTCTAAGGGATTCTTACCCACAGTATTAGATATAATGGTGATCTGAATCAAATTTGCCCACTCCCATCCATTTTAGTTCACTAATTCCTGAGATGTCGATGTTCACTTTTGCTATCTCCTACTTGACCATGTCCAATTTACCTTGATTGATGGACCTAACATTCTAGGTTCCTATGCAATATTGTTCTCTACAGCATCAGACTTTTCCTACCAAACATATCCATAATGAGTGTCCTTTCTCCTTTGGTCCTGGTGCTTCATTCTTTCTCGAGCTATTAGTAGTTGCCCTCCACTTTTCCCCCAGTAGCATATTGGACACCTTCCAACCTGGGGAGCTTATCTTTTGTGTCACATCTTTTTGCCTTTTCATAATGTTCATGGGACTCTAGAGGTTGGAATACAGGAGTGGTTTGTCATTTCCTCCTCCAGTGAACCACATTTTGTCCGAACTCTCCATTATGACCCATCTGTCTTGGGTGGCCCTGCACAGCATGGGTCATAGCTTCATTGAGTTATGTGAGCCCCTTTGCCATGACGAGGCTGTGATCCATGAAGGAGTATGATTTAAACTTAACATAGTTCCCTTTGCTATATAGTAGAACCTTGTTGCTCATCTATTTTATATATGTAGTGTGTTTCTGCTAATCTCAAACTCCTAATTTATCCCTCCCCTACCCCCTTGCCCTTTGGTAACCATAAGTTTGTTTTCTATTAATATGTCTGTGTGTTTCTGTTTTGTATATAAGTTCTTCTGTGTCATTTTAGATTCCACATATAAGTGGTATCATATATGGTATTTGTCTTTCTCTTTCTGACTTACTTCACTTTGTATGATAATCTCTAGGTCCATGCATGTGGCTGCAAATTGCATTATTTCATTCTTTTTTATGGCTTGGTAATATTCCATTGTATATACCACATCTTCTTTATCCACTCATCTATTGATGGACATTTAGGTTGTTTTCATGCCTTGGCTATCATTAAATACTGTTGCTATGAACATTGGGGTGTATATATAATATATTTTCAAATTAGAGTTTTCATGTTTTATGGATATATGCCCAGAGTGGGATTGCTGGATCATATAGTAACTCTACTTTTAGTTTTTTAAGGAGCCTCCAAACTGTTCTCCATAGTTGCTGCACCAATTTACATTCCCATCAACAATGTAAGAGTGTTCCCTTTTCTTCACACCCTCACCAGCAGAAGATAAAGGTTTAGATTTTCCCTCTCCTAAATTACCCAAGCTCTCTGAATTCTATCCACAAAAACCCCAAGGTTACAAAACCCTGATATGGACCCATTCTTTGCTAGAGTCCCCTGTCTTTCATATTCCTGTTTAAGTAGCCTCCCCACCCTAGGTCATTCTGTTTCCTGATGTCCTGTGGGACATGCCATCAGGGGCAAGCCTTTCCTAAGATGCCAGCTGGAAGTTTCTTCTCTTTTGCCTAAAATGTAGGGGTCTGTGAGTACTAATTAACTGAAACTAATTACAACAAGTGTAATATCTCTCAAAATTTTTAATGTATGTAATACTTCATCCAGAAATTCTGTTTTTAGAATTCATCCTGCAGGTGGACAAAGATAAATGTAGAAGGGTAGTCATTACAATGCTGTTAGGAATGGTATACAACTAAGTATACATCAATAGAAAGCTTGTATAAATTACCATACACCATGCAACTATTTAAAAAACACACAAAGACTTTTATGTGCTTCTAACAAATTATCTCCAGGGTTTATTAAGCAAAAAGCTACACAGATCAGAACAATAGTTATGTTTCATTTTGATTATGCATAGAAATTTTCAGGAACTATATACAAGAAGCATTAATACTGTGTACCCATGGGAAACAGAAATGAGGTCTGAAATTGGAGGGACATGTAATTTTCATTGTACATCTGTTGTTCCCAAAGTGTGCACCAAGTTGTGCAGAGGCACTGGAGGATAATTTAAAATTTTAAGGCAAATGCAGTGATGCTAGCAATCTGTTGCAAAAGCTACTAAGTCAGGGTGGTTCATAGTTTCAACATTATTTTATGATATATTCATTTCAACGATGTTATATCTTGGCAAATTTGGGGTTTTGGCAGTTGCTATGATAAACTATCAAATGACCTTGTTGAATCATCTAAAAAGCACCCTATTACAATTCAACTTATCTTCAGCCTGAACAGACTGAAGAAGTCCTTTTAGTTTTGGTAAAAAGATCTAGAAGATATTCTCATTAATAATAACAAGGAAAACCACTGAGGTCTCATGTCTGCCCTTTCAGGTGGAGCAGCTCAGTCTTTCTAGTTCATCCCCTTTGATTGAAAGTGCCTTTACTAGACTGAACAGATTTCTTCATTGTTCTGTCTTCAGGCATAGGCATTTTCTGTAAATATACTAAAGCTAACCACAGAAACCAGACATTAGGTCTGGCTCTTTTCTTCCCTTGAGAGTTGTGCATGAACCCTGGTTCCTAGGATTTGACTGAGGTCACCCATTAAGACTGTGGCTCAGCCAGGACTTCAGAGAAGGTTCTCTGGTCTTAGTTCAGTGCTTTTTGTGTTCTGTGTAAGTTAGAGCCTGAGGGACTGAAGTTCCATACTTTGACTAACTTTATTTAGACTTGGAAGTTCAGCAGCCATAGTGTTAGTCTAATTGTGAAACTGCTGTAATCCTCAGTTTCCTTATTTTTTTGATGGCAATGTTAATAATACATACCCCATAGGATTTTGTGAGGATCAAGTGATATAATGTGGGTAAAGCGCTTAAGGTAGTGTCTAGCTCAGGGTAAATTTTCCAGTAAAAGTTGACCTTTACTTTAGGCTAAGAGCTTGATCTCTGGAGTCAGTAAGGCAAGGTTCCAAGCTCCAGTTCTGCTGCTTGTTAGATGTGTGACTTTGAGCTGGTTACTTAATCTCTTTGAGCCTCAGTTTCCTCCTCTGTCTTGTAGGATTGTTGCAAGGATGCAGTGAGATGAGCCGTATAAAGCAGTGAGTCCAGAGCCTTTCACAGAGGAAGTAATCAGCATTGGATCGTGCTGCATCATTATGCATGGTGAGAGTACTAAGAGAAATTTGATGTGAGTGCCTTGTCTGGAACGGTCTTGATTGTTTAATGGAGAAAGTCTACCACTAGAGCCTGTATTTGGGGTCCTCCTGCGAAGAATTGACTCATTGGAAAAGACTCTGATGCTGGGAGGGATTGGGGGAAAGAGGAGAAGGGGACGACAGAGGATGAGATGGCTAGATGGCATCACTGACTCGATGGACGTGAGTCTCAGTGAACTCCGGGAGTTGGTGATGGACAGGGAGGCCTGGCATGCTGCGATTCATGGGGTCGCAGAGTCGGACACAACTGAGCGACTGATCTGATCTGATCTGATATGATATGATATTCTATTTTTCCTCTTCTTCCCTCTTGTACCTTCCATGTAATCCCATTCTCAGATTCTTCCTTCATACTCAGATATAAAGGGTCAACAGCATAGGACATTTCTCTCACTGGGTTTTGTATTTTCCGAGGGAGCAAAATCCTAAAGCTGGAAGAAGGAAGCCCTAATGGTACAGCCATGCTGAACAGCAGTGTTTTTTAGTCTCAGCAGTCTCACAATTTGGGGCTGGATAATTATAGTGGGGGGCTTTCCTGTGCACAGTAGCATGTTTAATAGCATCTCTGGCTTCAACCCACTGGATAACAGTAGCCGAACAAGCCCCTTCTTAGTTATGATGACTAAAAATATCTGTAGGCATTGCCAAATGTCCCCTGGGAAGAAAAGTTGCCCGTAATTAAGAATTCTTGGTTTGGGGATTCTGTGGAGGAGGTGAGGCCTTTTCAGTTCAGTTCAGTTCAGTCACTCAGTCCAACTCTTTGCGACCCCATGGACTGCAGCATGCCAAGACGCCCTGTCCCATCACCAATTCCCAGAGTTTACTCAAACTTTTGTCCATTGAGTCGGTGATACCATCCAACCATCTCATCTTCTGTCATCCCCTTCTCCTCCAGCCTTCAATCTTTCTCAGCATCAGGATCTTTTCAAATGAATCAGTTCTTCACATCAGGTGGCCAAAGTATTGGAGTTTCAGCTTCAGCATCAGTCCTTTCAATGAATATTCAGGACTGATTTCCTTTAGAATGGACTGGTTGGATCTCCTTGCAGTCCAAGGGACTCTCAAGAGTCTTCAGCACCACAGTTCAAAAGCATCAATTCTTCGATGCTCAGCTTTCTTTATAGTCCAACTCTCACATCCATAGATGACTACTGGAAAAACCATAGCTTTGACTAGACGGACCTTTGTTGGCAAAGTAATGCCTCTGCTTTTGAATATGCTATCTAGGTTGGTCATAACTTTTCTTCCAAGGAGCAAGCGTCTTTTAATTTCATGGCGGCAATCACCATCTGCAGTGATTTTAGAGCCCCCCAAAGTAAAGTCTGTCACTGTTTCCACTGTCTCTCCATCTACTTACCATGAAGTGATGGGAGCAGATGCCATGATCTTAGTTTTCTGAATGTTGAGCTTTAAGCCAACTTATTCACTCTCCTCTTTCACTTTCATCAAGAGGCTTTTTAGTTCTTTGCTTTCTGCCATAAGGGTGGTGTCATCTGCAAATCTGAGGTTATTAATATTTCTCCAAGCAATATTGATTCCACCTGTGCTTCATCCAGCCCAGCGTTTCTCATGATGTACTCTGCATATAAGTTCAATAAGCAGAGTGACAATATACAGCCTTGAATTACTCTTTTCCATATTTGGAACCAGTCTGTTGTTCCATGTCCAGTTCTAACTGTTGCTTTCTGACCTGCATACAGATTTCTCAAGAGGAAGGTCAGGTGGTCTGGTATTCCCATTTCCTCAGGATTGGGAACATGTAATAAATTTATTAAAAAAGAAAAAGAATTTTCCACAGTTCTTTTGTGATCCACACAGTCAAAGGCATAGTCAATAAAGCAGAAATAATATGTTTTTCTGGAACTCTCTTGCTTTTTATGATGATCCAGTGGATGTTGGCAATTTGATCTCTGGTTCCTCTGCCTTTTCTAAATCCAGCTTGAACATCTGGAAGTTCACGGTTCACATACTGTTGAAGCCTGGCTTGGAGAATTTTGAGGATTACTTTACTAGCGTGTGAGATGAGTGCAATTGTGCGGTAGTTTGAGCTTTTTTGGCATGGCCTTTTAGGATATCTTTTAAAATCATACCAGGAGCCATAAGTGTAAATGCCTTCCAGGGCCAAGCAGAGATGGAAAAAAAAATCAAGGGAATAAAATACAATAAGGAATGGTGGTGCTTGTGGCAAACTGAGGAGTGTATGACATATCTAAAGTCATTCAGAAGGCACAAGAAGCTCTCTGTGAGCCAGATGAAGTACAAATGAGGGTTACAGTCAGCTCTCAGTTTGAAGTTCCAGATGCAGGCTGTCTGTCAAGATGGCTTATGTGCTTTTCTTTGGGGCTCTTTACTCCCCACCTCAATTTCTGCTCTTTCCCTCCTCCCTTTCCTGCCTTCAAAATAAGGATGTCCCTAAGTCATCAAGGCATATTGTATCCATGCTAAGTCACTTCAGTTGTGTCCAACTCTGCGATTATAGCCTGCCAGGCTCCTCTGCCCATGGGATTCTCCAGGCAAGAATACTGGAGTGAGTTGCCATGCCCTCCTTCAGGGGATCTTCCTGACCCAGGGACTGAACTTGCATCTTCTGCAACTCCTGCATTGTCAGGCGGATTCTTTACTGCTGAGCCACCAGGGAAGCCCCAAGGTGTATTAGGTCATCCCAAAACATAAAAATAATTTTAAATTCCACTATAACTTTGGAATGGACAAATTCCACACACTATTCAGTCATTTGAAACTGCCAGTATGTTAAGTGGAAAGGACAATGTTAAGTGGAAAGGACAATACCATGCAAGAATCATAAGGCGGAAAAGAAAATCCCCCAAAGGACACCTGAAAAACAAGAGATCAAAATGTGAATGGGGATTGTGTCTGAGTGGATTTTTCCTTCCCTGTTTTTGCTTTCTCACATGAAACAAAAGGTTACAGTTATTCTTGAAAAAGTCAACACTTGAGAGGAGGGCTCGAGGCCATGTGGGACTTGTCCAGGTGGGGAAGGTGTCGTGAAAAGAAATCATGGATACAGATCCCCGTGGCTAAGCTAGCCCTCCCCATCCCCGCGCTGTTGGAGGTGTCCTGTCTGCTGAATAACCAGAGAACCTGGAGTTCCCTGCGTGTGGTTATTAACATTCATCATAATTGGAACACTAATCTCTGCCCACCGTGTTCTGTTCTCCAGTTGCTTTCTGCTGCTTTTTAATGATGTGCTTTTGCCTTTTCCCATGTACTCCGCATTATACACACGCTGTACTGCTCTACATTCCCTCGATTTATGCGTGTCTCTAGCAGATGGTTGGGCCAGTCCACCTCCGGTGCTTGTTTAGCATAACAGAGAGCTCAACCACTGGGGCCGCTCACAGGGTTCAGCTTGCATTTCTGGATCCTGGTGGGGTAAACACAGAGGGTTAAGGCCAGCACTTGCCATCTCTGACCTACCTTCACAGCAATTAGGGATGGGTTTTCCTTTTTGCTTTTCAAGCATGGCTTTTCCTCTCCCCCTTTATTCCTTCTCCACTCATCTTTTCCCTTGGGCTTCCCTAGATTTCTGTAAGACTTCCCACGGTGGCAATGGGGACAAGAAATTTTCCAGAAAAAAAAGTGTCACCTTGAAAATCCAGGATTGGGAGTCCCGGCCTAATCTCAGTTTTTGGTAACTGATTCTTGGTGAAAATTGGAGGGTCACCCCTCACTGAACCAATCCTTTGGATCAGCAGGAAAGTATGCTGCCTTGACCATCCAGTCTTCTCAGTGTGGTAGGACTTTGAGCACGTGAGGACATGAGCCATTAAAGAAATTGAGATTGACCTCAAATAGCACATTTCCGGTCTCCCAAAGCCTGTGGAGTAGTTCAAGTCACATCCCAGGAGCTTGGCCTTCTGGCTGCCTCAATTCTGAGCTACATTTCTCCTCATGCTCTTAGCACGTTGATTTTAAATTCCTGCTGGTCTCAGAAGTACTTATGGATGCCTCTTATGGCAAAACAAGTTGCATTTTCCCCCATCTGATCTGTATCCTAAGGTCTTCTGGGGTTTTATGCATGAAGGAAAAAAAATCTCATGGTAAGGACATCTAAGGAGTGGAAGGTTGTCATTGTTCTAGGATGGTACAAGGTTTGCCCTAACGACTTAAGATGCACACAGCTTGAGATGGGAGAGCTGTAAAGTGCCAGTCTGAAGTTGACTGTAATATGTTATTTCCATGTGGATGGAAAAAATTGATTTCTAATTCATAAAGTGTATCCCCAGATGCCGGTCATTACGTACTTTTCCAGTTTCGGCTTAAAAGTACTCTGAGCAGTGTATTCACAGAAGGCAGAAAAGGGGGGTGGCTTTCTTCTCACCCCAGGTGAGGAAGGACAAAATGGAACTTTGTGGAGAGGAAGCCAAGAAAACAGTTGGGGTGGTGTGATTGTTGGGGGAGGAGCCTGGATAAATGGTGGTCTCCATATATTTTCAGGACGGCTCTTTTCTCTCCAGAGCTGGAGGAAAATCAATATCTTGTTTTCAGATGGGTAAATGGAGTCGTCTCTTTAAAGTGCCCCGGTCAGTTCACCACACGTCGGGCAGCTGCTGCTTTCCAGGCTGCCCTGCGATTCCCAGGCTAGGAGGATTGACAAGGCGATGATAAACTAACGTGCCCCCTCAGCTCTGGGTGTGCACCATTGTTCCCGCAGCTGAGACCCTCTGCTGCTATTTGCTTTCTCCCACATACATTATTCAACAGCCCAGGAAAAGGCCAAGAACCTCTTTCATTCAGGAATTCTGTATTAAAATAATCAATTTCAAACTGAAGCCGGGAAGGCCAGCTTGCTACAGGGAGAGCCTATTAATAAGCCACCAGTCTTTTCCATTTGCATTGAACTCATGCTGTATTGTGGTAATATGGGATTATTTTTTTTTTTTCGGTTTCCTCCAAGAAACTAAACATCACATTGGTTCTCCTGCTCTTTCATAAAGAGCATGTAGAGGAGCTTCTTCGTTTGATCCCATCATTAATAGAACACTAGAGGCCATATTTGTGCCTGCTACTCTACGCTGACTAATTCTGATTTTGAAAGTACTTTAAAAAAGCCATTAACTCTCCATGAAATGGAGCAAGAAGAAAAGTTTTCAAGTGTTTTGTGTTCCATTCATTGGCCTTACATTTCTTGTCTTGCCTCTCCTGCCCTCTGCCTCTAACCATCCCCCCTCACACGGGTACACGCGCGCACACACAGACACACACACATACAAGTGGTAATATTCAAGCTCCAAGCCAAAAATTAGAAACTTTGTGTATGTAAGTCAGGATAATTTTTAAGCGCCTTCTTTCAGCAGCACCATGCCATGCTCTCCCAGTTTGGTTACTAAAGGGTTAATAAAAATCTCCCTTTTTGTAGCTGCCTTATTGTCAAAATTCTTTCTAAGTTTACATTGGCCCTTATTCATGCATTTAAACAACTCAGTGGCCAAAAAGTAACTATTAATAATCACCATTATGTAATCAGTTCAACAAACATTTATTGAACACCAACTGTGTATACAGGAAGTCCTTAAGGTTTTGGCTTGATTCCCCAAGTGACATGTTATACATTTTTAATAGGGTTGCCAGATTCAGCATATAAAAATACAAGGCACTTAGCTTAATATAAGTTTTGGAAAAATAAATTATTTAAATATGTTTCATACAATATTGGGGACATACTTACACTAAAAATACTCATTGTGTATCTGACATTCCCATTAGCTGGAAATTCTGTGTTATATCTGGAAGCCCTACTTGTAAAGGAATTCTTGACGTGACCTTGAGGTTTTTGATGTTTGCTCTTTTCTACTTCCCCTTTACCTCCAAAGTTTAGAACAGAGAGAAATTGATTCATCAAAGGCTTAGTTATTAGAGTTCAAATGAATTAAAGTTTTACTTTTCCATGTAAGATGAAGTTTTTCAACTAATTTAGAGGAGTTACTTTTCTTTTGTTCAACTGGTGGCACAGGATAGATATTTTTCAAATTTTTTGATAAAATTAATAATTAAAAATACTAACCTATTTAAAAGTAATCTTGAAATAACTCACAAATACTACTATTCCAGTAATAGACTGACATAATAAAGAAAAGTTACTTAGAATAATTTTCTATGTGCCCCATACTGTGCCAAAGACTGCTAAGCATTAAGAGAGACAAAGCAAGGTGAATGTATCCATGAAAGTGCCCAGTGCAGGATACTCAGTGAATAATAGCTGTGTCCTAGCAAAGGAGAGACACACAGGACCAGCCCCTTGCAATCAGTAATAGGGGTCCATCCTGGAAGACCGAAGACTCAGCCTAGATTCTGCAAAGTAAAACAACTTAGAACTGCCAAAGCACATGACTATTGTCTGTAAGGATGAGTTCTGGTTAACCCTTTATTAAGGGCCATCTAGGTACTGAGGTGGAGAAAGCAATGGCACCCCACTCCAGTACTCTTGCCTGGAAAATCCCATGGACGGAGGAGCCTGGAAGGCTGAAGTCCATGGGGTCACTGAGGGTCGGACACGGCTGAGCGACTTCACTTTCACTTTTCACTTTCATGCATTGGAGAACGAAATGGCAACCCACTCCAGTGTTCTTGCCTGGAGAATCCCAGGGATGGAGGAGCCTGGTGGGCTGCCGGCTATGGAGTCGCACAGAGTCGGACACGACTGAAGTGACTTAGCAGCAGCAGCAGCAGCAGGTACTGAGGAAGCTGAGGCACTGTTACTGCCCTCTAGGAGCTCACAGTAGGGTCAGAAAAGGCTCACACAGCACATACATGACAGAAAAATAAGCATCTAGAGAGCAGATGAAACAGCAGCTACCTTTTATTAACAGGTGTGCTATGTGCCAGGCACTGTTCTAAGTGCTTTACATGCCTTGTTTCCTGTATCCTCATAATATCCTTTTATAAAATTTAATTTTTATTTTATATTGGAGCATAGTTGATCTCCCCGGTGTTGCTAGTGGTAAAGAATCAGCCTGCCAATCCAGGAGAGGTAAGAAACGTGGCTTCAATCCTTGAGTCAGGAAAATCCCCTGGAGCGGGGGGCATGGTAACCCACTACAGTACTCTGGCCTGGAGAATCCCATGGACAGAGGAACCTGGCAGGCTGCAGTCCATGGGGTCACAAAGAGCTGGGCACGACTGAGAGACTAAACAGCAGTCACAGCATTAGTTTCACTAGTACAGCAAAGTGATTTAGTTATGCATATACATGTATCCATTCTTTTTCAGATTCTTTTCCCACTTAAGTTATTACAGAGTATTGAATAGATTTCCCTGTGCTATATGTATACAGTAGGTCCTTGTTGATTCTCTATTTTATATATAGTAGGGTGTTATCCTCACAATATCCTTTTGAAGTTACCCATGTTCTTCTTTGAGGGTCTCAAAGGACGGAGAGAAAAATTGTTCTTTCAATGCAGCAAGTATATGATTCTCTTTTCTGTACCATTTATCTAATTTGTCTAGTCCAATGCTAATAGTATGTTGATTTAATTAGAGTGCAATGACTTTTTAAAGTGTTTGGATATCTGGCCAAAAGTCTACAAGCGATAAATGCTGGAGAGGGTGTGGAGAAAAGGGAACCTTCTTACACTGTTGGTAGGAATGCAAACTAGTACAGCCACTATGGAGAACAGTGTGGAAATTCCTTAAAAAACTGGAAATAGAACTGCCTTATGACCCAGCAATCCACTGCTGGGCATACACACCGAGGAAACCAGAATTGAAAGAGACATGTGTACCCCAATGTTCATCACAGTACTGTTTATTATAGCGAGGACATGGAAGCAACCTAGATGTCCATTGGCAGATGAATGGATAAGAAAGCTGTGGTACATATACACAATGGAATATTACTCAGCCATTAAAAAGAATGCATTGAATCAGTTCTAATGAGGTGGATGAAACTGAAGCCTATTATACAGAGTGAAGTAATCCAGAAAGGAAAACACCAATACAGTATACTGTATATATATGGAATTTACAATACATATATATGGAATTTAGAAAGATGGTAACAATAACCCTATATGCGAGACAGCAAAAGAGACAGATGTATAGAACAGTCTTTTGGACTCTGTGGGAGAGGGCGAGGGGGGGATGATATGGAAGAATGGCATTGAAACATGTAAATTATCACATGTGATATGAATCGCCAGTGCAGGTTCAATGCATGATACAGGGTGCTCGGGGCTGGTGCACTGGGATCACCCAGAGGGATGGGATAGGGAGGGAGGTGGGAGGGGGGTTCAGGATGGGGAACACATGTACACCCATGGTGGATTCATATCAATGTATGACAGAACCAATACAATATTGTAAAATAAAAAAAGAAAGAAAGAAAGAAAACTGAAAAAAAAAATTAAGTGTTTGGATATCTGGTACTACAAAATGATAATTTTACTTATTGAGGAAAAAGATGGCTTAATAAATGCTAATACATCTAACATCTTTCCAGAGGAAATTTGTATTGCATGGACACTATCCTGCATCATATACTAAAATAAACTATGATGAAGACTTAAATATAAGCAAAAGAGTAAACATCTTGTAGGAAATTCCTGAGGAGTACACATATAAGACGGGAGACCAGACTGGATGCTCTCAGATTCTATAAAAAAAAAAAAAAAAGAGAGAGGCTTACTGGATATTATATGAATTAAAAACTTCTTTATGGCAAGAGAAACCATAAATGAAGTTCACAGACAAAAATAGACTTGGAAATTGTTTATAATGCAAAGGACAGATAGAAGGTATAGGTGCAATACACAAAGAACTCTTGCAAATTAAATAGACAAATACCCTACAAGAAAAATCAGCAAAGAATATGAAGAGACACACTCACAGAACGGGAATGCAAAAGGCTAAGCAAACTTGCGACAAGATGCTCAAATTCAGTAGTGGTCAAGGAGGCTCAAACTAAAGTAATAAAGTGATTATAGCTTACAGTCATCAAACAGGCAAATTTTTTTAAAAAGTGATACTACCTCTTCCTGAACAGATATTGAAAGATCCTTCAAGGTGCTTTACTTCAGCAATCCTGCTCCTGAGAATACGTCCCATGGAAATAAAAGTGCAATACACAAGAGTCTATATACAAGCATGTATATTGCAGCACACACACGCACAGAGAGAGATGAAAACAAAGAGAATGCTGTAAATGGGGGGATACTTGAATAAATTGTTAGTGCATCAAAGCAGTGGAGTATTATGCAGAAGTCAAAAAGAATGAAAGGGAAATCTACAAGGGGATTTGGAAGGATTTCCATGAAAAATTGTTTAGTATGAAAATAAGATGCAGAAAGATGTGTTAAATAAATCATTTTTTATAAAATATGTATTCTAGTGTGTGTAATGTGTATGTAATTATTTGGTCATGAAGAAAAATATGAAATGACACATATAGAGTTGTTGGTATAAGTTAGAAGGGTAGAATAGACAGAGAGAGACAGGGGATAAAAGATGTGGGGAGAGGAGTGAGCCATGTAAAAAGGAGGAAATATAAAGACTGCACCAAACAGAAACTTCATATATGTGTGTGTTCTCTTTTTAAAAAAAAAATCGAGGAATTTTCCCCTGCAACTTCTTTTCTGTGGAGCCCTAAACAAGGGAATTATCAGTGTTAGGTCTATTGCTGGTGACTGCGGCTGTCAGTATGTGTGCAAGGCAAGCCCCCTTGCTGAGGAACAACATTCCAATTGCTGCGAAGTGGAACCTTCTCTAGAGTGCTAGGACTATGCTTTTGCCTGAGACCACTAAAAGTCAGAGGGTGCATCAACCTTACATAATGCTTTTCATGGACTTCTCTGATGGTCCAGTGGTTAAGAATCCACCTTCCATGCCCAACACAGGGGACTCAGGTTCCATCTCTGGTCAGGGAACTAAGATCCCACATGCCGTGGGGCAACCAAGCCCATGCACCACAACTACTGAGCCCATGTGCTGTAGAGCAACAAAAGAAGCCCAAGCGTTGCAACTAAGACCCAGTGCTCAGCCACAATTTAAAATTAATAATAATGCTTTCAAAGCTTAAATCCTAGTTAGCAAGACTTGATAGCTAAAATGGGACACTCTCCTGATGTCCTTTACTCGTTGCAGCATAACCCATCTCTGGGTCACCTCATGAATTATGAAACTGACTTGAGGGTTGTTCCTCTCTGCCTCTGTGCCAGAATTACTCTGACCTCTAGCAATCTGTTTCCTCAAATATCCTCTGGCTAACGATAGGCTTCTGGAAACTGTGTGGGCTGTCTTTTAAATAAAACTAAAGTAAGACAATATACCCTGCAAGAGTTCTACAATATCTGTGCTGCTTTGTTAATAAGGGGCTTGCTGTGGTTAAAGGGAAACTTCCCACTCCTGTTTCCTACAGCCAAGGAGGAGGTTCATCCCACCAAAAGATCAATCCGATGCAAAGATGTACAGTGCAGCCTTCTTCATCTCTCCAGGCCAAAAAAAAAAAAAAAATGACAAGAGTCTGAGTTGAGGCTTTGGCAATGGATATGGAAAAGACAGTCTACTTCTCAAAGTTACCTGAGTATTAGGTGGAACTTAGGTGGTACTGTCTTTAACCAGTGGCTCAGTGGGTAAAGAATCTGCCTGCAGTGCAGAAGACTCAGGAGATGTGAGTGTGATCCCAGGGTCAGGAAGATCCCCTGGAGAAGGAAACAGCAGCCCACTCCAGTATTCTTGCCTGGGAAATTCCATGGACAGAGGAGCCTGGAGAGCTCCATGGGGTCACAAAGTGTTGGACATGACTGAGTGACTAAGTGCAGACACACACACACATATAGGTGTACTATGTATAGAAACAGACAAGTCTGTAAGAAGAGTAGGTTTGGGGAGGTAAAAGGTGCACAGGTGTCCCAGGCTAGGCATAGGGATGTCAAAGTTGGGTGGGGACTTGGAGATTTAAGATGTGAATTTAGGAGAGAGGTGAGGTTTGAGAGAGGTGGAGGAAGGAGGGCCAGAAAAAGATAAAGGTGTTGGGAGAGATGAGGGAGGGAAGCTGCGAGTAGGATGGGGCAATGTCTGTTACCGCAGCTATGGTTTCATGATAGAGCTTGATGGGCCCTGGCACATACTGCCTGGGGGGTGAAGATGTTAAGGACTGGCAGGAAGCACTTGGAGTAGGCAATTGGAAGTGGTGGCAGGGTTGATTTCCAAGGCAGATTGTAAAGGTTTAAGGAGTAGTTGGTAAAGAAGCAGAGGAAGGAAATGTAGATCACACTTGGAAGATGATCTTGGTGGAAGGAGGGCAGGAGTGGCAGGAGTGCAAGGTTCAGTGAAAGTGATGGAGCCAGTAAGCATGTGACCATGTGTAAGGGCAGAGATAAAAGAGCCCATGAGAAGGGAGAGAAACAGAGCTTTCAAAGGAGATAATTACTCTTGACCCTTGAACAAGGCCCGAGGTTCGGGGTGCTGAGCCCTGCACAGTCAAAAATCCACATATAACTTTAGAGTGGACCCTCCTATCTGTGGTTTCACATCTATGGCATCAACCAACCATGGACTGTGTGGTACTGTAGGATGTATTCATAGAAAAAAGTGTATAAGTGGACCTGCACACTTCAAACCCATGCTATTCAAAGGTCAACTGAAATTGACCTTGCAACAGTGGAAGGAAACCTAGGACACGAGCAGGAATACAGGTATTTTTGAAAGAAAGAGAAGAAAAAGGGAATGAGTAGGTAGTGGAAGGGTGGATGGATGGATGCCTACAAAAACATTGGAAGTCTGTCCATGATTCTTTTAGATTATGAACATGATACATGTCTGTGGTAGAAAAGTTGGAAAGTGCAGAAAGTTAAAAAGAAGATGAAAGTAACCTGTCCTCCTGTCACCAAGGATAACATTTAGTTATATTTCCATCTGTTTTTTTTTTTCTATGCAAGTATTTACTTTTATCTGAAAAATTGGGATCATACTGATTAAATTTGAATGACCTTGCTTTGATTTTTGCTTAATGTACTTAAGCCCTTCCCCATTCCCAGAGATATTCTTGGAAAACACCACTATTAGCCGGCATAACTGAAAGGCCGTGGCATGTTTTGTTTACCTCTGTTTGTCTTAGTGAGCAGTTCTGTTGTGTGTGGTTTGTCAATATTATAAGCAACACTAGTATTCTTAGGAAGAATTTCCAGAAGATACATTAGCAAGTAAAATTGTGAATCAAAAATACTCAATAGATGGCTTCCCCGGAAAAGTGTATCAACGTATATTCCCAGTAGGATGAAGGGTCACTGTTTCATTCCCTCTTCACCAAATGTGGACGTTGTAATAAAACATGCACACAAGTCTTTCTAATTACTAAGCCAAAAACATTTAATTTATATTCTTATTATTACATATAGTATTTAGCATTTTAAATATCTTGATTAAGTTTTAGATTTCATTTGTGTATCATCTATGTATGGTCTTATTTAAATTTAATTTTTATTGGCGTATAGTTGCTTTACTCAAAATATTTAACACAAAATATTGTGTTAATTTCTGTTGTATAGCAAAGTGAATCAGTTATATGCATATCCCCTCTTTTTTTAGGTTTTCTTCCCATCTAGGTCACCACAGAGCACTGAGTTCCCTGTGCTATACAGTAGGTTCTCATAAGTTATCTATATGTATGGTCTTTTCCATGTTTTTTCTAGTGGGTTGGACGTTTTCCCTACTTTTTTTTTACAAGCTCCGTACATAATCAGGGGGCTTCCCTAGTAGCTCAGTTGGTAAAGAATCTGCCTGCAATGCAGGAGACCCCGGTTCAATTCCTGGATCAGGAAGACCCGCTGGAAAAGGGGTAGGCTATCCACTCCAGTAATCTTGGGCTTCCCTAGTGGCTCAGCTGGTAAAGAATCTCCCTGCAATGCAGTCCATGGGGTCGCTGAGAGTCGGACACGACTGAGCGACTTCACTTTCACTTTTCACTTGCATGCAATTGAGAAGGAAATGGCGAACCACTCCAGTGTTCTTGCCTGGAGAATCCCAGGGACAGGGGAGCCTGGTGGGCTTACCAGCAGCAGCAATGCAGGAAACCTGGGTTTGATCCCTGGGTTGGGAAGATCTGGAGAAGGGAAAGGCTATCCACTCCAGTACTCTGGCCTGGAGAATTCCATGGACTGTATAGTCCATGGGGTTGCAAAGAGTTGGATGCGATTTTCACTTTTACAAAATCAGAATACCTATCAATACTTCACTGTATTGTTTCAAAACAAAAATCTTCATTTTTGGTTGGTCTTTTAATTTTGTTCATTGCAGGTTTCACCTACAAAAGTTTTCAATTTGAATATGTTTGACTCTATTATGTTTCTCTCTATTTTTTTTTTTCCTATTGATTTTGTTTATAAAGTCTTTCTCCATCTTTTCATGTGTTTGTTATCTGTATGTCTTCTTTGGAGAAATGTCTATTTAGTTATTTGGCCCATTTTTTGATTGGGTCATTTATTTTTCTGAAGTTGAGCTGTAGGAGTTGCTTGTATATTTTTGAGATTAGTTGTTTGTCAGTTGCTTCATTTGCTATTATTTTCTCCCATTCTGAAGGCTGTCTTTTCACCTTGCTAACAGTTTCCTTTGTTGTGCAGAAGCTTTTAAGTTTAATTAGGTCCCATTTGTTTATTTTTTCTTTTATTTCCAATATTCTGGGAGGTGGGTCATAGAGGATCCTGCTGTGATGTATGTCGGAGAGTGTTTTGCCTATGTTCTCCTCTAGTTTTATAGTTTCTGGTCTTACATTGAGATCCTTAATCCATTTTGAGTTTATTTTTGTGTATGGTGTTAGAAAGTGTTCTAGTTTCATTCTTTTACAAGTGCTTGACCAGTTTTCCCAGCACCACTTGTTGAAGAGATTGTCTTTAATCCATTGTATATTCTTGCCTCCTTTGTCAAAGATAAGGTGTCCATATGTGCGTGGATTTATCTCTGGGCTTTCTGTTTTGTTCCATTGATCAATATTTCTGTCTTTGTGCCAGTACCATACTGTCTTGATATATATGGAATTTAGAAAGATGGTAACAATAACCCTGTGTACGAGACAGCAAAAGAGACACTCATGTATAGATCAGTCTTCTGGACTCTGTGGGAGAGGGAGAGGGTGGGGAGATTTGGGAGAATGGCATTGAAACGTGTATAATATCATGTATGAAACGAGTCGCCAGTCCAGGTTCGATGCACGATACTGGATGCTTGGGGCTGGTGCACTGGGAAGACCCAGAGGGAGGGTATGGGGAGGGAGGAGGGAGGAGGGTTCAGGATGGGGAGCACGGGTATACCTGTGGTGGATTCATTTCGATGTTTGGCAAAACTAATACAATATTGTAAAGTTTAAAAATAAATAAAATTAAAAAAAAACATAAAAAAAAATAAAATCAGTTCAGTTCAAAATAAATAAATAAATAAATAAAGTCTTTCTCCAGCACCAAGATATTTTAAATTTTCACTTTATTTTAATCTATGCATTTATGCTTTCCTTTTCTCCACTATCTCTCTAAATCACAAAATTTTATTTTGGTGGAAAATACGAAGAAAGGATCCAACTTTATTTTACCAGAGTTAACCAAATTACCCAACACCATTTGCACACTACGTTTCATTTTCTCTCTGATTTAGAGTACAATTTATACTTAAAAAAAAAATTTTAAGATAATGACAGTTTTTTTCTGGGCTACTTACTGCATTACTATGATCTGTCTTTCAACTCTACTTCTGAAACTGCACTGTTTTAATTACTGTAGCTTTAAATTGTGTTTTAATATAAGATAATTATTAGTTTATCTAGTCCATTGCTTTGTACATGAACTCAGAACCTCTCCTTTCTATTTTCAAAAGTTCTGCTGGAACAGTTATGGGAATAGCACTAAACTTGTAACTTACTATGGGAATATAAACATCTTGGCACGCTGGTATATGAGGCAGCACACAATTTTGGCAAAGCACAGCCTTGACAGTGCTTAAGTTCAGTTTCTGCCATTGGTACTTCCTAGATGTGTGACTTTTAGAAAGTTACTTAATCTTTCTGTGCCCCTATTTCTCTATCTGTTAAATGGAAATACTAATAATACCTACTTCATAGGGTTTGTGTATAGATTAAGTACATTAATCCATGTAAAGAGGAACTTAGAACAGCACATGAAACATAGTAAGCACTAAGTAAAAGTTAAGTTTGGTATCTTTCTATTAATTAAAGTATGTTAGGGCCCTGCATAAAGTAAAGTATGGGCAGTCCTCTCTTTGCATGGTTCCAATATTCATGAGTTTCTGTTACTGTGATTTAGTAGATAATGCCATTCCTCCAATGACACAGTTGGAATTTTCAGTCACCATGGTATATTATGAATAATTCCTATAACTATGAGTAATTGCATAAAGTACAAATTTTGATGCTATTTCTTTCGTCCACAAATTTACTACATAAATTATGGAAACACCAAGTGACAAGTGAACAAACACATCACTTCTTTCAACATCTGTTGGTGATCAGCCACTCTGCAAAATGTGTAGTTGTACTGCCCATTTGTCTCTCAGTGATAAACTCTATAACATGTTACAGAAACAGATAATCCAAAGAGTGAATTGGCCAACAAAGATGAAAGTGCAGCAAAGGAACAAAAAGTAATATTGCTAGAAGTGAAGTTGGAATTAAATATAAATGAAGTTAAAGAAATAGATAACCATGGAATAGGTCAATGATACTTCAAAAATGATGAAAGTGAAAGAAGAAAGTGAAAAAGTTGGCTTGAAACTCCACATTCAGAAAACTAAGATCATGGCATCTGGTCCCATCACTTCATGGCAAATAGATGGGGAAACAATGGAAACAGTGACAGACTTTATTTTGGGGGGCTCCAAAATCACTGCAGATGGTGATTGCAGCCATGAAATTAAAAGATGCTTGCTCCTTAGAAGAAAAGTTTTGACTAACCTAGACAGCATATTAAAAAGCAGAGGCATTACTTTGCCAACAAAGGTCCGTCTATTCAAAGCTTTGGTTTTTCCAGTAGTCATCTATGGATGTGAGAGTTGGACTATAAAGAAAGCTGAGCACCAAAGAATTGATGCTTTTGAACTGTGGTGCTGGAGAAGACCCTTGAGAATCCCTTGGACTGCAAGGAGATCCAACCAGTCCATTCTAAAGGAAATCAGTCCTGAATATTTATTGAAAGGACTGATGCTGAAGCTGAAACTCCAATACTTTGGCCACCTGATGGGAAGAACTGACTCATTTGAAAAGACCCTGATGCTGGAAAAAATTGAAGGCTGGAGGAGAAGGGGATGACAGAAGATGAGATGGTTGGATGGTATCACCGACTCAATGGACAAAAGTTTGAGTAAACTCTAGGAGTTGGTGATGGACAGGGAGGCCTGGCGTGCTGCAGTCCATGGGGTCTCAAAGAGTCGGACACAAGTGAGCGACTGAACTGAACTGAACTGAAAAAGCCTCACCTCCTCCACAGAATCCCCAAACCAAGAATTCTTAATTACGGGCAACCTTTCTTCCCAGGGGACATTTGGCAATGCCTACAGATATTTTTAGTCATCATAACTAAGAAGGGGCTTGTTCGGCTACTGTTATCCAATGGGTTGAAGCCAGAGATGCTATTAAACATGCTACTGTGCACAGGAAAGCCCCCCACCATAATTATCCAGCCCCAAATTGTGAGACTGCTGAGACTAAAAAACACTGCTGTTCAGCATGGCTGTACCATTAGGGCTTCCTTCTTCCAGCTTTAGGATTTTGCTCCCTCGGAAAATACAAAACCCAGTGAGAGAAATGTCCTATGCTGTTGACCCTTTATATCTGAGTATGAAGGAAGAATCTGAGAATGGGATTACATGGAGGGTACAAGAGGGAAGAAGAGGAAAAATAGAATACGGAGGACCCCAAATGCAGGCTCTAGTGGTAGACTTTCTCTATTAAACAATCAAGACTGTTCCAGACAAGGAACTCACATCAAATGTCTCTTAGTACTCTCACCATGAATAATGATGCAGCACGATCCAATGTTGATTACTTCCTCTGTGAAAGGCAGTGGACTCACTGCTTTATACGGCTGATCTCACTGCATCCTTGCAACAATGCTACAAGACAGAGGAGGAAACTGAGGCTCAGAGAGATTGTCACCAGCTCAAAGTCACACATCTAACAAGGAGCAGAACTGGAGCTTGGAACCTTGCCTTATTGACTCCAGAGATCATTTGAAAAGACCCTGAGGGAAAGACTGAAGGTGGGAGGAGAAGGGGATGACAGAGAATGAGATGGTTGGATGGCATCACCGACTCAATGGATATGAGTTTGAGTAAACTTGGGGAGTGGGTGATGGACAGGGAGGCCTGGCGGACTGCAGTTCATGGGGTCACAAAGAGTCGAACACAACTGAGTGACTGAACTGAACTGAACTGAATTTCAAAAACAAACACTGTTTTAGAAAAAGAAATAGTATTTGGGGTTACCAGATGTGGGGATGGGGAGAGAGGAAATTGGATCAAGGCAGTCAAATGTATAAACTTCCAGTTAGAAGAAAAGTACTAGGGATATAATGTACAACATGATGAATATAATGAACCCTTCTGTATGTTATCTGTGAAAGTTGTTAAGACAGTTAATTCTTAGTTCTCATAACAAGGGAAACATTTTTTTGTGTGTTTCTTTAATGTCATATCTATGAGATGATGTTCACTAAACTTATGGTAATCATTTCATGATGTGTGTAATTTATATTATTATGATATACATGTTCAACTTGCAAAAAAGGAGAAAGAAATAGCTAACTGTGGGGATTTTGTCACTGCTGCAATTCTAGACATCCTAGAAATGTGGTCAAAGGAATTTAGTGAGGGTGAAATTATCAACCTAAATGTCGTTATGAAAAGTTGTTCTGATGAAAAGGATGAAGATGTCCCAGAGACAGCAATGCCAGCAAAAACCTACCCAGTGAAGGGACTCTTGAAGATATTTCATGACATTGAAAATGCAAAGGAAAAAATTTTGAATGCTGATCCAGCACTTTAAAAGGAGTATGATAATTTGTCAAGGGATAGAAAATATGCTTGCATGTATTGTAAGTGATACGAGGAGAAGAAGGCAAGCACTGTTAAAACCAACAAGGATTTTTTTTACAAAGTAATACAGCACCTTTTTTTTGGCTGCACTGGGTCTTCATTGGCGCACACAGGTTTTCTCTAGTTGCAGCGAGCAGAGGCTACTCTCTAGTTGCGGTACACAGGCTTCTCATTGCAGTGGCTTCTCTTGTTGTGGAGCGTGGGCTCTAGGCACACTGGCTTCAGTAGTTGCAGCAAATGGGCTCAGTCGTTGTGGTGCATGGGCTTAGTTACTCCATGGCATGTGGGATCTTTCAGGACCAGGGATCAAACCTGATCCCTGCACTGGCACATGGATTCCCATGTCCTGGATCACCAGGGAAGTCTGACACAACACTTTAATTTTCAATGTTTCGAATGTAAATGTGTATTAAATAAATAATAATTTTATAATTTGTCATTCTCTTGTATATTTATAAGAGAAAGGACACTAAGGTAATTTTTAGTCTTTTGACAAATTTTAAAGGTCACAGAACAATCATAATTTTCCCCGTTGATTATTAAGATTGGTTTTTGTAATTCCAGCATTTCTGGTCATCTTTACAGCTGTGCACTAGCTTGCTTGTATTATATTTTTCTTCGTATAGCCCATCTCAGATGTACATTTCTTAAAATTATTCTTAGATGTTCTAAATTTATTGTCACTGCTGGGAATGGGATTCATTTCTATTATTTTCTGAGAGGATACTTCTGATAGATAAGGAAGCTCTTGCTTTTTGTACTTTTACTTGGGATCTGAATACTTTAAGTTCTTACTATTTCTAATAGGTTCTCTATTCATTTGGTGCCCATCTCTGGGAATTGTGGCTCAGGTGGTGTGGAAGAAAGCTCTGGCTAACTCAGAGAGTTGCTTCTCCTCTTCTGCTTTGGAGATGGGTCCTTGTTTCCAAAGCCTATCTTGGTAGCATAGCACATCACTCTGAGTTCTATCTCCAATAGCCACATACTCGCTGTGTGATATAAACCTCACTGAGCCTGTTTTCTCCTTGGGAAGTGGAAATAATAGTATCTGCTACATGAAATTATTAGAAGGATTAAGTGAGATGTGTGCATGGGTGTCTGACTCTTTGTGACCCCATGGACTATATATAGCCTGCCAGGCTCCTCTGACCATGAAATTCTGCAGGCAAGAATACTTGAGTGGGTTGCCATGCCTTCCTCCATGGGATCTTCCTGACCCAGGAGTCAAGCCTGGGTCTCCTGCATTTCACGTGGATTCTTTACTACTGAGCCACTAGGGAAGACCATTAAGTGAGATATTGCATATCAAACACCTCCCTGAGAGTTAGCACAAAGAACAATCTATGTCAAGTATATATATATCAAGTATTAGTATGGCATTGTTATTTTGTGATATTTTTATTGAGAAATTATTGACATATAAATTACATTAGTTTCAGATGTAGAACGTGATCTCAATATATGTGTATATTACAAAATGATCCACCATAAGTTGTTCATTACCACACATGCTTATAAAATTTTTTCCTTGTGATGAGCTCTTTTAAGATCTACTCTCCTAGCTTTCAAATATACAATCAGCATCATTAACTATAATCACTAAGCCATATATTAGACTCCCTGGAATGCTGTTTGGGCTAAGTTGCTGGTTTTCAGTCTTACTGCACCTCTCTATCTCTCTGTATTCTTATGTATTTAAATGAAGAAGGTGGCTTCTCTTTTAACTCCAAAGTCAATAAGATGAAATTTTGAGCTGGAAAGAAGGGTGCGGCATGGATCTGTCTTCTCTGGTTCCTCCCATGGCGATTGGGTTGATGAGTCCTGAGAGCCGCACTGCAGTATCCACCAGTTCCATTCCTTTTCCACTCCCATTGTCCTACGTCTGGACCTCAGCTTGCACTTGAGCCTCTATAATAGCCTCTAAATAGATCTTTCTATCTCTCCTCTCCCAGTGCCATTACCTAGACCTTGCACCAGGAAATTCCTTTTAAACCACAAGGAAGAGAAATCATGTCATTTTTTTTTTTTTAAAAAGAAAAATCCTGTTTGTGTGTTTATTGTTTAAAGGATCCTGACTGAACTCTGAAGACTAATTCAAGACTCTGTATCCTCTGATCACAAGGGTTCCTGCTAGTCACATTTCTAGTCACTATCAATGCTCAACTCTCCCACTTTCCTACCACACCTTCTCACATCGCTAACACCATTACCAGCTTCACCCTTAGACACACCCAGTTATTCCCCCATTCCCCAGATATATTCTCCGATTTTTCTGTTTCCACATGTACTCACATTGTTCCTCCAGCCTACAATTCTCTCCTCATCCCATGTCCATCTTTAAACACCCTGCTTTGTAATATTATTCAGCCATTAAAAAGAATACATTTGAATCAGTTCTAATGAGGTGGATGAAACTGGAGCCTATTATACAGACTGAAGTAAGCCAGAAAGAAAAACACCAATACAGTATACTAACACATATATATGGAATTTAGAAAGATGGTAACGATAACCCTATATGTGAGACGGCAAAAGAGACACAGATGTATAGAACAGTCTTTTGGACTCTGTGGGAGAAGGCGAGGGTGGGATGATTTGAGAGAATAGCATTAAAACATGTATATTATCATATGTGAAATAGATTGCCAGTCCAGGTTCGATGCATGAGACATGCATCGGCACTCAGGGCTGGTGCACTGGGATGACCCTGAGGGATGGAATGGGGAGGGAGGTGGGAGGGGGGTTCAGGATGGGGGACACATGTACACCCATGGCTGATTCATGTCAATGTATGGCAAAACCACTACAATATTGTAAAGTAATTAGCCTCCAATTAAATAAATTTGAAAAAAAAGTTATTTTAAAAATAAATAAATAAACACCCTGCTTATAGTCACGTGTCATGCCTTCATAAAACCCTTCTTGATTTTTCTTTTCCCGCCCTCTTCCTCAGAAACTTGAGTGAATCTTTTCTCTTTCTGTGTTCCAATTATACTTGCTTGTACTTGTGTCCTTACATTATCTGTCCTCTTGGAAGTAAAGCAGATCTCTGTAAACCAAAAGTTTCTTAAGCACAAGAGCCATGTCTTAAGCATCTCATAGGCCCTAGAGAACCTCTACATACATTGTATTTGTCTGCTTGACATTCACCCATCTCGCCATCAGTGCCCCAAAATTGAAGAAGAGTGAGAACCATGAAAACCAGTGTCTTGTTCACTTCTGTATCCCAAGTGCCTAACCCAGAGTCTGACACATAGTAGGTGCTCAGTCAAAGCTTGTGACATCAAATACTAGCTCTCCCATTTCATTGACCCCCTTGATCTTGTGATTGGAGCCTTTGGTCAACTTCATCAGCCACTGCTATCACTGCTCCCCCTGTCAGATCTTGAACTCTGAAATGCCTTCCAGTTACCAAAACTTTCCATCTTTCGTTGTGACTGATGGCCCCCTGACCTCTCCCTATTGTTGCAGTAAGTTCCCCTCTGACTCCCCTCACCTCCCTTCCTAGCTCAACATTCTGTTCTGTTCTTTCCAGAGCCCTGGCTAGGGCAGGGTCACAGGGGCACAGAAATTTAGAGGGCACCACATTTTTCTCCCACCACCTCTCTGGTCTCTGTTGGAAGCCTTGCCCTGGCCCCAGGCCAGCCCCCTTGGCAGTCGCAGAGATGGATGGAGTGAGAGGCCTGAGGTCAAGGGCTGGGAGTGCACCAGCCAGGGGACCTTTTGTGCACAGGCTACCCCTCCCACTGCCAAGAGCAGCTTCCATTGAAGAGAAGGCGAGTTTCCTGCTGCATGCCCCGGGCGACAAAAATGCCAGTTAGGGTTTGGGTTCTGTCCTCCTTTCCCTCACCCTTGACACCGTGCCAATCTCACGCTGCTTTCCCTGCTCTGGCAAGCCCTGTTGCTAGGCCTCCCGGGACCACCACCAGGTCTAGCCGTTGCCCTTGGTGGATGGTTCATAGCTGCTCAGCCTTTTTTTTCAACACAATATGTTGATTCTTGGGGAGTATTTGTATCGAGGGGTATTTGTGTTGCAGGATGCATCACACACTCACACACACACATACACACACACAGAATGAGAGAGAACCCAAGGCGGGTCTGTATAGGACTGATAGAAGAGACAGCAAGTGTCTTAACCCTTCTAAGTCTCTGCTACTTCATCTGTAAAATGACACTGATCATAGTATCTGTCTTACAGTGTTGTTCTGAGGAATAAAGTGCATAGCATAGTGCCCAGTACATTTAATAAGCACTCACTAGGTGTGAGTTCCCTTCTCTGAATTTCAACTTTTCATCATGTGTTTACTCTTAAGAAAACTAGTCAACACACCTGCTATCAGAGATTTAATCAGTGCTAGTTATGACCAACTCCAGAGGCAGCAGTTCCTCTCCCCTTAGTGTCCCACACTGCACTGCACCCCCATCCCATCAGTGATCCAAAAGGCTGAAGGGCTCCTAAGAGAATTTCCCTTTCAGGATCTAGAAACTCTAAACTTTTTGAGCTGGTGCCAAGAATGTTCACTGCAATCAACTTTGTCTATCATAAAGAGGCCAGCCTTGGGTTTCAAATTGGGCCACTGTGTTGCTCCCCTCCTTGAGTACGATGGGAGATTTCTGTGCAGTTGAAATTGAAGCCAGCTCTTTCTTTATATCAGTGGGTTTAAAATACCCAGGAACATTTTTATATGTGTTTTTAAAATTGCAACCAACTCTACAGTCAGTATTGGGAAAAGTGAGGCTGCTGTAAGGTCCTTTACTTACTTTTACCCAAATGTATTTCTTTTGCGAAGACGGGCACTCTATGTGCATGTTCATTACATGTTTCCAGCTGACTTACCCTTTAGAAAAGGCACAGCCACAGGAAACGAACGCCCTGGAGGTGACTCAGGCCCTACAATAGCACATCTCCTGTACACTTAGCCTCCGAGGAAAGTTGGCCGGTGGACTCACCACTCCACAAAAACTAAACCAAAGTTTCTATTCACTGCATCTGGAAATATTTGATCACATTCACATTTTGCTTATTTTTTAATATGAGAATCATGTTTTAACCTAGCTCATTATCATTTTGAGCGGAGAAGGCAATGGTACCCCACTCGATTACTCTTGCCTGGAAAGTCCCATGGGCGGAGGAGCCTGGTGGGCTGCAGTCTGTGGGATCGCTCAGAGTCGGACATGACTGAGCGACTTAGCAGCAGCAGCATATCATTTTGAGAGAAAGGTATCTTTAATCCCAACAAAGTCCCGTTTTTCATTTTTTTCTTTTATGGTTTGTGTTTCCAATATCAAATATAAAAACCCCTGATCTCAAAGATTTTTCCCATGTGTTTTTTCCCCTGAAAGTTATGTATTTTACATTTAAGTCTGTGACCCATTTTGAGTTAGTTTTTGTATAAGGTATGAGACTCAGGTCCAGGTTCATTCTTTTGCCTACAAATGTCTAGGTGCTCCAGCATCACTTGAGATGACCCTATGAGAAGACCATATTATCAATACCTCCACTGAACTGCTTTTGCACCTTTGAGAAACATCAGTTGGGCATACTGGTGTGAATCTAGTCCTGAGTTCTCTTTTCCATTCCACTGATCTATGTGCCTGTCTTTCAGCCAGTACCACACTGTCTTGAGTACTGTAGCTAGAGTAACCCGTAATATCAAGTGGCATGATTCCTCCCATTTTTTTTCTTCTTTTTCTTCAATATTGTTTAACTACTTTAGGGTCTATAACTTTCTATATAAATTTTAGAAATAACTTGTCTATATCTAAAATTTTGCTGGCATTTTGATAGGAATTGCATTAAACCTATAGATCAGTTGGGGAAGAACTGACATCTTGACTATGATGAGTTCAGTCAGTGAACACAATACATTCTTCCATTTATTTAGTTGTTCTTGAATTTCTTTCATCAATGCTTGGTGATTCTAAGCACATAAGTCCTGTACATGTTTTGCTAGGCTTGAACCTATTTCATTTTCCTTAAAGTGATTGTAAATTACATTGGCTTTATTTTGATTTCCAGATGTTCATTGTTAGCATAAGGAATGCAATAGACATTTATGTATTTATCTTGTATCCTAAGAACTTGATGAATTCTTTTGTAAGTAGGAGTTTTCCTGTGAATTCCTTGGGGTTTTCTAATTCTAGTCATTTTGTCTGCAAATAGTGACTATGCCAAAGCCTTTGACTGTGTGGATCACAATAAACTGTGGAAAATTCTGAAAGAGATGGGAATACCAGACCACCTGACCTGCCTCTTGAGAAACCTATATGCACGTCAGGAAGCAACAGTTAGAACTGGACATGGAACAACAGACTGGTTCCAAATAGGAAAAGGAGTACGTCAAGGCTGTATATTGTCACCCTGCTTACTTAACTTATATGCAGAGTACATCATGAGAAACGCTGGGCTGGAAGAAGCACAAGCTGGAATCAAGATTGTCGGGAGAAATATCAATAACCTCAGATATGCAGATGAAAACACCATTATGGCAGAAAGTGAAGAGGAACTAAAAAGAACTAAAAAGCCTATTGATGAAAGTGAAAGAGGAGAGTGAAAAAGTTGGCTTAAAGCTCAACATTCACAAAACAAAGATCATGGCATCTGGTCCCATCACTTCATGGGAAATAGATGGGGAAACAGTGGAAACAGTATCAGACTTTATTTTTTTGGGCTCCAAAATCACTGCAGATGGTGATTGCAGCCATGAAATTAAAAGACGCTTACTCCTTGGAAGGAAAGTTATGACCAACCTAGATAGCATATTCAAAAGCAGAGACATTACTTTGCCAACAAAGGTCCATCTAGTCAAGGCTATGGGTTTTCCAGTGATGATGTATGGATGTGAGAGTTGGACTGTGAAGAAGGCTGAGCACCGAAGAATTGATGTTTTTGAACTATGGTGTTGAAGAAGACTCTTGAGAGTCCTTGGACTGCAAGGAGATCCTACCAGTCCATCGTAAAGGAGATCAGTCCTGGGATTTCTTTGGAAGGAATGATGCTAAAGCTGAAACTCTAGTACTTTGGCCACCTCATGCGAAGAGTTGACTCATTGGAAAAGATTCTGATGCTGGGAGGGATTGGGGGCTGGAGGAGAAGGGGACAACAGAGGATGAGATGGCTGGATGGCATCACCGACTCGATGGACGTGAGTTTGAGTGAACTCCGGGAGTTGGTGATGGACAGGGAGGCCTGCTGCTGCTGCTAATGCTGCTGCTGCTGCTACTGCTGCTGCTGCTGCTAAGTCGCTTCAGTCGTGTCCGACTCTGTGCGACCCCATAGACGGCAGCCCACCAGGCTCCCCCGTCCCTGGGATTCTCCAAGCAAGAACACTGGAGTGGGTTGCCATTTCCTTCTCCAATGCATGAAAGTAAAAAGTGAAAGTGAAGTCGCTCAGCCATGTCCGACTCTTAGAGACCCCATGGACTGCAGCCTACTCTGGACTGCAGGCTCCTCTGTCCATGGGATTTTCCAGACAAGAGTATTGAAGTGGGTCGCCATTGCCTTCTCCTACAGGGAGGCCTGGTGTGCTGCAATTCATGGGGTTGCAAAGAGTCAGACACGACTGAGCGACTGAACTGAACTGAACTGAGGGATGGTTTTATTTCTTCCTTTCCAATCCATAGGCCATGTATTTATTGCTTTTTCTTTCCTGCTTCAAGGCTAGGACTTGCAGTACTATGTTGAATAAGAGTAGTGAGAGCTGCCGTCATTGCATTGTTTTGGATTTTAGGCGGAAATAATTCAGCTTTTCACCATTCATCATATGAATGATTTTAGGTGTAGTTTTTGTAGAAGCTCTTTATTAAGGTGAGGTATTTTTCTTTTATTCTTAATTTGCTGAGAGTTTTTGTGTTTTAAATTATTAATGGTTGTTGAGTTTTATTAATACTTTTTCTGAATGAACATGATCATATGATTTTTCTTCTTTTACCTGTTGATATGAAGGTTACATTGATTGGTTTTTAATTGATTGATTTTTGAATATTGAACCAGCCTTAGCTAAATAAATCCCACTTGGTCATTGTTTATAATTGTTTTTATGCATTGCTGTATTTGAGTGGCTAATTTTTTGAGGATTTTAATCAAAGTCCTTGAGTACTTAAGTTCAAAGTTCTTAAGATTCTGCAGTTTCCTTTTTGTCTTTTTTTTGTCTTTCATTATTATTATTTTTTTTTTTTTTGATACTGTGTAGGGTTGTGGTATCAAGGTACTACTTCCCCCAGAAAATGAGTTGGGAAGAGTTTCCTCTTGCATTTTTTGAAAGAATTTACACAAGACTGTTCTATAAATGTTTGGTAGAATTCTCCAGTGAAGCCATCTGAGCCTGGATATTTTCTTTTGGGAGGAGTTTTAGTTACAAATTCAATTTCTTTAATGGTATAAGACCTTTTGGGGTGCCTGTCTCAACTTGGTTGAGTTATGGTAGTTTGTGGTTTTCAAGGAAATGTTTCTATTTCTTCTAAGTTGTAAGATTTATGAGCCTCGAGTTGTTTGTAGTGTTCGCTTATTTTTCCTCTAATGGATGCGTGCTCTGCAAGTAATATCCACTGCTTCATGCCTGATGTTGTTTATTTTCGTCTTCTTTCTCTTTATCGTTGTCAGTCTTCCATTGTTTTTTTTTTTTTTTCAAGAAACCAGTGCTTTGTTTCATTGATTTTTTTTCTCTACTGCTTTTCTTTTTTTCAGTTTTATTGATTTCTGCTTACACCTTTATCATTTCCTTCCTTCATCCTCCTTGCTTTAGGTTTATTTTGCTTTCCTATTTCTAATTTCTTGAGGTAGGAACTTAGATAATTGATTTTAGATTTTTCTTCTTTCCTAATGTTAGCATTTAGTGCTATAAATTTCCCTTTTCACACTGCTGTGGCTGAATACCACAGACTTTGACAGGTATATTTTCATTTTCATTCAGTTCTCTATATTTTAAAACATTTGAGACTTCTTCTTTGATCCATGGATTAAGTGTGTTGTTTAATTTCCTAATGTTTAGAGATTTTCAGTTATCTTTTTGTTATTGATTTCTAGTTAGATCCCATTGCAGTCAGAGAACATACTCTGAATGATTTAAATTCTTTTAAATAGCTCATACTGTTTGAAAACTGAGTGAGATAGTATTTTTTCTATATTTGAGGCATTTGGAGAGCAAAGTACTTCATGAAGAGATGCACAGTTCTTTTGTTGGGGCACAAGTGGTTATCAATTCTTGAATACCTACTGCTCACTCACACCCTCACTGAGTGCTTTATATACATAATTTCATCTAATCCTCTCAATAACCCTTCGTGGCTACTGCTATTATAAACTTCATTTTAAATAACCCAAGCCCAGAGAGTTTAAGTGACTTGCCTGATTTCACTTAGCTCAGGTGGGATTTGAATCTGAGTCCTTCCATCTCCAAAACTCTTTCCACTAGAGTCACAAGCGAGAAAACTGATAAGGACCTGAGTAATGGAGCATAGTACGGGACTGTGTCCTAGAAAAGCAACCAGTTATCCAATACTTCTCTTGCCACTGCTCTTCTATGATAGTGTTTATGTGCCTATATCTATTTGACATTTAATTTTTAAAGTCTTAATTCAGATAATATGGATTTTATCAGCCACACAATGTCAAATAATTGGTTTGACTAAAGTTTCATTTCTTGACTTAAGTTTATGGAATAGTAAACTAATAATATAATGGCTAAGTCACTTAACATAGATCTATGCCATTAATATATCTGTACAAGAGTGATGAAAATATCTACCCCAAAGATTTGTCATGGCACTGAAATAATGGATCTGAAAGTGTTTTCACCGTCGAGCATTATACAAACATATGGAATTATTATATTACTATGATAAATAAAATGATACTACTGTTTCCTAGGAACCACAGTCCCTGTCCATTGTGTAGAACAAATGTTTTTGACCTGGACACCACGAACCTCATGGATAGACTTCAGGGTTCTCTGAAATTGTATATGAACAATGTTGTGTTTACTCACTAAGTTGTGTCTGACTTTGGGACCCCATGGACTGTAACCCACGAGGCTCCTCTGTCCATGGAATTCTCCAGGCAAGAATACTGGAATGGGTTGCCATTCTCTTCTCCAAGGAATCTTCCTAACCCAGGAATCGAACCCAAGTCTCTTGCTTGGTAGATAGAATCTTTACCACTGAGTCATCTGTGAATCTGGCATATGGGAAGGTATATATGGGGGAGGGAGGCATATTATCTCCTTCCAAAAGATATTTGGAACTGCCTAGATGAATGGATGAAGAAATGAAACACAAATATCTGACTTTATGCTCTAGGAAATAGCACAGTCACTGACTGCCTACTGAAGTGGCTTTGTCAGGTGTAGCCAACTTGGAGAGTGTTTCTTTTCTTATCCACAGACTTAAATGGTCTACATGCTACTTTCTATCTGCACCGAGCATACCAAGAAGCATGTTCACAAGAGAGAGTGTGTGTGTGTGTGTGTGTGTGTGTGTACCTAGATAGGAAGCTTCAGGCATTTCACAGATGGAACAGTCTTCTTTAAGGTTATATTTTGAACAGGTCTGTAACACTAGCCAATTGGGAACTAGGACAGCTAGCTTTGCAGAACTAAGATGATTCTAACATTCTATTAATAAGATGGAATGACTGAGAACATAGAAACTGTGAAATCTCTGCAATTAATGTATAAGTCTCCAAACAGTGCAGTGGTCTTGATACTGTAAAATTAGTCTGGACCAAGCCACACATTGTAAGGAGTATAGAAGAAGCTCAACGAGTGACTGAGAACCCAGGTAATAAAAGAGTTACGCAGAACTGGAAGGGATGCAATTTCTTTAGCCACATTTGGCTAAGGCATAGCACAACTCCAAAGGTAGGAAGCATTGGAGATGACATTAGAGCTAACCAGTAGGTGTATGTGGAGAAGGCAATGGCAGCCCACTCCAGTACTCTTGCCTGGAAAATCCCATGGATGGATGAGCCTGGTAGGCTGCAGTCCATGGAGTCGCTAAGAGTCGGACACGACTGAGCGACTTCACTTTCACTTTTCACTTTCATGCATTGGAGAAGGAAATGGCAACCCACTCCAGTGTTCTTGCCTGGAGAATCCCAGGGATGGGGGAGCCTGGTGGGCTGCCGTCTCTGGGGTCGCACAGAGTCGGACACGACTGAAGCGACTTAGCAGCAGTAGCAGCAGCAGCAGTAGGTGTATGTGAGGCTTGAGTGGGCCTAGAATGACTGCTTGACCTCAAGGGCCTGTGTAAGGCTTGGGACCCAGGACCCAGTCTGTCCCAGACTAGCTATCTATGTGGAATGTCTTGGAGTACATGAAATGCAAGAGAAAAAAGAGTTGTGGTCCCAAAGGAAAACTGATTTAAGTATCTTTGAAGTATCAACCATTGAGTCCAAGCAACTGGAAGTTTGCCAAATAAAATGCAAGGTGCCATTACTGCATGGGAAAGACCTATATTAAATATTATTTATCTGATATTCAAATTTAACTGAGTGTCCTATGTTTTTGTTTGCTGTTTCCAACAACTCTGGTTAAGTGAGAAGTCTTTTTTCAGGAGCTAAAGGAGCAGACTAGCGCCTCTTAGATTTTAATTGCCATATAAATCACCTGATAAGTCAGCCAGTCTAGAATGGGCCCAAGCACTTGTGTTTCTAAAATGTTCCCAGGTGATGCTAATGCTGCCAGCCAGAGACCATACATTAAATAGCAAGGGGTTATGTAGTTGTTTAGGTTAATGTCTCAGGCACCTTTCTTGTTCCACAGTAAAAGTCCCATTATCAGCTGTATATACCTTTTATAATGCTCAAAACAGTGACACTGGCTTTGCAAGTCTCCATCAGGCTGAGGGGCATTTGGGCTGCAAGCTTCCCTTCCTGATGATAGTGAACATGCCCATTAGCTAGTAGCAGTGATGTGTCTTGGAAGGGAATTGCCTGTGATCCCTCTCCAACAGTGTGATGAACAGTGTTCGCTATCATTGTGGACATGCTACATTAGCTGTCTGAACCAAGTCTCCAATTGGTTGAACTCCGATCTCTAGGATGGTAGCAACAGACACCACTGGATGACATTCCCATTTGAGTGGGGATGTGGCTCTGACTCTCGGCACATGGTCCTCAGGACTGTCAACTCGACATCCTTTTCTCCCATACCAGAGGCACACTTTTTGGGTAACTCTTTTTATCATCATTGGGAAGGGGAGGGTTGAAAGTTGCATCTGTACGTGTTTTCTGTGCTAATCTGAGAGCTGGACTCAACCGCAGGACTTGGGTCACTTACACACAGAGATCTCATTGTGAGGGGAGAGGAAAATGGCTGCTCCTCAGCTGCACTTTGAAATTCTGCATTAAAAAAAACACTAAGTATTCATAAGCCTCTTATTTAATCAATGAATCCCTTTGTGTTTACATCCCTCACAACTCAGGGAACAAATAGGGTTTAGTTGCTAGAAAGTGAAAACTTCAAGCTTCTCAGAATGGGGGAAATAGGAGGCAATTTAGATGAAAACAGTGAAAATGGCTCCATCCCAGTTTCTTGGTACCTGCTTCTAAGGACATGCCAACCAATGCTTAATTTTTCAGTGTTCTCCACCTTTCATTTAGGGCATTATCCATAAAGGGGTAACAAGATGCTTCTCAGCATAAATCTGTATTCTGTTGGTTAGATGCTCACCTGAAATCAGGAGACAAGGGAACAGAACAACTAGTGAGGTTTGGTAATTGCCAGTTGTCCATGAATGGCCTCTGCTCTGCCATGTGCCTTCACCTTGCTCTCTCCTCTTTTATCTAAAATTGGCATTTACCTCTCCAGAATGAGTAAACCACTGAGGAAGCATTCAAAGATCAAACTCTATCACAATTGACCCAAAAGAAAATTTTGAGTTGACGTGATTTCAAAATGGGAAGGAAGTAAGTTCATTCTTGGGTCTCCCACTCATAAAGGTAGTTTCAAGGAGCTCTTCAATATTAATTAGTAGACTGTGAATTCAGTTCTGTGCAATTATGATGAGCCAGTTTGGGGAGGATGAAAGAGCTAACTTATCATATTTTTGAATTACTCATCTAGAGGCCTGAATATTTTTGTATTTCCATATTTCTCGAGTAGCACTTAATTTAATCTTAGCCCCATTTCTTTCAATAAACCATTGTTGCATCTCATAAGCAGCACAGCTTCTTCCTCTAACTCATCTCCCCGTGAAATTGGTTTAATGAAGCAGAAAGGTATGAAGCATTAGCAACAGTGGAATCTGTGTGGTAGCAGTTCATTTTTCAGAGGCACTCACATTTCCACCCTAATTTATAAAATCAGCACACAAATGATTTTTATCACGGCCATTACATCAGTATAAATTACAGCCTTTTCTATAACACGGCAGTTAGTCAAACTGTTGAAATGATATCTATTAGTCAAGGGACGGGGAGGGGGTGCAAGGAGAGGTAGGAAAGAGTTAGTGAAAATGAGGGCTGATGGTTGTCTTACAGAAACACCAATATTAATTTACCATAATGAACAGCAATGGGGTATTTTACAAATGTACAGATGAAAATTAAATGCACAAAGTGAAGCAAATGGGTCAATTTGTTCAGGACAAAGAAAAGGACCTTCAATAAACAAAATGGTGCTATATAGAGACCGACAGTGATGCAATTAGTCAGGCACTCCTCCTGGCCAGTGGGCAGGCTGCGGCCGCCCTGGGCAGGGGCCATTGTTGTTGCCTCTCGCGTGGGTGTCTTCATTTATCTCATTGTAGGAACTGTCATCCTAGTTTTGTGCCCTGCAGCCTCACCATGTCAAATCCATCCTGCCAGAGCCTCCTTGGAGAGTACTGCCCACTGACATCTCCTCCTTTCTCCACTGCCACCTAGGTCGCTTGCCAGAACCTTGTAGCCACCCCCTTTCAAGTTAGGCAAACCTCAGTCATCTGACCTCATTAATATGAGCTTTGTGATCATTTAGGGATTGAGTTCACTGTTCCCTTTGCTCTCACTGTGAACCACAGTTTACCAAGCAAACAACTTACTAGTTTGACAGTTTCTTTTAGAGAGATGGTATGGATGGATGGTATAAGATGAGTTTAACATTAAAAGAATAAATTGTTCACATACTCCAGAAGTGACATTTAACCATAAACAATTTGTGTATAAATTGAAAGCCATTGTTGTCCATTGAATGGCATGGTCATTCTGAGTAGACTTGTGTGCTGTGAATTCTATGCGACAGTAATTAATATTGAAAAAGTATCCCTTCTTCATACCAGCTTCACTACCATCTACCAGTCTACCTTACTGACAATATGTAAAATCTTTATGGGCAGGTCTGAGTTCTATGTTTATTCAATAGCTCATTCCATTAATAGACATTTATCGTGCATATGCTATGTGCCAGGGACCAGACTAGTGGTTGGGATCCAATGGCAAATGAGCCTTCTAGTGGAGAAAGCAATCACTGAACAAGTAATTCCAAGCAAGTCATATGGGGTTTCTGAGGTTGGTTGTAATTCCACATTGGTTTCTCTCAATTATGTCTCATTACCCTCAGTCAGGGTGTATTCAGGGAATACAGAATCACTGATCATAGGTAGTCACCATGTCTGTTTAGTCATCATTGAAAGTCGCTCAGTCGTGTCTAACTCTTTGCCACCCCATGGACTATACACAGTTCATGGAATTCTTTAGGCCAGGATACTGGAGTTGGGTAGCCTTTCCCTTCTCCAGGGGATCTTCCCAACCCAGGGATTGAACCTAGGTCTCCTGCCTTGTAGGCAGATTCTTTACCAGCTGAGCCACAAGGGAAGACCAAGAATACTGGAGTGGGTAGCCTATCCCTTCTCCAGCGGATCTTCTCGACCCAGGAATTGAACCAGGGTCTCCTGCACTGCAGACAGATTCTTGACCAACTGAGCTATCAGGGAAGCCCCTAGCTTCCTTGGTCACCATATCTAGATGCATATTAGTTTTGTTTGTTTGTTTTTTTAACCAAATTTGGTATTCTCTTCAATGATATGAAAGTACAATTTATCATTGATTTGTTCAGATCTCAACCTTGCAATCCAGTAGATCCTAGTATTTTTCAATAGACAGTTTTTCAGCAGTTAGGAAATAGACTTCAGTGAAATTTGGCAACTTGGTGAACATTATAAATATTTGCTTGTATTGAATGAGGTTAATTATTCACAAGCCCACTAATGTTAATATTGGTCAAGCTAAAATTAGTGATATCTGGTATCAAATATCCTAAAATAGAATTGCAAATCTTTTTTGCTTTGTTTTCCCTAAGCACTGTTGTTTTTGTTGAAGTATTGTTAATTTACAATGTGTTAATTTCAAGTGTACAGCACAGCGAGCCAGTTTCATATATATATTCTTTTATATATAGGTATATATTGTTTATCAAATTCTCTTCCATTATAGGTTATTACAAGGTATTGAATATAGTTCCCTGTGCTATACAGTAGTAGGTCCTTGTTGTTTACCTATTTTATATATAGTAGTGAATATATGTTAATCCAAAACTTCTAATTTATCTCCCCCCCCACCACCCCGCTATCCTCTTTGATAGCCATAAATTTGCTTCTATGTCTATGAGTCTATTTCTGTTTTGTAAATAAGTTCATTTGTATCATTTTTAAATTCCACATATAAGTGGTATTTGTGATACCATATTATATTTTCCTTATCTTCCTTACTTCCCTTAATATAATAATCTCTAGGTCCTTCCATGTTGCTGCAAATGGCACTATCTCCTTCTTTTTATGACTGAGTAATATTCCACTGTATATATATGTGTGTGTGTGTGAGTGTCTGTATACCACATTGTCTTTATCCATTCATCTGTCAGTGGACATTTAGGCTGCTTTTATGAACATAGGGGTGCATGTATCTTTTCTAATTAAAGTTTTGTCTGTGTATACATCCAGGAGTAGGATTATTGAATCATATGGTAGTTCTATCTTTAGCCTTTTAAGGAACCTCCATACTGGTTGTACCAATTTACATTCTCACCAACAGTGTAAGTGGGTTCCCTTATTTCCACAACCTTTCCAGCATTTATTATTTGTAGACTTTTTATTTTTTTTTATTTTATTTTTAAACTTTACATAACTGTATTAGATTTGCCAAATATCAAAATGAATCCACCACAGGTATACATGTGTTCCCCATCCTGAACCCTCCTCCCTCCTCCCTCCCCATTCCATCCCTCTGGGTCGTCCCAGTGCACCAGCCCCAAGCATCCAGTATCGTGCATCGAACCTGGACTGGAGACTCGTTTCATACATGATATTTTACATGTTTCAATGCCATTCTCCAAAATCTTCCCACCCTCTCCCTCTCCCACAGAGTCCATAAGACTGTTCTATACATCAGTGTCTCTTTTGCTGTCTCGTACACAGGGTTATTGTTACCATCTTTCTAAATTCCATATATATGCGTTAGTATACTGTATTGGTGTTTTTCTTTATGGCTTACTTCACTCTGTATAATAGGCTCCAGTTTCATCCACCTCATTAGAACTGATTCAAATGTATTCTTTTTAATGGCTGAATAATACTCCATTGTGTATATGTACCACAGCTTTCTTATCCATTCATCTGCTGATGGACATCTAGGTTGCTTCCATGTCCTGGCTATTATAAACAGTGCTGCGATGAACATTGGGGTACTCGTGTCTCTTTCCCTTCTGGTTTTCTCAGTGTGTATGCCCAGCAGTGGGATTGCTGGATCATAAGGCATGTCTATTTCCAGTTTTTTAAGGAATCTCCACACTGTTCTCCATAGTGGCTGTACTAGTTTGCATTCCCACCAACAGTGTAAGAGGGTTCCCTTTTCTCCACACCCTCTCCAGCATTTATTACTTGTAGACTTTTGGATCGCAGCCATTCTGACTGGTGTGAAATGGTACCTCATAGTGGTTTTGATTTGCATTTCTCTGATAATGAGTGATGTTGAGCATCTTTTCATGTGTTTGTTAGCCATCTGTATGTCTTCTTTGGAGAAATGTCTGTTTAGTTCTTTGGCCCATTTTTTGATTGGGTCATTTATTTTTCTGGAGTTGAGCTGTAGGAGTTGCTTGTATATTCTCGAGATTAGTTGTTTGTCAGTTGCTTCATTTGCTATTATCTTCTCCCATTCTGAAGGCTGTCTTTTCACCTTGCTAATAGTTTCCTTTGATGTGCAGAAGCTTTTAAGGTTAATTAGGTCCCATTTGTTTATTTTTGCTTTTATTTCCAATATTCTGGGAAGTGGGTCATAGAGGATCCTGCTGTGATGGATGTCAGAGAGTGTTTTGCCTATGTTCTCCTCTAGGAGTTTTATAGTTTCTGGTCTTACCTTTAGATCTTTAATCCATTTTGAGTTTATTTTTGTGTATGGTGTTAGAAAGTGTTCTAGTTTCATTCTTTTACAAGTGGTTGACCAGAGTTCCCAGCACCACTTGTTAAAGAGATTGTCTTTAATCCATTGTATATTCTTGCCTCCTTTGTCGAAGATAAGGTGTCCATATGTGCGTGGATTTATCTCTGGGCTTTCTATTTTGTTCCATTGATCTATATTTCTGTCTTTGTGCCAGTACCATACTGTCTTGATAACTGTGGCTTTGTAGTAGAGCCTGAAGTCAGGTAGGTTGATTCCTCCAGTTCCATTCTTCTTTCTCAAGATCGCTTTGGCTATTCAAGGTTTTTTGTATTTCCATACAAATTGTGAAATTATTTGTTCTAGCTCTGTGAAGAATGCTGTTGGTAGCTTGATAGGGATTGCATTGAATCTATAGATTGCTTTGGGTAGTATACTCATTTTCACTATATTGATTCTTCCAATCCATGAACATGGTATATTTCTCCATCTGTTAGTGTCCTCTTTGATTTCTTTCACCAGTGTTTTATAGTTTTCTATATATAGGTCTTTAGATTCTTTAGGTAGATATATTCCTAAGTATTTAATTCTTTCCGTTGCAATGGTGAATGGAATTGTTTCCTTAATTTCTCTTTCTGTTTTCTCATTATTAGTGTATAGGAATGCAAGGGATTTCTGTGTGTTGATTTTATATCCTGCAACTTTACTATAGTCATTGATTAGTTCTAGTAATTTTCTGGTGGAGTCTTTAGGGTTTTCTATGTAGAGGATCATGTCATCTGCAAACAGTGAGAGCTTTACTTCTTCTTTTCCAATTTGGATTCCTTTTATTTCTTTTTCTGCTCTGATTGCTGTGGCCAAAACTTCCAAAACTATGTTGAATAGTAATGGTGAAAGTGGGCACCCTTGTCTTGTTCCTGACTTTAGAGGAAATGCTTTCAATTTTTCACCATTGAGGATAATGTTTGCTGTGGGTTTGTCATAGATAGCTTTGATTATGTTGAGGTATGTTCCTTCTATTCCTGCTTTCTGGAGAGTTTTGATCATAAATGGATGTTGAATTTTGTCAAAGGCTTTCTCTGCATCTATTGAGATAATCATATGGTTTTTATTTTTCAATTTGTTAATGTGGTGTATTACATTGATTGATTTGCGGATATTGAAGAATCCTTGCATCCCTGGGATAAAGCCCACTTGGTCATGGTGTATGATCTTTTTAATGTGTTGTTGGATTCTGATTGCTAGAATTTTGTTAAGGATTTTTGCATCTATGTTCATCAGTGATATTGGCCTGTAGTTTTCTTTTTTTGTGGGATCTTTGTCAGGTTTTGGTATTAGGGTGATGGTGGCCTCATAGAATGAGTTTGGAAGTTTACCATCCTCTGCAATTTTCTGGAAGAGTTTGAGCAGGATAGGTGTTAGCTCTTCTCTAAATTTTTGGTAGAGTTCAGGTGTGAAGCCGTCTGGACCTGGGCTTTTGTTTGCTGGAAGATTTTTGATTACAGTTTCAATTTCCGTGCTTGTGATGGGTCTGTTAAGATTTTCTATTTCTTCCTGATCGAGTTTTGGAAAGTTGTACTTTTCTAAGAATTTGTCCATTTCTTCCTCGTTGTCCATTTTATTGGCATATAATTGTTGATAGTAGTCTCTTATGATCCTTTGTATTTCTGTGTTGTCTGTTGTGATCTCTCCATTTTCATTTCTAATTTTATTGATTTGATTTTTCTCCCTTTGTTTCTTGATGAGTCTGGCTAATGGTTTGTCAATTTTATTTATCCTTTCAAAGAACCAGCTTTTGGTTTTGTTGATTTTTGCTATGGTCTCTTTTGTTTCTTTTGCATTTATTTCTGCTCTAATTTTTAAGATTTCTTTCCTTCTACTAACCCTGGGGTTCTTCATTTCTTCCTTTTCTAGTTGCTTTAGGTGTAGAGTTAGGTTATTTATTTGACTTTTTTCTTGTTTCTTGAGGTGTGCCTGTATTGCTATGAACTTTCCCCTTAGGACTGCTTTTACCGTGTCCCACAGGTTTTGGGTTGTTGTGTTTTCATTTTCATTCGTTTCTATGCAAATTTTGATTTCTTTTTTGATTTCTTCTGTGATTTGTTGGTTATTCAGCAGCGTGTTGTTCAGCCTCCATATGTTGGATTTTTTAATAGTTTTTCTCCTGTAATTGAGATCTAATCTTACTGCATTGTGGTCAGAAAAGATGCTTGGAATGATTTCTATTTTTTTGAATTTACCAAGGCTAGCTTTATGGCCCAGGATGTGATCTATCCTGGAGAAGGTTCCATGTGCACTTGAGAAGAAGGTGAAATTCATTGTTTTGGGATGAAATGTCCTATAGATATCAATTAGGTCTAACTGGTCTATTGTATCGTTTAAAGTTTGTGTTTCCTTGTTAATTTTCTGTTTAGTTGATCTATCCATAGGTGTGAGTGGGGTATTAAAGTCTCCCACTATTATTGTGTTATTGTTAATTTCTTCTTTCATACTTGTTAGCATTTGTCTTACATACTGCGGTGCTCCCGTGTTGGGTGCATATATATTTATAATTGTTATATCTTCTTCTTGGATTGATCCTTTGATCATTATGTAGTGACCATCTTTGTCTCTTTTCACAGTCTTTGTTTTAAAGTCTATTTTATCTGATATGAGTATTGCTACTCCTGCTTTCTTTTGGTCCCTATTTGCATGGAAAATCTTTTTCCAGCCCTTCACTTTCAGTCTGTATGTGTCCCCTGTTTTGAGGTGGGTCTCTTGTATACAACATATGCAGGGGTCTTGTTTTTGTATCCATTCAGCCAGTCTTTGTCTTTTGGTTGGGGCATTCAACCCATTTACGTTTAAGGTAATTACTGATAAGTATGACCCCGTTGCCATTTACTTTATTGTTTTGGGTTCGAATTTATACACAATTTTTGTGTTTCCTGTCTAGAGAATATCCTTTAGTATTTGTTGGAGAGCTGGTTTGGTGGTGCAGAATTCTCTCAGGTTTTGCTTCTCTGAAAAGCTTTTGATTTCTCCTTCATACTTGAATGAGATCCTTGCTGGGTACAATAATCTGGGCTGTAGGTTATTTTCTTTCATCATTTTAAGTATGTCTTGCCATTCCCTCCTGGCTTGAAGAGTTTCTATTGAAAGATCAGCTGTTATCCTTATGGGAATTCCCTTGTGTGTTATTTGTTGTTTTTCCCTTGCTGCTTTTAATATTTGTTCTTTATGTTTGATCTTTGTTAATTTGATTACTATGTGTCTTGGGGTGTTTCACCTTGGGTTTATCCTGTTTGGGACTCTCTGGGTTTCTTGGACTTGGGTGATTATTTCCTTCCCCATTTTAGGGAAGTTTTCAACTATTATCTCCTCAAGTATTTTCTCATGGTCTTTCTTTTTGTCTTCTTCTGGGATCCCTATGATTCGAATGTTGTAGCGTTTAATATTGTCCTGGAGGTCTCTGAGATTGTCCTCATTTCTTTTAATTCGTTTTTCTTTTATCCTCTCTGATTCATTTATTTCTACCATTCTATCTTCTAATTCACTAATCCTATCTTCTGCCTCTGTTATTCTACTATTTGTTGCCTCCAGAGTGTTTTTAATTTCACTTATTGCATTATTCATTATATATTGACTCTTTTTTATTTCTTCTAAGTCCTTGTTAAACCTTTCTTGCATCTTCTCAATCCTTGCCTCCAGGCTATTTATCTGTGATTCCATTTTAATTTCAAGATTTTGGATCAATTTCACTATCATTATTCGGAATTCTTTATCAGGTAGATTCCCTATCTCTTCCTCTTTTGTTTGGTTTGGTGGGCATTTATCCTGTTCCTTTATCTGCTGGCTATTCCTCTGTCTCTTCATCTTGTTTAAATTGCTGAGTTTGGGGTGTCCTTTCTGTATTCTGGCAGTTTGTGGAGTTCTCTTTATTGTGGCGTTTCCTCGCTGTGTGTGGGTTTGTACAGGTGGCTTGTCAAGGTTTCCTGGCTAGGGAAGCTTGTGTCGATGTTCTGGTGGATGGAACTGTATTTCTTCTCTCTGGAGTGTAATGAAATGTCCAGTAATGAGTTATGAGATGTCTATGGTTTTGGGGTGACTTTGGGCAGCCTGTATCTTGAAGCTCAGGGCTGTGTTCCTTTGTTGCTGGAGAATTTGCTTGTTATGTCTTTCCCTGGAACTTGTTGGCCCTTGTGTGGTGCTTGGTTTCAGTGTCGGTATGGAGGCGTTTGATGAGCTCCTGTCAATTAATGTTCCTTGGAGTCAGGAGTTCCCTGGAGTCAGGGTTTGGACTTAAGCCTCCTACTTCCAGTTATCGGTCTTAATTTTACCGTAGTTTCAAAACTTCTCCTTCTATACAGCACCACTGATAAAACATCTACGTTAAAGATGAAAAGTTTCTCTACTGTGAGGGTCACTCAGAGAGGTTCACAGCGTTACATGGAGAAGAGAAGTGGGAGGAGGGAGTTAGAGGTGACCCAAATGAGATGAGGTGGAATCAATAGTGGAGAGAGTGGGCTATCCAGTAGTCACTTCCTTATGTGCACTCCACAACTGGACCACTCAGAGATGTTCACGGAGTTATACAGGGAAGAGAAGAAGGAGGCAGGAGACAGAGGTGGCCAGAAGGATAAAAGGGGGAAATGAAAAGGAGGGAGACAGATCCAGCCAGTAATCAGTTCCTTAAGTGTTCTCCACCGTCTGGAACACACAGAAATTCACAGAGTTGGGTAGAGTAGAGAGGGGTTAGGGAGGAGATACAGGTGACCTGGTGGAGAAAATGGAGAGTCCAAAGGGAGAGAGAGCAGTCAAGCCAGTAATCTCGTACACTAGTGAAAAATGGGTCCTGAAGATTGGGTTCTTAAAGGTACAAAATTGGTAACAAATACATAAAAACAAAAATTAGAAATCTAGAGTAGAGTTTGGAATTTCAAAAATGCGATGTTAATGAAAAGAAGAAGGAAAAGAAAGAGAGAAAAAACGAACAAAGAAAAACAAACAAGGTTGTGAAAATTATAAAGAAACTACAGGTACAAAATTGATAACTAATACCAAAAAGCAAAAATTAAAAATCTAGAGTAGAGTTTGGAATTTCAAAAATACAACGTTAAAAAAAAAAAAAGAAGAAGAAGAAAAATAAAGAGAGAAAACAAACAAACCAACAAAAACAATGTCGCAAAAATTATAAAGAAAATACAGGTACAAAATTGATATCAATACCAAAAAGCATAAATTAAAAATCTTGAGTAGAGTTTGGAATTGCAGATATATGATGTTATATAAAAGAAGAAGAGAAAGAAACAGAGGAAAAAAAAAGTCACAGAAATTATGAAAAAAACTATAGGTACAAAATTGATAGCATATATCAAAAGGCTAAAATTAAAAATCTAGAGTACAGTTTGGAATTTCAAAAATACAATGTTAAAGAAAAGAAGAAAAAGAAAAAAGAAAAAAAAAAAAAACCACGGTCAAAAATTATAAAATATATATATGAAGTTTGCTGAAGAAGAAAAAAAAAAAAAAAATAGGGTCTTTTTTTTTTTTTTTTTTTTTGCAAAGTAATAGTTATAAAAGTGAAAATTAAAGGACAATAGAGGACTTAAAAATTTTTTTTCTTTTTTAATTAAAAAAAAAAAGAAAGAAAGATTGATCGTAAAAATAGTAAAAATATATCTAGGTCTTTCTCTGGTTTTGTTGTGAGTATTGTGGGTTCAGTTCATTTTTGGCAGTTCCTTAGTCCGACTTATATTTCTCAAGATCTATAGGCCCCTTCCTATGTAATCCGTAGTAACCACAGGGTTTTAATCTATGGCCTGTAGCTTCCAAGGCGTTTCCCTCTGTTATAGCTTCTTCTGTTTGCTGGTCTCTTCAGTGTCTGGTTCCCGCCCTGACACAAAGGGGATGGTTGAGGACACTATTTTTTTTTTTTTTTTAAATTTAGGCTCACTTGTTCAGCCGCGCTGTGGGGAGGGAGGGAGGGATGCTGCAAACAGATAACACTGGCATGCTCTCGCAGTGCCTCAGCCACACTGGGTCTGCCCCCGCTCACGGCGTGTGTAGCCTCCGTGCCCACACTGCTCGGGCTCTAGGTTGTTCCGCCGGGAACAATCAGAGGCCGGCCCTGGGCTGAGCCCCCAGGTCCAAGCTGCTCAGGTTCAGGCACTCGGGTAGTCCTCAGAGGCGCAGACTCGGTTGGGCCTGCGTTTTGTGCTCTTCCCAGATCCGAGCAGCTCAGGTGATGTGTTTGGCGGGCGCCAATGCTGCGACTTATCGCCTCCCCGCCACTCGGTTATCTGGGTGTAAAACCGGCGCACCTTCTGAGGCAGATGTTGACCGTCCAGACCCCCAAGAAGTTTTAGTTAGCAAAGAAGCCTGCTTACGGTTTTATAGATAGTGTCTCTCTGGGGCTGCGATTGCCCCCTTCCAGCTCTGGCTGCCTGTCACCGGAGGGGGAAGGTCTGCAGCCGGCTATCTCTGCTCAGTCCTTTGTTCCGTGCACGGGCCTGGCAGTGTCTTAGGTTAGGGCTGGCTTTTCGCGTGGTAGATATCCCACAGTCTGGTTTGCTAGCCCAAATTATTTCGCTCAGATAGCGCTCAGGACATTCGGGCGGATTCTTACTCTAAGGGACACGGCCCGCGCCGCGCTTCCCTGCCCAGCCCCCGCTTGCTAATGCCGTGTGCTGGCGTCTGCGCTGCTTTTCCGCTGGGGGAGTTACCGTAGGGCTCACAATCCGCGATTTTTAATTGTTTATTTTTTTTCCCCTCCCTTTTATGTTGCCCTCTGTGCTTCCAAAGCTCGGCACAGATTCGGCAGTGAGAGGGTTTCCTGGTGTTTGGAAACTTCTCTCTTTTTAAGACTCCCTTCCCGGGACGGAACTCCGTCCCTCCCTCTTTTGTCTCTTTTTTTGTCTTTTATATTTTTTCCTACCTCCTTTCGAAGAGTTGGGCTGCTTTTCTGGGTGCCTGATGTCCTCTGCCGGCATTCAGAAGTTGTTTTGTGGAATTTACTCGACGTTTAAATGCTCTTTTGATGAATTTGTGGGGGAGAAAGTGTTCTCCCTGTCCTACTCCTCCGCCATCTTGGCTCCTCCCTCCTATTTGTAGACTTTTTAATGATGGCCTTTCTGACTGGTGTGAGGTGATACCTCATTGTAGTTTTGATTTGCATTTCTCTAATAATTAGCAATATTAAGCATTGTGTGCCTGTAATGTCATCTGGTTCTTGTCATGTCATCTGCAAACAGACAGTTTTACAACTTTATTTTTAATTTAAATTCCTTTTATTTTTCTTGTCTGACTGCTGTGGCTAGGATTTCCAAAACTATATTGAATGAAAGCAGCAAGAGTGAGCATCATTCTCTTATTGCTTGTCTTAGAGGAAATGCTTTTGGGTTTTGACTGTTGTGTATGATGTTAGCTATGGGTTTGTCACATATATAGCCTTTATTATGTCCACTTTCTTGAGAGTTATTTTTATCATAAATGGATATTTAATCTTATCAAAACCTTTTTCTGCCTATATTGAGATGATCATATGTTTTTTTTTTTTTCTTCATTTTGTCAATGAGCTGTATCACATTGATTGATTTGTGGATATTGTAAAATCCTTGCATCCCTGGGATGAATCCTCCTTGATCATGGTGTACGATCCTTTTAGTGTATTGTTGGATTCAATTTGCTAGCATTTTGTTGAGGATTTTTGCATCTATGTTCTTCAGTGATATTGGCCTGTAATTTTCTTTTTTGTGTGCTATCTTTGTCTGGTTCTGGTACCAGGATGATGGTGGCCTCATAGAATGAATTTAGAGGTAGCTCTTCCTCTGCATCTGGGAAGTATAGGTGTTAACTCTTCTCTAAATGTTTGGTAGAATTCACCCATGAAGCCATCTGTTCATAGACTTTGGCCTTTTGGGAGTTTTTAAATTACTGACTCAATTTCAGTGCTGGTAATTGATCTGTTTATATTTCTATTTCTTCCTGGTTCAGTCATGGGAAATTGTACCTTTCTGAGAATTTGTCTATTTCCTCTAGGTTGTCCATTTTATTGGCATATAGTTGCTCGTAGTAGTCTCTTATAATTCTTCGTATTTCTGTGGTGTCAGTTATAACTTCTTTCTCATTTCTAATTTTATTGATTTGGGCCCTGTCCTTTTTTCTCTTGATGATTTTGGCTAAAAAGGTTTTTTGTTTTATAAATTTTGTTTATGTTTTCAAAGAACCAGCTTTTAGTTTCATTGATCTTTTCTATTGTTTTTTTCACTCTCTATTTCATTTATCCTTATATTTTCTATGTGATTTAAAAGACAAACACTTAAAATGATAAATTATGTGTTTTTGTTTATGGACATACATTTATGTAGATATGTAATTTGTGACAATAACAATATAAAAGGTAGAAGGATCTGTAAAGGGGCAGAACTTTGCATATATTGAAAGGCAGATGTTCTTAATTTAAATTCACTTGTTATAAAGTTAGGATATTAATATTATTTATAATCTCTAGGGTAGCTACTAAAAAAAAAGCCAGAAATATATATACAAGAAAATAACTGAGAGGGAATCAAAGTGGTACACTAGAAAAAAATTATTCACAACAGAAAGCAGTAGTGGAGAAAGTAAAGGTGTGAAAAAAGGTATAAGACATATGAAAAACAGTTCATAAAATGGCAAAACTTAACTCCTTCCCTGTTAGTAATTACTTTAGATAAAATGATTTTTAAACTCTCTAATTAAAAGGCAGACATTGGAAAAATGAATAATTACACATGGTTCAACTATCCATTTACAGAAGACTAAATTTAGATCCAAATACACAAATAGCCTGAAAGTAAAAGAAGGGAAAAGATATTCTATGCAAATAGTAGCCAAAAAAGCTGATATGGATATAGTAATATCAGAAAAATAGATTTTAAGACAAAAAAGTGTTACAAGAGATAAAGGATGACATTATATATTGATCAAAGGAATAATCCATCAGGAAGATATGACAATTATAAAGATACATGAATTTAATAACAGAGCCCCAAAATACATGGAAAAACTGACAGAATTGAAAGGAGAAGTAGACATTTGTGAAATAATAGTTGGAGCCTTAAATATCTCATTTCAAATAATGGCTAGAACAAGTAGACAGAAGATGAATAAAGAACTAGGAACTTGAACAGCACTATAAACCAAATTAGACTTAATGGAGATACAGAACATATCACCTAACAACAAAATGTGAATTCTTCTCAAGCGTGAATGAAACATTCTGTAGGACAGACCGTATGTTAAGACACAAAACAAGTTTCAAAAAATTTTTCAAAATTTAAATCATATAAAGAATCTAATCATAATGAAATCAAGCTAGAAGTCAATAACAGGAGGAATATACAAATTTTTAATATTGAAATTAAACAGTACACAGTTAAACAACCAAGTTGAAGAAAAAAATGCAAGTGAAATTAGAAAATACTTTGACATGAATGAGAAAAAACACAACACACTGACATGTATGAGGTGCAAGAAAATAGTGCTCAGAGGGATATTTATAGCTATGAATTTTTATATTATAAAGAAAGAAAGATCCCAAATTAATAACTTAACTTTGCATCTTAAGGAATAAGATAAAGAAGAGCAAGCTAAATAAAAAGCTACCAAAAGGAAATAAATAGTAAAGATTAGAGTGGAGATAATTAAAATAGAGAATATAAAAACAATAGAAAGAATAAGTGAAACCAAAAGTTTGTTCTCTGGAAAGATCAATAAAACTGAAAAATGTTTAGTGAAACTAACCAGGAAAAAAGAGAGAAGACTCAAATTACTAAAATCATAAATGAAAGTGGCATTATTACTTTAGACCTTACAGAAACAGGACTATAAGAGAATACTATGAACATTTGTATGCCAACAAATTAGAGGTAAATTAGGTTCACATCAGGTGGCCAAAGTGTTAAAACTTCAGCTTTGGCATCAGTCCTTCCAATGAATATGCAGGACTGATTTCCTTTAGGATTGACTGGTTTGATCTCCTTGCAGTCCAAGGGACTCTCAAGAGTCTTCTCCAACACCACAGTTCAAAAGCATCAATTCTTTGGCGCTCAGCCTTCTTTATGATCCAACTCTCACATCCGTACATGACTACTGGAAAAACCATAGCTTTGACCATACAGACCTTTGTCGGAAAAGTGATGTCTCTGGTTTTTAATATGCTGTCTAGGTTTGTCATAGCTTTTCTTCCAAGGAGCAAGAGTCTTTTAATTTCATGGCTGCAGTCACCATCCACAGTGATTTTGCAGGCCAAGAAAATAAAACTGGTCACTGCTTTCATTTTTTACACTTCTATTTGCCATGAAGTGATGGAATCATACTCCATGACCTTAGTTTTTTGAATCAAAGTTTAGGGTGGTGTCATCTGCATATCTGAGATTATTGACATTTCCCCCAGCAATCTTGATTCCAGATTTTGCTTCATCCAGCCCAGCATTACACATGATGTATTCTTTATAGAAGTTAAATAAGCAGGGTGACAATATACAGCCTTGTTGTACTCCTTTCCCTATTTTGAACCAGTCCATTGTTCCATGTCCAGTTCTAACTGTTGCTTCTTGACCTGCATACAGGTTTCTCAGGAGACAGGTAAGGTGGTCTGGTATTCCCATCTCTTTAAGAATTTTCCAGTTTTTTGTGATCCACAGAGCCAAAGGCTTTAGCATAGTCAATTAGGCAGAAGTAGATATTTTTTCTGAAATTCCCTTGCTTTCTCTATGATCCAACGAATGCTGGTAATTTGATCTCTGGTTCCTCTGACTTTTCTAAACCCAACTTGTATATATATCTTGAAGTTCTCAGTTCACATATTGCTGAAGCCTAGCTTGAAGGATTTTGAGTATAGCCTTACTAGCATGTGAAATAAGCAGGACTGTGCAGTAATTTGAACATTCTTTGGCATTGTACTTCTTTGGGATTAGAATGAAAACTGACCTTTTTCAGTTCTGTGGCCCCACTGCTGAGTTTTCCAAATTTGCTGACATATTGAGTGCAACACTTTAAAGCATCATCTTTTAGGATTTTAAATAGCTTATCTGGAATTCCATCACCTCTAGCTTTGTTCATAGTAACCTTTCCTAGTTGACTTCACAATCCAGGATGTCTGGCTCTAGGTGAATGATCACACCATTGTGGTTATCCAGGTCAGTTCAGTTCAGTCCCTCAGTCATGTCCGACTCTTTGCGACCCCATGAATCGCAGCACGCCAGGCCTCCCTGTCCATCACCAACTCCCGTAGTTCACCCAGACTCACATCCATCGAGTCAGTGATGCCATCCAGCCATCTCATCCTCTGTTGTCCCCTTCTCCTCCTGCCCCCAATCCCTCCCAGCATCAGAATCTTTTCCAATGAGTCAACTCTTCGCATGAGGTGGCCAAAGTACTGGAGTTTCAGCTTTAGCATCATTCCTTCCAAAGAAATCCCAGGGCTGATTTCCTTCAGAATGAACTGGTTGGATCTCCTTGCAGTCCAAGGGACTCTCAAGAGTCTTCTCCAACACCACAGTTCAAAAGCATCAATTCTTCAGCGTTCAGCCTTCTTCACAGTCCAACTCTCACATCCATACATGACCACAGGAAAAACCATAGCCTTGACTAGATGGACCTTTGTTGGCAAAGTAATGTCTCTGCTTTTCAATATGCTATCTAGGTTGGTCATAACTTTCCTTCCAAGGAGTAAGTATCTTTTAATTTCATGGCTGCAATTACCATCTGCAGTGATTTTGGAGCCCCCAAAAATAAAGTTTGACACTGTTTCCACTGTTTCCCCATCTATTTCCCATGAAGTGATGGGACTGGATGCCATGATCTTCGTTTTCTGAATGTTGAGCTTTAAGCCAACTTTTTCACTCTCCACTTTCACTTTCATCAAGAGGCTTTTTAGTTCCTCTTCACTTTCTGCCATAAGGGTGGTGTCATCTGCATATCTGAGGTTATTGATATTTCTCTCAGCAATCTTGACTCCAGCTTGTGCTTTTTCCAGCCCAGCATTTCTCATGATGTACTCTGCATAGAAGTTAAATAAACAGGGTGACAATATACAGCCTTGACGTACTCCTTTTCCTATTTGGAACCAGTCTGTTGTTCCATGTCCAGTTCTAACTGTTGCTTCCTGACCGGCATACAGATTTCTCAAGAGGCAGATCAGGTGGTCTGGTATTCCCATCTCTTGAAGAATTTCCCACAGTGTATTGTGATCCACTCAGTCAAAGGCTTTGGCATAGTCAATAAAGCAGAAATAGATGTTTTTCTGGAACTCTCTTGTGTTTTCCATGATCCAGCAGATGTTGGCAATTTGATCTCTGGTTCCTCTGCCTTTTCTAAAACCAGCTTGAACATCAGGAAGTTCAAGGTTCACATATTCCTGAAGCCTGGCTTGGAGAATTTTGAGCATTACTTTACTAGCGTGTGAGATGAGTGCAATTGTGCGGTAGTTTGAGCATTCTTTGGCATTGCCTTTCTTTGGGATTGGAATGAAAACGGACCTTTTCCAGTCCTGTGGCCACTGCTGAGTTTTCCAAATTTGCTGGCATATTGAGTGCAGCACTTTCACAGCATCATCTTTCAGGATTTGAAATAGCTCAACTGGAATTCTATCACCTCCACTAGCTTTGTTTGTAGTGATGCTTTCTAAGGCCCACTTGACTTCACATTCCAGGATGTCTGGCTCTAGGTCAGTGATCACACCATCGTGATTATCTGGGTCGTGAAGCTCTTTTTGTACAGTTCTTCTGTGTATTCTTGCCATCTCTTCTTAATATCTTCTGCTTCTGTTAGGGCCATACCATTTCTGTCCTTTATCAAGCCCATATTTGCATGAAATGTTCCCTTGGTATCTCTAATTTTCTTGAAGTGATCTCTAGTCTTTCCCATTCTGTTGTTTTCCTCTATTTCTTTGCATTGATTGCTGAAGAAGGCTTTCTTATCTCCTCTTGCTATTCTTTGGAACTCTGCATTCAGATGCCTATATCTTTCCTTTTCTCCTTTGCTTTTCGCTTCTCTTCCTTTCAGAGCCTCCCCAGACAGCCATTTTGCTTTTTTGCGTTTCTTTTCCATGGGGATGGTCTTGATTCCTGTCTCCTGTACAGTGTCATGAACCTCAGTCCATAGTTCATCAGGCACTCTATCTATCAGATCTAGGCCCTTAAATCTATTTCTCACTTCCACTGTATAATCATAAGGGATTTGATTTAGGTCATACCTGAATGGTCTAGTGATTTTCCCTACTTTCTTCAATTTAAGTCTGAATTTGGCAATAAGGAGTTCATGGTCTGAGCCACAGTCATCTCCTGGTCTTGTTTTTGCTGACTGTATAGAGCTTCTCCATCATTGGCTGCAAAGAATATAATCAATCTGATTTCATTGTTGACCATCTGGTGATGTCCATGTGTAGAGTCTTCTCTTGTGTTGTTGGAAGAGGGTGTTTGTTATGACTAGTGCATTTTCTTGGCAAAACTCTATTAGTCTTTGCCCTGCTTAATTCCATATTCCAAGGCCAAATTTGCCTGTTACTCCAGGTGTTTCTCGACTTCCTACTTTTGCATTCCAGTCCCCTATAATGAAAAGGACATCTTTTTTGGGTGTTAGTTCTAGAAGGTCTTGTAGGTCTTCATAGAACCGTTCAACTTCAGCTTCTTCAGCATTACTGGTTGGGCATAGACTTGTTATCCAGGTCATTAAGACCTTTTTTTTTTCTATAGTTTTTCTGTGTATTCTTGCCACCTCTTCTTAATCTCTTCTGCTTCTGTTCGATTCTTGCCATTTCTGTCCTTTATCATGTCTCTTGGGTTTTGGAAAAGGCTGTTTGCTACTACCACTGTATTCTCTTGACAGAACTCTGTGAGCCTTTGTCCTGCTTAATTTTGTACTGCAAGGCCAAACTTGCCTGTTACTCCAGGTATCTCTTGACTTTCTACTTTTGCATTCCAGTCCCCTATGATGAAAAGGACATTTTGTTGTTGTTGTTGTTGTTGTTAATTCTAGAAGATCTTGTCAGTCTTCATAGAACTGGTCAACTTCTTAGGCATCAGTGGTCGGGGCATAGACTTGGATTACTGTGATATTGAATGGTTTGTCTTGGAAATAAACTAAGATCATTCTGTTGTTTTTGAGATCACACCCAAGTACCGCATTTCTTCTAAGGGATTCTTGCCCACAGTAGTAGATATGGTAATCATCTGAATTAAATTCACCCATTCCCATCCATTTAGTTCACTGATTCCTAAAATGTCGATGTTCACTCTTGCCATCTCCTGCTTGCCTATGTCCAATTTACCTTGATTCATGGACCTGACATTCCAGGTTCCTATGCAGCATTGTTCTTACAGCATCAGACTTTACTTTCACCACCAGACACATCTACATCAGAGTGTCATTTCTGCTTTGGCCTAACGGCTTTGTTCTTTCTGGAGCTATTAGTAATTGTTCTCCAGTTTCACCTGGTAGTGTATTGGACACCTTCCAACCTGGGGGGCTCATCTTCCGGTGTCATAGCTTTTTGCCTTTTTATAGTATTCATCCTGTTCATGGAGTTCTCATGGCAAGAATACTAGAGTGGTTTGCCATTCCCTCCTGCAATGGGCCACGTTTTTGTCAGAACTTTTCACTGTGACCCATCCATCTTGGGTGGTCCTGCAAGGCATGTCTCATGGCTTCATTGAGCTATGCAAGCCTCTTCAGTATGACAAGGCTGTGATCCATGAAGGGATTTACAACATGGATGAAACTCAAAAATATTATACTAAGTGAAAGAAAACAAGAAGCAAGAAACCCTCTTACTCCCCTTCCCCCACCTTGCAAAAACTCATATGTGATTCAGTTTATATGAAATATCTAGAATTAGCAGATCTAATTCTTTCTAGGAAATTGGGGAGGGAGGTTGGAAGGTGACTGCTCAGTGGGTATGGAGTTTCTTTTGGAAAGATGAAAATATTTTGATGTTAGAGATGATGGTTGCACAATATTGAGAATGTGCTTAACACGTTTGAATTGTACACTTAAAGTGCTTAATTTTATGTTATACAAATTTCACATAAATTTAAAAGGTGATCATTCTAGCTGACATGAGGAGACTGGATTTAAAAATAGCATGAATGGAGAGGAGACAGAGGCTATCACAGTGGTCCAGGTGAGAGATGACAGTGGCCTGAATTAAGGTGCTAGCAGTAGGATGGAGAGAGGGAAATTAATTTTAGTTATTTAGGAACCAGTATGCCACGTCCAAGGTCAGGAACAGTGGCTGTGAGGAGATGCCTCACGTCCAAGAACAAAGGAGAAGCCCCAGCAAGATGGTAGGAGGGGCAAATTCACCTTTAGAATCAAACCCCATTCATGTCAGAGACGCTCAAAGGGCTCAAACAAACCTTGTGCACACCAGGACCCAGGGACCCCACAGACTGAGAAAGAACTGTGTTTGAGCATCTCCTGTGGAGGTACGGGTCAGCAGTGGGCTGCCGCAGGGGCAGGGGCTCTGGGTGCAGCAGACTTGGGTTTGGCATAATCCCTCTTGGAGGAGGTGGCCATTAAGCCCACCATAGAGCTGCCAGAATTTACACAGGACTGGGAAATAGACTCTTGGAGGGCACAAACAGAACCTTTTGCACCAGGACCCAGGAGATAGGAGCAGGGACCCCACAAGAGACTGGCCCAGACTTGCCTGTGGGTATCTGGGGGTCTCCAGCGGGGGTATGGGTTGGTGGTGGCCTGCTGCAGGGTTGGGAGCACTGAGTGTGGCAGGGCATTCATGGGATCTTTTGAAGGAGGTCACATTAGCTTCATTACCTCCACCATAGTTTGGCCCCAGGTTAACAGCAGGGAGGGAACACAGCTCTACCCATGAACAGAAAATTGGATTAAAGATTTATTGAGTATGGCCCTGCCCACAGAACAAGACCCAGTTTCTCCCATTGTCAGTCTATCCCATCAGGAAGCTTTCATAAGCCTCTTATCCTTCTCCATCAGAGGGTAGACAGACTGAAAACCACAATCACAGAAAACTAACCAATCTAATCACATGGACCACAGCCTTGTCTAACTCAATGAAACTATGAGCCATGCCATGTAAAGCCACCCAAGACGGACAGGTCACAATTGAGAGTTCTGACGAAATGTGGTCCATTGGAGAAGGGAATGGCAAACCACTTCAGGATTCTTGCCTTGAGTACCCCATGAACAGTATGAAAAGGCAAAAAGATATGACACTGAAAGATAAACTCCCCAGGTAGGTAGGTGCCCAATATGCTACTGGAGATCAATGGAGAAGTAACTCCAGAAAGAATGAAGAGATGGAGCCAAAGCAAAAACAACACCCAGTTGTGGATGTGACTGGTGATGGAAACACGGTCCGATGCTGTAAGGAGCAATATTGCATAGGAACCTAGAATGTTATGTCCATGAATCAAGGCAAACTGGAAGTGGTCAAACAGGATGTGGCAAGAATGAACATGGACATTTTAGGAATCAGCAAACTAAAATGGACTGGAATGGGTGAATTTAACTCAGATGACCATTATATCTACTACTGTGGGCAAGACCTTAGAAGAAATGGAGTAACTATCATGGTCAACAAGAGAGTCCGAGATGCAGTACTTGCATGCAATCTCAAAAACGGCCGTTTCCAGGGTGAACCATTCAATATCACAGTAATCCAAGTCTATGCCCCAACCAGTAACGCTGAAGAAGCTGAAGTTGAACGGTTCTATGAAGACCTACAAGACCTTCTAGAAATAACACCCAAAAAAGATGTCCTTTTCATTATAGGGGACTGGAATGCAAAAGTAGGAAGTCGAGAAATACCTGGAGTAACAGGCAAATTTGGCCTTGGAATACAGAATGAAGCAGGACAAAGACTAAGAGAGTTTTGCCAAGAAAATGCACTAGTCATAACAAACACCCTCTTCCAACAACACAAGAGAAGACTCTGCACATGGACATCACCAGATGGTCAACAATGAAATCAGATTGATTATATTCTTTGCAGCCAATGATGGAGAAGCTCTATACAGTCAGCAAAAACAAGACCAGGAGCTGACTGTGGCTCAGATCATGAACTCCTTATTGCCAAATTCAGACTTAAACTGAAGAAAGTAGGGAAAGCCACTAGACTATTCAGGTGTGACTTAAATCAAATCCCTTATGATTATACAGTGGAAGTGAGAAATAGATTTAAGGGACTCGATCTTATAGACAGAATGCCTGATGAACTAAGGATGAAGGTTCGTGACATTGTACAGGAGACAGGGATCAAGACCATCCCCAAGAAAAAGAAATGCAAAAAGGCAAAATGGCTGTCTGGGGAGGCCTTACAAATAGCTGTGAAAAGAAGAGAAGCAAAAAGCAAAGGAGAAAAGGAATGATATACCCATTTGAATGCAGAGTTCCAAAGAATAGCAAGGAGAGATAAGAAAGCCTTCCTCAGCTATCAATGCAAAAAAATAGAGGGAAACAATAGAATGGGAAAGACTAGAGATCTCTTCAAGAAAATTAGAGATACCAAGGAAATATTTCCGGCAAAGATGGGCACAATAAAGACAGAAATGTTATGGACCTAACAGAAGCAGAAGATATTAAGAAGAGGTGGCAAGAATACACAGAAGAACTGTACAAAAAAGAGCTTCACGACCCAGATAATCATGATAGTGTGATCACTCACCTAGAGCCAGACATCCTGGAATGTGGAGTCTAGTGAGCTTTAGGAAGCATGACTATGAACAAAGCTAGTGGAGGTGATGGAATTCCAGTTGAGCTATTTCAAATCCTGAAAGACGATGCTGTGAAAGTGCTGCACTTTCACAAATTTGCCAGCAAATTTGGAAAACTCAGCAGTGGCCACAGGACTGGAAAAGGTCCGTTTTCATTCCAATCCCAAAGAAAGGCCATGCCAAATAATTCTCAAACTACCGCACAATTGCACTCAGCTCACACTCTAGTAAAGTAATAGTCAGAATTCTCCAAACCAGGCTTCAACAATACATGAACCGTGAACTTCAGATGTTCAGGCTGGTTCTGGAAAAGTCAGAGGAGCCAGAGATCAGATTGCCAGCATCCGCTGGATCATGGAAAAAGCAAGAGAGTTTCAGAAAAACATCTATTTCTGCTTTATTGACTATGCCAAAGCCTTTGACTATGTGGATCACAATAAACTGTGGAAAATTGTGAAAGAGATGGGAATACCAGACCACCTGACCTGTCCCTTGAGAAATCTGTATGCAGGTCAGGAAGAAACAGTTAGAACTGGACATGAAACAACAGACTGGTTCCAAATAGGGAAAGGATTAGTCAAGGCTGTGTATTGTAACTCTGCTTATTGAACTTATATGCAGAGTACATCATGAGAAACTCTGGGCTGGAGGAAGCACAAGCTGGAGTCAAGATTGCTGGGAGAAATATCAATAAACTCAGATATGCAGATGACACCACCCTTACAGCAGAAAGTGAAGAGGAACTAAAGAGCCTCTTGATGAGAGTGAAAGAGGAGAGTAAAAAAAGTTGGCTTAAAACTCAACATTCAGAAAACTAAGATCATGGCATCCAGTCCCATCACTTCATGGCAAATAGCTGGGGAAACAAAGGCAGACTTTATTTTTGGGGGCTCCAAAGTCACTGCAGATGGTGACTGCAGCTATGAAATTAAAATGCAGTTACTCCTTGGAAGAAAAGTTATGACCAACCTAGACAGCATATTAAAAAGCAGAGACATTACTTTGCCAACAGAGGTCCGTCTAATCAAAGTTATGGTTTTTCCAGTAGTCATGTATGGATGTGAGAGCTGGACTATAAAGAAAGCTGAGCACTGTAGAATTGATGCTTTTGACCTGTGGTGTTGGAGAAGACTCTTGAGAGTCCCTTGGGCTGCAAGGAGATCCAACCAGTCCATTCTAAAGGAAATCAGTCCTGAATATTCATTGGAAGGACTGATTTTGAAGCTGAAACTCCAATACTTTGGCCACCTGATGCAAAGAGCTGACTTATTTGAAAAGACCCTAATGCTGGGAAAGATGGAAGGCAGGAAGAGAAGGGGACCACAGAGGATGAGATGGTTGGGTGGCATCACCAACTCAATTGACATGAGTTTGGGTAAACTCCAGGAGTTGGTAATGGGACAGGGTGACCTGGTGTGCTGCAGTCCATGGGTTGGTAGAGTCGAACACAACTGAGAAACTGAACTGACTGATGCATATGACTTGGTAGCCAGCAAGATGAAGAGTGTATGACAGACACTGAAGACGTCTCCAAGGTTTGGAGGCTGGGTGCCAAGGCATAACACAACACCATTGGGATTAAAGCCTATTTTACAGATACAAAACTGGATGCCATTGGCTTGCCTGCTGTCACATAGTGAGCCAGTAAGGGAAATATGCCAGTGCTGCTCTCCTGCTGTCCTGACTTCACATATGATACAGAAAATATGAGTAGTGACTTAAATCACTAGAATGTTTTCAAATAACTGCATAATTGGTTTCTTTTTTTAAAAAAATGCATATGATTTAGTCTGTCTTTTAAAATATTATCTGGCTGTGCCAGGTCTTAGTTGCGGCACACAGGATCTTCTGTCTTTGTTGTGGCATGCAGAATCTTTTCGTTGTGGCATGTGAACTTCATCTCGGCACATGGGATCTAGTTCCCTGACCTTAAATGGAACCCAGACTCCCTGCATTGGAAGTGTGGAGTCTTAGCCACTGGACCGCCAAGGAAGTCTCTGTAATTGGTTTCTTATTTGCCTTCATTTTATTTTATTTTTTTTAACTGAAGTATAGTTGATGTACAGAGTTGTGCCAATCTTGGCTGTATAGCAAAGTGACTCAGTTATACACATATGTACATTCTTTTTTAATATTCTTTTCCATTATGGCCTATCCCAGGAGATTCAATATAGTTCCCTGTGCTATACAGTAGGACCTGGTTTTTATCCACCAACCCTAAACTCCCAGCCCATCCCTCTCCCTCTCCTTCTTGGCAACCATGAGTCTGTGAGTCTGTTTCTGTTTTGTAGATAGGTTCATTTGTGCCCTGTTTTAGAGTCCATATATAAGTGATGTCATATATTTGTCTTTCTCTTTCTGGCTTACTTCACTTAGTACGATAATTTCTAGTTGCATTATTTGCCCTCATTTTAATACCTGTGGTTAGAAGGATAAAGTTTTAGCCATGATCATATTCTAATGTCACCTGCCAATGCAGGAGACATGGGTTCAATCCATGGGTCAGGAAGATCCCCTGGAAGAGGGCATGGCAACCCACTCCAGTATTCTGGCCTGGAGAATCCCATGGACACAGAAGCCTGGCAGGATATAGTCCACAGGGTCGCAAAGAATCAGACACGACCAAAGTGACTTTCCATGCAGGTTTGCACATTCTGATTTAAATAAATCTCTCCTCTCTGAGCCCCCAGTGTCTACCACCTCCCTTTAGAATGCTTTCTATCCAGTACTGACAACCTGAAAAGGCTCTTCTCTTATTGGCCTTCTTCCTTCCACTGACACAACCCAGGAACTTGCTGTAGCTCCTCCTTCTCTCTCTGAAGCAATATAGTGGTAAGGGACTGAATTTCTGCTGCCTGAAGCCTTCTGGTGTTGAAATGGAAATGAGCCACTCAGAGCATCCCAAGTACAAGGATGAGTAGAAGAGGCTGTGGGCTTTGGCTTGGGGGCTGGGCAGAAAGAAAGAGACAAAGCAGTGACCCTGTCACAGAGGGACCTCAGTCCCAGGTGGCGGGAGGCAGTGGGCTGGGGGCACAGCAAAACCTCAGCTGCTGGAGAGCAACAGCCAGGACCTTTTGTCTCATAATGTATGGAAGAGTGTGTGTATGTATGTGATGATGATGATTAAACGGTACATGGTATCAGCAAAAATTGTTAGCATGGATGCTGATTAGGGATGCTGAAGAACTAATAGTATGGAAGGAAACTGGAAAAATTGGTCTAAGTGTGGAAAAGTAATACTAATTACAATCATTTATGCGAACTGCTTACCATTTATGACTAATTACCACCCAACACAATAACCATTAGGTATATCATTAAATATGTGTCAGATTAACTTTGTTGTCAGTTTTATTTGTGATTAGAACAGTAAACTCTGCATGTATGCTAGTGCTTAATAGTTTGTTGCTCATGCAAGCACGGCTGTCAGCTCACGCTTTGAAAAAACATTGTGTTAAAGGCTGGAGCGTGGCAGGCTTTGAATTCCAGGCTAAGTAGTTTGTAGTTAATTTAGGAGGCAATGGGGAGCCCTTACAGAATAATCAACAGGGAAGATACATGATCAGTGCTGTACTTTAGGAATAACAGACTGCCAGGGCTGGAATATTCCTTAGAGATTAATCACCCAATGGTCGCCAGCCAGGAGGCACTGGCAACTACACTGGAAGTTCTGGAGTGATTGTCAAGATTACAGATAACTACACTCAATATTTTGTAATAACCTATAAGGGAAAAGAATCTGAAATATATATATATGTGTGTATATATATATATATATATGCATAACTGAATTGCTTTGTTGTTGTAAACCTGAAACTAACACAACATTGTAAATCAACCATTCTTCAGTAAAAAATAAAATAAAAAAAAAAGGATTTCAGAAAGATTAAAGGGAACCGTGTACTTCTCCATAATAAAGCTGTGCAGGTCAACTACAAAGTCAATATTATTTGTTGTAGTCTGGAATCAGTCAAACTGGGACACTGATCAGAAGCACTGATGGGCAGTTATGAAATTCTGATCAATTTTTTTTAAGTGGGCAAATAAGATAATTGTTTCTTAACACATGAAAATTTTAACATTAGAAAAAAGTTACTAATCATGGGCTACATAGGTTAAAAATGAAACAAAACGGGTCATGCATGGTGAAACAGGAGCCTTTATTATAATCCAACCCATCATTTCATTTACAGATGGGGAAATCGAGGCTAGAGAGGGATGGAACTTGCCTTAGAGGAAAATGGATAAATTGATTGGACAGTACCTGTGGAAGGTGGGTAAGACTAGAGACCACAAAACAATTTCAGTAGCTAATCAAGGTGCCTAAATTAGGGTGGTAAAAACTGATCTACAAGGGAGAATGGTAGATGAGAGAGAATGAAAAGGCAGTGCCAGACAGAACCACTTGTTGCATGTGGGCAGAGAAGAAGCAAAAAGTTGAAGATGAGTCTGAAGTCCCCAATGTGCCTGAATGGGGGCAATGATGGCATCATTAGCAGAAATATAGAAGTCTGGAAGAAGAATTAGTTTTGAAGTAGAGCGGAATCATAAGTTTGGGTCTAGACATTTTGACCATAACTTGTAGTGTTGCATATTCAAAAAGAGAATGACAATAGAAATTAGAAAAACTTGGCCTTAAATACTAACTTCTTTACACTGTGTGGCTTTTGGTAAGGAATTTTTCCTTTGACTCACAGTTTCCACATCTGTAGATCTGGGGTGATGGTATCTGCCTTATTAGTGAGAAGATTAAATGGGGGGATGTATATAAAGTACCTCGCATACGCTCTAGCAATTGGCAAGTACTTATTACTCTTCCCTGGAGGAAGCATAGAGATAGAAATATTTAAGAAGAGGCAGTTAAGAAATAAAGAAGAATTCAGGAGTGATGTCAATGGGTGCCTTACTCACTAAGTCATGTCCGACCCCATGGACTATAGCCTGCCAGGCTCCTCTGTCCATGGGATTCTCCAGACAAGAATACTGGAGTGGGTTGCCATTTCTCCAGGGGATCTTCCTGACCCAGGAATCTAACCCAGGTCTCCTGCATTGCAGGCAGATTCTTTACCAACTGAGCTACAAGGGAAGCCCAAGAGATGAAAGATCCCAAGCTAGATTTTTAGGATCTAACTGGAAAACTCTGATAATACTTTCCCAGGGTTTCTGGCAGGATGAAGAGCAAAATACAGGAGAAGCCACACTTACTGAGAATTTGGGAAGGACTCCAGCAAAAGAACTTGCAAGAATGGGCAGAGGAGATAGAGAACACACTGTCAATGAAGCCAAGGGAGGCAAGATAATTTGAAAGAGGAAATTTTGGTTCATGGGTCAAATCCAGTAAAAAAGATCTAGAAAATGAAGACAGAGATGAGGCCATTTTGGAAGTCACTATTACAGACAGAAGAGCATTCAGTTCAGTTCAGTTCAGTCGCTCAGTCGTGTCCGACTCTTTGCAACCCCATGAATTGCAGCACGCCAGGCCTCCCTGTCCATCACCAACTCCTGGAGTTCACTCAGACTCACGTCCATTGAGTCAGTGATGCCATCCAGCCATCTCATCCTCTGTCGTCCCCTTCTCCTCTTGCCCCCAATCCCTCCAAGCATCAGAGTCTTTTCCAATGAGTCAACTCTTCGCATGAGGCCAAAGTACTGGAGTTTCAGCTTTAGCACCAGTCCTTCCAAAGAACACCCAGGACTGATCTTCCTTAGAATGGACTGGTTGGATCTCCTTGCAGTCCAAGGGACTCTCAAGAGTCTTCTCCAACACCACAGTTCAAAAGCATCAATTCTTCAGCGCTCAGCTTCCTTCACAGTCCAACTCTCACATCCATACATGACCACTGGAAAAACCATAGCCTTGACTAGACGGACCTTTGTTGGCAAAGTAATGTCTCTACTTTTCAATATGCTATCTGGGTTGGTCATAACTTTCCTTCCAAGGAGTGAGCATCTTTTAATTTCATGGCTGCAATCACCATCAGCAGTGATTCTGGAGCCCAGAAAAATAAAGTCTGACACTGTTTCCACTGTTTCCCCATCTATTTCCCATGAAGTGATGGGACCGGATGCCATGATCTTTGTTTTCTGAATGTTGAGCTTTAAGCCAACTTTTTCACTCTCCTCTTTCACTTTCATCAAGAGGCTTTTTAGTTCCTCTGCACTTTCTGCCATAAGGGTGGTGTCATCTGCATATCTGAGGTTATTGATATTTCTCCTGGCAATCTTGACTCCAGCTTCTGCTTATTCCAGCCCAGCATTTCTCATGATGTACTCTGCATATAAGTTAAATAAGCAGGGTGACAATATACAGCCTTGATGTACTCCTTTTCCTATTTGGAACCAGTCTGTTGTTCCATGTCCAGTTCTTTTTTTTTTTTTAACTTTATTTTTTTAAATTTTATTTTATTTAACTTTACAATATTGTATTGGTTTTGCCATATATCAAAATGAATCTGCCACAGGTATACATGTGTTCCCCATCCTGAACCCTCCTCCCTCCTCCCTCTGCATACCATCCCTCTGGGTTGTCCCAGTACACCAGCCCCAAGCATCCAGTATTGTGCATTGAACCTGGGCTGGTGACTCATTTCATATATGACATTATACATATTTCAATGCCATTCTCCCAAATCATCCCACCCTCTCCCTCTCCCACAGAGTCCAAAAGACTGTTCTATACATCAGTGTCTCTTGCTGTCTCATATACAGGGTTATTGTTACCATCTTTCTAAATTCAATATATATGCATTAGTATACTGTATTGGTGTTTTTCTTTTTTTTTTTTAATTTTAAATTTTATTTTATTTTTAAACTTTACATAACTGTATTAGTTTTGCCAAATATCAAAATGAATCCACCACAGGTATACATGTGTTCCCCATTCTGAACCCTCCTCCCTCCTCCCTCCCCATTCCATCCCTCTGGGTCGTCCCAGTGCACCAGCTCCAAGCATCCAGTATCATGCATCAAACCTGGACTGGCGACTCGTTTCATACATGATATTTTACATGTTTCAATGCCATTCTCCCAAATCTTCCCACCCTCTCCCTCTCTCACAGAGTCCATTAGACTGTTCTATACATCAGTGTCTCTTTTGCTGTCTCGTACACAGGGTTATTGTTACCATCTTTCTAAATTCCATATATATGCGTTAGTACACTGTATTGGTGTTTTTCTTTCTGGCTTACTTCACTCTGTATAATAGGCTCCAGTTTCAGCCACCTCATTAGAACTGATTCAAATGTATTCTTTTTAATGGCTGAGTAATACTCCATTGTGTATATGTAGCACAGCTTTCTTATCCATTCATCTGCTGATGGACATCTAGGTTGCTTCCATGTCCTGGCTATTATAAACAGTGCTGTGATGAACATTGGGGAACACGTGTCTCTTTCAATTCTGGTTTCCTCAGTGTGTATGCCCAGCAGTGGGATTGCTGGATCATAAGGCAGTTCTATTTCCAGTTTTTTAAGGAATCTCCACACTGTTCTCCATAGTGGCTGTACTAGTTTGCATTCCCACCAACAGTGTAAGAAGGTTCCCTTTTCTCCACACTCTCTCCAGCATTTATTACTTGTAGACTTTTGGATCGCAGCCATTCTGACTGGCATGAAATGGTACCTCATAGTGGTTTTGATTTGCATTTCTCTGATAATGAGTGATGTTGAGCATCTTTTCATGTGTTTGTTAGCTGTCTGTATGTCTTTTTTTGAGAAATGTCTATTTAGTTCTTTGGCCCATTTTTTTTGATTGGGTCCTTTATTTTTCTGGAATTGAGCTGTAGGAGTTGCTTGTATATTTTTGAGATTAGTTGTTTGTCTGTTGCTTCATTTGCTATTATTTTCTCCAATTCTGAAGACTGTCTTTTCACCTTACTTATAGTTTCCTTTGTTGTGCAGAAGCTTTTAAGTTTAATTAGGTCCCATTTGTTTATCTTTTCTTTTATTTCCAATATTCTGGGAGGTGGGTCCTAGAGGATCCTGCTGTGATGTATGTTGGAGAGTGTTTTGCTTATGTTCTCCTCTAAGAGTTTTATAGTTTCTGGTCTTACATTTAGATCTTTAATCCATTTTGAGTTTATTTTTGTGTATGGTGTTAGAAAGTGTTCTAGTTTCATTTTTTTACAAGTGGTTGACCAGTTTTCCCAGCACCACTTGTTAAAGAGATTGTCTTTAATCCATTGTATATTCTTGCCTCCTTTGTCAAAGATAAGGTGTCCATATGTGCGTGGATTTATCTCTGGGCTTTCTATTTTGTTCCATTGATCTATATTTCTGTCTTTGTGCCAGTACCATACTGTCTTGATGACTGTGCCTTTGTAGTAGAGCCTGAAGTCAGGCAGGTTGATTCCTCCAGTTCCATTCTTCTTTCTCAAGATAGCTTAGGAATATATCTACTTAAAGAAACTAAAGACCTATATAGAAAACTATAAAACACTGGCGAAAGAAATCAAAGAGGACACTAATAGATGGAGAAATATACCATGTTCATGGATTGGAAGAATCAATATAGTAAAACTGAGTATACTAACCAAAGCAATTTATAGATTTAATGCAATCCCTATCAAGCTACCAACGGTATTCTTCACAGAGCTAGAACAAATAATTTCACAATTTGTATGGAAATACAAAAAACCTCGAATATCCATGTCCAGTTCTAACTGTTGCTTCCTGATGTGCATGCAGGTTTCTCAAGAGGCAGGTCAGGTGGTCTGGTATTCCCATCTCTTGAAGAATTTTCCACAGTTTATTGTGATCCACACAGTCAAGGGCTTTGGCATAGTCAATAAAGCAGAAATAGATGTTTTCCTGGAACTCTCTTCCTTTTCCGATGATCCAGCGGATGTTGGCAATTTGATCTCTGGTTCTTCTGCCTTTTATAAAACCAGCTTGAACATCCAGAAGTTCAAGGTTCACATATTGCTAAAGCCTGGCTTGCAGAATTTTGAGCATTACTTTATTAGTCATCTTTATTGTGCAATTGTGCGGTAGTTTGAGCGTTCTTTGGCATTGCCTTTCTTTGGGATTGGAGTGAAAACTGACCTTTTCCAGTCCTGTGGCCACAGCTGAGTTTTCCAAATTTGCTGGCATATTGAGTGCAGCACTTGCACACCATCATCTTTCAGGATTTGAAATAGCTCAACTGGAATTCCATCACCTCCACTAGCTTTGTTCGTAGTGATGCTTTCAAAGGCCCACTTGACTTCACATTCCAGGATGTCTGGCTCTAGGTGAGTGATCACACCATCATGATTATCTGGGTTGTGAAGGTCTTTTTTGCAGAGTTCTTCTGTGTATTCTTGCCACCTCTTCTTAATATCTTCTGCTTCTGTTAAGTCCATAAAATTTCTGTCCTTTATTGAGCCCATCTTTGCGTGAAATGTTCCTTTGGCATCTCTGATTTTCTTGAAGAGATCTCTAGTCTTTCCCATTCTATTATTTTCCTCTATTTCTTTGCATTGATCACTGAGGAAAGCTTTCTTATCTCTCCTTGCTATTCTTTAGAACTCTGCATTCAAATGGGTATATCATTCCTTTTCTCCTTTGCTTTTCGCTTCTCTTCTTTTTACAGCTATTTGTAAGGCCTCCCCAGACAACCATTTTGCTTTTTTGCATTTCTTTTCTGGGAATGGTCTTGATCCCTGTCTCCTGTACAGTGTCACAAACTTCAGTCCATAGTTCATCAGGCACTCTATCTATCAGATCGAGTCCCTTAAATCTATTTCTCACTTCCACTGTATAATCATAAGGGATTTGATTTAGGTCATACCTGAATGATCTAGTGGTTTTTCCTACTTTCTTCAATTTAAGTCTGAATTTGGCAATAAGGAGCTCATGATCTGAGCCACAGTCAGCTCCTGGTCTTGTTTTTGCTGACTGTATAGAGCGTCTCCATCTTTGGCTCCAAGGAATAGCATTCGGAATGAATTAAATAAGAAAGTGGAGTAGCAGAGACAGTAAAGAATGGGTAAGTCTTTCAACATGGGCTGTGCAACAAGATGGGTAGAGATGACAGTAACCCAGAAGAATAACTGCTATAAAGGACAATTATTTCAGGCTACTTAAAACCTGAGCATGATGTATACCAAGGGAATAATTCCAGTGGAGAGGAATAGACTGATAATGCAGAAGAGAGAGGTCAGATTTGTAAAGGAGTCTCTATTAAGCTATGCCTACGCAGTTCAGCCCCAGTCTATGGTCACTCTAAAGATGCATTTGAGGATGACCTAATGTTTGAGAGAAGTCACCTGAGGTCAAACTAGAAGCCAGCAATCCTATTGGAGCTGTTTGCATATCCTTGTGAGCAAACTGCCCCAAGTAAGGAGATAATCTTCTGTGTGTGTGTGTGATACAAGACATAATTTAGAGACTCTCAGCTCTGAGTGTGGTTCCCCAAGGCAGGGGGCTCAAAATTCTATCCCTTAGGACTTTTTGATATAATTAGGCCTTAATGACTTAACAGTCACTAAAATTAAACCTCCTATTCTCTTTAAAATATGGAACAAGACTGGAGGTCCACTATTCCTATTTGACATTATTCCGAATATACACAGGCTAATATAATTAGACAAGAGAAAAATAAGAGATTAAAAAAATTGGAAGAGAGACTTCTGGAATGGCAGTATGAAGAGCTTGGCAGACATTCTTCCCAGCAAAACAACCATTTAATGGTTGAAAATTGTTTTGAAAAACAACCATTTAATGGTTGAAAATTGTTTTGAAAAACAACCATTTAATGGTTGAAAATTGTTTTGAAAAACAACCATTTAATGGGCAAAAATTGTTTTGAAAGAACACACAAATCTTTAAAGTCTCTGGAAATTGACTCAAGACATAAAGAACATAGAGGAACATTTATTCAAGAAAACCTACTAAATCTTGGTAAGACAATCAGAGTCTGTGGCATATAAGCCAAACATACTCCCAACCCCTGTCCTACCCCAGGTCAGTGATGGGAGTTCTATTCCAGCCAGTTGTGGCTAAGAAGAGGGCTCCTCTGCTTCTGGTTCCTAGTCTAGGGCTACTGTTTCACAATTGAATTGGCAGGCAGGTAGCATCCCTCATTCCCCTGATTCCATTCTGCAGAACTACTATTTGGGGAAGTACAGCCATGAGGACAAGTGTTCCTTGCCTCTAATGAGCTGCCATTTGTAGGGCAAGGTCTCTGTCCCAATCCTGACAGGCTGAGAATATTGAAGTTCCAATCTCTACTGCCCCAGCTCACTCAAAGGTCACAGGTTCCATGCTTGGAGGGCAAGCAAGCAAAACAAGCAGGGGCTTTGATCTCCTCTACACCGCCTGATTATAGAACGTGAGTGTCACTCAGAGATACAGACCACTGATCCACCCTCAGGCTCCAGGGTGATAGTGTGGAGATTCTGCCCATCGAGAGAGGTGAACTGTAAAGATGAAGGGTTCTGAAACTCTGACAGAAGGTGTTATTTAAAACAATGGAAATCTTGCTGGCAAGCTCTTTAGAGAGGACTGGTAGCTATGTGAGATTAGTAGCAGCAAGTGAAACTCAGTTCAGTTCAGTTACTCATTTGTGTCCGACTCTTTGCAACCCCATGAACTGCAGCACACCAGGCCTCCCTGTCCATCACCAACTCCTGGAGTTCACTCAAACTCACGTCCATCGAGTCGGTGATGCCATCCAGCCATCTCATCCTCTGTCGTCCCCTTCTCCTCCTGCCCCCAATCCCTCCCAGCATCAGAATCTTTTCCAATGAGTCAACTCTTCACATCAGGTGGCCAAAGTACTGGAGTTTCAGCTTTAGCATCATTCCTTCCAAAGAAATCCCAGGACTGATCTCCTTCAGAATGGACTGGTTGGATCTCCTTGCAGTCCAAGGGACTCTCAAGAGTCTTCTCCAACACCACAGTTCAAAAGCATCAATTCTTTGGCTCTCAGCTTTCTTCACAGTCCAACTCTCACATCCATACATGACCACTGGAAAAACCATAGACTTGACTAGACGAACCTTTGTTGGCAAAGTAATGTCTCTGCTTTTCAATATGCTATCTAGGTTGGTCATAACTTTCCTTCCAAGGAGTAAGCGTCTTTTAATTTCATGGCTGCAATTACCATCTGCAGTGATTTTCGAGCCCAGAAAAATAAAGTCTGACGTTGTTTCCACTGTTTCCCCATCTATTTCTCATGAAGTGATGGGACCAGATGCCATGATCTTCGTTTTGTGAATGTTGAGCTTTAAGCCAACTTTTTCACTCTCCTCTTTCACTTTCATCAACAGGCTTTTTAGTTCCTCTTCACTGTGTGCCATAAGGGTGGTGTCATCTGCATATCTGAGATTATTGATATTTCTCCTGGTAATCTTGATTCCAGCTTGTGCTTCATCCTGTTCAGCATTTTTCATGATGTACTCTGCATATAAGTTAAATAAGCAGGGTGACAATATACAGCCTTGATGTACTCCTTTTCCTATTTGGAACCAGTCTGTTGTTCCATGTCCAGTTCTAACTGTTGCTTCCTGACGTGCATATAGGTTTCTCAAGAGGCAGGTCAGGTGGTCTGGTATTTCCATCTCTTTCAGAATTTTCCACAGTTTATTGTGATCCACACAGTCAAAGGCTTTGGCATAGTCAATAAAGCAGAAATAGATGTTTTTCTGGAACTCCCTAGAACTTACACACAAAATCAAGGAGAGAGATAATAAGAGCCCTGGGGGCCCAAAAGGCTGAAAGCATGCACTAGGCTGAAGCAGACTTGAAAACATTTCCCTAGTTGCAGATAGACCCGTCCACCTAGAGTGGAAGCCTCATTGGTACTAGAGGATTAAGCACAGTCTCTGACCAAATGCTGGCTGAAAAGTAAGCTATACTGGCCCAGGAGCAAATCCTTGAAAGCCTGAGGGGATTTTTACTTCAGTACTCACTATGAGAGCCTAGTTGAGCTCTAGGAGGTAAAACTCCTGAAAGTGTGGGTATTCCACCCACCCTGCACGCACCCACGCCTGGGTACCCTTGAGTTCTTAACTCACAGACTTGTTCACATTGAGCCTCCAGCAATCCATCAATTACAGTTCAAATTTTCTTGCTCCACATTAGTTCCCATGGAGGTTTCTTCTCCAGTAAGTTGTGAGTCTCTCCATTCACCTGTTGGTCTCTCTAGTTTGGGGACAGTGATTTGCCCCATTCTCTCATTTATCTTACAGATCTAAAAAGAGTAGTTGATTTCTCAGTTTGTTCAGCTTTTTACTTATCATTAGGACAGATTGGCATCCCTCAAGCTTTGTATGTGCCACATCAGTATCCAGGACAATTTTTATCTTTTAGGCGGTATATTTGAGCCATTTAAATTTAAGGTAACTATTTTTTAAATTTTTTTTAATTATAGAAGGATAATTGCTTTACAGAATTTTGTTTTTTTCTGTCAGACATCAACATGAATCAGCCATCAGGTCAGATCAGATCAGATCAGTCGTTCAGTCGTGTCCGACTTTTTGCGACCCTGTGAATCACAGCACGCCAGGCCTCCCTGTCCATCACCAACTCCTGGAGTTCACTCAGACTCACATCCATCGAGTCAGTGATGCCATCCAGCCATCTCATCCTCTGTCGTCCCCTTCTCCTCTTGCCCCCAATCCCTCCAAGCATCAGAGTCTTTTCCAATGAGTCAACTCTTCGCATGAGGTGGCCAAAGTACTGGAGTTTCAGCTTTAGCATCATTCCTTCCAAAGAAATCCCAGGGCTGATTTCCTTCAGAATGAACTGGTTGGATCTCCTTGCAGTCCAAGGGACTCTCAAGAGTCTTCTCCAACACCACAGTTCAAAAGCATCAATTCTTCAGCACTCAGCCTTCTTCACAGTCCAACTCTTACATCCATACATGACCACTGGAAAAACCATAGCCTTGACTAGACGAACCTTTGTTGGCAAAGTAATGTCTCTGCTTTTGAATATGCTATCTAGGTTGGTCATAACTTTCCTTCCAAGGAGTAAGTGTCTTTTAATTTCATGGCTGCAGTCACCATCTGCAGTGATTTTCGAGCCCCAAAAAATAAAGTCTGATGCTGTTTCCCCATCTATTTCCCATGAAGTGATGGAACCGGATGCCATGATCTTCGTTTTCTGAATGTTGAGCTTTAAGCCAACTTTTTCACTCTCCACTTTCACTTTCATCAAGAGGCTTTTTAGTTCCTCTTCACTGTGTGCCATAAGGGTGGTGTCATCTGCATATCTGAGGTTATTGATATTTCTCCTGGCAATCTTGATTCCAGCTTGTGTTTCTTCCAGTCCAGCATTTCTCATGATGTACTCTGCATATAAGTTAAATAAGCAGGGTGACAATATACAGCCTTGATGTACTCTTTTTCCTATTTGGAACCAGTCTGTTGTTCCATGTCCATAGATATATGTATATCCCCTTCCTTTTGAACCACCCTCCCATCTCCCGCCCCATCCCACCCCTCTAGAATGATACAGAGCCCCTGTTTGAATTTCCTGAGCCATACAGCAAATTCCCGTTGGCTATCTATTTGACATATGATAATGTAAATTTCCATGTTACTCTTTCCATACATCTCACCCTCTCCTCCTCTCTCGCCATGTCCATAAATCTTTTCTTTATGTCTCTTTCTCCATTGCTGCCCTGTAAATAAATTCTTCAGTACCATTTTTCTAGATTCCATAAATATGTGTTAGAATATGATATTTATCTTTCTCTTTCTGACTCATTTCACTCTGTATAAAGGTTCTAGGTTTATCCAGATCATCAGAACTGACTCAAATGTGTTCCTTTTTATGGCTGAGTAATATTCCATTGTGTATATGTACCACAGCTTCTTTATTCATTCATCTGTCTATGGACATCGAGGTTGCTTCCATGTTCTAGCTATTGTAAATAATGCTGCAATGAACAATGGAATACATGTGTCTTTTTCAATTTTGGTTTCCTCAGGGTATATGCCTAGGAGTGGGATTGTTGGTCATATGGTGGTTTTCTTCCTAACTTTTTAAGGAATCTCCATACCGTCATCCATAGTGGCTGTATCAGTTTACATTTCCACCAACAGTGCAAGAGCATTTCCTTTTCTCCACACCCTCTCCAGCATTTATTGTTTGTAGACTTTTTGATGCTGGCCATTCTGACTGGTGTGAGGTGATATCTCACTGTGGTTTTGATTTGCATTTCTCTAATAATGAGCAATGTTGAGCATCTTTTCATGTGTTGGTTAGCCATCTGTATGTCTTCTTTGGAGAAATGTCTGTTTAGGTCTTTTTCTCACTTTTTGATTGGGTTGCTTGTTTTTCTGGTATTGAGTTGTATGAGCTGCTTGTATATTTTGGTAATTAATCTTCTGTCAGTTGTTTCATTTGCTATTATTCTCTTCCATTCTGAGGGTTGTCTTTTCACCTTGCTTTTAGTTTCCTTTGCTGTGCAAAAGCTTTTAAGTTTAATCAGGTGCCACTTGTTTACTTTTGTTTTTATTTCCATTCCTCTAGGAGGTGGGTCATAGAGGATCTTGCTTTGATTTATCTCATCGAGTGTTCTGCTTATGTTTCCCTGTAAGAGTTTTATAGTTTCTGGTCTTACATTTAGGTCTTTAATGTATTTTGAGTTTATCTTTGTGTATGGTGTTAGGAAGCATTCTAATTTCATTCTTTTGCATGTAGCTGTCCAGTTTTCCCAGCACCATTTATTAAAGAAGCTGTCTTTGCCACATTGGATGTTCTTGCCTCCTTTGTCAAAAATAATGTACCCATAGGTGCATGGGATTATTTCTAGCTTTCTATCTTGTTCCATTGGTCTATATTTCTGTTTTTGTGCCTGTACCATACTGTCCTGATGACTGTAGCTTTGTAGTATAATCTGAAGTCAGGAAGGTTGATTCCTCCAGCTTCATTCTTTCTCAAGACTGCTTTGGCTATTCGGGGTCTTTTGTGTACCCATGTGAATTGTGAATTTTTTTGTTCTCAGTTCATTTCAGTTGCTCAGTCATGTCCAACTCTTGTGACCCCATAGATGGCAGCACACCAGACTTCCCTGTCCACCACCAACTCCTGGAGCTTACTCAAACTCATGTCCATTGGGTTGGTGATGCCATACAACCATCTCATCTTCTGGCAGCCCCTTCTCCTCCTGCCTTCAATCTTTCCAAGCATCAGGGTCTTTTCCAGTGAGTCAGTTCTTCACATCAGGTAGCCAAAGTATTAGAGTTTCAGATTCAGCATCAGTCCTTCAAATGAATATTCAGGATTGATTTCCTTTAGGATGGGCTGGTTGGAACTCCTTGCTGTCCAAGGGACTCTCAAGAGTCTTTTCCAAAACTACAGTTCAAAAGCATCAGTTCCTCAGAGCTCAGCTTTCTTTATATTCCAACTCTCACAGCCATACATGACTACTGGAAAAACCACAGCTTTGACTAGACGGACGTTTGTTGACAAAGTAATGACTCTGCTTTTTAATATGCTGCCTAGGTTGGTCATAACTTTTCTTCCAAGGAGCAAGCATCTTTTAATTCCATGGCTTCAGTCACCATCTACAGTGATTTTGGTGCCCAAAAAGATAAAGTCTGTCACTGTTTCCATTGCTTCCCCATCTATTTGCCATGAAGTGATGGGACCAGATGCCATGATCTTAGTTTTCTAAATGTTGAGTTTTAAGCCAACTTTTTCATTCTCCTCTTTCACTTTCATCAAGAGGCTCTTTAGTTCTTCTTTGCTTTCTGCCATAAGGGTGGTGTCATCTGCTTATCTGAGGTTATTGATATTTCTCCTGGCAATCTTGATGACCACTTGTGCTTCATCCAGTCCAGCATTTCTCATGATGTACTCTGCATATAAGTTAAATAAGCAGGGTGACAATATAGAGCCTTGACATTCTCCTTTCCACGATTTGGAACCAGCATGTTGTTCCATGTCCAGTTCTAACTGTTGCTTTTTGACCTGCATACAGATTTCTCAAGGGACAGGTCAGGTAATCTGGTATTCCCATCTGTTTAAGAATTTTCCCGTTTGTTGTGATCCAAACAGTCAAAGTCTTTGGCATAGTCAATAAAGCAGAAGTAGATGTTTTTCTGGAACTCTCTTGCTTTTTCAATGATCCAGTGAATGTTGGCAATTTGATCTCTGGTTCCTCTGTCTTTTCTAAATCCAGCTTGAACATCTGGAAGTTCACAGTTCATGTATTGTTGAGGCCTGGCTTGGAGAATTTTGAGCATTACTTTGCTAGCATGTGAGGTGAGTGCAATTGTGTGGTAGGTTAGGCATTCTTTAGCATTGCCTTTCTTTGGGATTGGAATGAAAACTGACCTTTTCCAGTCCTGTGGCCACTCCTGAGCTTTCCAAATTTGCTGGCATATTGAGAGCAGCACTTTCACAGCATCATCTTTCAGGATGTGAAACAGCTCAACTGGAATTCCATCACCTCCACTAGCTTTGTTCATAGTCATGCTTCCTAAGGCCCACTTGACTTTGCATTCCATGATGTCTGGTTCTAGGTGAGTAACCACACCATTGTGGCTTTCTGGGTCATGAACATCTTTTTTGTACAGTTCTTCTGTGCCACCTCTTCTTAATATCTTCTGCTTCTGTTAGGTCTGTACCATTTCTGTCTTTAATTGTGCCCATCTTTGCATGAAATGTTCCCTTGGTATCTCTAATTTTCTTGAAGACATCTCTAGTTTTTCCCATTCTCTTGTTTTCCTCTATTTCTTTGCACTGATCACTGAGGAAGGCTTTCTTATCTCTCCTTGCTCTTCTTTGGAACTCTGCATTCAGATCTTTCCTTTTCTCCTTTGCCTTTTGCTTCTCTTGTTTTCACAGCTATTTGTAAGACCTCCTCAGACAACCGTTTTGCCTTTTTTCATTTCTTTTTCTTGGGGATGGTCTTGATCCCTGTCTCCTGTACAATGTCACGAACCTCCATCCATAGTTCTTCAGGCACTCTGACTATCAGATCTAATCCCTTGAATCTATTTGCCACTTCTGCTGTATAATCGAAAGGGATTTGATTTAGGTCATACCTGAATGGTCTAGTGGCTTTCCCTACTTTCTTCAATTTAAGTCTGAATTTGACAACAAGGAGTTCATGACCTGAGCCACAGTCACCTCCTGGTCTTATTTTTGCTGACTGTATGAGGCTTCTCCATTTTTGGCTGCAAAGAATATAATCAATCTGATTTCAGTGTTGACCATCTGGTGACGTCCATGTGTAGAGTCTTCTCTTGTGTTGTTGGAAGAGGGTGTTTGGCATGACCAGTGCATTCTATTGGCAAAACTCTATTAGCCTTTGCCTTGCTTCATTCTGTACTCCAAGGCCAGATTTGCCTGTTACTCCAGGTATTTCCTGACTTCCTACTTTTGCATTCCAGTCCCCTATAATGAAAAGGACATCTTTTTTGGGTGTTAGTTCTAGAAGGTCTTGTAGGTCTTCATAGAACCATTCAACTTCAGCTTCTTCAGCATTACTGGTTGGGTCATAGACTTGGATTACTGTGATATTGAACGATTTGCTTTGGAAACAAACAGAAATCATTCTGTCATTTTTGAGATTGCATCCAAATACTGCATTTTGGACTCTTCTGTTGACTATGATGGCTACTCCATTTTTTTTTTTCTAGTTCTAGGGAAAATGTCATTGGTAATTTGATAGGGATCTCATTGATCTGTAGATTGCATTTGGTAGTATAGTCGTTTTCACAATATTGATTCTTCCTACCCAGGAACATGGAATATCTCTCCATCTGTTTATATCATCTTTGATTTCTTTCATTAGTGTCTTATAATTTTCTGTTTCCTAGATATTTAATTCTTTTTGTTGCAGTGGTGAATGGGATTGATTCCTTAATTTCTCTTTCTGATTTTCATTGTTAGCATACAGACATGCACGTGATTTCTGTGTATTGATTTTGTATCCTGCAACTTTGCTAAATTCCCTGATTAACTCTAGAAATTTTCTGATACTGTCTTTAGGTTTTTCTATGTATAGTATCATGTCATTTGCAAACAGTGAGAGCTTTACTTCTTCTTTCCTGATCTGGATTCCTTTTATTTCCTTTTCTTTTCTGATTGCTGAAGCTAGGACTTCCAGAACTATGTTGAATAACAGTGGTGAACGTGGACACCCTTGACTTGTTCCTGATCTTAGGGGGAATGCTTTCAGTTTTTCACCATTGAAAATACTGTTTGCTCTAGGCTTATCATATATGGCTTTTACTATGTTGAGGTAGTTTCTTCTATGCTCATTTTTTGAAGAGTTTTAATAAATGGATGCTGAATTTTGTCAAAGGCTTTTTCTGCATCTATTGAGATTATCATATGGTTTTTATCTTTCAGTTTGTTTATATGGTGTATCACATTGATTGACTTCCATATAGTGAAGAATATCTGCATTCCTGGAATAAACCCAACTTGATCATGGTTGATCAACACTTGATGGCTGCTGAATTCTGTTTGCTAAAATTTTGTTGAGGATTTTTGCATCTATGTTCATCAGTGATATTGGACTGTAGTTTTGTTTTTTTGTGTTGTCTTTGTCTGGTTTTGGTATCAGGATGATGGTGGCCTTGTAGAATATGTTTGGAAGTGTTCCTTCCTCTGCAATTTTTTGAAAGAATTTTAGCAGGATAGGCATTGCTGCTGTTGTTGCTAAGTCGCTTCAGTCATGTATGACTGTGCGACCCCATAGACAGCAGCCCACCAGGCTCCTCCATCCCTGGGATTCTCCAGGCAAGAATACTGGAGTGCGTTGCCATTTCCTTCTCCAAGGCATTAGCTCGTCTCTAAATGTTAGATAGAATTCTCTTGTGAAGCCATCTGGTCCTGGGTTTTTGTGTTTGGGGCAGATTTTTGATCACAGCTTCAATTTCAGTGCTTGTAATTGGGTTGTTCATAATTTCTATTTCTTCCTGGTTCAGTCTTGGAAGATTGAACTTTCCTAAGAATCTGTCCATTTCTTCCAGGCCATATAGTTGTTCATAATAGTCTCTTATAATCCTTTGTATTTCTGCATTGTCTGTTGTAACCTCTCCTTTTTCATTTCTAATTTTGTTGATTTGATTCTTCTATCTTTTTTTCTTGATGAGTCTGGCTAAAGGCTTGTCAATTTTGTTTATCTTCTCAAAGAACCAGCTTTTAGTTTTATTAATCTTTACTATTGTTTCTTTCATTTCTTTTTCATTTATTTCTGCTTAGATCTTTATGATTTCTTTCCTTCTACTAATTTTAGGGGTTTTTTGTTCTTTTTCCAGTTGTTTTAGGTATAAATTTAGGTTGTCTATTCAATGTTTTTCTTGTTTCTTGAAGTAGGATTGTATTGCTATAAACTTTCCTCTTAGAACTGCTTTTGCTGCATCTCATGGGTTTTGAGTTGTCATGTTTTCATTGTCATTTGTTTCTGGAAATTTTTTTATTTCCATTTTGATTTATTCAGTAACCTATTGGTTATTTCTAAATGTGTTGTTTAATCTCCGTGTGTTTGTGTTTCTTATAATCTTTTTCCTGTAACTGATATCTGGTCTCATAGCATTGTGGTTGGAGAAGATGCTTGATATGATTTCAATTTTCTTAAATTTACTGAGGTTTGATTTGTGACTCAAGATGTGGTCTAACCTGGAGAATGTTCCATGTGCACTTGAGAAGAAGGTGTATTCTTTTCCATTTGGGTGGAATGTCCTGAAGATATCAATGGGATCCATCTCATCTAATGTATCATTTAAGACTTGTGTTTCCTTATTAATTTTCTGTTTTGATGATCTGCCCACTGGTGTGAGTGAGGTGTTAAAGTCTCCTACTATTGTTGTATTACTGTCATTTTCTCCTTTTATGTCTGTTAGTATTTGTCTTATGTATTGAGGTGCTCCTATGTTGAGTGCATAGACATTTCCAATTGTTATGTCTTCCTCTTGGATAGATCCCTTGATCATTATGCAGTATCCTTCCTTATCTCTTGTAATATTGTTTATTTTAAGGTCTATTTTGTCTGATATGAGGGTTGCTACTCCAGCTTTCTTTTGCTTTCCATTTGCATGGAATATATTTTTCCATCCTTTCATTTTCTGTCTCTGTGTATCTTTAGGTCTGAAGTGGGTTTCTTGTAGACAGCATATATATGAGTCTTGTTTTTGTATCCATTCAGCCAGTCTGTGTCTTTTGGTTTGAGCATTTAATCCATTTATGTTTAAAGTAATTATTGATATATATATATATATATTCCAATTTCCATTTTCTTAATTGTTTGGGGTTCATTTTGTAGATGTTTTTTCTTATTTTATATTTCTTGACTATATAAGTCCCTTTATCATTTGTTGTAAAGCTGGTTTGGTGGTACTGAATTCTCTTAACTTTTGCTTGTCTGAAAACCTTTTTATTTCTCCATCAACTTTGAATGAGATCCTTGCCAGGTACAGTAATCTTGGTTTTAGATTTTTCCCTTTCAGTACTTTAAATATATCCTGCCATTCTCTTCTGACCTGCAGAGTTCCTGCTGAAAAATCAGCTGTTAAACGTATTGGGTTTCCCTTGTATGTTACTTGTTGCTTCTCCCTTGCTGCTTTTAATATTCTTTCTTTATGTTTAGTCTTTGTTAGTTTGGTTAGTAGGTGTCTTGGTGCGTTTCTCCTTGGGTTTATCCTGTATGGGACTCTTTGTGCCTCTTGGACTTGAATGACTATTTCCTTTACTATGTTGGGGACATTCTCAACTGTAATCTCTTCAAAAATTTTCTTATACCCTTTGTTTTTCACTTCTTCTTCTTCTGGGACCCCTATAATTTAATGTTGGTGCATTTGATATTGTCCCAGAGGTCTCTGAGACTATCCTCAGTTCTTTTCATTCTTTTTACTTTATTCTGCTCTTCAGAAGTTATTTCCACCATTTTACCTTTCAGCTCACTGATTCATTCTTCTGTTTCAGATATTCTGTGATTGAATCCTTCTAGAGTATTTTTAATTTCAGTAATTGTGTTGTTTGTCTCTGTATATTCTTTAATTCTTCTAGGTCTTTGTTATTTGATTCTTGCATTTTCTCCATTTTGTTTTCAAGGCTTCTGATCATCTTTACTATCATTATTCTGAATTCTTTTTCAGGTAGTTTGCCTATTTCCTCTTCATTTATTTGGACTTCTGTGTTTCTAGTTTGTTCCTTCATTTGTATGGTAATTCTCTGCTGTTTCAGAGAATTACTATACAAAAATTTTTTTTTAACTTATTGTGTTTGAGGTCTTCTTTTCCCAGGCTTCAAAGTTGAATTCTTTCTTCCTTTTGGTTTCTGCCCTCCTAAAGTTGGTCCAGTGGTTTGTGTAAGCTTTGTATAGGGTGAGATTTTTGCTGAGTTTTTATTTGTTTGTTTGTTTTTCCTCTGATGGGCAAGGCTGAGTGAGATGGTAATCCTGTCTGCTGATGACTGGGTTTGTAGTTTTAGTTTGTTTGTTGTTTAGATGAGGTGTCCTGCACAGGGTGCTACTAATGATTGGGTGATGCTGGGTCTTGTAATCAAGTGGTTTCCTTTGTGTGAGTTCTCACTATTTGATACTCCCTAGGGTTAGTTCTCTGGTAGTCTAGGGTCTTGGAGTCAGTGCTCCCACTCCAAAGGTTCAGGGCTTGATCTCTTTGATGCTAGGCACTGCCATATTCATACATTCATTCAACATGAATTTATAACACACCTGCTATATGTGGACTGTAGATCTTATGACCTGTGTGCCCCGTCAGAGTGAAGAAAAGTAAGTGCTGGTTTAGTTTCTGAAATTCAGCTGTTTTCTGAGATTCTTTAGAAATGCAGCAAATCTCTCCACATACCATGAGCTGGAGTACCCTATGACTGTGCTAGTCAGACTCCACCCTGTTTTTCACTACCCTAAGGTAACTATTGATATGTTAGAACTCTGTCCCTTTTGGTTTGTTTCCTCTGGTTCTTGTTCCTCTTCTCTTTTCTTAACTTTCTGTGAGATTCTTGAACACTTTTTAGGTTTATTTATTGATTCATTTAAAGTTTTTTAGAGCCTATCTCTTTTTGTACTTTTCTTAGTGGTCACTCTGGATATTACAATATACTTTTGTGACTTATTACAGTCTCCAGGTACCACCATTTACTACTTTGGGTGTACATTTAAAGAAATTGAAATCAAGGTAGTGGCACCCCTATGTCCATTGAAGCATATAGCCAAGACATTGAAACAATCTAAGTGTCCCTCAACAGATGAATGAATAAAGGAAATGTAGTATATGTAAAACAGAGTTTCATTCAACCATTATAAAGAAGGAAATTCTATTTGTGACTATATGGGTTAAACTTGAAGGCATTATTTCTTTTTTAAAAAATTGAAATATAGTTGATTTACAATATTGTGTTAGTTTAAGGTGTACAGTAAAGTGATTTTGTAATACATTATATGTATTATTTTTATAAGTTATTTTCCATTATCAGTTATTACAAGATATCGAATATAATTCCTTATTGGTTATCTATTTTATATATAGTGGTGTTTGTATGTTCATCCCAAGCTCCTAATTTGTCCCCCCAACACACATATTTCCTCTTTAGTAAACATAAGCTCATTTTTGAAATCTGTGACTCTGTTTCTGTTTTGTAAATAAGTTCATTTATATCACTTTAAAAAAATTAGATTCCAAGTAGAAGCGATATCATATATTTTTCCTTCTCTGTCTGACTTACTTCACTCAGTATGGCAATCTCTGTCTCCAATGTGTTGCTGCAAATGGCATTTTTTCATTCTTTTCTATGGCTGAGGAGTATTCTATCATGTATATGTACCATGTCTTCTTTATCCATTTATCTATCAATGGACATTTAAGTTGCTTCCATGTCTTGGCTATTGTAAATAATGCTGCTATGAACATGGGGGTGCATGTATCTTTTCTAATTATAGTTTCATCTGCATATATGCCCAGCAGTGGGATTGCTGGATCATGTGGTAGTACTATTTTTAGTTTTTAAAAAACCTCCATAGTGGCTACACCAGTTAATATTCCCACCAGCAGTGTGGGAGGACTCCCTTTGCTTCACACCTTCTCCAGCATTTATTATTTGTAGACTTTATTGATGATGGACATTCTGATGGGAGGGCCTCTAGGTGGCACTCAGGGTAAAGAACCACCTGCCAATGCAGGAGAAGATCCCCTGGAGGAGGGCATGGCAACCCACTCCAGTATTCTTGTCTGAAGAATCCCATGGACAGAAGAGTCTGGCAGGCTGCAGTCCATTGGGTCACAAAGGGTCAGACATCACTGAAGCAACTTAGAATGCATGCACACATTCTGATGGGAGTGAGATGATACCTCACTGTAGTTTGGATTTGCATTTCTCTGATAATGAGTGATGTTGAGCATCTTTTCATGTGCTTTTTGGCCATCTGTATGTCTTCTTTGGAGAAATGCCTGTTTAGGTCTTTTGCCAATATTTTGATTGGGTTGTTTTGTTTTGTTTATATTGAGTTGTATGAGCTGTTTGTATATTTTGCAAACTAAGTCCTTATTGGTCACATCATTTGCAGATATTTTCTCCCATTACATAGATTATAGATTATCTTTTTGTTTTGTTTATGGTTTCCTTTGCTGTGCAAAAGCTTATATGTTTGATTACGTCCCATTTGTTTATTTTTGCTTTTATTTCTATTGCCTTGGGAGACTGACCTAAGAAAAAATTGCTATGATTTATGTCAAAGAATATTCTTGCCTATATTCTCTTCTAGGAGTTTTATGGTGTCATGTCTTATAGTAAGTTTGCAAGCCATTTTGAGTTTATTGTTGTGAGGGTGTGTTCTAACTTCAGTGATTTATATGCAACTGTCCAGCTTCCCCAATACCATTCACTGAAGAGACTATCTTTTTCCCATTGTATATTCTTCCCTCCTTTGTCAAAGGAGGGAATTATTCCTTAATTAATAATAACAAAATCCCCTCATTTATCTGTTGTGTCTGTTCAGTCTTTCATTAGATGTTTACTGAGTGCCTACTATCAAGTAAGAACAGCAGTGAACAAAGCAAAGCCCCTGACCTCACAGACCTTATGTTTTAATGGAGACAGAGACAGGCAATAAAAAAATAATATGCCAGGTGATGTTAAGTAGAATAAAATAATAAAGCATTTAAAAGAACTAAGAAATGCCTGACATGGTGGAGTTGCCATTTTATATATAGTGGTCAGGGAAGGGTTTTCTTATAAGATGACATTTGGGCAGAAACCTGAAGGAAATTAGGAGGTAAGACATGTAGATGTTCATTCATTTCAAAAATATTTATTAAGTACCGACTCAATGGACATGAGTTTGAGCAAGCTCCGGGAGTTGGTGATGGACAGGGAAGCCTTGTGTGCTGCAGTCCATGGGGTCACAAAGAGTCGGACACACTGAGCAACTGAACTGAACGGAACTGAAGTGCTTACTCTGTGTCAAGCACAGTTCTAGACTCTTGGGTTACAGTAGCAAACAAGACAGACAAAAAAAAAAAAAAAAATCTTGCCCTTGTGGTTCATACAATCAAAGTGGAAGAAGACAAAAACAAGCAATAAAGGTAGTAAGAAATTCATTGTGTACTAGGTGATATGTGCTATGGATAAAAGAAAAAGTAGAATAGGCTAAGAGGGATCAGGAGCACCAGATTCAGAGTTTTCAAGTTTAAATAGATGACATCATGGGGGTAAAGAATGTCTAGATCATGAAGGGCCTTGTCGACCATTGAGTGGATTTTGACTTTTACTCTGAAATAGATGGGAGCCACTGGACAGTTTTGTATGGAACAGTGATGTGACATAACTTTCATTTTTGAAGGATCAATCTGACTGCTGTATTGAAAATGAACTTTATGGAGGAAAGATAAAAGTAAAGAGAATCATTAAAAGGCTATTGTCATCACCCAGTCAAGGGACGATGGTGACTCGCAATGGGGTGTCAGCAATGGTGAGGGTGACAGTGATTTAATTCTGGTTATATTTTAACCATTTTTTTGGACATGTACACACTGCTTTATTTATTCATTTTTGGCTGTGCTTGGGTCTTTGTTGCTGCATACGAACTTTTTCAAGTTGTGGACAGCAGGAGCTACTCTCTAGCTGCAGTGTGTGAGCTTCTTATTGCAGTGGCTTCTCTAGTTATGGAGCAAAGTCTCTAGGCACATGGGTTTCAGTAGTTGTGACTTGCTGGCTCTAGAGCATTCAGATTTCAGTAGTTGTGACACACAGGCTCAGTAGTTGCATTGTGTGGGCTTGAGAGCACAGGCTCAGCAGTTGTGGTACACGGTTTTAGTTGCTCCGCAGCACGTGGAATCCTCCTGGAGCAGGGATTGAACCCGTGTCCCCTGTATTGGCAGGGGGATTCTTTACCACTGTGCCACCAAGGAAGTCCCCTGGTTATATTTTAAAGGTAGAGAGAAAAGCATTTCCTGAAATATTGAATGTCGGGTATGACAGGAGAGGAGTCAAGGATGACTCCAAGATTTTTGGCCCTAACACTGAAATGATGGAGTTGCCATCAACTGAGATGGGGAAGTTTGTGATTAAAGAAGTTTTGGAAGGGTGTGGGAAGATCAAGAATTCAGTTGTGCGCATAAGCTGTTTACTGGACAACTAAGTGATGGTGTCAAGTGGGAAGTTGGATGTGTTCTAAACTGGTGTGTTCCAGAGAGGTCTGGGATATATATATTTGGTTTGACTACAAGCAAATGCAATTTTGCAATTTAAAGCTATGAGACAAGATGGAATCACTAAGGGAGTAGTGAATGTAGATACTGAAGAGAGAGAAGCTAGAGCCTGAGACCTGGGGGTTGCGAGATGAAGAAGAGGCAATAAGGGAAACTAAGAATGAGCACTCGCAGAGGTGAAGAGAGAATGTGCCAGTATCCATTGGGGAAAAGATACTTGGGTGAGACAGAACAGCAAGTACACAGAGCCTAAGGCTAGATTCTGTAGGGCATTAGTGTTTGTCTTCCATTATTTTTTTCTCTATGCAGAAATTTTTACTTTTATGTAGTGAGATCTATAAATCTTTTTATGACTTTGGGGTTTATGTCAGGTTTTGAAAGGCCTTGTTAGAGTCCTTTGACTACCATTTAAAATAGAGTGTTTCCTTACTAATTTAAAATACCAAATTTATCATATACTAAATTCCCATATGTGTACTTGGATCTGTTTTCCATTGATTTTTCTGTCTAATTGTGGGCCTGTTCCAAATGGCCTTAATTAATGAAGCTTTTATAATGTGCTGTATATGAGTTAAGTCTATCCCCTCTCATTGCTTTTCTCCTTCAGAGCTCTTCTGGCTATTATTATATCTTTCCATAAGAATCTTTGACTCAGTTTATTTGTTCTTGCCCTCAATCCTTTGTATATTTGTATGTTTATTGTGACCATGTTAAATACAGTGATTAATTTAGGGAAAATCGACATCTTTATAATATTGAGTGTTTCTAGGCAGGCATAAAGTATGCCTTTCTGTTGTAATTATTCCTTTATGTGCCTTAGTTGCATTTACAATTTTTCATCTACATATTGTATTTTGCTTGATAACTTTATGCATAGGTCATATACCATTTTTCTCTTGTAAATGGGGTCTGTCTTTCCTTTATGCTAAGTAGTTGTGGCTTACACATGGAAATGTGTTTTTATGTCATTTTGCTATCCAGTCACTCTATTGCATCTTATTGTTTATAGTGGTTTTTCTGTTCATTTTGCTGGACTTGCCTGGTATACAATCAAAGAATCTACAAATAATGATAATTTTGCATCTTTTCAGTTTTTTAAACAATTTTGTTTAGATATATTTTATCCACCATAAATCTTACCCATTTATATAATCAATGAGTTTTGGGTATATTTACAGGGCTGGGTAAGAATTGACAACATTGGGAATTCCCTGGCAGTTCAGTGGTTAGAACTCTGTACTTCCACTGTGGAGGCACAGGTTTAATACCTGGTGGGGGAGCTAAGATCCTTCATGCTGTGTACCACAGCAAAAAAAAAAAAAAAAAAAAGAAGAAGAATCAACAATATGGAATTGTAAAATATTATGATCTCCAAAGGAAATCTTGTACCCATTAGCAATAAATCTCCATCCTCCCCTTCTCTCCCAACCCTGGGCAACCACTAATCTACTTTTTATTGTTTTGTGTGTATATAACCTGCAATGAGATGATAGGATAGGTGGGTTTTGTGTCTGGTTTCTTTCACTTAACATAATGTTTTCAAGGCTCATCCATGCTGCAGTACATACCAATAATTCATTCTTTTTGTAATGTGGTAAAATATGTATAAACTTAAAATTGGCCTTTGAATTCTTTTTTTGTTGTTGCACCTAGCAGCATTTCGAACTTTCCAACCAGGGGTCCAGGTGGCACTAGCAGTAAAAAAGAAAAAAAAAACCCACCTGCCAATGCAGGAGATGTAAGAGATATGGATTCGACCCCTGGGTTGGGAAGATCTCCTGGAGAAGGGCATGGAAACTCACTCCAGTTTTATTGCCTGGAGATTCCTATGGACATAGGAACCTAGCAGTCTACAGTCCATAGGGTCAGACACAGAGTTGGACACAACTGAATTGACTTAGTAGGTAAAATCAGGGATCAAAACTTTGCCCCCTGCAGTGGAAGTGCAGTTAACCACTGGACCACCAGGGATGTCCTTAACCATTTTAAAGTGTACAGTTCAGTGGCACTAAGTACATTCACTTTGGTGTGCAACCATCACTACTATCCATCTCTAGAATTTTTCATTATCTGTTTCTATTAAATAATAATGTTCCATTCCTTGGCCCCCAGTCCCTGGTAACCACTATTCTACTTTCTGTTTCTATGACAGAAACTATCATAGACAGAACAGTTATAGTTACTTCACATAAACACAACCATACAATATTTGTCTTTTTGTGTCTGGCTTACTTGATTGATGGAGAAGGAAATGGCAACCCACTCCAGTATTCATGCCTGGAAAATCCCATGGACCGAGGAGCCTGGTGGGCTACAATCCATGGGGTCACAAAGAGTCGGACATGACTGAGCGACTTCTGTGTGTGTGTGTACTTGACTGAATCATATTTTAGTGCATAGATATACCACAATTTGTTTACCTGTTCACCAGTTGATGGACATTTGAATTAATTTTGCCTTTTGGTTATTATGAATAATACTGCCATGAACATTGATGTGCAACTTTTTGTGTAGACATGGTTTCATTCCTTTTGGCCATATGCATAGGAGTGAAATTGCTAGGTTACATGGTAGCACTATGTTTAACCTTTTGAGGAACTGTCAACTGTTTTCCAGAGTGGCTCCCACCAACAATGTGAGAAGCTTCCAATTTTTGTCATCTTTACCTTACCAACACTTGCTATTAATTTTTTAAAAAATTATGGTCATCCTAGTGTGTGTAAAGTAGTATCTCATTGTGGATTTGATTTGAGTTTTCCTTGGGCATCTCAGGTGATGCTAGTGGTAAAGAATCCACTTGCCAATGCAGGAGACACAAGAAACATGAGTTCCATCCCTGGATCAGGAAGATCCTAGCAAATGGCAAGTAGCAAGTAGCAAGTGGAGATTTATACCTGTGTTTTTTCTTCTAAGAGTTTTATAGTTTTAGCCCCTCAAAACTAAAATATATGGGATTACCAAGAAACCAATCACATGGAAAAAGTTATCCAACTATTTGAAAGTTTGTAATGGGGTCACAAAGAGTTGGACATGACTTAGCTACTGAACAAAAACAGCAATATAATTTTACATAGATAGATAGATATAGACATAGGTATATCTTTACAAACTTAGAAATAATAAGATCTAGTGGTGGGTTTCCCTGGTAGTTCAGATGGCAAAGAATCTGCCTGCAATGCAGGAGACCTGGGTTCAATCTCTGGGTTGGGAAGATCCCATGGAGGAGGGTATGGCAACCCATTCCAGTATTCTTGCCTAGAGAATTCCATGGACAGAGGAGACTGGTGGGCTACAGTCCATGGGGTTGCAAAGAGTAGGACATGACTGAGAGACTAAGCACAAAGCACAGTGGTGGGTTTAATTACCATTATAACTTTAGAGTAGTGATGAGCATGATAATATTTTGAGATATCTACAACAATTGTAATGTTATATGAGAATATCTGATTTGTATTGATGATAAGGTCATAGCTGCTACTGATATTGCTTCAGTCTGTTGTTTACACTATAACGAAAAGGCATTGCTTCATTTCAGTGAGAGGTTAGTAGAAATAAAATGCAATTTTTTTTTTCTTTTGGACTAATAGGATTCAAATTTTATCTAAATGCTCCAATTCACTCTAATTCCAACTGAAGTTCAAAAACATACATAATTGACTTTCTGGTTGGATTTACTCAAACAATTCAAAGAGACAAGTTTGCTGAGGCTACCAGCTGCTCTGGGCATTCTCAGGTGGATAGCTGTGTTCAGTTGTAAAGGGAAAAAGTACCGAATGCTAGAAATAGATCATAGAGGAGAATGTCTAAGGGAAAAGTTTAATGAGGGGTTACATTTCCTAGCTCACTGGAAACAGATGCCTCCCACTAATAATCTATAGATATATTTGCTGTTATTATGGTTTTGAATAGCAGCTTGTGTGTGCATGCTCAGTCACTTCAGTTGTGTCTGACTCTTTGTGACCCCATGGACTGTAACCCACCAGGCTCCTCTGTCTATGGGGTTTCCCAGGCAAGAATACTGGAGTGGATTGCCATTTCCTTTTCCAGGGGATCTTCCCAATCCAGGGATCAAACCTGTGTTTCTTTTATCACCTGTATTGGCCAGCAGGTTTACCACTAGCACCACCTGGGAATCTGGGTTTTGAATAAGTAGCATATTTACATAGTTCAGAGGTCAAACAAATATAACAAGGAATCCACAGAAGAGTCTTACTCTCATATATAGTACCATTTACCTGCCCTAAACCCTATAGATAGTGATTTTTTTTAATGAAAACAAAAGCAAATATCTACATTTTGACCGCTTTCTTGTACAAATGGCAATATACTATACATACTACTTTGCACCATGCACTTATCATTTACAGTATATCCTGGAGCTCGTTCTATATCAGTGTATCAGAGGATGAGAGCCCTACAGTGGGAATGTACCTGTCATTGTTTATTTCACACATTTTGATTTTTTGAATATTTTATTTATTTTTTATTGTGCTGGGTCTTCGTTGCTGTGTGGGCTTTTCTCTCATTGTGGTGAGTGGGGGCTACTCTCCAGTTGCGGTGTGTAGGGTTCTCATTGTGGTGACTTCTCTTGTAGAGCACGGTCTTTAGGACACACACACTCAGTAGTTGTGGTTCCTGGGCTCTAGAGCACAGACTCAATAGTTATGGTGCTTGGGCTTAGTTGCTCTGTGACATGTGGGATCTTCCCGGATCAGGGGTCGAACCTGTGTTTCCTGCATTGACAGGCGGATTCTTTACCACTGAGCCACCAGGGAAGCCCGCACGTTCTGTCTGATAAACCGTTGAATGATTTCCAGTCTTTACTATTTTTTGGTCTATTTCTAAACTTTTACACATTTTATTTAGAACTTGCAATCATCTAGACTCCTTTGGTTGTTAAGTGGCAGGAATTCAATTTAAAGTAAAAGTACTTTAAAGTAGTTTTACTACTTTAAATAAAAAAAGGGATGCTTATACTACGAACAGGTGACTCAGTCTTCCCTCCTTTAATTCCATTGTAACTACTGTGAAACTTTTGATGTTTTTCTGCTGGTCTAAGGTTTTTTAAATTTTTAAATTAGAATTTAGTTACCTGATGTATTCTTTGTTCTTTATAATAAATACACATGGTCAATTGCTCAAAGAATAATTGTATACCAATGTTCAAATTATCTTAGCACCATAGAATTCCATAGACTAAAGTCAAATTTCACAGGCTGTTATTCAAACATACATGTCCAATTTATAGGCTATCTAGCTGATCACCTTATTATCTGTAAAAATTCAACATATACTGAATATATATTTTTCAAGACAGATGGTGAAACTTTTTCTTTTACAGCACACTTCTGGCCTCTGCTTCTCATCCTTACCAATTAGCCCATTATAGTTCAGGTATCACTGCTTAGAACCTCCTTGATCTTAAATTAAAAGCTGAGTCAAACCCAGGAACCAGGGTCTTGCCTGTTGTTCCAGTGGTTAAGACTTGACCTTCTAATGCAGGAGATGTGAGTTCAATCCCTGGTCAGGAAACTAAGATCCCACATACCTCATGGCCAAAACCCCCTGTTTAAAACAGAAGCAAGATTGTAACAAATTCAATAAAGACTTTAAAAATGGTCCACATTAAAAAAAGCCCAGGAATTATATACCAATCCTCTGTTTTAAGGTGGCCATCCAGATGATTCATAGCATGCCTCCATAAAGGTCTTTTTAAGATAAACATCAAAATAAAAGCACAAAGATTAAAATATTCCCATGGAGACCTCATATTCTCCCAGGATCATTTTTGGAATCACAAGTGAGGCAAACACTGTACTTCAGTATATATGTTTCCAGGATATATTTTAGGTGTAAAACTAGGAGTCTAACACAGTGAAGGTGAGAATTTGATCCAAGATAAAATAGGCATTCCTGAAGAATGACCAGACTGTTGCCCAGGAAGTAGAGACAGTCTGCCTCACAGTACTTGAGCAAGCTGGGAAGTACTACTGTTGCCAGAAATCAGCTTAGTGAGTGGAACACTTGGCCTGGCCTGCATCAAAGAGGCCATCCAGCCCAGTGTATGGAGCCCTTTTTAAAAAAAAACATTTGAAAGGGCTAGAAAATAAGACCTATTTGTTCTTCATAACAAGTGAAGTAGATTGGTGTTATTAAGTTTGAGGATGAAAAGAATGAATTAGAGTTGAATATATGAATCAAGATGAAGATCAGTCCATCTCTGTAGGAGGAAGAGAAAATAAGTGACCTTTACTCACAAGTTGGAGAAGGCAATGGCACCCCACTCCAGTACTCTTGCCTGGAAAATCCCATGGACAGAGGAGCCTGGTAGGCTGCAGTCCATGGGGTCGCTAAAAGTCGGATACGACTGAGCGACTGAGCGACTGAGCGACTTCACTTTTCACTTTCATGCATTGGAGAAGGAAATGGCAACCCACTCCAGTGTTCTTGCCTGGAGAATCCCAGGGACGGGGGAGCCTGGTGGGCTGCCATCTATGGGGTCGCACAGAGTCGGACACGACTGAAGCGACATAGCAGCAGCAGCAGCAGCACTCGCAGGTAGATGGTGACTGAGGACACAGTGTCTGACAATTAGAACATTAAGCAATGGAAGAAGATTACAATTCCTTTGTTTAAGGTGAAAAAGGAACCTGTTTATGTGTGGAAGCAGAGTGATAATCAAAGAATCTTCTTTTTAAACATCTTGGTAGTGTCTGTGGCCTTCACTAAGGGCTAAGGTCAACTGGAACAGAACTGTAGATGCTTTTGGGGATTTGACTCCTAGATAAAGCTTAAGAAATGATTCAAATCTCTTCCCTGAATCTATTTTAACTGGTGAAAGATTTAAATTACAGGTATATTCCTTCAGGAAATGGCTGGGCCTCTTAGAAGAGAGAGATTAATGAGCTCTACTCTTTGGTATACTCTGAAAAGCAACTGTAGCAAGTTTCATGTTCTCACCTAATTGAATCAATTCCCTGGGATTAACCTTCTCAGGCTTTTCTGCAAGATACACAGCTTGACATTTTGTCTGTTTGGGATTTTTCTCCCAAATCAACCCTGTGCCATATTCCTAGAGTGACCTTATTTTCTGAAAAAGATTTGTAACATCTGGTTTGAGAAGAACACATTCAGGAATAGTGGTATGGATTATTCCATTTATTCATCCAATAGTTATTCACTTTGCACCTACTCTAAGCCGAACACTATTCTAACTACTTGGAAAACAACAGTGAATCAAACATAAGGAGTTCCCTGCCTTCATGGAACTTACATTATTGTGAGGGGAGAAAGAATATAAACAATAGGTATTTTAAAGTAAGTAGGCACTTCCCTGGTGGTCCAGGGGCTAAGACTCCAAACTCCCAATGCAGGGGGCCTGGGTTCGATCCCTGGTCAGGGAACTAGATCCTACATGTCGCAACTAAGAGTTTGCATGCACAGCTAAAAAGATCCTGTATGCAACAAATAAGACCTGCTGGAATCAAAAGAATAAATAAATATATTTTTTAAAGTAAATTGTATAGTACATTAGATGGTGAAAGTGAAAGTCACTCAGTCGTGTCCAACTCTTTGCAACCCCATGGACTATACAGTCCATGGAATTCTCCAGGCCAGAATACTGGAGTGGAATTGATGCTTTTGAACTATGATACTGGAGAAGACTCTTGAGAGTCCCTTGGACTGCAAGGGGATCCAATCAGTCCATCCTAAAGGAAATCAGTCCTGAATATTCATTGGAATGACTGATGCTGAAGCTGAAACTCCAATACTTTGGCCACCTGATGCAAAGAACCGACTCATTTGAAAAGACCCTGATGCTTGGAATGGTTGAAGGTTGGAGGAGAAGGGGATGACAGAGGATGAGATGGTTGGATGGCATCACTGACACGATGGACATGAGTTTGAGCAAACTCCAGGAGTTGGTGATGGACAGGGAAGCCTGGCATGTTGCAGCCCATGGGGTTGCAAAGAGTCGAACATGACTGAAAGACTGAACTGAACTGAGCCTTTGCTTCTCCAGGGGATCTTCCCTACCCAGGGATTGAATCCAGGTCTCCTGCATTGCAGGTGGATTCTTTACCAGCTGAGCTACCAGGGATCCCCGTTAGATGGTAATAGGTGCTATTGGGAAAAGAAAAGGCAGACCCAGGCAAGGTGAACTGAGCATCCTGGATCCAGGAGTAGGAAGCAGGTTGCAGGATTAAGTAGGATGGTTAGCATGGGCCTCTATGAAAAAGTGAATTTTGTTCAAAGACTTAAAAGAAGTCAGGACATTACCCAGGTGGACATCTTGGGGGAGAGAGTCCTAGGCCAAGGGGACAGTCAATGGAAAGGCAGTGAGACAGAAAAATGCCTTGAATGCAAAGAATAGCAAGGAGGCCAGTGTAATTGGAGAGGAGGAAGTGAGGTTAAGAGTAGTAGAAGAGGGTACTTCCCTGGCAGTCCAGTGGTTAAAGACTTCGTGCTTCTACTGCAGGGGATGAGGCTTCGATTCTTGGTCAGGGAACTAAGGATCCCACATGCCATAGGGCACAACCTTCCCCCAGCCTCTGCCCCTGACCCCACCAGAAAAAAGAGTAGTAGAAGGAGAGGGCCAGATCTGATTGCTGCTTTTACAAGATTTCTCTAACATGTTTAAAATAAACATGCATGGTTCTAGGGTGCATGGCTCTGATATCCACAAATGTGATTATCAGAGTTTAGTTAAATAATAGCATACCTAATAAAGTATTTCACATTTCAGTTATCAGCACATATTGACTGAGTAATTTCATAAAGTACAGATTGTGGTGGTTGCTCTTTACAGTCCACAAATTACTACATAAATAACAGATGTGCATCACCATCAGTGAGCTATCACTTGACTTCTTTAAAGTCTATTGTTCACATTGGTGATACATGTTATTCAGTTTATGCATAGACAGCAAGATGTGTACTTGTGTCACCTCTTTGATTTGCAGTGGTCAACCCAGATGACATTTTTCCAAAACAGATCATCAAAAAAGCAGAAATCAGTCAACAAAGTGAAAGTGCAGCAAAGAAATGAAAAATTATAGAGCTGAAAGTGAAATTTGGATCATAGGTATGATTTGAATCATAGGTATATGAATACAGGAGACACGGGTTTGATCCCTGGTCCAGGAAGATGCCATATGCCGTGAAGCAACTAAGCCCATATGCCACAACTACTGAGCTAGTGCTCAAGGGTTGACGTTCTGCAACTACTGAAGCCCGTGCAGCCTAGAGCCCAGGCTCCACAACAAGAAAAGTCACTTCAATGAGAAGCCCAAGCACAGCAAGGAAGAGAAGTCCCTGCTCTCTGCAACTAGAGAAAAACCCGAGCAGCAAGGAAGATCCAGCACAACCAAAAACAAATAATTAAAAAAAAAAGCAGCAGCCGTGTTGACACTGCCCCCATTTGACAGACCCATGCTATGCAGCCAGGGAAACTCAGTGCAGGTGAACTTTTTAATACAAACGAGGAAAGCTGTAACATAAAGAATAGATATCCCCGAGGGAGTGACACAGCAAAAAGTTTACTCTGAAGGAGCTCTTAGAGATATTTCACAATACTGAAAGTATAAGGAATAAAAAGGTGTAAGCTCCCAGAAAAAGGCATCTTTTTAGAAAAAGTAAAATATAAAGGGACATTGAGGTTCCAGAAAGGGCATCTTTTTAGAAAAAGTAAAAATAAGTGTGGCAATAGAGAACAAAAGCCTTAAAAATGTGTGTTCGCCTCCCTTACACCGCACAGAAAAATAAATATATTGTGGATGTCCTTGTATGTCAGTAATGTAGATCTACTAATTTTTTTATAATGACAACCTTAGTATTCCAGAGTTCGTGCCATATATTATTTTACTGATTCCTTACTAGTGAATACTTAGTTTACTCTCAAATTTCTCACCATTACATTTACTCTCAAATGTCTCACCATGACAAATAATGTTGCAATGATTCTGACCTTATATCTAGATTTTTACACATACATGAATATTTTTGTGGGACAGATTCCTAGAAGTGAAATTGTTGAGTCAAAGTTATATATCTTAAGAATATTGATGGATATTTCTGATTTCCTCTCCAAAAAATTGTATTAGTTTATCAATATACAAGAATGCCTTTTCCCCCAGAACTTCATACACTCTGCATATTATCAGTCTGTAAAAATTATCTTACCTATTAGGCAATATGATATCTCATTAGGGTTATAATTTGCATTTCTCTGATCACTATTGAGATTGAGCATCTTTTCATATGTATATAGGTCATTTGCATTTCCTCATCTGTGAATTGCTAGCTCATGCTCTTTTCTATGAGTTCTTTTTTATTTTATACGTCTCTATATTTAAAAAGAAAGAAATGAATATTTTGTATTCTTTAAGTAACCTTGTGATTTACTCTTTATCAACCATAGTATCAGAAGAAAGCATTTACTCAATCCAAAAGAAAGGAAAATTTAAATACATGTATTTTGTTATGAATTTGTGGGAAGCAGGAGACAAGGAAATAAATTTAATTGTTTAATTCTGCTTTATCTCTACTTAGTATTAAAATGATTCTCCTTTCATTCCCTGGACCTCCCCAATTAGGAAATGCTATTTGATGACTTCAAATTCACCATGGACCTCTTGTACATTTGTCTAAGTTACTGAAGTCTAAACTTTGAAACTCTAACTCATAGTTCTGGTTCTATAGTTTTAAAAAAAACTGCCTTTGAGGTCAATCCAGAAGGGAGTGGAGAATTGCAGTTATTTGATATATTCAGGCGCAATCTAACCACCCATTCTAACCATTCAGGCAGAGGCAGATGCATTTTTTTTGTTTGTTTGTTTCAGAATTCTTTCAGAATGACCTCATAATTGCACAACCCCTGTAGGCTCAATGTTGAAGAAGCATGAGTTTTGGAATGGTGAGGAGGACATGTTTTGAAACAGAAGCAAACAGTGATAATTATTTAACAATGCTGTCATCCAGGGAATCTAAGCAAGAATGGCTAGAGATGCTCCTGCGATTGGAGCTGAGGGTGACCATTGCAGAGTCCAGGGTGACAATGGTTAGCCTTTCCTAAGCGTCCTTGTTTCCATGTTTCCTTTACACCAGTAACGTGCTAATTGTTGAGTAGCAGAAGGGCCAGCCCAAACTGATTAAGTCTGGCTTAGTGACCATTTAGTTTAGTTCCATTTCGCCTAAATGGTACTTCAGTTGTCCAAAGAAAAGAAACATGGGGTGGAGGGGACTACCCTGTCCTTGGTTATCACCAGTAACCTCGGTTTAAGGACATTTCCATGGTCAAACATAGTGAATATTAACTTCAGTAAATCTGGTCCGTCCTAGACCCTTTTCATTCATGTATTGCATTAAAAGACCAGCAAATGCTTTCTGACATTTTGATTCAGTGACTTAACTATTAAATGCAGCTTAAGCGTTGTGTGTAATCTTGGCTCCATTGGCAAGCATTTACCTCGACCATAATCCATATCCAGGGAGTGTCTTTTCAGGAAACAGATTTAGACTCCTAGGCTCTCAGGCCTTAAAGTGCATTGAATCTAATCCCACCTGAGCCTTGAATATCCCTTCCAGGTCTCCTCCTGCCCCTCCAAGGAGGGAGGTCGCCTTGGCTCAATTCAATTCAACTGGAGATCTCTCCAGTGACATGGTGATCATTATTCTATGAAATAGCCCAATTCATCTGAAAAGAACTCTGACAGATACAAAGTTCTTGTTGAAGAGAAATTTTTCTCCCAGTAGATTCAACCCATCTATCCAATGGGAGTACAGTGGTGTCTTCCAGAACACATTTGATCTCTCTTACACACCACAGACCTGTATATATTTGAAGACAGCCTGTTCCCTTTCTGTAGCTACACCCCTCTTCCCCTCCCCTACCATTCAGTCTGAATGTTCCCAGCTTTTGTGACTTTTCTCGGGAGGAGACCCTGGCTTCTCCTGTAGCCTAATCTCTTGCTCCTTGCCCATGCCACATGGCTTCCTTCTGTCCCTGAAACATGTACAGCATTTTCTTGTCTCAGTGCCTTTGTACTTTTTCTTCCTGCTACCAGAAATGCTCTTCCCTCAGGTAGCAGCCAGGTTTGTTTATTTCTTTCATTTTGCCTAAATATCAGCTCTTCAGAGAGGCCTTCCCTGACCATCGTCTCAAAAAGAAACCCCATTCCCATGTCCATCATGATGTCCCCACCCCCCATATATTTTTCTTCACAGCACACATCACTCCCCCAAAAATGATTAGGTGTCTGTTTATAGGTTTATCTGTCTCTCCCATTAAATGTAAGCACCACGAGGGCAGGGACTGGGCATGTTTTATTTAGCGCTTAGTATACAGTCATTGATTGATTCAATAGGATATGGTGGGGTTTTTAAAAATATTTATTTCTCTGGCTACATTGGGTCTTAGTTGTGGCATGCAGGATCTTTTAGTTGCAGCATGTGGGATATGGTTCCCTGACCATGGATCAAACCTGGGCCCCTTGTATTGGGAACATGGAATCTTAGCCACTGGACCACCAGGGAAGTCCCAGCTATGGTTTTTATTCCTTTCACCATCCTGCTCATTTCTTAGCAGGTTGTCAGTATCCCCATCAAAATGCAGTAGACAGAACTGACAGTGGAAATTGAGCCATGAGGTGACCAAGGCAGAATAAAGCAGGACCAGCCCATTATTCAGTCAGTGAGTATATACTATGAAGCAGCTATCATGCTAGGTCATGAAAGCATTGTTCAGTTGCTCAGTCGTGTCTGACTTTTTGTGACCCATGGACTGCAGCATGCCAGGCTTCCCTGTCCTTCACCATCTCCTGGAGTTTGCTCAAACTCATGTCTGTTGTGTCGGTGATGCCATCCAACCATCTCATCCTTGTTCCCTTCTCCTCCTGCCTTCAATCTTTCACAGCATCAGCGTCTTTTCTAATGAGTCAGTTCTTTGCATCAGGTGGCCAAAGTATTAGAGCTTCAGCTTCAGCATCAGTCTTTCTAATGAATATTCAGGATTGATTTCCTTGAGGACTGACTGGTTTGAACTCCCTGCAGTCCAAGAGACTCAAGAATCTTCTCCAACACAACAGTTTGAAAGCATCAATTATTTGATGCTCAGCTTTCTTTATGGTCCAACTGTCACATCCATACATAACTACTGGAAAAACCATAGCTTTGGCCATGAACAAGCTCAACAGGGTCCCCTGCATCCAGGAATTGAAAGAGACATGTGTACCCCAATGTTCATAGCAACACTGTTTATAATAGATAGAACATGGAAGCAACCTAGATGTCCATCAGCAGATGAATGGATAAGAAAGTTGTGGTACATATACACAATGGAATATTACTCAGCTATTAAAATGAACACATTTGAGTCAGTTCTAATGAGGTGAATGAACCTGGAACCTATTATACAGAATGAAGTAAGTCAGAAAGAAAAACACCAATACAGTATATTAACATATATATATATATGGAATTTAGAAAGATGGTAACAATGAACCTATATACGAGACAGCAAAAGAGACACAGATATAAAAAACAGACTTTTGGACTCTGTGGGAGAAGGCGAGAGCAGGATAATTTGAGAGAATAGCATTGAGACATGTATATTACCTTAGGTGAAATAGATGACCAATCCAAGTTTGATGCATGAAACAGGGCACCCAAAGTTGGTGCACTGGGACAACCCAGAGGGAAGAGATGGTGAGGGAGGTGGGAGGGGGGTTGAGGATGAGGAGACACATGTACACCCGTGGCTGATTCATGTCAATGTATGGCAAAAACCACCACACTATTGTAATTAGCCTCCAATTAAAATAAACAAATTAATTAAAAAAAACTTGAAGCTCTTATCATGAGTGCTTTTTGTGCTCAAATGCAAAATCATGTATTTAATCTATTAAATTTCATTGGTCTAAATTCTGTCCATCATTCTTCTAAATTGCATTATTTTGGGATCCCCTTTCAGTCAACCAAGATATTTACTAGTCTTTCTAGCTTTGTGTCATATCCAGATCTATTAAGTGGCCTTCTACTGATGCAAGTTTTCAATAAAGTCACTGATCACGGGGACTTCCTTGGTGACCTAGTGGTTAAGAATCCACCTTCCAATGCAGGGGACGTGGGTTTGATCCCTGGTTGGGGAACTAAGATTGCACATGCCAGGGGGCAACTAAGCCTACACACCACAACTAGAGAAGTTTGTGCACTGCAATGAAGAGCCTGTGCACCACAATGAGGACCCAGCACAGAAAAAAAGAAAAAAATCACTGACCAAGACAGACCTCAATACCACACCACCAGCAGATTACTTCTGGCTCAGTACCCAAGTAACAGTACTTCCAGATGCCTTGATGCTTCCAGATTTTCTGCCTACCGTATTTCCAGGGTTCCCAGTCTGAAACCCTGCCAAAGAAGAAATTAATGTTAATCAGATATGTCTTGTTCCTAGTGAACCTGTTTTGGGTCCCAATAATCATTTATGGCCTTGGCAACCACTACAAATTCTATTAGATATACCTAAACCATACATTTAACGTTCCATTTGGTTCACTTTATTCAATATTAACATCAGACTCACGAATTTGTAATGTCCAGAATCATCTCATCTTTGCCACTTTCGAAAATCAGAATAGGTATCTATTTTCTTGATTTCAAATCCTCTCCTATTTTCTCTGATTCCTCAAACTCTGGCATGATAGCATAATAGTATTCTGTGTGTGTGTGTGTGTGTGTGTGTGTGTGTATCTGTGTCTTCTTTTTTTCTAAGCTCTCTCTTTTGGGGACACTGTCATCTGAGTAAGGACTTTTAAACTCATTTCTATAACTCCTCTGTGTTCTCTTACACTCTCATCTCAATTTTGGTCTTCTGCTGACTCTTAACTAAAGTTCTTTTCTAACCTTCAGCTGAAGCTCATTGCCTTTTTCAGAGAAAACAAAACATTTGGAGTTCTGCTGTTCTTGAATTCCATCAGCATTGCTCCTTCAATCCCTAGCAGCATACCTCTCCCCTGACTTTGTTCTTGCTCAGAACAGAATGAAGCCTCATGCTGTTCCTTAAAGATGCAAAGCATATCCTCAAATTAGGGCCTTGGCATTTCCTGAACCCTCAGCCAGGAATGCTCTTTACCCAGATATTTGCAGAACTTGCCCCTCATTTCATATGGATCTCTTCCCAATTGTCTCCTCATCAGAGAAGTCATCACTGGTTCTGTGGGTGCAACAACACACACATACCCACCCCTGTGGTCACTCACTGCCCCTTACCTTGCTGTTTTTCTTCTCAACAATTATCACCATCTGATATATTGTTTTGGTTACTGTCTGTCTTGTCCCACTAGAAAATAAGTTGCACAAGAACAAGAATTTTTGTTTTTGTTAATTAATTGCTACAATGGTGCTTGTTACAGAATAAATGCTCAATGAATATTGTTATTAATAACAATGACAATTGTTAAAAATTAATGATGGCTATATTGGAAAAGACTCTGATGCTGGGAGGGATTGGGGGCAGGAGGAGAAGGGGACGACAGAGGATGAGATGGCTGGATGGCATCACTGACTCGATGGACGTGAGTCTGGGTGAACTCTGGGAGTTGGTGATGGACAGGGAGGCCTGGCGTGCTGCGATTCATGGGGTCGCAAAGAGTCAGACACGACTGAGCAACTGAACTGAACTGAACTGATATAGTTTTCTTGGGGCTTCCCTTATAGCTCAGTTGGTAAAAATCAGCCTGCAGTGCAGGAGACCAAGGTTCGATCCCTGGGTTGGGAAGATCCCGTGGAGAAGGAAATGACAACCCACTCCAGTATCCTTGCCCGGAAAATCTCATGGACAGAGGAGACTGGTGGGCTGCAGTCCATGGGGTCACAAAGAGTTGGGCATGACTGAGTGACTAACACTTATTTATTTACTTACATAGTTTTCTTAGAACACTGTCCCATGAGACCTACATGTAATTTTTTCAACATTGAAAATGACTTTGAAGGTCCTAACAACAAGTAATATTGCCATGAGAACAGTGATTAGAAAGCGACTGGAAAACAAAATTTAGATCCTGGAATTTTTATGACTTGATCTATGTGATATGCAAAGCCAGCCTGAAGGTCTAATGCAGGACAACACACATGGGATCATAGTACTCACTGGAATTCAGTGGGACCAGCCTGAATTCAGTGGGAGGCAGAAGGGGCTGCCCTATCTCAAAGGAGCTTATCTGCTAGGAGAGAGGGTGAAGTCATACAGTATACTGAACTGACATTCACTTAGATATACAGGTGTCGATATGGAAAGTAGTCTGTGACATTATGTTAAGTGAAAAAGGTAGAAAATACGTAACATGTACACTATGGTTCTACTTATGTGCTGTTAGAGGATGTGGGGAGAGAGAGAGTATAATGGGATATATTAAAATATTAATATTGTTTTCTCTGAATAGTGTCATTTTATTCTAGATTATTTTTTAAAGTCTTTTAGTTTCTGAGTGATTTTTTTTTTATTTTTTTGTTTTAATTTTTTTATTTTATTTTTAAACTTTGCAATATTGTATTAGTTTTGCCAAATATCAAAATGAATCTGCCACAGGTATACATGTGTTCCCCATCCTGAACCCTAAAATTTACTTTCTTGAAGTATAGTTGACTTACAATGTATTAATTTCTGCTGTACAGCAAAATGATTCAGTTATATATATGTATTCTTTTTCATGTTCTTTTTCATTATGGTTTATCACAGGAGGTAGAAATGATAAAAAAAAAGAAAAAACTTTCTGTTGTTTTTTATACCAAATTTATGTCACAGGATATTGAATATAGCTCCCTGTGCTCTACAGTAGGACCTTGTTGTTTATCCATTTAATACATAATAGTTTGCACTTGCTAAGTCCAAATCCCTACTCAATTCCTTCCCCCATCCCCTTCCCCTTGGCAACCACAAGTTTGTTCTATAGAATCTATTCTGTCTGTGAGTCTCTTTCATAGATAAGCTCTTTTGTATCATTTTTTAGAGTCCATGTTTAAGCAATATCATATATGATATTTGTCTTTGACTGACTTCACTTAATACGACAATCTCTAGGTCTATCCATGTTGCTGCAAATAGCATTATTTCATTCTTTTTTTATGGCTGAGTAATATTCCATTGTGGAATTCCCAGGTGGCTCAGTGGTAAAGAATTTACTTTTAATGCAGGAGTCAGACATGACTTGGCAACTAAACAGCAATATTCCACTGTATATATGTAGAACATCTTCTTTATCCATTCCTCTGTCGATGGACATTTAGGTTGTTTCCATGTCTTGGCTATTGTAGAGAGTGCTGCTATGAACTCTTTCTGAAAGATGTGATTTTCCTTTAAAACAATGGATATAGATCATTTCCGCAAAATAATGGAGTCCTCTTTCAAAGGGTCCACAGGGATCTGGGGGAAGTGGTTGCCATGGAGAGTAACTGGAGAACTGGTAAAGAAGGAGGGATAGTTAGTCTTCATGCATTTTGTGTTTATACTAGTTGATATTATACCATGTGCATACTATTGTTTATAAAGAATGCATGGCTTGTAACTCTTTGATCGTTGATATTATAGGTACTCTATGGGGGTGTTATAGTGCACCTGACAAGGGAGCAGCTGAAAAGTTATCAAAATTGCTCTGACAGTTCCCTAGAGAAAACAACTATAGGGACTGTGGCTTTAAACCTAATTCTGACCAACAGAGGGAATCATTTGGGAGGCAGAAGTGATAAAACCCTAAAGGAGTGAGTGAAAAAACCACAGTCTTTGCCCTCTGGAAGGGGGATGGCTGAGGCAAGTCTGAAGTCCAAGTCCATAGCATGAGACTCTACAAGAGAAGACAATTCAAAAGGGTTGGGAAGCTTTCTGAAATGCCACCCTGACTGCCACTACAAATGATCTGGGTGGAGGAATACATGGGAGGATTCTTAAGGAAGGCAGAGAATTTGTAGAGGGAAATCACAGAGAAACTCAGATTTTAAAATATGAATCTTGAAGTGAAAAGAAGCTTTTTGTCTAGTGCAGGGAGGGGAGATGGTAACCAAAGAAATGTCAGATGGTCATAGTTGATAAGAAGATCAAAGCAGGGTCAGGGGCAGATGGTAACCAACAGGACTGTGTGTGTGCATTCTTTTGTTGTGGTGCCAAAGGGATGACTGGGAAGAGACCTAAATCAAGTGCGAGGACAAGATCTGCAAATACCTGGGCATCCCAGGCAGAGAGTTCTGCAAATCCCAAGGCTCTGATGTGGAGATATGCTAAGGCATATTTAAGGAATAGCAGGGAAGTGAATGGAGCTGGTTCCTAGTGTGGGAAGAGTGGTGGGATATGAACTCAGAAAGATAGAGGGGAGCCCAATCATATAGGGCCTCATGGCTCTAAGCAAAACTTTGAATTTTATTCTGAGATGGATCGTTAAGGAGAGGTTTCAAGCAGAGGTGTGGCATGAACTGACCGCTACTCAGGACCACTCTGGCTACCATGCTTAGCAGACAACATGAGGACCAGGAATAAGGGGGATATTTTGGGAGGCTAGTCCAGAAATACAGGTGAGGGATGTGAGTTGTTTAGACTGCAGGGCCAGTGACAGGGCTAGGGAGACAGGGTTACATTGTGAATGTATGCTGAAGGAAGAGTCGATAAGATTTCTGATGGGCTAGAAAGAAACTAGTCATGTATGGATGTGAGAGTTGGACTATAAAGAACACTGAGCACCAAAGATTGATGCTTTTGAACTGTGGTGTTGGAGAAGACTCTTGAGAGTCCCTTGGATTGCAAGGAGATCCAACCAGTTCATCCTAAAGGAAATCAGTCCTGAATATTCATTGGAAGGACTGATGCTGAAGCTGAAGCTCCAATACTTTGGCCACCTGATGTGAAGAAATGACTCCTTTGAAAAGATCCTGATGCTGGGAAAGACTGAAGGCAGGAGAAGGGAACAACAGAGGATAAGATAGTTGGATGGCATCACCGATGCAATGGACATGAGTTTGAGTAGGATCCGGGAGTTGGTGATGGACAGGGAGGCCTGGCATGCTGCAGTCCATGGGGTCACAAAGAGTTGAACATGACTGAGCGACTGAACTGAACTGAACTGAAATGAAAGATGTTAGAAAAAAAGAGAAAAGTCAGGGGTAACCTGAAGATGTTTGGTCTGAGCAAGTAGATGAATGGTGATCCCATTTATGGAGATGGGAACAGTTGAGGGAGGAACATGTCTTGGAGGGCGGGGTTCAACATGAAGTTGTAGACATACTGAGTTTAAGGTAGCTGCTAAATATTCAAGTGAAGATGTTCTGTTGGAGGTATATATGTGTGTGAAATTTAGGGAATGGTCTTGGTTAGACATAAAATTTTGGAGTTCTCAGCATATAGATGGTATTTCAATCCAGAGGACTAGAGAAACAAGTGAACAGGGCTGTTAATTAGGCTTTTCTTCCACTTCCATTCCCCTCCCTGGTGCCCTGCCTGCCTTGAATGTGCATCCCTTGCACCTGGACCACAGGCCTAACTCATCACTTGGCCATGTTTCATTGCACCTTTTCAATCTGCTCTGCTCAGAGACCTCTGGCCTTCAGAGCAGAGTATCTCTACTCCTTTGACCTTCACCTGACAAAATCCAAAAGGCTGTGGTATTGAATACAGCTAGAGCAAGCAGCCATTTTTTCAAAGGGATGAATTCTGAGGTCCTGAGAAAATCTCTTACCACCAACACATAGGAGCTCCCTTAGATGCTGGCGAAATTGCCCAATCATTCCCTTAATTCAGCTGGGAGTGGGGAGCTCTTTTGTTTGTTGTTGAGGACTCATGACCTCTAGAGGGAACACTCTGCAGCTCACCTCACAGAAAAGCACCTTAGAGAAACTGAACTGTTCAACTAACTCACTAACATCAGTGAATAACCACAGAAAATACTAAGATTATGCTTCACTAGCATCTAATGGGGAGAAGGCAATGGCACCCCACTCCAGTACTCTTGCCTGGAAAATCCCATGGACGGAGGAGCCTGGAAGGCTGCAGTCCATGGGGTTGCTAAGAGTCGGACACGACTGAGCGACTTCACTTTCACTTTTCACTTTCATGCATTGGAGAAGGAAATGGCAACCCACTCCAGTGCTCTTGCCTGGAGAATCTCAGGGATGGGGGAGCCTGGTGGGCTGCCATCTATGGGGTCACACAGAGTCGGACACGACTGAAGCAACTTAGCAGCAGCAGCAGCAGCAGCATCTAATGGCTGGTTTTAGAGGGGAAAGAGACAAGAGGGTAGGAGAAGCAGAAGAAAAGGTGGGGACTCATTATACTCCTACTGTGTACCAAGTAGTGTGCTAGGCCATATACACAACATCATCAGCTCAATAATGAACCTTCCCACAATTCTGTGAGGGAGCAATCACTGGACCCAGTTTCCAGGTGAAGAGTGTGAGGCTCAAAGGGTTGAAGTCACTTGCCCAGACTCAGCTCTTTAGTTGGCAGGTGGTGTAGCCAGTTCCTTCCACCTGGAGTCCACCTGGACTCCCAACTCTTGTGACCCTGTATCCCTCTGCTGCCCTGACAAGGTCAAGCGGAGAGTGTTCATCAGAGGCCACATTCTGGGGCTCTGGGCTTCACAGTATTTATTACCTGTTACTCACCTCTTTGAAATGTTGATTAGCTGTTGTTCCCAGCTTGTCAAATGCTTTCATCCTTTAACCTTGAAAGGGTGTTTTTTTTTTTTTTTTTTTTTTCCTAAATAGGGCACCCACTGTTTCACACCAAGCTGCAAACTATTTTCTACCCTCAGGTCAGATAAGCAGAGTCAACCCAGGTTTAGGGAAAGCCCAGCCTGTCAGGTCCCCATGCTCCCAGTGGTAAAGGCTTAGACTCCTGTTGAAATGCAGCTGCCCCTAACATCGATGTTGTCAGATCTTTGCAAGCCTAGGGGATGTGAGTGTCTGACCTTTTGCTAGGACAGGTATACATAGGGAGTGATGTCCTAATTGTACCCGAGACCACAGGAACCTTGGAAGCAGGCTGACCCCGCCAGGACTGCCTGCTCCTTCACCGGTGTGCATCCCTGCCATCAGGTGGGAATAAGGCAGTTTACACAGAGGAGGTGACTTCAGTTCAGCAACAGGGGACCAGAGCCACGTCTAGAAGGCTGTGTGCCTTTGTGGCTGGTGATGGGGCATCAGGGAGTTGGAGCAGGATCTTTGGGCTGATGGGTAAAGCAGAACTGCTTCTTCTGGGGTCTGATGGTCAGGGATATGCTTTCTACCTTCCTCCCCTGGAACCAATGAACTGTATTCAAGTGGAACTTGCACTTCCCAGGCAGTCCAGGGGCCCTCTCTAGATCCAAGCAGAATAGTCAAAAGTCTTTTCTTCTGATGTTGTGAGAATAAAACAGTGCGTCATATTTATTCCTTTCTCTTCCAAGAAAGCTCTCCTGGTCTCAGTTGAAATTAATGTTCCCTCCTTTCACTCCTGGAGCCCCTTGCTTGCACTTCTCCGCCAGTGTTCCCAAGCACCATCCTTATTAGCATTATTTATGGGCACTCCTGTCCTCTCTTCCAGATCACGAGCTCCCGGAGGGCAGAAACCGCAGTTTATTCATCTCTATCCCCCAGGGACTGCGTGCAGGGCCCTGCACATGGTAAGGACTCAGTAACTGCTGGTTGAATTGAATTATTACTCTCCGCTGCTGTTGTTGTGATTGGCATTCATTTATTTAATCCATTTGCCCCTTAAGAATCTCCTGCCAAGACTCAAAAGCAAAGGCACCCAAGTACAACGACACGTTTTTTAGCAGTTGATGGTTCGGGATGGTTTTATTTTAAATCGGCCCAAATGAAAAGCCATGTTTTCTTAGGTCTGGCCAGCCAGACAGAAAAGGTTATCAGCAGATTAAGAGAAGTGTTCTCAAACAGCATCAAGTGTCTTTCAGTGTGTCCAATGGGTGGAGAGCTTTGTGTGGCCTCAAAAGCTGGCTGGAAGGCTACTTGGATTCATTCTGACATATGTCATATTTTGGAGAGAGGTGTTGAAAGCAGAGTCAAACAGACAGCCAGTCAAAGTGCCGCTTGGTGCGCTGGAATGGGCCTTACATGAAAGCCTGAGTGAGCGGCTCGCAGAACAAGGCTGCCCCCCGGGTCTTCCCCGGGAGCTACTTGAAAAGCTGAGAAGTGTTCAGGAGTTCTCATCACTTGGGGACATTCCCTCCATTCCACAGTGGGCAGCGGGCCTCCAGGACACTTTGTACCGACTACATTCTAGCTGTCAGGTTGACTTTATCTTCCGCCTGTTGATGGTACCCATCGAAAACAGCCCATCTTTGTAGACTGACACATTTAGGAACTCCGTGGCTTATAAAGTATGGATTCCTCCTGCTGTGATGAGAGAATTAGACATGAAGAGAGAAGATTTAGTATCTGCAGCACCAGAGGCAAAGACTCAGGCAGGCAGGCAAGAGAGAACATTTACAGCACACCAGCTGTGTGTCTGGTCTTGGGCTGGTGGTAACCAAAGCAGATGCGATGCCAGCCCTGGTTACATTTATAGCTCAGTGGAAGGGGAGGGGGACTTGAGTGGAAGTGCAGAAGGCATGTGGAGGGGCACGGGACAGGTCTTAAAGAATTACACATGGCGTGAACCAAGTACACAGAAAATAAGAGCTCTGATGGAGATGCTAAGAAAGCATGTAAAAGTCAGACCCAGGCTGAAGGGTCAGGGTAGGATTTTCTGAGGGAATACGTTTTAAACAGAGATCCGAAGGATTAGTAGGAATTAATTAAGTGAGGTATGTGTGTGCATGTTGGAGGGGCTAGTGTTTAGGGAAATGGGACCGCATTTCCCATAGTCCTGCAGTAGACTAGACATGGTACATGTGAGGACCTAGAAGAGGGCCGGGATGCTTGTGGCTTCCCTGATGGCTCAGACGGTAAAGGATCCGCCTGCAATGTGAGAGACCTGGGTTCAAGACCTGGGTTGGGAAGATCCCCTGGAGGAGGGCATGGCAACCCACTCCAGTATTCTTGCCTGGAGAATCCCATGGACAGAGGAGTCTGGCGGGCTACAGTCCTTGGGGTCGCAAAGAGTCGGACACGACTGAAAGACTAAGTACGGTGCACATAGCACACGCCTGCGGCATGGGGAGTGGGAGTGGTGAGAGATGAATCTGAAGAAGTGAGCAGCAGCTGGACTGTGCAGGGCCGCACCTCAGAGCCTTGTTTAATTGATGAAATTGAGGGGAAAGGCGCTAAGAAATAGCTTTCAAAGACTACCCAGTGGTTAAAAGAAATGAACCACTCATATATATGCTACAACCTTCACATATTGTACTAAGGGAAGAAAACCAGTGAAGAAAGATCACATGTTTTATGATTCTATTTATGTGAAATGTTTAGAAACAGCAAATCCATAGAGAAAGAAAAGCTAGGAGTGGGACTAGGGAAAATGGGAATAAGAGATATTTTGAGGCTGACAGACAGTTCTTGAATTGTGGTGATGATTGTACAATCCTGTCAATGTATTAAACATCACTGAAGGATACACGAAAGCTAAAACAATTTTAAAAAGAAATGAGCCTTCTGCTCTCCCATGGACGAATATGAGACACATAGAGAAAAGAACCCTGCCTCCTGTGCAGCCTCGCCCACCCTCCCCCCAAGACCATGCAGCTCTCAGACTGCATGCCTGGTCTCTAGGGGCAAAAGAGGATGTCTGTTCATTTCCTTGGTGCCCTTAGCCCCATTTGGATAGTGGGCACAAGCAGATCACATCTGCAGAGCTATGTATGAATTGGGCACACAGTGGGGATGGTTCATTATGCAAGAGGTGGCTGTCATCTTTGTAGATGGGGAAACAGAAGTGTCCATGACCAGCCATTGGGAGAGAGTTATTAGAGTCCAATGAACATCTCTGTTTTTCCAGAAGCCACTCTCTCACATTGGTTCCTGGCCAGAGAGCCAAGGGGGAGCTGGTCCATGATAAGAATTAGGAGCTAACTGCTCATCCAGATGTTATGGGGGCTGGCAGTACCATCATTGACGAGCCTCCATCGTCCCTCAGCCACTTCTGAGGACAGCCTCCATCTGTTAAGTCTCAGCAGCTTTCATGGGTAATAGTGACCTAATTGAGGAACTGAGAGTGAAATCAGGGGGAAATCTGTGGCTCAGTCACTAGAATAGTGACTTTCCTGGACCTCAGATCAGAGACAAAAGATCATAACTGATTTCCTGCTCTTCTCAAGGGAACCGTTTCTAATAGTTGAAAGCAGTCAAGCTGACAGAATGAATTGGCGCTCCGACCCAACAGTCCTTGGGGAGAGTACTATGAAAGGCCACTAAGTTGTTACATTTGTATAATTAAATCTAACATTTTGATCAGTTTGACAAGCACAGTGTTGTCTGTTGCCTTCAAGATCTGTAGAGCAACTCTCTTTTCCCATCATGCTGACTCTCATTGGCAACAGAATTTTCTATGGAAATTGTAAAGGGACAAGAATGGAATTAAAGAAAGTGATAAGAATGCCGAGGGGCATAACTTTAAAAGAATGAATGAGTTTTTGAATCACGGGCACTCTATGTAACAAATCTACTACCTGGGAAGGCACTTCACATATGCCTTTTGCTGGAATCCAGATTAACTTGAAGGAACAGACCCTCTGCTCTCCTAATTTCTCTTTGCTAAAGTTAGCAGTGACTGCCACAAAAAAGGGTTCCGTTGGACAAGACCACCATATGTGGCTGGTGCAAGTTTACACAGAGTCTCTAGTGTGCTACTGAGGTGCTCTCTATGGAACTTTGGTTTGACTGACTTGACTTCTAGGTACTGAGTGTCCTCTCCTTCCACTCCTGTCCACCCCTACCCTCCATTCCATTAAGAGCAGAACTACATCTTTTGTATTTACTGGCTCCTCCTTCTTCTTTCTTGTCTTCCTTCTGACCATCAGCAGGATGCCAAAGGAAAAGAGACTCCTTATCATTACCTGCAGAGATTACCAAAAATTAAGAGTCAGAATTTGGAAGAAGATAAATTCCTGTTTGAATGACTTTGGGAAAGTTGTTCATCCACTGTAAGCCTTCTTTTCCTCATTTGTAAAATTAAAATAATAGAACAAACCTCACAGGATTGTTGTGAGACTAAAAGTGAAACCTGTAAAGAAACCTTAAAACACTCCCTATGTCACAGTAATTGTTCATGCGGTATTCAAGCGGCCACTGGATTAAATACCTGGTCTGTGTAGGCAATGCTTCAGGGCATAGGGTACATTACGTGGGGTTCATATGAGTGTATGAAAAGGCAACATGGTATCGTGGAAAGAACATGAACTTGGAATCACAAATCTGGGTTCCAGTCACCACTCTGCCTTTTACTTTGTGTGTGACCTCAGACAGGTTACGTGAACTCTCTTATCCTGTTTGTTCATCTGCAGCATATAAATCATGACACTTTTTATGGTTCTCCTGGTAACTAAGTGAGATGATGCACATGAGAGCCTCTCAAATCTCCTGGGGGCATGCCTGTAGCCTAGCTGTTGTTCTTGTTCAGTCATTAAGTCCTGTCCGACTCTTTGCGACCCCATGAACTGCAGCACCACAGGCTTCCTTGTCCTTCACTATCTCCCAGAGTTTGCCCAAGCTTGTGTCCATTGCATTGGTGATGCCATCCAGCCATCTCATCCTCTGACACCCTCTTCTCCTCCTGCCCTCAATCTTTCCCAACATCAGGGTCTTTTCCAATGAGTTGGCTCTTCACATCGGGTGGCCAAGTATTAGAGTTTCAGCTTTAGCATCAGTCCTTCCAATGAATATTCAGGGTTCATTTCCTTTAGGTTGGACTGGTTGGATCTTCTTGTAGTCCAAGGGACTCTCAAGAGACTTCTCCAGCAACACAGTTTGAAAGCATCAATTCTTTGGCACTCAACCTTCTTTATGATCCAGCTCTCACATCTGTACATGACTACTGGAAAAACCATAGCTTTGACTAGATGGACCTTTGTTGGCTAAGTGATGTCTCTGCCTTTTAACACACTGTCTAGGTTCATCATAGCTTTCCTTCCAAGGAGCACATGTCTTTTAATTTCATGGCTGCAGTCACCATCTGCTGTGATTTTGGAGACCAAGAAAATAAAATCTGTCTCTGCTTCTACTTTTTCCCCTTCTATTTGCCATGAAGTGATGGGACCAGATGCCAGGATCATAAATTTTTGAATGTTGAGTTTTAAGTCAGCTTTTTCACTCTCCTCTTTCACTCTCATCACGAGGCTCTTTAGTTCCTCTTTGCTTTCTGCCATTAGAGTGGTATCATCTGCATATCTAAGGCTGTTGATATTTCTCCCAGCAATCTTGATTGTGACTTGTGATTCATCCAGCCAGCATTTCACATGATGTACTCTCCATATAAGTTTTAGAGCTATTAGTAATTGCCCTCTCCTCTTCCTCAGTAGCATATTGGACACCTTCTAACCTGGGGGGGCTCATCTTCTGGTGTCATATCTTTTTGCCTTTTCATACTGTTCATGGGATTCTGGAGACAAGAATACTGGAGTGGTTTGCCATTCCCTCTTTCAGTGGACCGCGGTTTGTCAGAGATCTTCACTATGACCTGTCCATGTTGGGTGGCTCTGTACAGCATGACTCTTGGCTTCATTGAGTTATGAAAGTTCCTTTACCATGACAAGGCTGTGGTCCATGAAGGGGAGCCTAGTACCTAAGGAATAAATAAATGGGAGACTCATTTTTCTTTCTTCATTACATATAAGCCCTGAACCTCAATCTACCTTCAGTCTAGTTTGGGAAGTAATGGTAACATTCCAGATATTCTGAATTTTGCTGAACTAACATTCTGTGTTATGCCTTACAATTAAATGTCCTATTTTAGAGATCTCAAAAAGTCTTACATTAAATCCAGAGCAACAAATTGTAAATTTTGTAAAAAGTTCAGCCAGTTCTATCACTCAGATGAGTGGCCCTGGGCAAGTCATTTTACCTCTTCTCTTTCTTCATCTGTAAGATAGAATCATTCTAGAATTTACCCTATTGGGTGGCTGGGAGGATCAATGAAATATAGTAGGGAATGTGCTTCATCCATTATCTTTTACTTATAGGTGTTCAATAAATAACAACCGATATTAATATTTAGAAAAGAAAATCTAAATATTGAATAAAATATTGTGCTTGTTTTTTCTAATTGTTTGGCTGTTGTTATCTAATGTTTGATCCCTTTATGTTAGGAAGGAAAATTAGGAAATTGTGAAGCATATTACTAATCTTTGAGACTTGACATTGGAAAAAGCCAGCCACGTGTTGCTACTAAATGCACCTTCATATCCAAAGCAAAGACAGATTGAGAGCTCCTATGTTTGTAATCATGATGACCTCATATCCAACTCACAGTGTTCCCTGCTGCCCACTTTACAGATGGAGACACTGAGGCACAAGAATGATTCTAAGAAGGAGTGGCAGGCAAGGATTTGACACTATCAGTTTCTGTCCCCTCTAATTCTGCCATTTTGTATCCAGTACCAAAGTAGTAAGTGAGTTCTTATCACTTAATTTTCAAAAATTCCATGACAAGTATCTTCCATCTTTACAGTGTGTCTGAAATAATAACTTCATTTAAATGATTTTAATTTTTACATTTATCTTCTCTCTACTCATAGCTTGTTGGAAGCTTTGTGGAGCACCCTGGTTTCTCCCCTGGATGAGGAGCAGGTAATGAGACTCTCGAAGGTTCCTTCCAGAGTTTGATAAACGTACATCATACATCCATAAAGTTCCATAAATGTACATTATGCATTTGTACGGATGTCCCTGGGATTTTCAAGAATGCATACAAGGGGTTTCCTTAGTAAAGATTCTTGTGAAAGAAGATTATGTCCACCTTTCCTTGAATAGTCCCACCAGATACTCTGCAAAATCACCAGGAATAATTAATGCATTCTGGATGACGCGTGCTTGGCTAATTAGACTGAAACACAGCATTGGTTAGCAAGTTGGCTGAGTGCCAGGTAGCAGGTGTCTGCATAGAGTCAGCACTGATTCTTTTTTCAAAGAAGAGAAGGCCTCTGCATGTTTTGTTTTTGAGAAAGTTCGCCTAGGTTTTGCCCTACTCCCACCCTCATTTGGAAATGCTGCGGGTAAAATAAAACTAAGTTTATCGGCACTAAAAAAAAGATTATTTCTTTTTAATGTAGTTTCCTTTTCACCACGTTCAGTCTGTTTTTAAGAAGTCAACGTATGTTTCTATGTGTCTTTATTTACATCTTAGTTTGAGGCACACAACCAGGATCATTTTATAGGGTTTTCTTTTGAGGCCACTTGAACTGGGGCTTTTTGCATGGAGATTACTTTTCTCACTGTTTTCCTGGTTGTTTAGTATTTTGCATTTCCAAATCTGTATATCATTTTCATCTTTGGATTAACTTGTAGTTTAGCTCTTCAAACAAGTTTGTATTACTCTCACTTTCCTCCATCCAAGTATTATAAAATGTCTATTCATCATGAGCCCTCCAAGAGAAGGTTAAGGATATTCAGTGATGTAGGTACGTGGATCTTTAAGCAGGATTTCTGGATCTTGTAAGTGGGGAATAGCATTCTCTACATACCACTGATAAAGAAGCATCTCTGAATTTGTATCTGAATCCTGGTCCCTGGGGGTCATTTGCATGAACACAGGCTCGAGTCTACAGAGCTTTCCTGAGCCCTAATAATGTGGGCTGGAGAAACTTTCCCAGGAATTTTGGATGTCTTGCTGCAAATAATAGAAACACTCGTGAGTTAGCATTGTAAGGGTTACAGGAGCCTCACAGAACTCTGGGACAGGAAGTGAAGAGCCACCAGGAAGCCAGGCCATCCTTCTTTTGCTGTTGTCATGCCTTGGCGTTTCCTGGCACATCTACTTGGATCTCTACTTGTCGTAGGCTTTTTTAGGCATTCTCCCCTGGTTTGTTTAAAATGTCTGTCTGTGTTCAGAAGTCTCCAGGCTATTATGTAAAACAGAAATGATGTCATTTTAGAAAGGCTATTGGTGGCATTGGTTACTTTTAAAAATTGTATGTATTTTTACTTATTTTTTAACCCCCTAAAAAATACGTTTCTTTCTATTTATTAATTTATTTGGCTGCACCAGGTCTTAGTTGCAGCACATAAGATTTTTTAGTTGTGGCATGTGAACTCTTAGTGGCGGCATGTGGGATCTAGTTCCCTGACCAGGAGTCAAACGTGGGCCCCCTGCATTGGGAGTGTGGAGTCTTAGCCACTGGACCATGAGGGAAGTCCCCTGATTACTTTATTTTAAAAAGCAAGCAAAGAGGAGAGCTCAGATGATCCCTGGCCACCCTTCTCTTCTGACTCTGGCTTCTTAGGACCTTGCACATATCTGGACATCTCTTCGAAGGTATTCTATTCAGTACCATGTTTCCTAAAGCGTGCAATTTTATCAGTTTGTTAGACTTCTTGAATCAAACTGGGTATCAGGCAGTAGTTGCAAATAAACCAATCCTCTGTTAGCAGGATGAAAAAAATCTGTGGCCCTCAGGATGGTCTGTCGCCCTCTTTCACCCAGTGCCTTAGCAGACATCCACAGCCACAGCTCTGTTCCCTGCTGCTCTTGAGTTGGCCTCAGATCCTCCTCAGAATTGATGATGAATAACATGTGGTCCACCCACACAATGGAATATCATTCAGCCGTAAAAAGGAGTGAAGTACCAATACATCCTACAACATGGATGAACCTTGAGAACATTACACTGAGTGAAAGAAGTCAGAGACAGATCACATAGTGTGTGAGTCTGTCTATGTGAAGTGTCTAAAAGAGGCAAGTCCATAGAGTCAGAAGGGGCACTAGTGGTTGCCAGGGGCTGGGATGAGAGGAGAATGGGGAGTAACTACTTAATGAATAGGGGGTTTAGGAGGGGGTGATAGTGGTTAAAATGTCCTAAAATTAGATCCTGGTGATAGATGTGCAACTCTGTGAATACACTAGCACTATACATATTATACACTTTAAAAGGGTGAATTTTATGGTATATGAATTGTATCTCAATTTTGAACAATCATCACTAGCACAGCACTCCAGGAAATCACTAGTGGAATTAGCATGTGTCATAAAATTTGAAGTTTTGCTATTTAGCTTTTTATTTCCACTTGTGCTTAGACTGAGATCCCCTCCAGCTACGTACTCTCCACTTACAGACCTCTGGACTTTTGCTTCTACTAGAATATTATCGCCATTTGTCCTTCCTACATCCAGTACTGCTGCTGCTGCTGCTGCTAAGCCGCTTCAATCATGTCCGACTCTGTGTGACCCCAGAGACGGCAGCCCACCAGGCTCCCCTGTCCCTGGGATTCTCCAGGCAAGAACACTGGAGTGGGTTGCCATTTCCTTCTCCAATGCATGTAAGTGAAAAGTGAAAGTGAAGTCGCTCAGTCGTGTCCAACTCCTAGCGACCCCATGGACTGCAGCCCACCAGGCCCCTCCGTCCATGGGATTTTCCAGGCAAGAGTACTGGAGTGGGGTGCCATTGCCTTCTAGTACAGATGCTTCTAATACAAAGGGAACATCCTCTGCAAAGCCTTCCCTAACTCCTAACACATCTCCGCCCACCCCAGAACGATCAAATTCTCCAACAGCACTGTGTGCTTCCCTCTTGCCTAATCCATGTCACACTGCATTGTGATTGTCTCCTTACTGCTCCAGATTTCTCTCTTGACTGTCTTCCTCATCTTTTTTTTTTAATGAATTTTTATTGGGGTTTAGTTGATTTAAAATGTTAGTTCATCTATTAGTGTTCTCTTTGATTTCTTTCACCAGTGTTTTATAGTTTTCTATATATAGGTCTTTAGTTTCTTTAGGTAGATATATTCCTAAGTAAAGTTTAAAAATAAAATAAAATTAAAAAATAAAATGTTAGTTCAGATGATATATATATATATATATATATCCACTCTCTTCTAGATTCTCTTCCCACATAGGCCATTACAGAGGGTTGAGTAGAGTTCCTTGTGCTATACAGTAGGTCCTTCATGGATGCGTGCATGCTCAGTCATGTCTGACTTTCTGCAACCCCATGGACTGTAGCCCCCCAGGTTCTTCTGTCCATAAGATTCTCTAGGCAAGAATACTGGAGTGGGTTGCTATTTCCTGCTCCAGGGGATCTTCCTGACCCAGGGATCAAACCACCATTTCCTGTGTCTCCTACATTGGCAGGCAGATTCTTTGCCACCAAGCTACCATTTTATATATCGTAGTGTTTATATGTCGATCTCAATCTCCCAGTTTATCCTTCTGCTGCTTCCCCTCCCCATAACCATAGTTTGGTTTTTACATCTGTGACTTCTATTTCTGTTTTGTAAATAAGTTCATTTGTACCACTTTTTAGACTCTGCATACTCCTCATCTTTTTACTTGCAGTCTCCACAGGGCTTAGTCCAGAATAGTCTTCCTCAGAAAATGGATAAAATATGCTCGCAATCCTCAGGAGTGCTACAGCTTGTTAGGAGGAGATGGATACTCATCTAACTACAATAGCATGTGCCCCAAACTACACACTTACTTTTGTGGAGAAGAAAATGTCTGGTTTTTGCCTGTGGACACAGTGATGCTTCTAAGAGATCAGCTGGATTAAATAGCAAAGTCACTCATGCTGGAGGGGTGGAGAACACTGAAGCTGCATAGAGTTGACAGGCCTGTGAGAAATGGGCAGACACCACAGCCAAGGTACAGAGTGAGTGAGAAAACCCCAGGTGCAATAGATGAGGTCGCAGTGGAGGGTCGTCTACTAGCAGGAGTACCCCATGCCTCTTTAACACCAAGTGCAAATGTGAGTCTGAGGCCCTTTCTAAAACCCCCAGAAAGCTACTGCTGCATCTCACCATGTGGGATCTAGGCCCCCATGGGCATAGTCCTCACTGTGAGGAAGGGCACACCTACAGAAGGCCTTGTCTAAGTTGCAGAGGCTGAGAGAACCCTGCCTGGAGTGGTATGAGCCCCTGATGTCACAGGCATTCCCCAATCTCTGTGATGTCAGCTGCAATTCTTGAGAGCCAACTCCTCGACCCCATGCATTTTCAAGTTGGAGGATCACCCAAAGCTTACTGGTGCCTCCCTTTTTTTTGGGTTTTCCTTACCATAACATTTTTTTAAATTTTATTTTTAATTGAATGATAACTGCTTTACAATATTGTGTTGGTTTCTGCCATACATCAACATGAATCAGCCATAGGTATACACATGCCCCCCCAAACCTCCCTCCCACCTCCCACCCCATCCCACCCCTCTACATTGTCACAGAGCCCCAGTTTGAGGTCCCTGAGTCATATAGCAAATTCCCACTGGCTATCTGTTTTACATATGGTAGTGTTTATGTTTCCATGCTACTCTCTCCATTCGTCCCACCCCCTCCACCCCCACTGTGTCCACAAGTCCGTTCTCTATGTCTGCATCTCCACTGCTGCCCTGCAGACAGGCTCATCAGCACCATCCTTCTAGATTCCATATATATGTGTATATATATATATATACATATGCATTAATATACAATATTTGTTGTTCTCTTTCCGACTTACTTCACTCTGAAGCTGTGGTACATATATAGAATGAAATATTACTCAGCAATAAAAATGAATGCTTTTGAGTATTAATGAGGTAGATGAACCTAGGGTATATTGGTGCCTTTTGACTGCTGATACACTACATGTTAATAACATGAAAAGGTGTGTTATGGTCACATATTTAGAGTATGTACATGCATGCTTAGTCACTCAGTCATGACTGACTCTTTGCAACCCCATGGACTATAGCCCACCAGGCTGCTCTGTCCATGGGATTCTCCAGGTAAGAATACTGGAGTGGGCTGCCATTTCCTCCTCCAGGGGATCCTCCTGACCCAGGGACTGAACTTGAATCTCCTGCATTAGCAGGTGATTCTTTACCACTGAGTCACTTTGGGAGCCCATATTTAGAGAACATGCCAAGTTAAACAACATTAAAGGGTTATGTTCCTTCAGAAATTCTCAGAACCTTTACTATGTCAAAGTTCATGGTGACATTCTAAGAAGGGCATAGAAAATGAAGTGAGTCTCAAACATATCTTAACTACTGAATTGTTTTGTTATTTTTTTTCCTCCCAAAACTCGCCACACTTCTTAAAATTTACATGGAATATATGCTTCCAGTGAGTTCATTGCACAGCTGGAAGAGCTTGGCCCAGAGAGAGGAAAGGACTGGCCACATTCCTGTAGCTGGATACTGGCAGAGCCAGGACTGAAACTTGGCTTCTGCAAATCCCTAGACCTCCTCCCTAGCACACACCTCATACACTCCCTCTCCATGCACTTTAGTTCTCAGTGATTTGAAAGCAAACCACAAACCAGACAACAAGGCCTATTCTTGATCAGAGAGTAGAAAAATGCCACAGGAACCTTTCCTAGGTGTCATCTGCAAAAGCAAGGCTGTGTTTATTCATGCCCATCACTGTCTCATTACTGGCACTCCAGTGTACTCGTTAGCTTTGGAATTGGTAGTGTACCATGAAAACGTTGCCTGTCAATCAGCATGATCAAAATCACTTTTAGATGAGGTTCCCCCAAATAAATGGCATTTTTGGTTGTTGTTTCTGATTCAAATCAACAGGCTTCTTTAGAGCTGAGGCCCACTTTCCATGGACACTAAGCTGCGATGGTGAGAACATCAAGGTGGCAGCTTAGAACTCTTTCATTAAAGGGGTTCTTAAAGGGACTTCCCTGGTGGCTCAGATGGTAAAGCGTCTGCCTGCAATACGGGAGACCCAGGTTCGATCCCTGGGTTGGGAAAATCTCCTGGAGAAGGAAATGGCAACCCACTCCAGTATGCCTGCCTGGAGAATCCCAGGGATGGAGGAGACTGGTAGGCTACAGTCCATGGGGTCGCAAAGAGTCGGACACGACTGAGTGACTTCACTTCACTTAAAGGGTAGACCCTGGACCATCAGTAGTAGCATCACCTTGGAGCTTGTAAAAATCAGGAACTGTGGGGTAGGGCCCAGTAATGTTTTCCACTAAGCCTTCCAGGTGATTGTGAATGCACACTCAAGTTACAGAACCACTACCTTAGAGAAATTGAGGCTCCTGGTCAAAGGATCAGAAAGGAAAGCTGTTCAGTTTCAGGTGTGAAACCCAAGCCAAAGACCCACCTTGTAGTAGCATGGAGATCTTTTTTGTGGTCTTGAAAGGAAGGGGGAATTAGGTAATAGGTGAGAAAAACATACAGTGCCTATTAAGAAAAACGAAGAAAATAAGGAAGGACCCAACATAGAAAACGATGAACAACATAAAGGATAAATGCAAGCCAGGAAATTAACCTGTTTGGAGGATGTCTTAAGGTAGAGTGTATGTTCTGATTCTTTGGCTTCAATTTGGTTTTTTTGTTTTAATGACCTTTCACTTGATGTCTGGCGTTCCTGAAATACAAAGGGTATTGGGAGAGCTCTCTGGTAGGGAAGACAGGCAGTCAAGACATGTCTGCTTTTAGATCTGCCACTATTAGTGTGATCTTAAAGAAGCCATTAACCTGTCTGTACCTGTTTCCTGTTCCAAAACATAGAGTGAAAGTCTGTGCTCATCTCAAATGCTAAAGCTGAAGATACACAGAAGTTTTGAAACTATCTAAGTCAATGTTTCAACTTTGCTGGTCTGGAGTCTAAGCCTAGAGATGTGGGCTCTGCTAGGGTTTTTTCTAAGGTTATGGGACCAATTAGTGGCCACACCAGAGGAAAAGCCTGGTCTCTGAACTCCCAGGCCAGTGGTTGGGTACAGGTACCCTCTACTGGGTATTCACTGACTGTCCTGCTGGGGTGAGGATATGGGGTGACTGGGCACTTTGTGTGGATGGATGGGGTGTGTGGGGGTAAGGGAATAACAGTTGAGCCCTTTGGCCTCCTGATGCAAAGAACTGATTCACTGGAAAAGACCCTGATGCTGGGAAAGATTGAGGGCAGGAGGAGAAGGGGGTGACAGAGAATGAGATGGTCAAATGGTATCACCGACTCAATGGACATGAGTTTGCACAAGCTCTGGGAGATGGTGAAGGACAGGGAAGCTTGGCGTGCTGCAGTTCATGGGGTTGCAAGGAGTTGGACACGACTGAGCAACTGAATAACAACAACCCTCAAGTAGGAATATGAGGTGTACCGGGTACACTGCTAGCCTTGGTGTCTTTTCCATTGACCTTGGATGAGAGTTACTGGTGCTTCAAACCCTGAATAATAGAGAGTTAAGGAAAAGAGGCATAAGCTTCTAAGGCCTCTGATTTATGCCTGACTTATGTAGTGGTCCACAAAGTGTTCACTCCAGTGACTACAAGGATAAGCAATTTCGAGACACACCAACCCTCCTCCTGCACCTTGGAGATGCCCACCTACTAAAGAAAACCCAAGCAGAGAAAATCAAAGACCCTGCCACCCACCACATTGGTGGCACCACATTAATTCCAAGTGAATTAATGCATATTATTAAATATTGTTTGTTAGCATGTATTGAAACATTACTTGGTAGTGGGTATTTTTCTAAGTAGTCTCTGGGTATTAGTCTACCAGGCATTAATATACGTGTCATGAAAGGGGGTTCTAGATTACATAATTTGGAGAAACATGGGAGTTATGTAATATTAGAAGGCTTGCTTTGCTGCAGGACTTGTTAAGAGCCCTCAGTCCTTTGTTAGGTGCATTGCAACTCTCTAGGGATGAATAGTATACAGTGATTTCGAAACTTATTTTCCTTTTTCTGTTTTTTTTTTCTTTTGTTTTCCCCCAACCCATCCATACCTATTAATATTTAAATCTGCATAGAACAGTTGAACTCTTGAGATAAGAACATTTATTACCCTTACTTTATAGATAGGAAAACTGAGTCTCAGAGAGGTTATCTAGGTCATCTAGTGAAAAAAAAAAGCAGAGCCAGGGTTTCATTCTGGGTTAGACAGGTGCTGGACTGACTGCTGACCATTATGCCTATTGCTGCTTTTATAATAGTGATAATCATAGCTAAAGTTTTTACAGCATTTACTGTGTGGCAGGTAAAGTGCTGTATGTACGTTATGACATTCAACTTCCCAACAACATTGGGAGGTCCCTGCTCCTGTTGTTCCGCCATTGTCATTGGAAGTAGAAACATTATAAAATAAGTAGCTCAGAGCCTGACTAATAGTAGAATTGAGATTTTAACCCAGTTCCATCTGGCCCCAAAGCCCATGCTATTAACTGCTAGGTGCTGCTATCTAACTTCTTCACATATTTAGACACTCTTATGACCACAGCGACTAGTTATTCTTGTGTTAGGTGGATCGAATGGCACTTTCAGTTTCTTAAGTGACTGTAGCCGTGGAGAAAAGGAATTCCACATAGGCTGCCAGGTAGTGCCCTCAGGAAAGCCCAACAGGCATGCGGATCTCTCTCATGGTGTATAAGTGCCCCCTGGGAGCTGCTGACCCCTAGGAGGCTGCTGACCCGTCCGCCAGGAAGAGGTTAGTCCTGGACTGTCAAGCAGAACCTGGGCCTGGAATGAGGATGTTTGTGCATCCTCTTGGTCAGAGCTCCTTGCTTTGAGATGGGGCCCATGCAGTCCTTACTTTGGGCAGAGCTGTTCTCCTTTAACAGAGAGGTATCCAAGGCTAACTTGTGGCCTACTGTCCATGCATCCCAAGTGGGCTGCCCGCTGGCCACATTTGCTGGTTGACAGGCCCTGCCCCATACAGGCTGGCCTGATTGTGAAGCAGGGAAGGAGCACGAGCAACTAAGACAAGCCCATCCTAATGTTCACATTCAAGTGTGAATACAAGCAGTAGACTAGCATCTAACATTGGCAAACTTGGCCTCAGGCCAAGTGGGTGTACAGGCTGACTACCCCCTGGAAAACTACTACCCGGGAAAACACTCAGGCCTCATGGTCATGGGACAGCCCCCAATCTCAGGTCTATAGCTTAACCTCCCTTTCTCTAAACATTGTGAATAAATTTGTTCAGGCTGCCTGTAGAGCCACTGGAGCTGGTGCCCACCTAGAGAATCCTAGTATTAGTGGTCTCTGGGAAGCCAGGAATTTAAACTTGGCCTCCTTCTCCATCAGGCCTAACCATCAACCCACTCCAAGCCCCCACTGCTGGGATAAGTGGGAATCACGTCATAAGTTACGTCATCAGCACGAGCAGGCCCTGTGCTAGGCACGGGGGGAAAAGTGGGGAACACATCAGAACATGATTCCTGCTTCAAGGGGACGTGTTTAGTACATGAGACAGACGATAAGTGAATATAACACAGTTCTGGGAAGGTCAGCCTGTACTCCCACATGGCCTGAGGCCAAGTTTGCCAATGTTAGACGCTAGTCCAGCGCTTGTATTCACACTTGGCTGCGAACATTAGGATGGGCTTGTCTTAGTTGCTCGTGCTCCTTCCCCACTTAACAATCAGCTCAGCCTGTATGAGGCAGGGCCTGTCAACCAGCAGATGCAGCCAGTGGGCATGAGGAATTCTTAAGGACATTAGAGGGCAAGTTCTTGTTAGATCTTTTGAATATTCACGTTTTGTGCTACCTCCCTGTGGGTGCTTGTAAGTCCCAAAGCCGTGGCTTTGGCAATACTTAACAGCATTGCCTGTGAGCTGCTTCCTGCCCTGGCTCACTAACGCTCAAGGCACCAGAAAAGTACACTAACCGTACAGAGAGCTTCTCAGATTTTTTGGCAGAGGAGCTGACCCCAAGAAATAGTAGTTTGAGGCCAGGACCCAGTACTGATTATCAAGCACAAAAACCAGGAACTGTTACTTTATAGGAACCATTGAGGTCCATGTGCTATAAAGGTAGATAACAGCTCCCATCCCCCTTATCCTAGAATTCTGGAGTCCTAGAGAAGGCAATGGCAACCCACTCCAGTACTCTTGCCTGGAAAATCTCATGGGCGGAGGAGCCTAGTAGGCTGCAGTCCATGGGGTCACTAAGAGTTGGATACAACTGAGCAATTTCACTTTCACTTTTCATTTTCACGCATTGGAGAAGGAAATGGCAACCCACTCCAGTGTTCTTGCCTGGAGAATCCCAGGGACGGGGGAGCCTGGTGGGCTGCTGTCTCTGGGGTCGCACAGAGTCGGACATGACTGAAGCGACTTAGCAGCAGTAGCAGCAGCAGCAGGGTTTAGGAGGTCAGAAATTAAAGCTCTTTCCTCTTCCCAGTCTCCTTTGTGATCCCAATCTCCTTTACTGACTCCCTTCCTCTGCTCAGCCTCTTAAAGTTGGAAAACCTCCCAGTTTGGTCAGTTTCCATCTTCTTTTTACTGTGTACACACTCTCCCTAGGTAATCTCATCAAGTCCCATGATTATAGACAATAACATATGCTGATGCTTCCCAAATTTATATTTTTAGGCTAGATTCACATCTTCACTGCCTAACTGGCATTTCCATGTAGATATTTAAAAGCCTTTGCAAACATAGCAAGTCTGAGAGTGAAGTGTTGATTTTCCCTCAACATACTGTTGTTCCTTTTCCAGTCTTCACTGGCTCGGTGGATGGCACTACCATTCATTCACCAAGTCATGCAAGCCTCTTTCCCTTAGGCCCCACATCCATTTCATTAGGAAGTCCATTGCATCCTTTCCTAAATTTATTTCCCAGTCCATCCCCTTTTCTCCATATCTACTGTGATCCCCCTAGTCCAAGTCACAAGGATCACTTTCCTTTACACCTGCAATGAAGGGCTTCCCACTTCTACTCTTGCTTCTGTCTAATTCCGTCTCCACAACTTCAGCCAGTAACTTGTTTTTAGTGAATATCATATCATGTTAGCCCTCTGCCCCAAACTCTCCTATGGCTCCCTATTTCATCTGAGATAGAATTCAGTCTTTACCACTTTAGAAAATTCTACATAATCTGCTTCTAACTTTCCCTTCCACCTTATCTTGTACCACTGCTTCCCTTTATTTACCATACTCACATAATATTGACCTTTTTGCTGTCCATTGAACATACCAAGCTCTTTCCTGCCTCAGGGCCTTTGCAAACGCTATTGCCTTTGTCTGGAATGCTCTTTATTTTCATGCTTTGTATGTCTGTCCTTTCAGCCTGTCAGCTTTAGAGAAGCCTAAAAATTAGGCACCCTAATTCTCTATCTCAGCCTCTTAGCTGTTTTCTTCACAGATCTCATTACAACTTATAGTATCTGTTTACTTGCTTTTCATCTGTTTATTTGATTTTGGTGTGTGCGTGGTGTGGGGGAGGGTGGGTCTCTCTTCCTAACTAGAATGAAAACTCTCTAAGGACCACTAGCACTGTGAGGTGTACTTGGAAGTTAAAAAACAAATTAATTCAGGAAAATAAGTCATTTCCATCAGAATTATCACATTTATCAAAGAATTCCCAGGATGTAAAAGATGATAAAGACATTTTGTGAGTATATCAAAGTTGAAAGGCCTACTCCTTTTCACCTATATTAATGACTTTCAAAGAAAGCAGTATGCTATAACAGGACGAGCACCCACTAGTTTACAGATAAATAGAAGAAAGGGCCAGCTTGGCTTTCCCACTGATATGCTGTGTGACCTTGCAGGAGTTACTTGAGTTCTCTGAGTCTCAATTTCTACATGAAAGTAATGATACTTGCCTCAAGGTGGTTATTTTAAAAAAGAAATGAGATTTAGGCCATATAAAGATACCTGCCACATGGTGGGAGCTCAGTAAACATTCATCTCTCTATACGCTTAGTCACTCAAGAAAGCATTGCTTCTTCATTATTCTGTTTTCAAATGGAATTTCCTGCACCACCTACTTAATTTTTGTCTTTGGGTAATATATGGCTTCTATCCAAAAATCAAATTCCAAATACACAGGTTTGTCACCATTGTAGAGATTCTTAAGAATATGGTGCAAACTGGAAATACTCCCCCAGAAGGGGATTCAAAAATGGTTTTGATAGTGGCAACATCACTGAGCTAACTGGCTAGAACCACGTGGATTAGCTTAACTCATATACATTTGCTGAAATGACAACAGCAGGCTCATGACTTTCCAGGTATAGCTTTAGCTACAAGATCTTCACTTTAGAAGGACTCCAAATAGTCCTTCTAAGTTGACAGTCTGGATCACCAAGCAGTGAAAGAGCAGAATGAGCCACATGGAACTTACAGAGTCTCTTCAAATATGTACTTACAGAGTCTCATGTGCATACAGAACCTCTTCGAGTATGACTACTTTTGTGCAGAGTATTGTAGGAGCAATGACCCTCTACCAGCTAGCTCTTGGTAGACTTTGTCCTGTTAATAGGACTGGTTCACACTTTGGGGCCATCTTGAACTCAGAGGTGGCCTTGAGTTTAGAAGACAAAAACTCATTGGAGAAGGAAATGGCAACCCACTCCAGTGTTCTTGCCTGGAGAATCCCAGGGACGGGGGAGCCTGGTGGGCTGCTGTCTCTGGGGTCGCACAGAGGCGGACATGACTGAAGGAATTCCTTCGAGGAATTAATGAATGAATTTGTGCTGGAAAAGCTTTCCCTGGGCCAGAGCTCCCTTTGCTTCCTTTCATATTCCCAGGCCCTGATTCCCAGGGCCTGTAGTCACATATGACAAATGGCTGATCATCCAGGCGAAGTGACCTGCCATTCAATAAACCATATCTCAGCTGATATAGAAGCCAGCTCATTTTTCTCCACAGGGATCTCTTCTTCCTTCCTCTGTATGAATATCTCACATATGGTTCGCTGAGGCCTTTCCCCCTGTGGAGGGAAGACAGACCCCTCTAACCTGTTGGCAAGATCTTTCTTCCTTGTGGAAAGATCTTGGAAGGGCTCTGAAGCTTTTATTGCTTCAAGTTAAGCTTGGTCAACTTACTCACAAGTGCTGAATCCTCTTAGGGGTGTCAGCCTGAGAGAAGGAGGCCTATTCAAATGGGGGGCCTGCATTGAGGCTGCCAACAAAGACCAATTAGTCTGGATTGTGCCGGCTGCCTTTGGAGGGGAACTGCCCTCAGACCACCAACTCCTGCCACTGAAACGCTCATCCCACCCAGGAGTCAGCTGCTTTCCCTCTCAGTTCCCACCCCTGCTTCACATGACCCCTGGGTCAAATGCCTCTCTCTGGCCCTGGCTTTCACTCCCCTGCCAGGGTGTGGATCATGCCCTTCATCCCAACAACATTCTTTTCCCACTCTGTGTGAAAGCTGGTCATGTGTTTTGATGTCATGACAAATGACGCAATCCAGCCTTTCCTGGAAAAAAATCCATGTGGCTTCATTTTGCTCTCTTTCACTGCTTTGTGATCCAGACTGTCAACTTCATTTGGAGGAATTTGGGCCTAGTCTTTGGATTGTTCATCCTTGTATAAAGTTAGACATTTCTGTGACCAGAAATGTATTCAAGCACTGAGGTGATGTCTTTCATGCAGTCAGACGTCATTTATTAAGCTCCTACAAACTACAGTGCAATGTGAAGCATTGGATATTTGAGACACAACCTCTGCCTCTCCAAGACCTCGCTGCCAGTAAGGTGTTAAAAACAAGTCCGTGAATGATTGCTAATGATAGGTGACTTTCACATAGCATTTAGTACGTGCCGGTGCCATAATGTTATACATATTTCATTTAATCCTCTTGGGTCCACAGTCCTTTATCCTCAAATCTAAAATACAACGCTTTAAAAACCCAGAGTTGAGTCATATGATTTTTTCATATGGACAGGGAGGCCTGGCGTGCTGCAATTCATGGGGTCGTAAAGAGTCAGACACGACTGAGTGACTGAACTGAACTGAACTGAACTAATCTGACAGCAAAAGCAGACCTGAACTTTTTCATAAACTGACATGAGGCTATTTGTCATTTTTTTCCACTTTGTGTAATTATTCATTTGTTTCACTGTTAAAATACTAAGATGTTTGCTTTTAAGCCCTACCCCAGAACCCATGGTAGGGGGTGTTTTGTAGGACACAAAGTGTGCACCATACTTTTTAAAATCCCCAAATTTCTGAATTCCAAAACTCACGGCATCAGGACTTAGGGATAAGGAAACTATACCATGATGGTGTCCATTTTATAAACACTGAGAGTGAAGCTCAGAAAAGGGATGCAACTTTCCTGTAATTTCACCACCAGGAATGGGAAGCAACAGGATTGAAAGGCAGTTTTGTCTTGACTCCAGAGTCCATGCCCTTAACCACTGAACCATCCTACTGTCTCATCCAAGAACACAGTATCACAGTGATCATAAAAGAAACCCAGACTAAGGTTTTCAAGGAATTTGAGGAGGAAAAGTAGACCTCCGGCGGGGGATTTAGTCAAGCTCTAGGGAGGCAAGGTAAATGCAGGTGGAACCGTACCTTGAAGGGAAGAGTGAACTGTGAAAAGGGAAGAGTCATCGAGCCCAGGAACATCTGGTTAAACAGCAGACTTCCTGGTTGGGGAGAGGAGAAGCTGGAGATCAGACTGAGAAGATAGGTTGGGGACAGAATACGAGGGGCCAGGATGACTGAGTAAGGAGTTCTGAATGAGCACCCACTGTTTTACTTGAAGATCCCAAAGCATTTATTAGACATCCCGTCACCCTGCTTTCATTCATTCAGCCTTAAAGAAGCAAAGGGCAGATATGAACATCTCTATATTGTTTTGCTGGCTTTCTTTTACTTTATTTTTATTTTCTTATATTATTTTGTATTAAACAGATGAACAAAATAGCTTGAAAAGGCAGCCAAGAAAGTGAGGAAGCCGAGAGGAGCAATAGTCATAAACAGCTATAGGAGAAGTATCTGTGCTGGGCTTTGTTGCTTCTTTGTAAGCCGAGAGTTAAAATTTAACCAAGGAACTCATGCCTCACTGCAGCTGGCAGGGATTCAGTGGGAACTCCGCCGGCACCTCTGTGATAACTCAACATCCCCTTCCTTCTGCGCTTAAAAACTGTTTCCTCCTCCTATTTGGAATCACAATAAAGGTCTTAGGGGGATACATCCATTACCAGGAATTTAAACCTAGAATCTGAATATGTTCTCTTTTGTCGTGAATCATCAAAGTTCTAAATCGATATTTTAGAAATCAGGTCCAGTTCATGAGTAGTGAATTGAGTGTGTCTAATTACATTTTATAGTCATTTAACAGCTGTTAATAATGTAATTTTGTGTTATGCCCAATTTGCACTAAATTACTTTAATGACACACAGTGTATTTATTCTCCTTTTTGTGTAACAGTAATCAAACAGTAGGGAATCAACTTGGACATGGAAAGAAATAATTTATTATTTTTATAAGCTTGAAGGTAAAGGATATTTTTCAAAAGAAAAGAATAAATCATATCATAAAAATTAAAGTAGTTGAACACACATGAATGCATATGTTTTCTCTGGCACATCTTTTTGTAAAAAAAAAAAAATTAATGAGTATAATACATTTGTTTCCCATCCAAGTCTGTACTGTTTGATGCAAACCAAGTATTTGCAAATACACATTTGATTGACAAGTGAATAAACGTCTTCCTCCCCCGACCCCTGCCACTCTTGCCAAAATATCCTCCTGGAATGAAAAAAAAAAAAAAACAGATTTCTAAGTTTCTAGTGTATGAGTTAAAGAGATACAGCATCCATTTAAATAGACACTCCAATGGAAACTTGTATTTCCAAGGAGAGTCTAGAGGAGAAAAGCAGGATAAAAACAGGGGGGAATACAACTTGAGAGCAGAAAAATGCAAAGAAAGTAGGCAGATACTTCTCCCAGTCATTAGAAGAAACTTCTACAAGAGATCTTTATTAGGATGCTAAGAAGGCAAATTTTGCCCACCCCACCCCCTCAATGCGAGATAATTGGAATGGGACTTGATGAAAAGTCTGCTCACATTTTTCCATTCAGTGTAAGCCCTCGAAGAACCAAGCATCCGGTACTGTGCCCAAATGTGTTTTCTGCAGCCCACATGGATTGATGTCCTTTGTGTCTGAAGTGAGTGATGAGAAGGGAGCAGAAAGGAGCTCTCCCTGTCTGTGGGCTGCTGGCTGCCATGGTTCCAGCCAGGGCTTGACCCAGCATGTTCTGCTTCTGCCCACTCACCTCCTGTGACCTAACGTGGGAGGAACTACAAATGGCTGGGCCTTCTCTCTGGGAGAGTCAGAGTTCTTTTGCAGTTCCTTAACAGTCCTAGACTCATTTCATCCTCATTCTTGCTCAGCCTCAGGGACTGGGACAGTGGTGTACCAAAGAGGGAGGGTTGGTGGGCAGGCTGTAATGGGAAGACAGGGTACACTGCTTGTGGTGAATTCAAAAGCAATCATAAAACTGAAGAAAAGTGGGTCTGCTTTTCATGTTCATTGTGTCCTGGCCATTCTAGGGAATGTCACTGAGGAAATGCTTCTTTCTGTGGGGCTGCCCACTCCCACCCTGCCTGCTCCACTTGGGTAGTCCCCTGTGGTGGAGGTGGGGGGTGGGGCTCTGAGCCTTCACATCTTCAGAGAGTTGGGAGCCCCCAGACTCTCCAGCCTGTCCCCTTGTCTTGTAACAGCGGGCAGTCTTGCCTTCTTCTGCAGCCAGCACCAAAGTCACTTCCGTCAGCCTCTTGCCGGCCCTGACTAGCAGCTGCCACATCTGTGCTCCTGCTCATCAGCCTTTGTAGGCCTTTCCTGGCCACGGCTGTGGCTCTTGCCAATGTGTGGGTGAGTTCTCTCTCTGCCAATGTTTGTGGCTCTTTATTAGCTTCCTAAAGGGTGTTGTGGCTCCTTTAGTTGACAGAGCCTTCTGTTGAGGAATTTGGGACCTGTTGCCAAGGGCTGGCTTGAGGGCATTCCAGTGACACCACCTGACGTCTTACTTTGCCAACAATCAGCCACTGTCCCCCAGCCAAAGCTCACAGCCTTTGGATCTTTCTCGCTTCAGAGTAAATGTCCTCCTGTTTCACAGCACTGTCCTCAGAAGTTGGTGGAGGAGGGAGTAGACTTGAGGTTTAATCCTGGGATCCTGGAGGCCAGCTTCAGATGCTAGAGTTCTCACCTGACTGTTCCCTCAGGGCTGTCTTAGTACAGAGTTCCAGATTTGACCATGACTGTGTGTCATGGGAAAAGGGGCAGTATCTATGCTTGAGTCAAGGAGCATCAAAACCTATGCAACTGCTTCTGTAATCCTCAGACATATAGAGATTCTCTCAAGACAGCCTTGCAATGGATTCCTCCATGCACCTTCATTACAATGGACAGTCTCCTTCTGAATCTGTCTTTGGATCACAGATCCCCTTGAGAATTTAATGTAAACTCTGCACCCCCTCCTCAGAAAAGTGCATGCTTTTACATATGTCCAGAATTTTCTGTGTCACTTAATTGGGTTTAGTTATAGGAGTCTATTTACCTCAGATTAAGAACTCCTAGTCTAGGAAGTCCTCCTTTTCTTGCTTCCTCTCACTCCCCAGAAACACATCCAGGGCCATCATCTCCATTAGGCCCAGGAGGCACGGAGCCTGGGCACCTACAGTACTTTCAGAAACCCAAGGATAATGTCTTCAATTTCTCAAATCAGAAGAAAATTGAACTATTACACAAAAAAATACTGCAACATATTCATTTTGACATCAAAGCAGTAGTAAAATATGTTTTGATTTTTTTTTTTTTATGGAAAAAGGTGCCCACAAAGGCAAAAATGCCTAGGAAGTGTGAAAGTCATAATGCAACCCAGAAAGGTTCTTTTGTGGCATAGTGGGGACATAGACTAGACTAAATTGTTGCACGTACACACCTTTCCAGGCAAGAAGTCAAAGGATCTGCAGCATGTTCTCACTGGGCTAAAGGCAGAGCCCAGGATTTGGAACTGGGGGAGCTGGCTTCCAATCTTGGCTTAGCCCTTGACTACTTGTGGTGCCTTGAGAGAGTTATCTCAGCTCTCATTTCCTTCACCTACTGACAGAGGATAAGCCTAGAAACTGCCCTGATGCCATACTGGGATCGAGTAGTCTGGATGTACAATGAGAAAATACATGTTGAAAGGTACTTTGTATATGGTGATCTCTTGAGTTTGAAACATAGAAGACTAAGAGGAAGCACTCAGTAAATATTGGTTGATAGAGACACTTTTTACTTGTTTCATAAACTAGCTGTACAAAGTGCTGTGCTTAGTTGCTCAGTCATGTCCAACTCTTTGCAACCCCATGCACTGTAGCCCACCAGGCTCCTCTATCCTTGGGGATTCTCCAGGCAAGAATACTGGAGTGAGTTGTCATTTCACTCTCCAAGGGATCTTCCCAACCCAGGAATAGAATTCAGGCCTCCCACATTGCAGGTGGATTCTTTACTGTCTGAGTCACCAGGGAAGCCCAGGAATACTGGAGTAGATATCTAAATTATTGAAAGGATTTCTAGACCTGTAATTTCAAAGTGTGAGATGACTTTGATCAAGATCAAAATGCAATTTACAGTTCCTAGGATGGTTAAAGTCATAGGCTTTGTCTAAGCCTTGGATTTGAAGTTCAGCTGTGCTATTTCTACATACATGCCCTTGTATTGGTGTTTTAACATCTCTATAAGTTCATGCCTTTATCTGTAGAATGGGATGATAATACTTGTACTTAAATATTCACTTAATGTTATTTATTATTATTTATCTCTGCAGTGCACTTGGAAATTTGCCTAAGCAATTATGTATTGCTGGTCAGGCATCTTCAGATTTTGGAATGAAAATGGTATAATATTTCAAGCATAATAGTCATGTCATGTTATGTCACATAATACATTTAAAGTGTTAAATTTGTGAAAAAAAAATAATAATAATTTTTTAGAGCAATTAGCCAAACTGTAGAAACCAACTGAGGGTAAACTCTCCTTTTTACTCAATGGCCTCTAAATATTTGAGATTTACTTTTCTTTCCTTTTCTTTATTTTTAAATTTAGAAATACCTTGTGGCTGCTAAGTCAGACTTTAAAAAGTGACCTGGATATGGAGATGTGTTACAACTAGGATACGCCTACTGCTGCTACTGCTGCTGCTGCTAAGTCGCTTCAATCATGTCCCCACAGACGGCACAGATGGCAGCCCACCAGGTGTCCCCATCCCTGGGATTCTCCAGGCAAGAACACTGGAGTGGGTTGCCATTTCCTTCTCCAATGCATGAAAGTGAAAAGTGAAAGTGAAGACGCTCAGTCGTATCCAACTCTTAGTGACCTCATGGACTGCAGCCTACCAGGCTCCTCCACCCATGGGATTTTCCAGGCAAGAGTACTGGAGTGGGGTGCCATTGCCTTCTCTGGATACGCCTACAACTACAGCAATTCAAATCAAATATCTATGGATGAAAGGAGAGACTGTAATTGCTGGACCTCCTTACTAGAAACTGGCCATTGTATGTATAGTAGTGATTTTATATTCCTCAGTAATGGTAGAACTTTGGTAAATATCTTATACTACTTCAGTCAACTATAGTCAAACAGGTAAAGTTGAGAAAATATTTTATGTTCCTCTCTCACTGAAATAAAATACCCAGTCTTTGTGAGAACATCTTTTATTTTCTTTCCAAGAGTAACATATCATTACAAACCTTCAGTGGCAATAAAGCAACAATTGAATATTAGTTTCCACCATTTCTGTGGTAAGGGATTAAGCTAGAAAGTATGCCATTAAAAAAGTTACCTTCTGAAGGACTATATTCGGAACACCAAAGTCACAACAACAACAAATAGAGCAAGCATGTTAGAATTTTAGAGGGACGCTGAATCTTTCAAGGTTGATGTTGTTGGTGTTGGTCGAGGAGGTTGGCAATGCAGATGAAAGTTATTCCCACTCCGTCTGTGAAAGACTCTGGTGGAAACAATGCCTCTATGAAACACCTGTTCCTTCTACCGCCACCTGTAAAACTTCACTAAAATTAATGAAATAATGTCCTTATTTCAGGGAAGACATTAATGTCATCAGTAAATTCATTCATGATACAACCTAGAGGCTGCTCTATGTTATTTTTTTCAAACTTCAGCCTACAAATGAGCAGCCTATGGATTAAAAGAACTTTATGGGCCATATTGACTGAAATTCCTCACTCCTACATGTTCACTGCTACTTGCTCTGACTCTATACCTTAAGCCAGCTCACCCTACCCATGCCATGTTCAGACAATGGTACATAAATGCAAATACTTTAGATCTGTTTTGTACCATTTCCTGATTCTCCTGACTTGATTCCCCACTTAGCTTCTGTTCTGTTCAATTTCCTCCTAGCTCCTGGCTCCTGATGCTCTCTAATGGCTGTAGTTTGCAGTCATCCTCTTTTTTTCTGTTCCTGGATTTTATGAATATGGTGTTCTCCCTCAGTTTTGGACCCTGGAATTAAAACTGTGGCATGAGTCCACTTCGGTCCTGTGATACATCTAGGTCCTGTTAACATATCAGAAAATGTGTGGTGCTCCAGAAGTTTCCATCTGGAGGTGAGCTGAAAGATTAAATCCTGATCAAGTCAGTTAGGATTTGGGATAATACTGAGAAGGGATAGAAGGTACTGGGACCTGATATTCTCCTCAGAGTGGCAGACAATACAAATTGTTCATTTCTCTTATTTTCTTTTTAATTTTTGTTGGAATAGAGTTGATTTACAGTGTTGTGTTAGTTTCAGATGTACAGCAAAGTGAATCATACATATACATACATATACATTTACTGACTATGCCAAAGCCTTTGACTGTGTGGATCTCAATAAACTGTGTAAAATTCTTCAAGAGATGGGAATACCAGAGCACCTGACCTACCTCTTGAGAAACCTATATGCAGGTCAGGAAGCAACAGTTAGAACTGGACATGGAACAACAGACTGGTTCCAAATAGGAAAAGGAGTACGTCAAGGCTGTATATTGTCACCCTGCTTATTTAACTTATATGCAGAGTACATCATGAGAAACGCTGGGCTGCAAGAAGCACAAGCTGGAATCAAGATTACCAGGAGAAATCTCAATAACCTCAGATATGCAGATGACACGACCCTTATGGCAGAAAGTGAAGAAGAACTAAAGGGCCTCTTGATGAAAGTGAAAGAGGAGAGTGAAAAAGTTGGCTTAAAGCTCAACATTCAGAAAACGAAGATCATGGCATCTTGTCCCATCACTTCATGGGAAATAGATAGGGAAACAGTGGAAACAGTGTCAGACTTTATTTTTTGGGGCTCCAAAATCACTGCAGATGGTGACTGCAGCCATGAAATTAAAAGACGCTTACTCCTTGGAAGGAAAGTTATGACCAACCTAGACAGCATATTGAAAAGCAGAGACATTACTTTGCCAACAAAGGTCCATCTAGTCAAGGCTATGGTTTTTCCAGTGGTCATGTATGGATGTGAGAGTTGGACTGTGAAGAAGGCTGAGTGCCAAAGAATTGATGCTTTTGAACTGTGGTGTTGGAGAAGACCCTTGAGAGTCCCTTGGACTGCAAGGAGATCTAATCAGTCCATTCTGAAGGAGATCAGCCCTGGGATTTCTTTGGAAGGAATGATGCTAAAGCTGAAACTCCAGTACTTTGGCCACCTGATGCGAAGAGTTGACTCATTGGAAAAGACTCTGATGCTTGGAGGGATTGGGGGCAAGAGGAGAAGGGGACGACAGAGAATGAGATGGCTGGATGGCATCACTGACTCGATGGACATGAGTCTGAGTGAACTCTAGGAGTTGGTGATAGACAGGGAGGCCTGGCGTGCTGCGATTCATGGGGTCGCAAAGGGTCAGACATGACTGAGCGACTGATCTGATCTGATCTGATCTGAATGTGTATATGTTGATCCTAATCTCCCAATTTATCCTTCCCTCCCCTCGACCCTCTGGTAACCATAAGTTTGTTTTCTATGTCTGTAACTCTATTTCTGCTTTGTACATAAGTTTATTACACCATTTTTTAGATTCCACATATAAGTGATATCATGTGATATTTCTCCTTCTCTGTCTGACTTGCTTCACTCAGTATGACAATCTCTAGGTCCATCCATGTTGCTGCAAATGGCATTATTTCATTCTTTTTATTGCTAAGTAATATTCTATTGTATATGTATACCACATCTTCTTTATCCATTCATCTCTCAAAGGACATTTAGGTTGCTTCCATGTCAGGGCTCAGAGAAGGCAATGGCACCCCACTCCAGTACTCTTGCCTGGAAAATCCCATGGATGGAGGAGCCTGGTAGGCTGCAGTCCATGGGGTCTCTAGGAGTCAGACACGACTGAGCAACTTCACTTTCACTTTTCACTTTCCTGCATTGGAGAAGGAAATGTCAACCCACTCCAGTGTTCTTGCCTGGAGAATCCCAGGGACGGCAGAGCCTGGTAGGCTGCCATCTTTGGGGTCGCACAGAGTCAGACATGACTGAAGCGACTTAGCAGCAGCAGTAGCAGCATGTCAGGGCTATTGTGAATAGTGTTGCAATGAATACTGGAGTACATGTATCTTTTTGAATTATAGTTTTCTCCAGATATATGCCCAGGAGTGGGGTTATTGGATCATATGGTAGCTCTTTCTTTAGTTTCTTGAGGATCCTCCATAGTGTTCTCCATAGTGACTGTACCAACTTATATTCCCACCAACAGTGTAGGAGGGACCCTTTTCTCCACACCCTCTCCAGCATTTATCATTTGTAGGTTTTTGATGATGGCCATTCTGACTGGTGTGAGTTATAGTTTTGGTTTGCATTTCTCTGATAATTAGCGATATTGAGCATCTTTTCACATGCTTTTTGGCCATCTGTATGTCTTCTTTGGAGAAATGTCCATTTAGATCTCCTGTCTATTTTTGAATTGGGTTGTTTGTTTCTTTGATACTGAACTTCATGAGTTCTTTGTATATTTGGAGGATTAATCCCTTGTCAGTCACTTCATTTGTAAATATATTCTCCCATTCTGGAAGTTGTCTTTTCATCTTGTTTATGGTTTCCTTTGCTGTGCAAAGGTTTTCAAGTTTAATAAAGTCCCATTTGTTTATTTTTGTTTTTATTTTCACTACTCTAGGAAGTGGATTCAAAAAGATCTTGCTGCGATCTATGTCAAAGAGCATTCTGCTTATGTTTCCCTCTAAGGGTGTTATAGTATCCGGTCTTACATTTAGGTCTTTGATCCATTTTGAATTTATTTTTGTGTATGGTGTTAGGCAGTGTTCCAATTCATTCTTTTACATGGAGCTGTCCAGTTTTCCCAGCACCACTTACTGAAGAGACTGTCTTTTCTCCATTGTATATTCTTGCCTCCTTTGTCATAGATTAGGTGACCATAGGTGTGCGGGTTTATCGTTCACTTCTCTTGCTCATGAATCATCATTCTACATAACTACATTGCACTAATAGTGGGCTGCTAAAGATGGGAGCCATCACCATGAAATGTCTGTAGTTGACTGGTGGCCACAGCTTGAGAAGGTCTGGATGGCCCAGCTTGCTGATTATCATGATGGGAAAATATTGTCCTAGACATAAATTTCATTAAATCCCCATCACAATTAGGAAACTTAGAATGTCAGTCACATATCACTGAGTATCTCTGAACAGCCTTAATTATGACATCTAGGCTCTCTCCTGGGTGTTCATTGGAAGGACTGATGCTAAAGCTGAAACTCCAATACTTTGGCCACCTCATGCAAAGAGCTAACTCATTGAAAAAGACCCTGATGCTGGGAGGGATTGGGGGCAGGAGGAGAAGGGGATGACAGAGGATGAGATGGCTGGATGGCATCACCAACTCGATGGACATGAGTTTGACTGAACTCCGGGAGTTCATGATGGACAGGGAGGCCTGGTGTGCTGCAATTCATGGGGTCACAAAGAGTCAGACATGACTGAGTGACTGAACTGAACTGAACTGGAATGAGGCTTTCTCCCTACAAAGCACATCCTCAAAGCAAAGTCTGTCTCATGCCAAGCTTAAGACTGTCCATAATGTAACATTAGAAATTTCTTCCTTGGGGATTTGGGCAAGTAGAAAGCTTCCTACCTGTTAGGAAGGAAGGAAGAACCTCTGCACCATGAAATATCACAACTTTAGACAATGGTGATAACTGTCGTCTCTAAAATGTGGTCACACATGAGTTGTCCAGACCAGAGTCAACACTGCTGTGCTGAGTGAAACCAGACTTCCTGTTGAAGGGCAGCCCCTGAGAAGGATTCCAGCTGCAGTTTTCCTTGTAGAGATCTCTACCCTCTAGCATGAAGGCTATCAGGTGTTGGTTTCACAATTGGACAATCACTTGTCTCAAAATTCCCCAACTCGCTGAGAGGTATTAGTGACCCTCTGGTGACCTCACACCTACCCTTCAAACTCAATCCCAGTGTTTCTGAACCTAGCATAATGACTAGGAATGATGAGAAGGAGAAATTGGATCCAGAGAAAGATAGTATCAACAGAGAACAAGCTGATTGTCATGAGGGTGCTTGGTCCAAGAAGGAAAATCAGCTGGTTCCTATCTCAGGGGTGAAAACTAGATATGCCTGGATTGTTCCTCCTTACCAGATGTTGCAAGCAGCATCTCATGATCACTAATTTCATCTTCTGCCTACTACATTAGGGAAAGTGCCAACTGCATGCAAATAAATATTTAAACAGCATCACCAGTTTGTCGTGCTTTTCAATAGAACCAACAGAACACCAATGTCATCAAAACTATTTGATGTTCTGAGTATTGTCCTGATAAACACCTCATTTGCTGTGATCCTAGAGTGTAGAAAACAGCCACTAACTTAGAAAAAGATGGGGAAGGAAGACAGGGTTGTCCTAACTAAATGAATGAAAGGTTAAAATTCTAGAATATTGAATGATACTGAAGAGCATGTGAGGTTGGATGAAAGGAGAAAGAAATGAAGATTTGTTTAGGTGGGGAGTGGGTATGAGTGTGGGCTCTGGAGGCTGAGGTCCTGGACTGTTATCCTGATGTCACCACTGACTAGCTGTATGATCTTGGACCAGTAACTCTCAGTCAAAGTTTTCTCATCAAAACTCAGGAACAATAACTCTCCATGCAATTTTGCTCTAAAAAATAAAATCTATTAAGAGCTAAACTCAAGGAAATCTTCAAAGGATTGTTGTGGAGACCACACATGTCAGTTATTCAGCTGTTGTCTTGCAGCTTGAAACCCATCCATCCATAGTCTGTTTTGTGATACTGGAACAGAGACTCACAAACTGCATTTCTCTTCTGCCAGCTGGCTTCCTGTTAGGCTCTGCCAATGGAGACACTAGAGGAAGACTGACTGCAGGGCTGGAGGAGGAAGAAGGAACTTGCTTCTACCTTGGTGCTTCCTGTAGGTTTCATATACATATTTCACCCTAACAACACTTTTTTTTTCAATTTTATTGAAGTATAGTTGATTTACAGTGTTGTGTTAATTTCTGCTGTACAGCAAAGTGACTCAGTTATACATATGTATATTCTTTTTCATATTCTTTCCCATTATGATTTATCAGAGGATATTGAATATAGTTCCCTTTGTTATACAGTGGCTTCCCTAATAGCTCGGTTGGTAAAGAATCTGCCTGCAATGCAGGAGACCCTGGTTCGATTCCTAGGTCAGGAAGATACCCTGAAGAAGGGATAGGTTACTCACTCCAGTATTCTTGGGCTTCCCTTGTGGCTCAGCTGGTAAAGAATCCTCCTGCAATACGGGAGACCTGGGTTCGATCCCTGGGTTGGGAAGATCCCCTGGAGAAGGGAAAGGCTACCTGCTCCAGTATTCTAGCCTGGAGAATTCCACGGACTGTAAAGTCCATGGAGTCACAAAGAGTTTGACACAACTGAGCAACCTTCACTTTCACTTTCTTTCACTGCTATACAGTAGGACCTTGTTGTTTATCCATCCTCTATATAGCAGTTTGCATCTGCTAATTCCAAAATCCCAATCCTTCCCTCCTCCACTCTCCTCCTCCTTGGCAACCACCAGTCTGTTCTCTATGTCTGTGAGTCTGTTTCTGATTCATAGATATGTTCATTGGTGTCATATTTTATATTCCACATGTAAATGATATCATATGATATTTGCCTTTCTCTTTCTGACTTACTTTGCTTAATATAATAATCTCTATCTAGGTTCATTGATGTTGCTGCAAATGGCATTATTTCTTGCTTTTTATGGCTGAGTAATATTCCACTGTGTGTGTATCCATTCATGTATTGATGAATATTTAGGTTGTTTCCATGTCCTGGCTATTACGAATAGTGTTGCTATGAACATTGGGGTGCATGTACCTTTTTTAATTAGAGTTTTGTCTGGGTATATGACCAGAAGTGGGATTGCTGGATCAAATGGCAACTCTATTTTTAGCTTTTTGAGGAACCTGCATACTGTTTTCCATAGTGGCTGCACCAGTTTACATTCCCATCAAAAGTGTAGGAGGGTTCCCTTTTCTGCACACCCTCTTCATAATTTATTATTCTAACAAATCTTCTTCATTCCAGCAGCTGAAGTTCCTACCAGAAGCAGTAGCTGAATCTAGTTTTTTCATTTTTCTAGCACTTGTAGAACCAGCCTTATCACACTCCTCTCAGAGATACCAACTCTAGCCTCATTGGGGCTCTCTGTCCCAGCTTCACCAGGTTGGTCCTCCAAGCTTGAAGCCAGCAGCCCCATCCAAGCAGTGCTCTCCTTTCAGAGGTCTGAGTTTCAGTTCCAAGGGGGCCCTGCTCCAAGACTCTAAGTTTTAATCATTTCAACCTCTTCTCTGTCTTCCCAGGGGTAGTTGCTACTTTCTACAGTTGCTATCTTTTTGATACTTTAGAATTCTTTTTTTTTTTTTTACCTTTTCAGTTACCTAAGAAATAACTTTATCATCCCTAGTTATCAATTCTTTATACTAAATTCTCTCTGTTTGTAAAGCTGGTGTGGTCTCTGTCTCTGACTGGACCCTGGCTGATATACTATATAGTATTGTATACTACATAATGTTTATTGATTACCTACTATCTGCTAGGTCCTATTATAAGCATTTAATATATTTAAACTAATTTAATCCCGCTCCCACTACTATCTTAAGGAATATGAAGGAAATATTACAATACCTGGCTCATAGTAAGTGCTCATTTAGTCTTAGTCACTCTTTCAGTTTGTGCTGTACCTAAAATTAGGACTACTAGGTAGCAGTAGTAGGGATTCTCCAGGCAAAAATACTGCAGGTGATTTATTTGGGAGGTAGCATTGGCAATGAGCTGGGAGTAGTGAGGCAGGAAGGGAAAAAAACCCAATAATATGTACATTAATGGGCAGGTTACTGCTGTGGACAAGTGCGGCAGAATTCTATTCAGAAATTCCCTTTGAGAAGGCTAATGTGACATGCCTCTGAAGTGTCCCATCAGAGCAAAGGGAGGAGGGGATATTTATATACCTGGTTCCCATCCTACAAGGGCACTAACTCCTACATGTTCAAATTAGATATGCTGCAAGGCATTAGGATCATCTGTTAAAGCTATTATATGGGATCAAGACCATCCCCATGGAAAAGAAATGCAAAAAGCAAGATGGCTGTCTGGGGAGGCCTTACAAATAGCTGTGAAAAGAAGAGAAGTGAAAAGCAAAGGAGAAAAGGAAAGATATAAGCATCTGAATGCAGAGTTCCAAAGAATAGAAAGGAGAGATAAGAAAGCCTTCCTCAGCGATCAATGCAAAGAAATAGAAGAAAACAACAGAATGGGAAAGACTAGAGATCTCTTCAAGAAAATTAGAGATACCAAGGGAACACTTCATGCAAAGATGGGCTCCATAAAGGACAGAAATGGTATGGACCTAACAGAAGCAAAAGATATTAAGAAGAGGTGGCAAGAATACACAGAAGAACTGTACAAAAAAGATCTTCACGACCAAGATAGTCACGATGGTGTGATCACTGACCTAGGGCCAGACATCCTGGAATGGGAAGTCAAGTGGGCCTTAGAAAGCATCATTACGAACAAAGCTAGTGGAAGTGATGGAATTCCAGTTGAGCTATTTCAAATCCTGAAAGATGATGCTGTGAAAGTGCTGCACTCAATATGCCAGCAAATTTGGAAAACTCAGCAGTGGCCACAGGACTGGAAATGGTCAGTTTTCATTCCAATCTCAAAGAAAGGCAATACCAAAGAATGCTCAAACTCCCACACAATTGCACTCATCTCACACGCTAGTAAAGTAATGCTCAAAATTCTCCAAGCCAGGCTTCAGCAATACCTGAACCGTGAATTTCCTGATATTGAAGCTGGTTTTAGAAAAGGCAGAGGACCCATAGATCAAATTGCCAACATCCTCTGGATCATGGAAAAAGCAAGAGTGTTCCAGAAAAACATCTATTTCTGCTTTATTGACTATGCCAAAGCCTTTGACTGTGTAGATCACAATAAACTGTGGAAAATTCTTCAAGAGATGAGAATACCAGAGTACCTGACCTGCCTCTTGAGAAACCTATATTCAGGTCAGGAAGCAACAGTTAGAACTGGACATGGAACAACAGACTGGTTCCAAATAGGAAAAGGAGTACGTCAAGGCTGTATACTGTCACCCTGCTTATTTAACTTATATGCAGAGTACATCATGAGAAATGCTGGGCTGGAGGAAGCACAAGCTGGAATCAAGATTGCCAGGACAAATATCAATAACCTCAGATATGCAGATGACACCACCCTTATGGCAGAAAGTGAAGAGGAGCTAAAGAGCCTCTTGATGAAAGTGAAAGTGGAGAGTGAAAAAGTTGGCTTAAAACTCAACATTCAGAAAACGAAGATCATGGCATCTAGTCCCATCACTTCATGGGAAATAGATGGGGAAACAGTGGAAACAGTGTCAGACTTTATTTTTTGGGGCTCCAAAATCACTGCAGATGGTGACTGCAGCCATGAAATTAAAAGACACTTACTCCTTGGAAGGAAAGTTATGACCAACCTAGATAGCATATTGAAAAGCAGAGACATTACTTTGCCAACAAAGGTCCGTCTAGTCAAGGCTATGGTTTTTCCAGTGGTCATGTATGGATGTGAGAGTTGGACTCTGAAGAAAGCTGAGCACCAAAGAATTGATGCTTTTGAGCTGTGGTGTTGGAGAAGACTCTTGAGAGTCCCTTGGACTGCAAGGAGATCCAACCAGTCCATTCTGAAGGAGATCAGCCCTGGGATTTCTTTGGAGGGAATGATGCTAAAGCTGAAACTCCAGTACTTTAGCCACCTCATGGGAAGAGTTGACTCTTTGGAAAGGACTCTGATGCTGGGAGGGATTGGGGGCAGGAGGAGAAGGGGATGACAGAGGATGAGATGGCTGGAGGGCATCACTGACTCGATGGGCATGAGTCTGGGTGAACTCCGGGAGTTGGTGATGGACAGGGAGGCCTGGCGTGCTGTGATTCATGGAGTCGAAAAGAGTTGGAGACGACTGAGTGACTGAACTGAACTGAACTGATCCTTGTGCATATGGACTATAGACTGACCAGAAAGAGGCCATGAAGAGTATTTTCCTAGTACAGATCACAAAATTGTGGGAGAGAATCTACAAATCATGCCTGACATGTACTATGCATTCAGAAAATGTTTCTTTAACTGAACTAATGATGGCAAGAGTCTGCCAGGAATACTGGTTGACTAACAAGAAAGCATCTGGTAAAATGTTCTTTTGAGTAGAGTACAATTTTCCTTCATTAGAAGGACTTAATTCTAACCAAGGAAAAGTTAACAGGCTATTAAAATATGGCAGAGACCTTTGAAGATTGCTCCCATGTAACTCAGGAACTCAATGTAGTAAAGGAACTAGACAGTCATGTACCCAGGATGGTCTTTGTTACTAGTAAAGGAAAACATACATACATATGTGAGTGTGTGCAACATATATAAATACAAATATATATATATGCTAGTGCTTAGTCACTCAGTCATGTCTGACTCTTTGCAACCCCAAGGACTGTAGCCCACCAGGCTCCTCTGTTCATGGAATTCTCCTGGCAAGAATACTGGAGGGCGTAGCCATTCCCTTTTCCAGGGAATCTTCCTGGATCTCTTGCATTGCAGATGGATTCTTTATCATCTGAGCCACCAGGGAAGCTTATATATACACATATATCTGCATTCTTGGGCAGTAAGGATAGGCTATATATATATAAAACCATAAAAAATATCAACAAAAGCCATTATCAGGAAAAGAGAGAGAGAGAATTTGGTATTCTTGGGAGGGACGTGGGATTATTGTTTTAATATGGTAAATAAATATATTTACAGGTTATTCAGGGAGATGTTGAAGGAAATAGGAAAGAGAGGAAATATTGTCATAGAGCAAAGAAAGAATTCAGGGTACAAGGGAAGAAAGTAGCCTTAAGAATAACAGGACATACTTCTTCCATGAGATAGGAAGGAATGGTGTAGCTAAACATAAATACTGTGTGTGGTGGAAAAGAAGGGAATAGGTTGAGGAAGTTCTACCTGATTGCTCCAATTTTTTTGTAAATTAGAAACACTGAGGATGAGGGGGAATGATAGTGGAAGTAATAGGATAGTATTCATAAAGAAAATGCTGAGAGGTAGTCAGCAAGATGGCAAAATAGGAGGTCCCCTGCTCATCTTCCTGTTCAGTGACAAGAATTTGGCAGCATACATGGACAAAAGTGCCTTTGTGAGAGCTTTGAGGAATTCAGCTGCAGACTGAAAGTAGTCTTGCCCTCCCAGGGAACCACGAAGAGTTATGTCTGTCCAAGCCCCTGGATGTATTACCTGCTAACTTCTGCCCCACTGAAGTTCCCCCAGTGACTACTACTACTAAGTCACTTCAGTTGTGTCCGACTCTGTGTGACCCCATAGACGGCAGCCCACCAGGCTCCCCCATTCCTGGGATTATCCAGGCAAGATCACTGGAGTGGGTTACCATTTCCTTCTCCAATGCATGAAAGTGAAAAGTGAAAGTGAAGTCGCTCAGTCGTGTCTGACTCTTAGCGACCCCATGGACTGCACCCTACCAGGCTCCTCCATCCATGGGATTTGCCAGGCAAGAGTACTGGAATGGGGTGCCATTGCCTTCTCCGGAAGTTCCCCCAAAAGACCCTGTAATTCAGCTCTAGCCCCTCCTGGCTGCAGTCCAGGTGCAGTCCTGCCCACCCAGGGTCTGAGCAGGAGACACATACATCCGTGCCCTCAAAGCAGACCTACTGATCTCTATCTGACTGCAGATCTTGAACTAGCCCTGAGACTCATTATAATCAAATTGTCAAAAGTTGAAGAAAAGGAGAGAATTTTCAAACTAGCAAGAGAAAAGCAACTCATCATTTACAAGGGAATCCTCATAAATCTATCTGTGGATTTCTAAACAGAAATCTTGCAACCCAAGAGGTAGTGGAATGATATATTCAAAGTGCTAAAACTACCAACCAAGAATACTATGTTCAGCAAAGCTGTTCTTCAGAAATGGAGAGATAAAGATATTTCCAGAAAACAAAAAGCTAAGGGAGTTCATTGACACTAGACCTGGCATACAAGAAATGCTAGAGGAGTTCTATTTGAAACAAAAGAATGCTAAGCAATAGCATGAAAAAATATGAAAGTATAAAAGTCATTGGTAAAGGTAAGTAGATTAGTCAAATCCAGAAACTTAATACTATGATGGTGGTATGTAAATCACTTTTAACTCTATTATAAAAGTTAAAAGACGTACATATTAGAACAATAATTTGTCAATGGATACACAATATAAAAAGATGTAACATGTGACATCAACACCATAAAATGTGTGGCTATGAAAGTCACTCAGTCGTGTCTGACTCTTTGCGACCCCACAGACTATACAGTCCATGGAATTCTCCAGGCCAGAATATTGGAGTGGGTAGCCTTTCCCTACTCCAGGGGATCTTCCCAACCCAGGGATCAAACCCAGGTCTCTTGAATTGCAGGCAGATTCTTTACCAGCTGAGCCATAAGGGAAGCCTATCTCTTCTCCAGTGGATTTTCCCAACCCAGGAATTGAACCGAGGTATCCTGCATTGCAGGTGGATTCTTTACCAACCAAGCTATCAGGGAAGACAAATGTGCAGCAGGGGGAAGTAAAAACATGAAGTTTTTGTATATGATTGAAGTTATATTGTTATTTGCTTAAAATAGAATGTTATATTTTATGTGAGCTTCATTATAACCACAAAGCAGAAACCTACAGTAGATATGGAAAAGATAAAGACAAGGGAATAAAAGCATACCACTATACAAAATCATCAATTCACAATGGAAGACAGCAAGAGAGAAAGAAAGGAACAAAGGAAATATTAACAGGTTATAAAACAATAAGATGGCATTGGTAAGTCCTTACCTATTGATCATTACTTTAAATGTAAATGGATTACATTCTCCAATCAAAAGGCATACAGTGGTTGAATGGATTTAAAACAAAACAAGAAAACAAGACTCAACTATATGATATATAAGAGCCTCGCTTCTGCTCTAAGAACATATAGGCTGAAACTGAAAGGATGGAAAATTATATTCTACACAAATGGAAACCAAAAGAGAGTAGGGGCAGCTATACTTACATCAGACAAAATAGGCTTTAAGTCAAAAACTAACAGAAGACAAAAAGGTCATTATTTAATGATAAAAGTGTCAATTCATCAAAAGGATATAACAATTGTAAATACATATGCATCCTACATCAGAGCACCTAAGTATACTAAGGAAACACTAACAGATTTGAAGGGAGAAATAGACAAATTACAATAATAATAGGGGAATTCAATACCCTACTTTAAACAATGGACAGATCATCCAGACAATAAGAACCAATAAGGAAACATTCGAGAAGGCAATGGCAACCCACTCCAGTACTCTTGCCTGGAAAATCCCATGGATGGAGGAGCCTGGTAGGCTGCAGTCCACGGGGTCACTAAGAGTTGGGCACAACTGAAGCAACTTAGCAGCAGCAGCAAGGAACCATTGGACTTGGAATATGCTTTATACCAACTGGACCTAACAGACATATAAAGAAAATTCTATCCAACAGCAGCAGAATCTACACATTCTTCTAAAGTGTAATGGGACATTCTCCAGGACATTCGCCAACATAGATCATATGTTGGACTGCAAAACAAGTCTCAATAATTTCAAGAAAGTAGAAAGTATATATCAAGTATTTTTTATGACCACAACAGTATGAAACTAGAAATCAAGAGGAGGAAAATTGTAAAATTCACAAAAATTTACACACTCCCTGAACAACCAATGGATCAAAGAATAAATCAAAAGGGAAATTAAAAATATCTTGAGACAACTGAAAATGGAAATATAATGTACCAAAAGTTATGGGATACAGCAAAAGCAGTTCTATATGGGAAGTTTATAGCAATAAGTGCCCATATGAAGAGAAAAAGAAAGATCTCAGGCAACCTAATTTTACATCTCAAAGAACTAGGGGAAAAAAAAAAAAAAAAAAGCAAACTAAGCCCACAGACGAAGCTGTGGCCATAGGTGCATGGCTTGGGTGGAGGGGAGGAAAGGCCCCTGTAGATAATGTCAGGAGAATGAGAAGCATAGGTGGGTGGGTTGTCACCAAAGGATCAGGGCTTACAATCTCCCATGATGTTGAAGAGTAACCAAGAGGTTGACTGATGAAAGAAAAATGGCAGGGTAGAGTAGTGGTTGGAACCAGCAATTAACAGCTAGAAAAAAGATGCTGCCTACAGGCCCTCTACTAATGAGGCTGGGAAAGTGAACTCACCAGAGAAGCTGCAGAAGCAGCAGAATCTTCTCCCTTCTATTGGGGGCCCCCCAGGCCTATAAGACATAGTCTCAAATCCTTAGCATGAACTGACCACAGTTCCCTTCACAGTCTGATTCTAAACGTACCTTTGAGTTCATTTCTCCTATCCACCCAATCAGGGCATGTTTTAATCTTCAGAATCAGTTTAACACTTAAATATGATCTAATCTAACCCCTTTGCAATAGAAAGTTATTTACTGCAGTGTGTGTACATAGTGTGGTAGTTAGATGATTTAAATTCTCCAGGCAAGAATACTGGAGTGGGTAACCATTCCCTTCTCCATGGGATCTTACCAACCCAGGGATCGAACCCAGGTCTCCTGCATTGCAGGCAGATTCTTTACCATTTCAGCCACCAGGGAAGCCTTAAACAATACTCAATGGAACACTATTGCTTTTTTAAAATATTTATTTATTTGTTTATTCATTTGACGGCCTCAAGTCTTAGCTGTGGTATGTGGGACCTAGTTCCCTGACCAGGGATTGAACCCTGGCCTCCTGCACTGGGAGCATGGAATCTTAGCCACTGGACCACCAGGGAAGTCCCCACACTATTGCTTTTGAAAAGTGATATCAGTACAATATTGTAAAGTAATTAACCTCCAATTAAAATAAATAAATTTATATTTAAGAAAAAGAAAAAAAAAGAAAAGTGATACCAAGCATATAGCTAGATCTCTGTGGGAGAAGACGAGGGTGGGATGATTTGAGAGAATAGCATTGAAACATGTATATTACCATATGTGAAATAGATCCAAGTTCAATGCATGAGACAAGGCACTCAAAGCCAGTGCACTGGGACAACCCTGAGCGATGGGATGCGGAGGGAGGTGGGAGGGGGTTTCAGGATGGGGGACACATGTACACCCATGGGTGATTCATGTCAATGCATGGCAAAAATCACTACAATATTGTAAAGTAATTAGCCTCCAATTAGAATAAATAAATTAATTAAAAAAAATCAGTCCCATAAGTTGAGATAATTCAAAGGCTGGACACACAGATGAACACTCCTCACCACCCCTGAATCCCTGCTAATGTAAGTCAATCAATTAGTTAACAGTAACTCAGCATCTGCAAAGGGCCTACACTGTGTTTAGCTGCTGTGCAAGTTATAACAAAATAATGACATAACCCATGTTTTCATAGAACTTTCAGTCACCTGCGGAAAAGGGGACACACACCTGAAACAACTCAGAAGACAACATATAGTTGTCAGGGGTTGGGCTGCAGGAGGAAAGAAAAATCATTCAATTAGGGCTTTCAAGCAAAGCTTCATCAGAAGATAAAACTTAATGTAAGCTTGTAGAGCTATACATATATTAATACAACCTCAGCAATAATAGTAGTAATAGCCATCCCTTACTGTGTGCTTTTAATATACCAGGCACTGGGCTAAGTAAGCATTTTACCTGCTTCTTCTCATGCAGTTTTCACAATAATCCTATGAGATGGGAGGATCCCCTGGAGAAGGAAATGGTAACTCAATCCAGTATTCTTGCCTGGAAAATCCCCATGGACAGTAGAGCCTGGAGGGCGACAGTCCATGGGGTCACAAAGAGTCCGAAATGACTGAGTGACTAACACTTTCACTTTCACTTTCTCATGCATTTTTCACAACAATCCTATGAGATGGGTACTATTTGTGTCTCTGCATAACAGCTGAAGAACCTTCGAGTTAAATATTGATAGTTTGCATGACCTGCCCAAAGTAGTAAGTGGTATACCCAGCCTTCTTTGCAACCCCGGGGTCTGTGCCCCTCATACCTCACTGTCCTTCCTGGGAGCTGCCCAGTCACACTCCGTTAAGTCTGGAGCTGTCCCCAGAACTCCCCAGGGCTTTAAGCATGTTCCTTGTCCCCAGATGGGCTCTGGGCGCCCCAAGCACACTCTTCTCTAGCCGCAGCTTCCAGATGCCAGCTTCTAACATCTGGCCTTAGTACAAGATACCAGGCCCTCTTAAAATAGGCGTAGTGTTTTTTTCTATGAAGACATCATGGGCCTGGAGAGCCTGAGATCCTTGAATCTGCCACTGGACATTCCCTTGGTGTGGATTCTGGCAGAAAGGACCCAGACTGGGCAGTCGTCCAGAGCAGACAGTGCTGGCTGGAGTCCCGGTTCCCTGACCTGGCCCACTGCCCTCCTTGGCTATCAGACAAGGTTCACAGAGCCTGCAGACATCTGTGCCTGTCGGAACAGCTAGGGAGCCGCAGGAGCTGGAGACACAAGAGGGTCCCCTTTGTCTCCTTCTGTCCTAACTAATAGCTTAAGTCCCTTCCCAGCAGAGCAGCTGGCAGATTGGCCTCTGACCAGAGGAATACAAGGCTGCCCTTAAAGGGGTGGCCCAGCTGTCGTGAGCGAACACACAGGTGCACATGGGGAGGGGGGAGCTCTGCCCCTCATCTGCACTCCTGGCCGAGGTGAGGGCTGCAGGCCAGGCCCCAGTGGCCCTGCCCACATTTTTGGAGGGCATGCCAGTCTGGCTCCCGACCTTGTGCCTCTTCTAGGATGTGAGCCCCGGCAGGCACTGCCTTCTCACCCCTTCCACTGAACTCTTGGCATGACACACCAGTGGCTTACACATGGCATCCACCTGTTGGTACACCCACCCACAGAGGCAGTTCTCCTCAAGGATCTTTGAACCCTTCCCCTTGTACTTGCATCATCTGTTCGTTCCTCCCCTTGGACAGCTCTCCCAGGTGCAGCAGCCCACTCCTGTCTCTCCAATCCTCTCCTCTTCCCTCTACACATGACCCTACCGCCAGTCTCCCAGTACATTCACCCACCTATGTGTACATGCACACACACTCACACAGTTTGTCATAAGATCAGTGCCGCTGGTTGTATTTTGTGACATCTCTTTGGGAGCTATTTCTATTCCTCAGTACTCTCTGTCACTGAGCTTAGCTGTGCCCCTGTAGTCCTGTGCCTCCCCACTCCAAGCCATCATGGTAGGTTTAGGATACGATTGCCCCTCTCCCAACCAATCGTGGATTCAGCCCTACTATAAAGGAAACAATCTTCAGACGTGTAGGATTTGCCTGTCTGAGTGCCTCAAAATTTTTTGGTGTGGCCAACAGGGCAGCTTGGGTTGGTACATTTCAGAGGAGGAAACTGATCTAAGAGAGCGGGTAAGTGATTTACCCACACAGAGAGCACAGTAGCTATCAAGCTCCGATCCAGTGCTTTTTCTTCTCTACTTTTATACTATGTTGCTTCTCCAAAGAGGACACCACCAATAGGGTGGCCCAAGGACTGGTGGCAGTGGGGTCCTAGAACTCTTTGTCACTGGTCCATGACAAGATAAGGAGCTAGTGCCAGAATGGAAATCAGTGTGCTGCTTGCTTCATTGAAATGGTCTTGCTATGCAAATAAATTATCAGCTGAACTAAACAGCATGCTTAGTGATGCCATCGATTTACACTGGCACAAACTCTCTAAGTCAGTGCCATCCCTGTGCCCAGCAGCCCTGGTCCTCATGGCTGTTCAGCATCAGGCTAGACCTAATGCAGGACCGAGCTGAGCCTCCAGGGCAAGAGGACTGTGTCGCAATAGAGGCTGGGGTCGCAAGTAACACAGTCACAGAATAGTCACAGCCCTTTGGGGTGAAAATGGCCTTATGCAGCCCAAGCTAGTTCTTGGCTGCCCAAGCACCACCCTGGAGATCGGGGCTACTCAAAGAGCCAGGCTGCGATGGTTTGTTGCCCTTTTACCCAAGTTTTTCCATCTGTAACGTGGCTGTGCCAGTCCTGGGCCCACCAACCCACAAGTCCATCTCTAGCTTTTTGCTTGCTTTGCTCTGTCGGGCAGTGGGTCTGACCCCTGCAGGATATTTCCCAAAATGACCTCATACCTGCTCCAGCCAGTGGGTGGTACTGGCTGGAGACAGAGAAGAAAGAGGAAGGGAGAAGCCAAGAAATTTCTGCTGCCTTTTTCTCCTGTCCCAGGGTAACCAGCTGGTCCCAATTTGTCCAGATCTCTCCTGGTTTCCGGAGAAGGCAAAGGCACGCCACTCCAGTACTCCTGCCTGGAAAATCCCATGGATGGAGGAGCCTGGTAGGCTGCAGTCCATGGGGTTGCTGAGGGTCGGACACGACTGAGCGACTTCACTTTCACTTTTCACTTTCACACATTGGAGAAGGAAATGGCAACCCACTCCAGTGTTCTTGCCTAGAGAATTCCAGGGACGGCGGAGCCTGGTGGGCTGTCATCTATGGGGTCGCACAGAGTCGGACACGACTGAAGTGACTTAGCAGCAGCAGCAGCTCCTGGTTTCAGTGCTGAAAGTCCAGTGTCTCAGTAAACCCTGCATTTCTGGGAAACCCAGGATGGCTGGTCCCTCCATCTCTGCTTCAAGCAGTTTCTCTCTTCTGTGGCTCCAGTTCTTGCTAGAGGGCCCCTCCCTCCCCAGTCCCAGAGACAGCCATTGTGGTCCCAGCTTCTACTGGGTGACCTTGGCTCTGAAGCCCGGTCCCTTCCCTCAGTCCGTTCGGCTTCCTTGCTGAGACCCAGCCTACTTCTTCACCCTTTTGGTTCCTCAGCTCATCACTCACCTGTGTCACCAGTTCCTTCCACTAAATTCCCCGTTGTTTACACTTGAAGTGGTTTCCGCTTTACAGCTTAGACCCTGACTGATGCAGTGGGGACAATAGAACTTATAATGTTATCATGAGGATTAAATGAGTTAAACCACTTAGAGCAGCACCGGGTATGTGGTAATTGCTTGTTAAAAGTGAGCTGTTGTTATTGTTAGTGTGGTGCCAAGTAACATTTACATGCACTTGCCATGTTCCAGGCACTATGTTAATCGCTTTACACCTATTATCTTGTGTAAGCCTTTAACCCTTATACCTGGGCTAACGTGTTCTTGAGTTAATTACTTGGTAAACCTATTTGCATTTCACACCTAGCAATCCCCAGTTTCTTTTGAACCACTCATCTTCATGAAACCAACCACACTGTTTCTTTTTTGAAATGATTTTTAAGTTTGTTTCTACACATGTTTCTCTTTCTATAATAGAATGCATTCTGTTCTATTAATTCTTAAATTATTTGTGTTCTGGAAATAATTCATTTTACTGAGCACTCTCGGCAAGTCTCAGGGCACAGAAGAGAAAGAGACAGGAACTTGCACAGGACGGACAGAGTTGAGTGTGTGTCCACCAGTGGGTCTGTCCCAGCCCAGGGTGGGTGGTGCCACCTCAGTAAGCCTGGCAGGGTGACAGAGTGGGGGAGAGTGTGGGCTCTGGGGGCTGGACTGGGATTGGATCTAGGCTGTGGGACTTTCTACATCTATAGCCACCTCCCATTTTTTACCCTCTCTGTCTCAATTTCTTCATAGAGCAAGAGTACTTTTTTGATAGTACCTCTCTCATAGGTGTTATTCAGAGGATTCACTGAGTTAGTATTTTTAGTGCTTAGAACAGTGGCTGGCATGCACTAAATACTATGTGTTTGTTAAATTAGAACAAAATCAATACGGGGATTGATTGTAGTGGGGAACCCAGAGAAAGGTGACACTCAATCCTACCAATTAATTGGAGCAGAATCTTGAAGGAACAGTACAAGGTTTCCAGGCATAGAAGAAAGCACCCACATGCCACAGCAGGAGCCCAGGGGTCAGGAGAGGGCAGGGGTGTCTGGGGAACAATGAGAAGTGAGTAGCTGAAGCTTGGTGGTGAGGGGAAGCTCAAGATTTAAACTGGGATACAGGTGGTGAGGCGTTGAATGATGTCCTGAGGAATTCAGGTTTTATTCTGAGGGAATAAATATTCTGTGGGGGTGGGGGTTGCACATAGAAATTTCATTTTCAGAGGATGGAATGATCAGCTTTGTTTTGTGAGTATACCATTCTCATGTCAGTATAAGTTTAAAGTGGAAAACCCTGTTCAGGTGTAATTTAAAAATTATATATATAAAGTAGAACCAAGTGACCCCAAATTGGGAAAAACCCAAATGTCCATCAACAATGGAATGGATACAGGCTGAGGTATATTTGCACAGCGGAAAACTATAGGACATGGTTAACAAATGAATTACTGCCATATGCAGAGAACATGGATGGATCTCCCAAGCCTAATGTTCAGCAAAAGAGACCAGACACAAAAAGGTCATCTTGTATTATTTCATTTATATAAAGTTCAAAAACAGGCAACACTAATCTATGATGGTAGAAGTCAGGACAGTGGTTGTCTTGGGGGAGGAGTAGTCACAGAGAAGGCTTTGGAGCTGCTGGTAGTGAAAGTCGCTCAGTCGTGTCCAACTCTGCGACCCCAAGGAATTTGAATACTGGAGTGGGTAGCCTTTCCCTTCTCCAGGGAATCTCCCCAACCTAGGGATTGAACCCAGGTCTCCTGCATTGCAGGTGAATTCTTTACCAGCTGAGCCACCAGAGAATCCCTGGCTTTGACTTGGGTGTTGGTTTCAGTGTATGATTGGGTTAAAGACACAGAATATTTATACTTGAACACAACAACCATCTTTGCAGTGATATATGACATATTAAAAAAAAGTCACATCTTATTTTATAGTACAAGTTGGGGACATTCCACCCTGCAGAGATTCACCTGATCTTTGACCACAGTGGGATAGAGGAAGTTTGAACACAGGTGTCCATTACAAAGTTGGTGCCCCAATAGAGGGAGGCCTTTGTTTAGGTGTTGCCAGGTGACTCCAACATTATGCTTCTAGATGCATTCAGCTACAAATGACTGGTCTGCATTATCATTCTGTATCTCTGAAGTTCACATTTCAAGCACTTTAAACATTCCTGTGAGGAGAGAAGAAGGAACCAAGATACAGGATGGAAGTCAAGGGAGACTTTGCTGCTGCTGCTGCTGCTGCTAAGTCGCTTCAGTCGTGTCCAACTCTGTGCGACCCCATAGACGGCAGCCCACCAGGCTCCCCCATCCCTGGGATTCTCCAGGCAAGAATACTGGACTGGGTTGCCAGTTCCTTCTCCAATTCATGAAAGTGAAAGTGAAGTCGCTCAGTCGTGTCCGACTCCTAGCAACCCCATGGACTGCAGCCCACCAGGCTCCTCCATCCATGGGATTTTCCAGGCAAGAGTACTGGAGTGGGATGCCATAGCCTTCTCCAAAGGTAGACTTTAACCTTATCTAGAATAGTTTGAGTCTTTATAGGGAGAACTTTTTCAGGTGTTCCTTGTATATTTAACACTTAGCCAGGAAAAAAAAAGGCACAGCTCTGCCTTGTCATCATATGATGATTAAAGGTGCTGGATATTATTTCATTAATATTGAAACTCACTAAACCTGGAGTATTGTTAAAGCAAATGGATGGCTTGCATTTGTATGTGTGTGTGCTAAGTTGCTTCAGTCATGCCTGACTCTTTGTGACCCCATGGACTGGAGCCCACCAGGCTCCTCTGTCCATGGGATTCTCCAGGCAAGAATACTGGAGTGGGTTTTCATGTCCTCCTCCAGGGCATCTTCCCGACCCAGGGATCTAACCTGGCTCTCCCGCATTGGCAGGCAGGTTCTTTACCACTAGCGCCACCTGGGAAGCCCAGGTGTGTTTGCATGGTGCTTTCTTTTTAGTTTACTGGCTCTGCTGGGTCTTCATTGCTGCAAGGGCTTTTCTCAGGTTGCAGTGTACAGGCTTCTCATTGCAGTGGCTTCACTTGTTGCAGAGCACAGGCTCTAGGGAGTGTGGGCTTCAATAATTGTGGCATGTGGGCTCAGTACTTGAGGCTCCCGGGCTCTAGAACACAGACTCAGCTGCCCCGAGGCATGTGGGATCTTCTCAGATCAAGGATGGAACCTGAGTCTCCTGTATTGGCAGGCAGATTCCTTACCACTTAGCCACCAGGGAAGCCCTGGATAGTGCTTTCTTGATTGACCCTCATAACACCTCTCTGAGGTAGACAGCTGAAGAGACTGAGGACCCTAGAAGTTACATGGGCAGCCCCTGGGCAAACAACAAGTTGGTGGAAAATCACTGTCACCATCCTTAGTCTCTTACTTGGACAACTACAATAGTTTATCAGTTGTTTTGCAAGATCTACCAGGCTTCCCAATAAGTTCTCCACACTGAGAACTGTGATTTGCTACTGATTTATTTTCTTTATTTATTATCTGTCTCTTTCACTAGAATGGAAGTTCCGTGAGGGTGGGGATCTTGTTAAACACTGTTTGCCTTACCTTGGTACCTGGTACACTATAAGCACTTGATAAATACATGGTGGCTCCATGCAGGAATGAATATATCAAGGAGTTAGTGTATCTGAATTCCAGTGGGGGCTCTTTAAGTTTGATAAAGTCCCACTCCTCTCTGAGTTCCAGTTTCCCCATTGGTACAATGAAAGAGTTGAACCAGCTGATCTCTGAAGTTTCTTCCAGTGCTAGATAATTCTAGCACTGAGAGGCAGGTGGCTAGCGCCACCATTTTTATTGAGACTGTGCTCCAGCTCTAAAAAGGAGATGGTAAGTTCTAACACTTTTGAGTTTGGCATGCCTCCAGAAGACACCTGTTGATGGCTGCACATACCCAAGTAAGAAGCCACAGTCCCCTTTCTTCCCTCCAGTGTTATTCCAGTTTGAAGCTATTTTAATCTCTTCAAGGAAAAACTAATTCCAAAGAGACAAAAAATAACATGAAGCAACTGACTGCTGATTAATTTACTAGAAAGGCAAGTTTTGGAAAACAAAAGGCTATCTTTTGAAGAACTGTGGAAATCAAAACATAACTAGTAGTAGTTGAAGACAAGGTCATATAATGATTTAGAGAACAAGCATTCGCTTCAGACAAGCCTTGGTTCTGCTGGGTCCTCACTGGCTGTGTGACCATGGCTAAGTTACTTCAGTTTACTGATTTTCCCTTCTGTAAAAGGGAGAAACTAGCAGAACCCACCCCAGATAATGGTTGTGAGGATCCAATGATAGGGTGTATTTAAGTTAAGTAAATAACTCACTTAGTTAAGTACCTGGCACACCAGAAATCTTCAGAGAAGTGTGGCCACCCTGGTAATGATTATGTGACAACATGTAAAAACTTTCTTCAACTCAGGCTACGATGGCAACTGGCAAAAACACAACAGAGCATGGTATGTTCGGGAAGGGAAAAAATAATTTCTCCTTGGGAGCCAAAAGATGTCAATAGATTCCACTATTTAAGTAAAGAGAATAGACTGAGGAAGTATGCCGGTACTGGGGAGTGAAAGTGAAAATCGTGAAAGTATTAGTCGCTCAGTTGTATCCAACTCTTTGTGACTCCATAGACTGTAGCCCGCCAAGTTCCTCTGTCCATGGGGATTCTCCAAACAAGAATACTGGACTGGGTTGCCATGCCCTCCTCCAGGGGATCTTCCCGACCCAGGGATCGAACCCGGGTCTCCTGCACTGCAGGCAGATTCTTTACCACTGAGCCACCAGGGAAGGAAAAAGAACAGTTCTCTGAGGAAGTATGCGTTGGGAGTTCAGGAGGGCGCTTCTCAGCCCCTCTGATCCCTAGCTTCCTAGTCAGTGCCGGAAGCCCCAATCTCCACATCTCCAGGTTGTAAAGGAAGTCTAACTGTCATCAAGCTTGGGAAGCGCTTAGCTTGGCGCTTGGCACAGAGTAAGCGCTCAGTAAACGATAGCTGCTCTTAGTCTCTGCTGTTCTTACTGATTGGAGTCCAGCCAGAGCCTCTGCAGTCCTCGGTGGCCTGTGCGGGCTGCAGAGGTTACAGCCCCCGGCTGCAGCCTCCAAACCGGTTCTCAGGCTTCTAAATGCTGTGTCAAGTGAAATTCGGGGCCATTTAAAACACAAAGGCGAGGCGAAGGCCCACCCCTCCCCCACCCCCCCCCCCCCCCCCCACCGCCCCGAAGTGCCCCGGATTTTTCAAAAGGAACGCCGGCGCCTCCAAGAAGTCGCGGTGCCCGGGGCATCCGGGGTGGCGCGCTGGGGAAGCCCGGCCGTCTGGGGGTTGGGGGCCGCGCGCGGCGGGGGCCGGGGCCCCTCGGCGTCCACCCGGCCCGGCCCCTGGAGGTGTTCCCAGGTACCCGAGCCTCGCGGCGTGTTCAAGGGCTGCCTGCGAAGCTTGAAAAGGGCCCGCCGCCGGGCCGGGCGTTTTGTGTTTGCCAAACAAAGCATGAAGGGAGAGTGAGCAAAGGGGGCGGGCCGGGCGCGGCACAAAGGCCGGGGGCGGGCCGGGCCGGGGAAATACAGTTCAGTGGGCCTGAATTGAGACGCTCGGCCCCCGAGGCCCCGGGCTGGGCGAGCTCAGGGCATGAAGGCCCGGCCCCGAGCGCTCCGCCGCATTGATCCGGCCCCCGAGCGGCCGAGCGGGAGGCTGCTGAGGGGCGGGGGGCCGGCGAGCGCAGGGGAGGCGCTTTTCTTAGAAACCGAGTGCTCTCCCGGCCCGCGCGAGCTGGGGCCCTCCACGTGGAGCGTGCCCTGGAAGCCGAGGGCCGGGCGAGGAATGTCTCCCGTGGGGAGCGGCCGCGACAAAGCCCTCCTCTCTTCCTCCTCTGGCAAAGATGGAGGGGCGCCCGGGCCCCTGATCGGCCGCCCCCACTCCACCCCGCCCGCCCCCTGCATCCAGTGGGTCAGGGGATGCGGGATGCCTAGCACCGACGCGGGGGCCGGCACCGTGGATCGGAGGGACGGTGGCAAGGACGTGTGCAGACACAGGTGGCTCAGCCCGCTGGGTTTCGGCTTCCTTAGTTCTCGTCCAAGGAATCCACTGGACCGGGTGGCGTTGTCTCATTTGAACATGACGATGGGTGTTTTTATATTTTCCCTTTGTTTTGGGAGTGTTTTCTAGATCATTGAACACAGTCACAAATCATTTCTGTTATTAGGGAAACTCTCAACAAACACGGTTCACAATAGAAATGAAACAGACTAGCAGACTGAAGGGGAGAGGCTTCAGAGACACTGAGACGGTGACACCGTAATACTGATGTGAGTCTCACGCGATCCCAGTAGCCGACCGTTCTCCCACGCCCAGGTCCCATGTATCGTTCACCGCGACCACCCCATGCTTAGCACAGGACCTGTCACACGGAGTTGAATAAATACATGGCTGGATGTGGCGCTGGTGGCATCCCGTGCCACTGAGCAAATGAAGTGGCTGAGGTTCAGAGGGGCTGAGCATCGCGCTGCCAGGACTGAACTCTGCCAAATGCAAATGCGGGGCCTCCTTCTCCTACGCCCCATAGAATCCTGAAGGGCTTCTTCAAACACGGGCTATTTCATTTCACTCCTCTGTGTTCATTGCTGGACTATGAGGCCCTAGATTTCCTCTCTGAAGACACAAGGTTTTGTTTGTTTTTGTCGTAATGACACACTCGGCATCATTAAGTGTCCGTGAAGAGGCATCTTTTAGTTGCATTAGAAACGTGGTTTGCGACCACAGAGAGCCTTGGGAAACGCAGCTCTCCTAGCAGGAAGAGCCAGGCTGCTAATGAAACGGCTTTCTGGGGCGGGGTTTCTGCATTCTCTTAGGGCCGACTTAAGCATTATTGCCAAGGAAAAGCTTAGGCCGTGTCTGAACGACACTGTGATTTGTGAGTATAAACAGTTCAGATCCAAGCAAAGCGGTTCTTACCCAGAAAAAGAATTTCCCCATCCGTAGCTGCTTTCCGTGACTTTTAAATTGGGATTGATACAAAATACTTGAAACTTTGCCATGATTTGAAGTGTACTGAGGTTATCAGGCCAAGTAATTGAGTAAGAGTATACTTTTTGAGGTTAAGGCAGTACTGTTTAAGCCATTTTATGTGAAACCCTTAAAACAGGTTTGCACCATAATTTCTTGCAATTCCTTAAAAAAAGGTCTTTATGAGGATTGCTTGAAAGTAACCTTTGCCAATATTATTTTGAAACATCCGTCATAATAATGCATTTCAATCTACCACTTTATTTTTCAATTTAGTTCTTACATGTGGTTTTGTGAAATTCTTAAACCTCACTTGAAATATTTTTCTTAAAAATCCACCATGCAAATCCATCCTGATTTAACCCATCCATTTTGATGAAAAATTGTTTCAGCTTTAGTAGGAAAGAGGGCAAGAACATTTCCTTGCAATAATTTTTCCCTCACTGAAAAACCCATGAATGAAATAAGACCTCAGGATTGCCTGAGATAATTTACATACTAATTAGTAAGCACAGTGTAGTTGAGAAAGAGAGACAGAGACAGAGGCACTCAGGAAGTGAGCAGACATGGTCTCCATGACCCCCCAGCAGCGCGATGGTGATCGAGTTGCTTATCCTCCCCAGTTCTCCATTCACTCATCAGTCAAAACCCTGAGGATAGCTATTAAGAGGGTAAAATGAAAGGTGTTTGAAAAGCACCTAGCACAGTAGGTGCTCAAGAAATGCTTTTTACTACTTTCTAAGACTCACAACATCCATCACCTTCAGCCTTTAGAAAAAAGATCAGTTTGCTCACCTGTAAGATGGGAATAATGACACTTAAACAATGAAGGTAGTCGTGTATAGGACATTGATTAGGAAGAGCATAGACTCTGGGCTCAAACTGGTTTCCAACCTCAGCCCTACTACTAGCTGTGTGACTTTGGGCACTGTATTTGCTCTCTCCCCACTGCCCCACTGTACTCCCATGTAAGGAGCGGGTGGGCAGGGGCTGATTATAGCACCCGTCACCCAGGTGGTGCGAGTACTCAGTGAATGCATGCACTTGGCATAGGGCTACCTAACCTTCTTGCACACGGTTTCCTTTGGCAGTTTGTCAAAGCCTCTGGGCCCCCTTCTCAGAGTAATACTCTTAAATGCAGAAATCCAGTACTTTAGATTACAAAGGAGAAACAAGTTCTAATGAAATAAAGTTGTTGGCATTTTTAAAAACAGATTTGTGGTATATGTGCTTGCGCATACACCTCTAAATCTGAAATACATAACAGGTTTAGAGTCTGTCTTATATCTACTGCTGCTGCTGCTGCTAAGTTGCTTCAGTCGTGTCCGACTCTGTGCAACCCCATAGACGGCAGCCCACCAGACTCCCCCGTCCCTGGGATTCTCCAGGCAAGAACACTGGAGTGGGTATATCTACCGCTATTTCAAGGTAATAATGAATGGAAATGGTATTGTGAGAACTCAGTGACTGCCATGTACTGGACAAGTACCTGAGATCTTGCGGATGGTGATGAAGGCACCGGTGTGGCTAGTAGGACTTTGATTTGTTATCTACATTCATAGTGGAAGGAATGCTTGCTTTCAGTTACAGGTGAATGGAACCTGGGCATCAGATAAAGCACAAGACTGATTAACACAATAAATGTCAGCTATTACTATGTCAGAGGGGTTGTATGGATCATGTGAAATAATGAATGTGACAACCATGGCAAACATTGGGCCCATGAGACAGGGAAACTATTTCAGTTGTTTTCACCTCTGCGCCGCTATCCTGCATGAAAACAGCTGTAGACAAGATGTTAAAAAAAAAAAAAAAAGGCCTAGCTGTATTCTAATAAAACTTTATTGATAAAAACAAGTAGGTAGGATTTGGCCAGCAGGTAGGATTTGGCCCCTGGGCCATAGTTTGCTGCACCTGGCAGTAAAACATCATTCCTTGAGAAAGTGAAAGTGAAGTCGCTCAGTCATGTCTGACTCTTTGTGACCCCATGGACTGTAGCCTACAACTCTTCTGTCCATGGGATTTTCCAGGCAAGAGTACTGGAGTAGGTTGCCATTTCCTTCTCCAGGGGATCTTCCTGACCCAGGGATTGAACCCAGGTCTTCCGCCTTGCAGGCAGACACTTTACCGTCTGAGCCACCAGGGAAGTTCCTCCTTGAGAAATGTTGAATTCAATTTAAAGTGTTTCAATATATTGTGGCTTGTCAGGTATTTGGCACTGTACCCTACAGGGAAGCGTTGTGCATATCCTTTATAAAATCTTGAAATTGTTCAACAAATGATAGATAATCAGAATAAATTGAATTTTCTTGGCCTGTTACCTGCTATAATGTCTAGACTAGCTTTGTCTATGAAGACAGAGAAACATAAAGCTGACAGCAAGGATGAAATGCTGAGTAATTAGAAGCAGCAGCACTTCAATATAGGGGGAACACAAATGACATTGGAAACTATCAATGGCAATATCCTCTTGGGTTTGGAGCTTTCTCCAAGGAGCTATAACTACTGTGCAGTGGCGGCCTGCTTGGCATACTGTAGATGTCCAGTAGATAATTGTTAGTTGACTGACTCTTCCCCTTGGTCCTGATGAGTCTCTAGGGAGGAAGACAGCAAGTATATATTCCTTCTGAAATCATAGTACTTTCACTGTATAGACAGTGTTCTGGAATTTCTAGGGCTGGTGGAAAGAAAGGAAAACAAAGTAAGATGGTTTGGAGTTCATTAGAATGGAGAAGGAAATGCACTTGGTTGGTTGCTCTTCAGATGGAAAAATCTCAGGGCAACAAATGTTATTCAGCAACTACTACATGCAGAGTGCTATGGTGAAATAGAGTAGAAGGAAAAAAGATCCAGCGATGCGACTTCCCTGGTGATCCAGGGGCTAAGACTCCAGTCTCCCAACGCAAGGGGCCCCAGTTCAGTCCCTGGCCAGGGAACTAGATCCCACATGGTGCAAATAAAGATCCCACATGCTGCAGCTAAGACATGGCACAGCCAAATAGATTGATTAATTTTAAAAAAGATACAGTGGCTTTTGCTCCTCCTGCAAAGAAGTTAGGTCATACATCTATGACAGGGAAAGTGGTTGTGTTAGGAAACGAGAGATGACAATTTAGACCTAGAGATGTTAATCTTTCCAGTCTGAAGCTAGTATCTCTTGGTGTCCTTTGTTTCTGGCCCCAAGACTATCCATTTCCTTTTTTACTGTCTTGCTTAGTATCTGCCTTCAACAGAGAATAAAAGCTCCCTATGCAAAAGTCATCAAGACATTGTACATGAGAGGGCCCACAACTTTGGTGTGTATGCTCTGACCCCAAGCTAGCTTGGATACAAACACAGTGGACTAGAGACAGCTCCCAGTGTGTGACTTTAGACAGATACGCTTCATGGGGAAAAAAAGTTTCAAGACTTTAATGCAGGTCCCAATAATGGCACTTGCTTTCAGCTGTAGAAGTTCTCGCCAGGGGTTCCTGCTTTTTCAGCTTGTTGGGGTGGGACTGTCCCCCATGCATCTACCAGAGCAGCAAGGCAGAGGTGTACTCTTGTCAAGCCAGGCTACAACTCTAGAAACATTTTCTCATAGAAATCATGTTATCTGGTATCTTGAGTGTTACAGATGTCAGATTCTACCTTTTCTGTTTTTTTTTTTTTTTTTAAGCTGTAGGCATGCCCCTACACCATACAGCTGGAACCACATAAAGAAGTGGGTTGGGGAGTTCATCTCAGTCAGCCAGGCACCATTCAGTGGCTTGGTCTTGAGCCATTTCACACTCTGCACTGGTTCCCAGTCCTCCTCGCTTCTGACCTCATATTTCATTGGGTCAACTTTGCCTTACATACCTCATGTTCAGTATTGCTTCTCCAGTAAAATCCATTGGTTACCTTCTTTACTATTGTCTAAGTTTTCACTGGGAGGGGCTCAGTGAGGTTTGGGAGCAGTGCTACAGTTGTTGGTGAGAGTATCCTGGATATAGCTTCAAAGAGGCACAAACCAAGAGAGTGGTCAGAGAGGAGAAGCAAATGAGACTGAAAGTCAATAAGCCAGAGAAGAGCGTGCAAATATGTCATGAAGCGGAGCAGGCAGTGGGGAGCAGTTATTAAAAGCCAGGCTGTGTAGCCAGGGAGTAGAGGAGGCCATATTGTCACTTAGAAACCTAGACTGACAGAACCTCCTCCATCTTGTGGCTACATCATCCGGAACACGTGGCCTCTGGTTGCCATCTGTGAGGAGAGTTGCTCTCCAGCCATTAAATGATCTGGTCGAGAGTTGGCTGATATTGCTTCTGCTCATGGTCCATTGGCCTGACCTAATCACATGATCCTGCCCAACTAAAAGGAGGCTGGGAAATGAGGGGAGCACATTAATATTTGATGAACATTCATTGAGCTATCCATGAAATGAAAAGATGCTTGCTCCTTGGAAAGAAAGCTATGACAAACCTAGACACTATTAAAAAGCATAAACATCACTTTGCCAACAAAGGTCCATGTAGTCAAAGTTATGGTTTTTCCAGTAGTCATGTATGGATATGAGAGTTGGACCATAAAGAAAGCTGAACACTGAAGAATTGACGCTTTTGAACTGTGGTGTTGGAGAAGACTCTTGAGAGTCCCTTGGACTGCAAGGAGATCAAGCTAGTCAATCTTAATGGAAATCAGTCCGGACTATTTATTGGAAGGGCTGATGCTGAAGCTGAAACTCCAATACTTTGGCCACCTGATGCAAAGAGCTGACTCGTTGGAAAAGACCTTGATACTGGGAAAAATTGAGGACAGGAGGAGAAGGGGATGACAGAGGATGAGATGGTTGGATGGCATCACTGACTCAATAGACGTGAGTTTAAGCAAACTTTGAGAGATAGTGAAGGACAGGGAAGCCTGGAGTGCTGCAGCCCCTGGGGTTGCAAAGAGTCGGACATGACTTAGAGACTGAACAACAACAACAACTATTGAGCTACAGGCACTATTGAGGTGATGTCAATAGCTGCTCCAGGGCCTTGATGCTGACAGATCCCCTCCACAAATTATATTTAGTCTGGGTTTACTCCAGCCATACACTTGGGTCCAAGAAAATGAAATTTCCAACACAACAGCCCATCTATTGGCTACATATAACTTCATAGGACAGCAAACTCTGGGTTTTGAACAGTTGTTTCGCAAATAGACTTTGAAGACTTGCCTACTCTTAAGCTGGGAATGATTTTAGTGACCTCAAGCCTAGGATAGTCATGTGGTGAAATTGTACAGTGAGCAGAGAACCATGGCAACTTATTATGACCTCTTCCTTCCATGGTCCCTTTCCTAGTGAATGATACCACCATATATTCAGGTAAACAAGCTAGAAACCTTTCTGTCCTCCTCTACCACAAATCTCTCCCTCACTCACCAGGCTCATATCCCATTGGCCTCTTCTCTGTCACTTATATGCTCCAAGCTTGTTCTTGTCTCCAGGTCTTTGCATTTGTTGTTCTTTATGCCTGGCATACACTTCCGGTCTACCTCCATCTTTATTTAACTATCTCTTTCCACTGTGCACAGCATATTCTACAAAATATGAGATCACCACCATTGGCTGGTGATACAAGGCTAGTCACAGAATGTAAGCTCCAGGAGCAGGGACCACTGTGTATCCCCTGGAATATAGTAGGAGCTCAATAAATATATGCTGGAATGATGTCTAGTCATAATGAGTCACCAGGGAAGGCAATCGAAAGTGTCCCCTCTTCACTTCCATAGTCTTGGGGGTCACATGTGACATATTTAACGTCACCTTCAGATGGGTCAGTGTAATGGTGGAAGTAGTTTCATGGAATTTCTTTCCATGTTTTGCCTCATCCTCTGGGTGAAGTCAGACCCAGGAGCAGTGTTAGTGATTTTTTTGACTATGTCTACAAATCAGTAGTAAAACAAAACGCAACACACCCTAGTAACCCAATTTAAAAATGGGCTAAGCACTTGAAATAAACATTTCTTTAAAGAAGACCATGCAAATGGCCAGCAGATATATGAAAGATGTTAAATGTCACTGGTCATCAGGGGAATATAAATCAAAACCACAATGAGATACCCCCTATCAGGATGTCTCTTATTTAAAAAAGAAAAAAAGAAGAAGAAGAATTTGGAGAAACTGGAGCCCTGGTACACTGTTGGTGGAAATGCAAAGTGATACAGCCACTACAGTATGGAGTTTCCCCTCCCCCCAAAAAAATAGAACTACCAAATGATCTGGCAATCCTGCTTCTGGATATTTATCCAAAAGAATTGAAATCAGTAGCTTGAAGAGATAATAAGACTCCTATGTTCATTATAGCACCATTCAAAGTAACCAAGATGTGGAAACAGACTAAATGTCCATTGACAGATAAATGGATAAAGAAACTGTGGTATATACCAATAATGGAAGACTATTCATCTTTTAAAAAAGAAGGAAATTCTGCAATATTTGACAACATGGGTGAACATTGAGAACATTATAATAAGTGAAATGAGCCAGTCACAGAAAGACAAATACTGTAATGATTACATTTATATGAGGTATCTAAAATAGTCAAATCCATAAATCAAAGAGGTAAGTGGTATTTTCTAGCAGCTGGGAGGAGAGGGAATGGGGACTTAACTAATCAAATGGGCATGACATTTCATTCAAGCAAGATGAATAAATTCTAGAGGTCTGCTGTAAAACATTGCACCTATTGTCAACAATAATATGTTGTACCCTTAAATTTTGTTAAAATGTAGAGCTCATGTTTTCTTCCCACAATAAAATAAAATAAAAATAAATATTAAAATTAATAAAAAATGTGATCTCCTTCCTCCTATGATGGTCATAGTAATAATAACATTAATAGTAGTAATAATAATATTAGCAATCATTTATTGAGTGCATATTAAATATATACCAAGCACTTGCTAAGAGCTTTGCATGCATTGCCTCCTTTAATCTTAATAGCAGCTTGAGCTCTTTTCTCTCCTGGGCCTCAGTTTCTCCTGGAAGAAAGTGAGACACAGCCTAGTGTTTGAGGGCAGGAATCTGAGGAAGCAGCAGCCAGTTCCATTGTCAGGCTTCTAGTACTGAAGGTGGGCATTAAAAATACATCCCAAATCTAGTCAGTGCTGCCAAAAGGAAGTATACCTATTTCCTACTTACCACATTGTTGGAGTTGCTTTAAATATAATTCCTGGGAGAAATTATATTCCAGTGGGAAAGTATTAATGGATAAATTTAGGAACTACCAGTTGGGCACTTTTCATGTCCCTGGAAGGAGTTACTTATAGATGTGACAGGGGGATGAAGTCTCAAGGTCCATGGGCCTGACCAGCAGTGGGTATTAATAGATGGTCACCCTGCACTACCCTCCCTCCACAGGCTCTTTCCAAAGAGGAAGGTGTACTCAATGTGTCGTGGAAACTTCCCTCTTGAGCCAGCCTGTGTTTGCCCACCTGAGCCTTGGAGGTATTTACCTCATTGTGAGAGCTCTTATGGTCCTGTACACAAATGGAGCCCTCTTGTCTCCCAGTTTCAACATCTATGAATTAGTTTTCAAGGCACCATCCTTCGGTACTTCTAATTTGATTACTGTTCCCTTTGATTTGCCCCTTTTTTCAAAGCTTTCCCATAATCCTTATAGGAACCAAGACAATGTATACAATTTGGCAGCAAGGAATTTGGGATTTAGTAAGTCGCCTGCACGAGCCAGCAGATCTATGAATTGCCTGTGGAATTAAGATTCCCTAGCTTCATTTGGAACTGGGTGCAGCTGACCTGAATAATGAAACAGGGGGCCCAAAGTTATGAATCCCCTTCAAGCATTGCTTCATTAGAATCCCCTTACAAAAAAAGAAACGGGACTCATCTCATCAGCTCGATTTTAAGGCATCTGATTAGACCACTATTTTCTCAGCAGGTCCCTTTTCTTTAAACTGTTGACTATGGATGGCCTGCTGAATAGAATGAACTTTGGACCACTAAATTGCAGCATTATGGTTATTTAGTGTAATTTATATAAAAAAAAAAACACGAGAGAAGCCATGATCACTTACTTCTTGTTGCTAATGATATTTCCATTTATCTGAACAGGTATGGGTCTGGAATATCTATCTCATCCCAATACTCATCCTGGAACACTTCCCAATTAGAAACCCCAAAAATGTTCTTTGGAGGTACAAGCTCTATAGATGATAAATTAAAAATTAATAGCACCTGCACATGTACTTATGAACATCCACCTGTCAGGAAAGCTATGCATTTTAACTGTGTTTCCCTAATAAGTCCTTCCATTCAGTGTTTGACTTATAATTAAATGAATTTGGTAAAAGCCTAAATGGGCCTTCGTGTAATATACTCCATTAGTACATCACTATCTCTCTGTTTTGAGATATAAGGAAAGGTGTTGAAATTATGTAGTATTTACTTCATGCATTGTGATAATTAAAGTAGTGCATATAATGTACCATTCTTTTCTGGTTAGTGGGAAATCCAGTTACAACTGCATTGCAAATGTAAAAGCTGTTTTGAAACATTTGCTGCCTGAATCGATGACCTTCCAGAATATTAACTTGGAGAAGCCACAGGCTTCTCCTTTGGCTAGAATTGTTTCTCTTAAGCGTCTAGTCACTAAGAGAACAGTGTGGTGGGATAGTGAGCAAGGGCACGTGCTTTTAGGGCAAACCAGAGCTGGGACTGCATTCTAGTTCTATCAGTGATGGCCTGGTGACCTTGTGACTCTTCTGGAGCCTTGATGGCTTTATTTGGAAAACAGGGTTATTTCAAGGCTTAATGGAAAGAGCCCATATAAAGTGCATAGCTCAGTTTCTGATTCACATGGGGACAGTCAGCAAACGTTTGCACACTTTCCCTTCTTCCAAAAAAGTGAAACCCAGATCAGGACTCCACCCCACTTTACAGTATCAGTGATCATCATAGGAAATCTCAAGAAAGTTCCCAAACAAAAATAATTTTATTCAACCTTCACTTTAGAAATCAATACTAGAACATGGAAGAGGTGAGTGATAGGATGGATGAATAATCAATTCCAGCATCCCAGAATTCAAACTACAAAGGAATTTATTCTCTGGTAGAGCTTTTTTTTCAGTAATGATCTGCACTGAGACACTGGACAGCATCTTTTGGTCATAGTGACAGTAACATGGGCCTGCTCAAATAAGTAACGTTTCCCTTGGCCATTGGCTCATTGGTGAGGAATGACCAAGTTTGCCTACCTTTGTGTGGGCAGACCCACCTAACCCCACACTGACAACTATTTCAGTAAGTCTTTGTATCTTCACACTAGCAGTTAACCAAAAGTGGTCAACCTTTTTTCCATTGGTTTTTCAAAGGGACACCAATAATTCTGCTGGTGCTTGTGGTCTGAAAACTCAGGTCTTAACAGAGAAGGAGAGAGGCATGTGTGAAAGAAGGGGTGCAAGAGAGGAGGCATTTTTACACTTTATCAATACCTGATGCAGGTGCTCTATCGAGATTCTGAGGTTTAATCTCTATTTGACCACAGAGATGCTCCTTTAAAATTCTGTGTTTAAAGTGAAGTGAAGTTGGTTACAATTGATGGCTGTCCTGCATTGATTAGTCCAGTTCTCGGCACAGCCCTCTGAAACAGTTTGACTTTCTCTGTCTAGATTCTATCTTTACTCTTAATTCTTCATTCACTGCCAAGGAAGAAAATCCCTTCCAAGAGCTTTCAGTGGTGACGACTGGACGATATTGAAAGCTGAGTACGACACTTCTGGTCTGAGCTAAGCTGGTGATCACTGCTAGTAGGCTCCTCCATTTCTCTGGGCTTGTGTTTGTGTTCAGGAGACTTCTGCTGGAGTGACACAGCCAGTGTCTTCGCACTCCATCTGGTTAGTACTATGGGGCAGAAGAATGAGGCAGTCCTTTGGGGGGCGCTTCAGAGCTATGTGTTCTTTTGGACTGACCCCCGCCCACCAAGTCTTCTCAGTTTCCCCCTCTCAGTGTGTAACCTGTGCCCTTACAAGCTGGTAGTGGGTGAAGGTGAGCAGGACCCTAGCATTCTCTCCAAAATATATAAAGGACTCATACAACTCAATAGCAGAAAAACAAATAATCTGAGCATTTGAATAGACATTTTCCCCAAGAAGACATACAGATGGCCAACAAGCACATGAAAAGGTGCTCAGTACCCCTAAGCATCAGGCAAATGCAAATCAAAACCACAGTGAGATATCAATTCAAACCTCTCAGAATTACCATATGCTCCAACAATTTCAATTCTGGGTATTTATCCAAAGGAAACAAAAACACTAGCTTGAAAAAACATCTGCATTCCCATGTTCACCACAGTATTATTTATTAATATGATAGCCAAGACATGGAAGCTGCCTCAGTACCCATTGGTGGATGAATGGATAAAGAAAATGTGGTCAGGACGCATTCCCAGGTCACTGACAGTAAAATCTTTGGCAACTGGGCCACCACCTTGTATCAGAGACCGTGTGCCCCACCTATCACTCAGGATGGTATCCTCTTTCACCAGTGATGAGTTAACCAGTTCATCTTATCACTTGTTTTCAACCACTTTTCTCAATATCACTTGATGTTAGTTCAGACCCTCCAAGAGGCAGGTGCCAAGCCAAGAAGGGAAATGCAAGAGAATATGAGGGGAGAGGGGGCTTCTGTGAGGGAAAAAGGGGAGTGAGCCAGAGGAGGCAGGGAGGGCTGTCAGACAATACTGTTCTGACTTCATGAAGGGGGTAGGAGAAGATGAAGTGTTAGGTAGGAGAGTCTTAGATGTAGCCCAGTTCTAAGAGGAATTCAGCCAGGCTGTTGGGACTGCATCAGAGGGCTACCAGTCTAGCAGGAATGAGCCTGCCTTATGATCATTGCTGTGTTCACTCATTGGCCAGAGCAGTCAATGAGGTTTCCATGCAGATGGATTCTGAGCACAACAGGCGGGATGGTCCTCAGTTAGGTTCCTCCCATCCAGAGATCTGAGTTGTACATTTTTATGGCCCCTAGAATGATGGGGAAACCAGACAACATCTTGACAGGGTGATCAAAATAGATATCACCATGAGGAGCACACCAATATCATGTGACTCCAGGTATGATTGGCTGAGGAGGACACTGCAATGCTTTTCTGGCGTTCCTGCCAAAGATATACAAGTAAGTAAGTGTTAGTCGCTCAGTCGTGCCCAACTCTTTGTGACCCCATGGACTGCCGCCCACCAGGCTCCTGTGTCCATGAGATTTTCCAAGCAAGAATACTGTAGTGGGTTGCCATTTCTTTCTCCAGGGGATCTTCCCTGACCCAGGGATCGAACCTAGGTCTCCTGCACTGCAGGCAGATTCTTAACCAACTGAGCTACATGGAAAGCCCAAAGATATATAACCTTTATGTAATCATGAGGAGGGGCTTCGCAGGTGGCTCAGTGGTAAAGAACCCATCTGCCAATGTAGGAGGCACAGGTTCAATCCCTGGGTTGGGAAGATCCCCTAGAGGAGGAAATGGCAACCCACTCCAGTGTTCTTCCCTGGGAAATCCCCTGGACAGAGGAGTCTGGCAGGCTACAGTCCATGGGGTTGCAAAAGAGTCAGACATGACTTAGCGACTAAACAACAACAATCATGAAGAAACATCAACAAATCCAAATTCAGGGTCTATATGTAAAATAATGACCAGTATTCTTCAAAAATCTCAGTGTCATGAAAGACAAAGTCAGAGGAAGTGTTCTGGATGAAAGGGAACTAAGGAGGTATGACAACGGAATTCAGTAGTGACTCTGGATGGATCCTGAGCTGGAAAGGATGCTATGAAGAACATTACGGGACAATTGATGAAATGGGATTGTGGACTGTAGATTTGATAAAAGCATTGTATGGGTATTAAATTACCTGAAATTTAATTATTGTACTATGATTATATAAGAGGTTATTCTTTTGTTTGCTTTTTACTTGCGATATAGCTGATGTACAATATATATATATATATATATATGTTTCAGATGTAAAAAAAAAGAAAGAAAAAATGTGGTATATATATCCAAAGGAATATTATTGACCATAAAAAAGAAGAAAACCTTTCCATTTGCAACATGGATGGACTTTGAAGGCATTATGCTAAGTGAAACAAGTCAGACAGAGAAAGACAAATACCATATGATCTCACTTATGTGTGGAATCTTAAAACAAACAAACAAACAAACAAAATTCATGGAATAGTGAAGAGATCAGTGACTGTCAGAGGCAGAGGGTGAGCAAAATGGGTGAAGGTGATTAAAACATACAAAGTTCATTATAAAATAAATAAGTCATGGGGATGTTAATATACAGCATAGTGACCACAGTTAATAATACTGTACTGCATGTTTGAAACTTACTAAAAGAGTAGATTTTAGGATTTAATTAATTTATTTATTTTTGGCTATGCTGGGTCCTCATTGCAGGCTTTCTCTAGTTTTGGAGAACAGAGGCTCCTCTCTACTTGCAGTGTGGTGGCTTCTCACTGCGGTAGCTTCTCTTGTTGCAGACCATGGGCTCTAGAGCATGGGCTCAGTAGTTGTGGTGCACTGGCTTAGTTGCCCTGTGGCATATGAAATCATCTAGGACCAGGGATCGAACCCATGTCCCCTGCATTGGCAGGCAGATTCTTTACCACTGAACAACAAGGGAGGTCCGAGAGCTGATCTTAAAAGTTCTCATCACAAGAAAAAAAAAAACAAAAACGTGTAACTGTGTGTGTTGATGGATGTGATTGTTTTACAATGTATACAAAATTGAATCAATATATTGTACACTGGAAACTAATATAATGTTATATGTTAATCATCTTAATTTTTTCAATTAAAAGTAAATAAAAATTTGAAAAGAGAATAATGGATAAAGTAACATAATATTCTATGTCAACTATACTTCGATAAGAAATAAATACTCACCAGCATATAAACAAGTGAAGGGACATGTAAATAACACAAGATTGAAAACATTTTCACAATTATTATACTAGGTGATTAAGGGATTCAATTATACTATTTTCTGTAGTTTTGTTTGAAATTTTCCGTAATAAAATGTTTAATAAATTAAAAAATCATGCAGGCTACATTGGTTTTCATGGTTCCTGGAAAACACAAGATGTGATCTCACAGATGACCAAGTTCCAACCTGGATGATGATCCCCTTTATGCACTGAAGCATAAAAATAATTGAATCCTACAGTAGTTTGGTATAATTTTATACATTTAAAACTATAGTCCTTTTCAAAGATACCAGCATTGTAATTTTCACAAATGTAGTAAAATCAATCAAGTCCAATCACTTGAACAGGATACTTCTGGTACATTCTAAATCAACTTGAGCCCAAGGAGGGAGCCAGTCAAGTAGAAGGAAAAGTGTGGCCTGGTTACCTACCGACTTCTGATTATGGTCAAGTTATTTAATTGCTCTGGGCATCAGTTACCTCACCTACATGTGGTCTGTATCAACTGAGAGAACTTACATGAAAATTCTTCATAGAATTTATGAGAAATAAGACCTGGAAATCTAGGGGAGGTTTCACATGTCTTGAAATGTTATAGAGAAGGTATACCTCTCCCTCAGGGAAAAAGAAAAGCTGCTTTTTGCCTAACTGAGTTTAACTATATGAAAAACTTCAAGACATCACAAGGAACTTAATAATATTATTTTTAGTATAAGTTTGGATAATAAATCAAAACTAAGAGTTATCCTCTCTAAAACTCAACCAAAGGCAGTTTTGGTTGGTTTAGCAGTGAAGTGCATGAACTTGTGCCTAACTGCTTGGGTTCAGAGCCTGGCAACCACCTTTGAGCTGTCAGAGCACGGGCAAATCACATAACCTTTTCGTGTCTCAGTAGAATGAGGTTAATACCTTCTGGGTTGTTGTAAGACTTTAATGAATGGAAAGATATGAAGACGCATAGAGCCGTGCTTGGCACAGAGTAAGCACCTATAAGTGAGAGTGATGACAAAGATGATGACGTCAGTTTGGAGCTTTGTCCTTGTGTGAAAGTTCTCATTCTGCCCCAAATGAGTTCTTTCAGATTTCCTCGAAAATAGCTGTCCTTTTCTCAGAGAGGCATTGTGGCAAGACCGTGAAGAAAATGTCTCCAATGCAAAGCCATTGGTCATCAACATGACCAATGTGAGAAAAGACAAATCCGTTGTTCTGGGCATCAAGTCCCTGGAAATCTTGGAACTGACAGCATGTCTGATCAAGTGATGCCATTCAAGACATTTAGCCAAGGGTGATGCTCTAGGATGAAATTAAAAGGAAAATGACAAATAAACTATGGCAACTAATCAATACGTGGCCCAGTATGGAAGCTAACAGTCCATTTCAAGAGCAAGGTCTGGCTTTTGCAGAGCCTGCCTTTTTGTGGGCAGAACTGGGTTTTGTTATGATCATGTTGGGAATTACAAAGATTAGTGCCCTGAAATCAGCATTGCTCTATAAATATTTCTTTCTTCTGTCTTCCTTAATAGTTGGGAAATGAATTGGATAGATAGATAGGCAGTTACTGGAGTGACCCTATTTCAATACCGTACTTTAAGACATTTCTTTGAAATTAAGCTTAAACTTTAAAATAGAGACAGAGAGACAGAAAGACATTGTCAGGGCTGTATGTAGATTCCAGATTAAATATCAAAGGAAAAGTATATGCCTTTTATCTCTTGATTCATCTACCTGATAATAATCGTTACTTTATTTTAGATGTGGTTCTTAGGGCCAGTACCTCAGCCTGGTCTCCTGTTATAAGCATTAACATCCTCTTTGGCATAAAATACCCTCATTTGCACCTTTTTCTTTAAAATTGATTGAGTGGCATCAGTAACCTCCAGAAGGGATTGATAACTGTCTGCTCCTCAGAATGAATGACTGTAGATCAGGCCACCCGTCCCTTCAACAGGCACCTGTGGTGTAAGGGCTGGGGACATTGAGCACAGCTCAGGGGTTGCCAGACTAGAGCCCCTGGACCAAAGCTGGCCCAGTGCCTGATTTGGTAATTGAAGTTTTATTGGAACACAGCCATGCCCATTCACTATGTAGCTCCCTCAACTGCTTTCCCACTACAATGGCGGAGTAGTTGCAAAAGAGGCCATATGGCCCACAAAGCCTCACATATTTATTATCTAGCCCTTTACAGAAGTTTGCCAACCCTTGTACTAGCTGGTGGTTTGCGATTTAAAGCATTCTACCATGTTTAAAGTCCCTGGGCAGGAGAGGGAAATAAAGTCGGTAGATTGGCTGACTTGATTGTTTGCTTATAGTCAAACTGAGCAGATTGGGCATAACCCTGAAAGGTGAACTGGGGAATGTGTCCCTCTGAGCCTTCGCTGATTCAATCCCTCTACCTGGATCCACCTCCTCTCTTCCTTCCTGCCCATCTCCTGTGTGGCCTTCAGGATTCTACCCAAATCCAGCCTCCCGTGTGAGGGCTTCCCTCACCTCAGACCCCAGGCAAAAGGAAGCACTCTCTCCCGAAGTTTCCAGCACTCCTGGTATAGAAGTGGTCTTAGCTGGCCCATGTGGCATGGCTGGCCTTGTCTCCTCCCCGGTGAGCTGGGCAGGGGCAGCAGTCATGTAGTATTTGTTTTCACAGCACTGCTGCTGCTGCCACTAAGTCACTTCAGTCGTGTCCAACTCCTATCGACCGCATGGACTGCAGCCTACCAGGCTCCTCCATCCATGGGATTTGCCAAGCAAGAGTACTGGAGTGGGTTGCCTTTGCCTTCTCCCCTTCACAGCGCAGCCATATCCAATTCAGTCACTTGTTAGATGTAGAACTGATGTTTCCCACACCAGACACCTCATCACTTGCCTCCAGATTTCTCTTCTGTCTTACTGTCTCCAGTCTGCAGCTAGAGTGGCCTTCTCCTAAAGGAATTCAGGTCATGTCACTCCTCTGCTCCAAACCCTACACTGATCGAGACTTGGAACAAAATTAAAAGGCTGACCATAGCCTGCAGGGCCCTGCCTGACCTAATTCTCTGCCTGCATTCCCCTCCATCATCCATCTTGTCCTGCTCTTCTCCTTGTAAGCCGCCTTCCAGACCTGCTGCTTTCCTTGCTGGTCCTCAAACAGGCCAACAATACTCCTGCCTCAGGGTCTTCACATGGGCTATTTCATTTTCCTGGAACCACCATCTACTCCCAGATAGCCACAGAGCTCACTCTCTTCATTCAGTCTGGTTACTGCTCTGCTATCACCTCCTCAAAGAGGTCTTCCCTCTTTGAGGGAACAAGAGAGCCCCCCTTGTGACTCTGTGTCCCCTTAAATGTATATGTCTTCATGGCACCTCCCCCCACTTCTTGATGTTACATGGCACATCTACTTCAGGGTTTTTTTCCCTGCCTGCCTCAGGGAAGAGGGTCCCTGTCTTGTTTGCTGCTCTCTCTCCAGGGTTTGGGATACAGGCTGGCATCTAGGAGGTGCCCAATAACCATTCCTAGGATACAAATGACTGGAAGAAGTCTGGTGACTCTGACACCTGCGCCACCGTGTTTTAATCATTTCAGGGTCGTAATGTGTGCTAAACTGTACTTTTTAATGAATGAGAAAATGGGTTTTAGGAGTAGGCAGAGAGTTCAAATTCTAGCTGTACCAGGTAGCAGTTGCATGACTTCTCCAGGCCTTAAGTCCCTTCGAGTTAATAAGGAGGATAGTGATACCCACCACACAGGGTTGTTGTAAGGAATAGATGAAATAATACGTGTACTGTGAAATTTTTGATGAGGCAGGCTACAAAATGTTATGAGTGGTATAATCCCATTTTTGCAAACATGTTATTGTGTTTAGAAAAATGCCTGTGAAAGTATAGCCCAAAATGTTGACAGTGGCCGTGAATGGTGAGCTTAGGAGGGATTGTTGTTGTTGTTGTTCTGTCATCTTCTGTAGTTTTTTGTTCGTGTGTTTTTACAACTGTGTGTGTCTTGAATCATCGAAGGAAAAAAGCCATTTTAACTTTGAAAAAATCAAGATGAAAATAAGGCCGTGCCCTTCTGACTGCAACCTGCTGCCTGTCATTTTCAGTACTCCCGGGTGGGGGACAGGGTCCTGAGTGGGCTGGCAGGGGAGAGTGGGGTTCAGGCAATGACTGTGAGAACAGAATGGGAGCAGAACCAAGTTCCTCATCTTCTATAGGCCATTCTCCCTTCTTAGAGCAGGTTAGTCGGTGGGCTGGCCCTTGGCTTCCTCACCAGTGTGGGTACTGGACCTCGGAGTACAGTGGAGAGCATCCACTGAGCCTGCAGTTATGGCCAGGGGTATAGACAGAAGCTTGGGGCCGCACTGCTGGAGCCAGGAGCCTGGGAGGCTCAGATCCTACCTCACGTAAGGGATGACTTTCCTCTTTCTGAAGCTCTGTTTCCTCCCCCTCTGAAGCAGGGAGAATGCTTTAGTGTGGGCAAATGTTCTGTGAGAACTCCAGGGACTCATGTGTCCTACTTCAACCTTAGCTCTGAGCCCCTCCCCCTTGGGGGGGGACAGTCATGATGGAGGAGGGGGGAGTGGCACTCCTCTGCTGCAGCCAACTTTCCTGGGCCTTGTTTCAAGGAGGGTCAAGGGAAGCAGGGAGTGAGTCATCACCAATTCTCTTTGTGTCGCTGGAACACGTGTGGGAGGGAAGGCACGCCCTGCCTGCCCACTGCCACTCGAACAGCCACTGTGCCCCACAAGTGTGCGTGGCTGCCCACAGAGAGTGGGGAACAGAGAAGGGGGGCAAGGCTGAGCTGTCCAGGGTGAGCCAGCTGGGCACTAGCAGCTGGAGAGCCCAGTTTTTCGCAACCTTGTATGTATCTGATCCCCAGAGTCTACGGGGGTGAGTGCTGTGTCCCTCTACCACAGCCCCCTGCCTCTAGCCCAAATTGCATCTGTCCAGCCCTACAGCAGTCTGGAACTGCTCATTAAATCAAAGCAGGTTTGATTGTTGGGGATGTTGCTAACCATGAAACACAGTGGGTGCAGAGTCGGGAGGATGGCCATGTGCCCCTGTGGTCTTCACTGTTTTGAGTCATGGTAAAGAGGTTATCAGGGTGAGCGAATTTCCCATGTGTTCCTTCCTTCCAGAGCAGGGTGTTGAACCTGCAAGTGTGCTGGGCTCTTGGGACGCAGAGATGAATGCACCCGGGGCCCTGCCCTGGAGGAACAGTGACGGGCGGCACTAGGAGTGCCAGGCAGTCAGAATGCCCAGTGCTCAGAAAGTGAAAGAGAAAGTCCCTCAGGGTGTCTGACTCTTTGCGACCCCATGGACTTACTGTAAGTCCATGGAATTCTCCTGGCCAGAATACTGGAGTGGGTCAGTCAGACAGTTCAGTCCCTGAGTCCTGTCCAACTCTTTACGACCCCATGAATTGCAGCATGCTAGCCCTCCCTGTCTATTGCCAACTCCCGGAGATCACTCAAACTCATGTCCATCGAGTCAGTGATGCCACCCAGCCATCTCATCCTCTGTCGTCCCATTCTCCTCCAGCCCCCAATCCCTCCCAGCATCAGAGTCTTTTCCAATGAGTCAACTCTTCACTTCAGGTGGCCAAAGTACTGGAGTTTCAGCTTTAGCATCAGTCCTTCCAAAGAACACCCAGGACTGATCTCCTTCAGAATGGACTGGTTGGATCTCCTTGCAGTCCAAGGGACTCTCAAGAGTCTTCTCCAACACCACAGTTCAAAAGCATCAATTCTTTGGTGCTCAGCTTTCTTCACAGTCCAACTCTCACATCCATACATGACCACTGTAAAAACCATAGCCTTGACTAGATGGACCATTGTTGGCAAAGTAATGTCTCTGCTTTTTAGTATGCTATCTAGGTTGGTTATAACTTTCCTTCCAAGGAGTAAGCGTCTTTTAATTTCATGGCTGCAGTCACCATCTGTACTGATTTTGGAGCCCAAAAAATAAAGTCTGACACTGTTTCCACTGTTTCCCCATCTATTTCCCATGAAGTGATGGGACCAGATGCCATGATCTTAGTTTTCTGAATGTTGAGCTTTAAGCCCATTTTTTCACTCTCCTCTTTCACTTTCATCAACAGGCTTTTTAGTTCCTCTTCACTTTCTGCCATAAGGGTGGTGTCATCTGCATATCTGAGGTTTTGATATTTCTCCCAGCAATCTTGATTCCAGCTTGTGCTTCTTCCAGCCCAGCATTTCTCATGATGTACTCTGCATAGAAGTTAAATAAGCAGCGTGACAGTATACAGCCTTGACGTGCGCCTTTTCCTATTTGGAACCAGTCTTTTGTTCCATGTCCAGTTCTAACTGTTGCTTCCTGACATGCATATAGGTTTCTCAAGAGACAGGTCAGGTTGTCTGGTATTCCCATCTCTTTCAGAATTTTCCACAATTTGTGATTGACACAGTCAAAGGCTTTGGCATAGTCAATAAAACAGAAATGGATGTTTTTCTGGAATTCTCTTGCTTTTTCCATGATCCAGCGGATGTTGGCAATTTGATCTCTGGTTCCTCTGCCTTTCCTAAAACCAGCTTGAACATCTGGAAGTTCACAGTTCACGTACTGCTGAAGCCTGGTTTGGAGAATTTTGAGCTTTACTTTACTAGCGTGTGAGATGAGTGCAATTGTGCAGGAGTTTGAGCATTCTTTGGCATTGCCTTTCTTTGGGATTGGAATGAAAACTGACCATTTCCAGTCCTGTGGCCACTGCTGAGTTTTTCAAATTTGCTGGCATATTGAATGCAGCACTTTCACAGCATCATCTTTCAGGATTTGAAATAGCTCAACTGGAATTCCATCACCTTCACTAGCTTTGTTTGTAATGATGCTTTCTAAGGCCCACTTGACTTCCCATTCCAGGATGTCTGGCTCTAGGTGAGTGATCACACCATTGTGATTATCTGGGTCATGAAGATCTTTTTTGTACACTTCTTCTGTGTATACTTGCCACCTCTTCTTAATATCTTCTGCTTCTGTTAGGTCCATACCATTTCTGTCCTTTATCGAGCCCATCTTTGCATGAAGTGTTCCCTTGGTATCTCTAATTTTCTTGAAGAGATCTCTAGTCTTTCCCATTCTGTTGTTTTCTTCTAATTCTTTGCATTGATCGCTGAGGAAGGCTTTCTTATCTCTCCTTGATATTCTTTGGAACTCTGCATTCAGATGCTTATATCTTTCCTTATCTCCTTTGCTTTTCACTTCTCTTCATTTCACAGCTATTTGTAAGGCCTCCCCAGACAGCCATTTTGCTTTTTTGCATTTCTTTTCCATGGGGATGGTCTTGATCCCTGTCTCCTGTACAATGTCATGAACTTCCGTCCATAGTTCATCAGGCACTCTGTCTACCAGATCAAGTCCCTTAAATCTATTTCTCACTTCCACTGTATGATCATAAGGGATTTGATTTAGGTCATACCTGAATAGTCTAGTGGTTTTCCCTACTTTCTTCAATTTAAGTCTGAATTTGGCAATAAGGAGTTCATGATCTGAGCCACAGTCAGCTCCCGGTCTTGTTTTTGCTGACTGTATAGAGCTTCTCCATCTTTGGCTGCAAAGAATATAATCAGTCTGATTTCAGTGTTGACCATCTGGTGATGTCCATGTGTTGAGTCTTCTCTTGTGTTGTTGGAAGAGGGTGTTTGCTACGACCAGTGTGTTCTCTTGGCAAAACTCTATTAGCCTTTGCCCTGCTTCATTCCGTATTCCAAGGCCAAATTTGCCTGTTACTCAAGGTGTTTTTTGACTTCCTACTTTTGCATTCCAGTCCCCTATAATGAAAAGGACATCTTTTTTGGGTGTTAGTTCTAAAAGATGTTGTAGGTCTTCATAGAACTGTTCAATTTCAGCCTCTTCAGTGTTACTGGTTGGGGCATAGACTTGGATAACTGTGATATTGAATGGTTTGCCTTGGAAATGAACAGAGCTCACTCTGTCATTTTTGAGATTGCATCCAAGTACTGCATTTTGGACTCTTGTTGACCATGATGGCTACTCCATTTCTTCTAAGGGATTCCTGCCCGCAGTAGTAGATATAATGGTCATCTGAGTTAAATTCACCCATTCTAGTCCATTTTAGTTCACTGATTCCTAGAATGTTGACGTTCACTCTTGCCATCTCCTGTTTGACCACTTCCAATTTGCCTTGATTCATGGACCTGACATTCCAGGTTCCTATGCAATATTGCTCTTTATAGCATCGTACCTTGCTTCTATCACCAGTCACACCCACAACTGAGTATTGTTTTTGCTTTGGCTCCATCCCTTCATTCTTTCTGGAGTTATTTCTCCACTGATCTCCAGTAGCATATTGATATGGTACCTATCGACCTGGGGAGTTCCTCTTTCAGTATCCTACCATTTTGCCTTTTCATACTGTTCATGGCGTTCTCAAGGCAAGAATACTAAAGTGATTTGCCATTCCCTTCTCCAGTGGACCATGTTCTGTCAGACCTCTCCACCATGACCCTCCTGTCTTGGGTGGCCCCATACAGCATGGCTTAGTTTCATTGAGTTAATCAAGGCTGTGGTCCATGTGATTAGATTGACTAGTTTTCTGTGAATATGGTTTCAGTGTGTCTGCCCTCTGATGCCCTTTCGCAACACCTACCATCTTACTTGGGTTTCTCTTACCTTGGACGTGGGGTATCTCTTCACGGCTGCTCCAGCAAAGCGCAGCCACTGCTCCTTACCTTGGACGAGGGATATCTCCTCACAGCTGCCCCTCCTGACCTTGAACATGGAGTAGCTCCTCTCGGCCCTCCTGCGCCCATGCAGCCACCGCTCCTTGGACGTGGGGTAGCCTTTCCTTTCTCCACAGGATCTTCCTAACCCAGGATCGAACCTAGGTCTCCTGCGTTGCAGGTGGATTCTTTATTTTCTGAGCCACAAGGGAAAACCAAGAATACTGGAGTGAGTAGCTCAGAGGATGGTCCAAAAGGAACAGCAGTGGTACCCATCAGGTGTGAGCAGCTCTCCTCACCACTGGAGGCACCATATGGCTTCTGAAGGAAGTCAAGGAGCTTGCCCAGGGAACAGACCCTGAAACAGGTGGCCCAAGAGAAAGCACTTGGTTGTGGCAACCCGGACCTGTCTAGATGCCAGGAGGAGCCTTGTCTGTGCGAGGCAGTCAGCCAGGTGAATGCCTTCTTTGAGGCCTAGAGCAGTTAGTGTTCATCTTTTTTTACTTTGGGCATTCAAGAAAAGGACACCCTCTCTCACATCTGGCCCCAGTGTCACTTTCCAATGTCACTGCCATTATCTGCTTGCTTTCCCTAGCTTCTGTCTTGCTCTCTACCCACTTCACTACACACGCCCCATATTTTCCTGCCTCTGTGCCTTTCCAGGAGCAGTACCACCCCCCACAGGGACCTTCCTCAGGTCTGCCTTTGACCTAGTCCAATCAACTGGTGAGGGTCAAAGCGCTCCTGCAATAAACCTGAGCCCTGGGGCATGTCCACTGTCGCTATCTCCATGCCACCAGAGAGACTAGATCTTTCCTTTCCCTTTATGCCCAGGACACTTTGGGGGAGTTAGGAGACCAGACTGAGAAAAGCATACCACCTCTGTGAGCTTAGGCAAAGCTACTCACCTTTTGAGCCTTAGGTTCATCATCTCTATACTGGAAATAATAATAGCATCTGCTTAGCAGAGTTATTTTTAGGATGATATGAGACAATCCATGGAAAGCATAGTGCCTGACACATTGTAAGCACTCAATAAATTATAACTCTTTTTGTAACACCCTAGGTTGTGAGCTACGGCAGGCCAGGGAGTGTAGTTAATCTTGGTATTTCGTCTTTTCACTTTAGTGATGAGCACATGGCAAGTGCTCAATGAAGTTGGATCAGACTGTCTTGAATCCTTGCCTCGAAGATCCTGGGGCCATTCTGGGTGCTCCAGAGTTCAGGGTGCCAATCTCAGTTGCAACAATGCCCCAACAGCTTCAGACCCTACAAGGTCTACTCTTACCAAACAGCCCCTTGAGTTGGGGGTCCCCCTCGAGGGCTGAGCTGTGGTGGGTGTATATTTGAAAGAGGCTTTTTTTCAGGGGTGGAATCCTCGGTGTTACAACTAGTGGAACTAGTGGAATAGCTGGGGTATGAGAGCAGACACGTGACATGTGCAGGAGCTGGTTAAAGGCACACTCCAGACATCAAGCAGATGTGAGAGAGGAAGTGGGCCACTGAGATCTGCTGGGAACAGCCTAAGGAGCCACTAGGGAGAGGGCAGACATAGAAGGTCAACCCTAGCCTTCTGCTGAGAACCCTCAGGGATCTTGGCAAGAAACGGGGTGGGGCTAGGGCGGGTTTATTTTAAACACCACCTGAGTCTCTCTAGCGGGTCTGTATTGAGTGGGGGGAGGTAAACAGGAGAGGGACAGCCACTGCCATGGGCTGTGACTCATCACATGATTTTATTAGACTTGAACTCCCCTGGAATAGACTTTATATATTGTTCTTAGCTCTGATTCCTTCTTACTTTCCCACACTTGTTTTATCTCTGCCTCGGCTTTCTCATCCATTTTTTCCCCTCCTGTTGAAGTTGCTATACCTCTGTGAGCCACCACAAATCTTTTTTTTCTGAATGATGTACAGTATAAATAAATAATATTTTAAAAAATACACCAACCTCATTTGATGCTTACAACATTCCTTAGATATGATGTCCTTCAGAGAGTATGTGGCTTGGGCAAAATCAAAGAGCTTTTAAGTATCTTCTGACTCCAAGCCCAGTGCACTTTCCACCAGTGGTGACCTGTTGAGCCTGGACTGTGTGCCAGTGACACTGGGCAACACACTGGGGACTGGGAATTGACCTGGTGCCACACACGTTCTCTCAGGCCTGTGAGGAGTCATCTAACCATGAGGAACGTGAGGCTCACAAAGCTTAGGTGATTTGATGGACTCATACAGCAGAGCAAGTAACAGAACCTGAATTCTGCCCCAGATGGGACTCGTTTGACTCCCACTTAGCAAAATAGAGAGCTCACCAGTGAGAGTGTTAGAGGCCACATCCTGCCACCCACTCAGTCTGCCACCCTTCTAGTCCATAGTTCTGTAATAACAAAACTAAGAAAAGCTAGCAATGGTTGCCCACCTTCCAGGGGCCAGTGTGTGTGTGTTAGTCACTCAGTCATGTCTGACTCTTTGCCACTGTATGGACTGTAGCCTGTCAGGCTCCTCTGTCCATGGAATTCTCCAGGCAATAGAACTGGAGTGGGTTGCTATTGGCTTCTCCAGGGGATCTTTCCACCCCTGGGATCGAACCCAGGTCTCCCACATTGCAGCCAGATTCTTTACCATCTGAGTCACCAGGCAGGCCCTCCAGATGCCAGGTACCATGTTAAATCCTTGACTTTCATTATTTCATTTTATCCTCACAATAATCCTCTGAGGCAGGTACTCTTCTGCTCCCTTACTTCATTCCCTGTGCTGTGTAATCTCAGCCACACCCATAGCTGCAGGTAGGACCTCTCTTCCAGGGGGTGACAAGCATCTTTCCATAGCCCAGACTTCTCTGGGCACTCCAGACTAGGATTTCTGCTTGCCTACTTGACTTCTTGAATTTATTCATGTGTTCACTTGGTAAATATTTTTTGAGCACCTATTATATATTAAGCACTGTTCTAGATGCTAAGGATTTAGAAAGTAGGGACTTTCCTAGCAGTTCAGTAGTTAAGACTCTGTGCTTCCCCTGAAGGGGCCACAAGTTTGATCCATGGTTGGGGAACTAAGATCACCCATACCTTGCAGCACAACAAAAAAAAAGACAAAAATCCCTTTCTCCTGGAGCTTACATTCTGGTGGGTAAGAAAGAAAAGAAAGATATCTAGATAGTGAGAAGAGGTAAGGTAAAAAAATAAATAAATAAAACAGAAAGTGAAAGTGAAATCGCTCAGTCATGTCCAACTCTTTGCGACCCCATGGATTGTAGCCTACCACACTCCTCTGTCCATGGGATTTTCCAGGCAAAAGTACTGGAGTGGGTTGCCATTTGCTTCTCCAGAGGACCTTCCCATCCCAGGGATTGAACCTGGGTCTCCTGCATTGTAGGAAGACGCTTTACCATCTGAGTCACCAGGGAAGTCTGATATCAAATATTGGAGGGATGCTGAACTTTTAGGTCAGGGGGGAGAGCGAAGGCCTTGTTGATGATGGTGTTTGAATTGGGGAGGTAAAGGAGGTGGAGAAGGAGAGGTGGGCCTCTAAAATACCTCCAGATCAACAAGTTCAAAATCCAACCTGCCTCCTGAAAACCTAATCCTTGTCCAGTGATCTCAAGCTGAAGAAATGACCCCACCATCTATTGACTGGATGCAAGTCAGAAACATCCCTGACTCTGAACTCTCTCTCCCTTCCCCACACCCTTATCACCAGGTCTAATCCATTACCAAGTTCTGTTGCATCTGTCTCCTATTTCCTACTCATGAGGCCATGTGCTTCCCCATCTCCATTACTGCTACTGAGGTCCACGCCTACATCATCTGTTACCTGGACCAATGCAATGGCCTCCTAACTGGTGTCCCTGCTTCTGCTCTGGCCCCCATCTAATCTGTTCTCCACGCAGTACCTAGAGTTACCTTTTTCGAACTCAAATTTCAGAATGCTCTTATCTTGCTTAAAGCTTCCCATGGCATCACATAACTCTTAAGTTCTTACTGGTAGGTTAGAGGCCAAACTCATGGTCCATATGGTCTGATGCCAACCTCCTTCTCTAGTCTTGTTTCATACTGGTATTGCCTCCCCTACCACCCCAACACACACACACACACACACACACACACACACACACACACACCAGTCACACTAGCTTTATTTTAGAATCTTAAGCCAGTTGTATTCTTGCCATGATAAGGCCTTTTTACATGCTTTTCCCCTTTCCTGCAATCTCCTTCTTCACCTACCTCAAGCCATTCTGTGTCATTTATTAAAATTTACCACCCCTTCTCTGATCTGTATTAGATCAAATTCTTTTTTTTTTAATTTTATTTTATTTTTAAACTTTACAAAATTGTATTAGTTATGCCAAATATCATAATGAATCCGCCACAGGTATACATGTGTTCCCCATCCTGAACCCTCCTCCCTCCTCCCTCCCCATACCATCCCTCTGGGCTTTCCCAGTGCACTAGCCCCAAGCATCCAGTATCGTGCATCGAACCTGGACTGGCAACTCGTTTCATACATGATATTTTACATGTTTCAATGCCATTCTCCCAAATCTTCCCACCCTCTCCCTCTCCCACAGAGTCCATAAGATCAAATTCTTATTTGGATTTTCTAGATTTTCCCTTTCACACATATAATTTTGCATTGAGTTGTCTGCGTGTTTGATTTCTCTCTACGTGTCCCACTAAATAGTATCTCCATGAGGACAGAGATTCATATATTCATCATTGGATCCCCAGTGCCCACAACAGTGCTTGACATGTAAGTAAGTGCTCAACAAATGTTTATTGAGTGAACGAAAGAATGAGTGAGTGAATCACCATTTCACAGATGAGAAACTGAGGCTCACAGAGGTAAAGTGTATCATTCAAGGCAACACAGCTACTTGGTGGCAGAGCAGGGATTTGAGTCTAAATTTGTTCGATTTCATCTGCCATATTCTTTGGTATGCCTCTTCCTGCCTTTCTAAGTTTACTTTTCAAACCTCACTAATTATGTGTGAGCATATCCATGCTGTAAAAATTCAAACCATAAAGATTTCTATACAGTAAAAAGTGTAGGGGACTTCCCTGGTGGCACAGTAGATGAGAATCCACCTGCCAATGCAGGGGACACAGGTTAGATCCCTGGTCTGGAAAGATCCCACATGTTGTGGAGCAAGTAAGCCTGTGTACCACATCTACTGGGCCTGTGTGATAGAGCTGGCGAGCTGCAACTACTGAAGCCCTCATGCCTAGATCCTGTGCTTCACAACAAGAGAATTCACCGCAAGAAGAAGCCCATGTACTGCAAAGAGGAATAGGTTCTGCTCTCCACAACTAGAGAATGCCTGTGCAAAGCAATGAAGACCCAGGGTAGCCAAAAATAAATAAATACATAAATAAATAATTTGTTTAAGTGTAATTCCCTTGGCTTTGGCACTCCTGAGGCATATCACTGTTAACATTTTGTTATCTGTGTTTCCAAGGCTCATTCTGTGCTTGGACTATACACATATAGCTAGCTAGCTATATTATATACACACATCCACACAGATAGATAAACATAGTTCTATTGGGTTGTTTTTTTACATTGATGGCTCATACTAGGTATGTTCTTCTGAGGTTTCTTTTATTAAATTAACACTATGCTGTAAGATCTGTTGATGTCAGTACATCATCCTGGCACTCTCCTTTGCATATATGAAGAGATGTGGAAATAGTAAATGATGCATAAAATGCACAAGTGCCATTAAGTTATTATTTTATTATCAAAAGAGAGTCAGGTAGTAGTGATTTGCTGCAGTTCTTTATTATATGTCACTGTGCTACACTTTAGGGATCCCCAGATGAGGAAGACAGTTCTTGCTTGTATCCTGTCAGCAAAGATAAAGCTAGGAGGCTGAGACAGCAAGGCATGCTTAGGGCAACAGAAGTAGCTCTGTATTACCAGATCCTATAAGCGAAGGGCAAATGTGGGAGGGACAAGGCGTGGCACATAGGCAGGGGGCTAAATCAAGTGGGGCCTTATTTATCGTGTTAAGGAGTGGATCTTTTCTGAGGGTACAGGGAACCATGTAAGGAGTACTGGTTAGGAATACATCAGCTATAAGTAGCAGACAATTTGCTAATAATATTTTTTTCCTCAATATAACAATAAGTCTGAAGGAAGGCAGTTTCTGGCTTTGGTTCAGGTCAACAGTGCTCTTGGAGCTCAGGCTCTATCTTTTATAGTCATCATCCTGATTGTGTTCACTTTCATCTCTATGCTTATTGCTTCATAGTCTCAACATGGCCACATGGCTCTGGTATCACGTCCATGTTCAAGGAAGTTAGAAGGCAAAATGAGATTGCTCTCAGGAAAGCAAAAATTTCCCCAGAATCCCCCAGTAGATTGAAGCTTATAACTCATTGGCTAGAATTGTATGTGGCCGCCCTAACTTCAGGGAAAGCTGGAGGAATTAATATTTAGTTTTTATTACTTCTAAAGTGAGGGCACACAATGACTGGGAAAGACTGCTTTGGTCCCCAGCCCAAATGATCTGCTTCCAGTAAGATTTACTCAGGGAACTGGCAGGAACTAAGGAATCAGGCCCTTCTGCCCTGTGGTGCCATTATAATTCTTCCCAAGAGATTTTTTGGGCAACCCTGAAATGCTGGGAAATTTTTCACTCAGGCCTGAAAATGTTTGCCAAGAAAATAATGCAGGATTCCTGGTTTGCACAGAAGGAATAGGTAAAGCCCTTATTAAAGTAGGATATGGCCACTTCTACCTGGAGAATAGATCTGTCCATCAGTCTCCAAATTGGAGCTGTTGGCTTAAGCCTTGTGTGGGCAAGCCCACACTATAAGGCCATAGTTCTAAGAATCCACTCAGGAAGGATCAGATTTGAACTGCTTGAACTTAGAGAACTGCCCTGGCAGCTCCACTTCAGCTTATAGCAAATCTCTCTTGGCATTTGTATGTATGCCCTGTCTGAAAGAACTGTAATCTACTCCCAGGAAATGCCACTACCTACAAGAAAAGGAGGACCTACTGGTCACAGTCTCCATCAGGTCCCAGAAAGAAGAGTGTATTCATGCTACTGTCCTGAATCACAGACATGGCAGTAGGGACAGGGGCTTGTGTTTGTGTGGTGAGGTTTTGAAAAGTTAAGCAGGATAGAAAGTTGATCAAAAGCCAGGGGATTTCAGGCTGGGATTGTGGGCCCAGATGATCTTGTAATTCACAAGTCTATACAATTGTATGATCTTTCTCTGGAAGAAACTATATATAGATATGACAAAAAAAAAAAAAGTTGAAAGGATGTATGTTGCATAGACGCAGAAGGCCTAAGAACCCAAGCAAGAGTATTACATTAGTAACAGATGTTAATAAAAAGAAGGCTTAGAAAGCTAAAGGACCTCCTTTCTAAAGCAGAGAGCTGGGCTCTAGATAATATCAGTTGAGGCAACCCCCACCACAATCCAGGGAGCTGAATATCACTAGCTCCATTTTTTACATATGAGATCTGCCTAAGTCAGGTCATATCAATGGTGCACTGTGAAGTATGGAATTCAGTTCCATTTATTTCTGATTTTAAAGTTCATGCTCAAAGGCACCCTCACTACGCTGCACTGAACAGACTTTCCCTGGATGCCAGAAAATGATGATCTGTTTGAGAGGCTATTTTTCAGTAGAGAGAGAGAGTGACTATCTTTTATCTGCAATTTCTCATTAGTTTGGTTTTTGAAAGCCCACTTGAACGGTCTCTGCTTGTTTGTTGGTTTTTTTTCATTCGAATGCACCCTGACCTAAGTTGCAACGGATAACTTGTTGCCAGGATATGACTGTAATAGCCAGAATGGAAAGTAAGCAATAACAAAACAGCACAATCATCGAGTTCTTTGTGATGTCTGCATTTCTTTTTATTAAACCGATTATTTCTGAATCTTTTTGGGTGGCGCTAGAGATGGAGGAGAGCTATTAACAGCCAGCTATTCTTTATTTCAAATCTATTCATATTATAGTTAATTATTGCTCTACAGACATTTAACACCTAAACTACAGCCTTTTTGGTTAAATTGTTGATGACTACATGGCCAGATAAATAACAATCTTAAACAAAGATGGGCAGAATAAATTGAAAACTGACAAGTACTTTCATGACCCCACTAACATTTCAAATAATAAGAAAATTTGTGGGAAGCAATTTCTAACCCTTGACACTCCACGTGAAATATAGCTAGCTCTCTGATACTTTCTCACACAATCCCACAGTAATTAAGCCCATTCTACAGATAAAGAAATTGAAGCTCAGGGGGTGAAATGACTTGTCTCACGGAGAGGCCTTACAAATAATTGAGAAAAGAAGAGAAGAGAAAGGCAAAGGAGAAAAGGAAAGATATATCCATCTGAATGCCGAGTTCGAAAGAATAGCAAGGAGAGATAAGAAAGTCTTCCTAAGTGATCAGTGCAAAGAAATAGAGGAAAACAATAAAATGGGAAAGACTAGAGATCTCTTCAAGAAAATATGAGATATCAGGGGAACATTTCATGCAAAGATGGGCACAATAAAGGACAGAAATGGTATGGACCTAACAGAAGCAGAAGATATTAAGAAGAGGTGGCAAGTATACACAGAAGAACTGTACAAAAAGGATCTGAATGACCCTGATAACCACAATGGTGTGATCACTCACCTAGAGCCAGACAACCTGGAGTGTGAAGTCGAGCAGGCCTTAGGAAGCATCACTATGAACACTGCTAGTGGAGGTAATGGAATTCCAGTTGAGCTGTTTCAAATCCTAAAAGACTATGCTGTGAATATGCTAGCAAATTAGGAAAACTCAGCAGTGGCTACAAGATGGGAAAAGGTCAGTTTTCATTCCAATCCCAAAGAAATCCCAAAGCCCAAAGAAAGGCAATGCCGAAGAATGTGCAAACTATCACATAATTGTACTCATTTCACACACTAGCAAAGTAATGCTCAAAATTCTCCAAGCTAGGCTTTAACAGTACATGAATCGAGAACTGCCAGATGTTCAAGCTGGATGTAGAAAAGGCAGAGGAACCAGAGATCAAATTGCCAACATCCATTGGCTCATAGAAAAAGCAAAAGAATTCCAGAAAAACATCTACTTCTGCTTTATTGACAACACCAAGTCCTTTGACTGTGTGGATTACAACAAACTGTGGAAAAGTCTTAAAGAGATGGGAATACCAGACCACCTTACCTGCCTCCTGAGAAATCTGTATACAGGTCAAGAAGCAACAGTTAGAACCGGACACGGAACAATGGACTGGTTCCAAATTGGGAAAAGAGTACATGAAGGCTGTATATTGTCACCTTGCTTATTTAACTTATATGCAGAGTACATCATGCAAAATGCCGGGCTGGATGAAGCACAAGCTGGGATCAAGATTGCTGGGAGAAATATCAATAACCTCAGATACGCAGATGACACCACCCTTATGGCAGAAATTGAAGAGGAACTAGAGTGTCTTGATGAAAGAGAAAGAGGAGAGTGAAAAACCTGGCTTAAAACTCAACAGTCAAAAAATGAAGATCATGGCATCCAGTCCCATTACTTCATGGCAAATAGATGGGGAAACAGTGAGAAACTTTATTTTCTTGGGCTCCAAAATCACTGAAGATGGTGACAGCAGCCATGAAATTAAAAGATGCTTGCTCCTTGGAAGAAAAGCTATGACAAACCCAGACAGCATATTAAAAAAGCAGAGACATTACTTTGCCAACACAGGTCCGTCTAATCAAAGCTCTAGTTTTTCCAGTAGTCATCTATGGATGTGAGAGTTGGACCATAAAGAAAGCTGAGTGCCGAAGAGTTATTGCTTTTGATCTGTGTTGTTACAGAAGACTCCTGAGAATCCCTTGGCCTGCAAGGAGATCAAACTAGTCAATCCTAAAGGAAATCAGGTCTGAATATTCATTGGAAGGACTGATGCTAAAGCTGAAGCTCCGATACTTTGGTCACCTGATGCGAAGAACTGACTCATTGGGAAAGACCCTGATGCTGGGAAAGATTGAAGGCAGGAGAAGGGAACGACAGAGGAGGAGATGGTCGGATGGCATCACCGACTCAATGGAAATGAGTTTGAGTAAGCTCTGGGAGTTGGTGATGGACAGGGAAGCCTGGTGTGCTACATACAGTCCATGGGGTCGCAAAGAGTTGGACATAACTGAGCGACTGAACTTAACTGAAGGGCACACAAAGAATGAGTGGTAGAACCATGATTTGAACTTAAGTCTGTACAGTCCTCATATGTGTGATCATTTTGGCTCAGCTCTAAGAATGGGTAAGACTTAGATGTGAATTTCAATCTTAATAAGTAAACAGAAAAACTGCATCTGAACATTTCTATTAATGAACTCGACCTATTGATCTTTATAGAGCACGTCACCCAACAACCATTAACTACAGATTTTTTTTTTTTTCAGGTACACATGAAACATGAACCAGGGTGGACAAATTTGGAACCATAAAATGAATCTCAATACATTTATAAAGATTCAAGTCATACAAAGTCTGCTCTTTGACCACAGAGAATTAAATAAAAAAATCAATGATGGAGTGACTTCCCTGGTGGTCCAGTAGTTAAGAATCTGCCTGCCAATGCAGGGGTCGCAGGTTTGATCCCTGGCCTGGGAAAATCCCACATGCTTCAGGGCAACTAAGTGCAAGAGCCACAGCTACTGAGCCTGCATGCTCTGGAGCCTGTGAGCAACAACAAGAGAAGCCACTGCAATGAGAAGCCTGTGCACCACAACTAGAGAGTAGCCCCTGCTTGCTACAACTAGAGAAAACCTGTGCACAGCAACAAAGACCCAGCACAACCAGAAATAAATAAAATTTTAAAACTTTAAAAAACTAAAATAAACATCAATGATGGAAAGATCTCCAGAAATTCTCTAAATATTTAAACAGCAAATAATATTTTTAATGAGCTGTGGGTTAAAGAAAATTCAAAAGTAAAATTAGGAAGTAATTTGCTGCTAAGTCACTTCGGTCGTGTCCGACTCTGTGTGACCCCATAGACCAGGCTCCCCTGTCCCTGGGATTCTCCAGGCAAGAACACTGGAGTGGGTTGCCATTTCCTTCTCCAATGCATGAAAGTGAAGAGTGAAAGTGAAGTCACTCAGTCGTGTCCGACCCTCAGCGACCCCATGGACTGCAGCCTACCAGGTTCCTCCGTCCATGGGATTTTCCAGGCAGGAATACTGGAGTGGGGTGCCATTGCCTTCTCCGAGGAAGTAATTTGAATTGAATGCAAATGAAAACACAACATATCAAAATTTGTGGAAAGCTGCTAAGAAAGTAGTCCTGGGGGAGATTTATAGCTCTAAATGCCTATATTAAAAAAGTCTCAAATCCATGGCCTCAGCTATATGATATCACTTATTTGTGGAATCTAAAATATAATACAAGTGAATCTATATACAAAACAGAAACAGACTCACAGATATAGAAAACAAACTTGAGATTACCAAAGGGGAGAAGAAGTGGGAAGGCAGAAATAATTATCTTGTAGTAACCTATAATGGAATATAATTTGCAAAAATATTGAGTCACTATGCTGCACACCTGAAACTAACACAATAATGTAAATCAACTGTACTTCCAATTCAAAAAAGCTGCAGTCATCATGCCAGTATGATGTTGGCAGAGGCATGGATACATTGATCAATAGAACAGATAGAGAATCCAGAAATGGACTCAAACAAATAAGCCTAAGTTATTTTTGACAAAGGTACAAAAGCAATTCAACAAAAACCATTTTCAACAAATGATGTTGAAGTAATGGGACATCCATTGACAAAAAAATTAAATCTCCCTTAGCCTCACAGAACATTATGCTGGCATTAATGCAAATGAATCACAAGCTTAATTGTAAAACTTTTAGAAGCACAGTAGAAAATCTTTCGAATCTAGAGTTTGATGAAGAGTTTTAGCCTTGATAACTAAAGCAAAACCTGTACAACGAAAAATTGATAAATTGAACCCCATCAAAACCAATAAGTTCTGCTTTGAGAAAGACCCAGTTTAGAAGATGAAATGACAAGCTACAGACTCAGAGAAGCTATTTGCAAACCAGATATCTGACAAAGGACTACTATGTAGAACTCTCAAAACTCAACAGCAAAATAATAGCAATGACAGTAATAAAAAATATCCAACTAGAAAATGGACAGTTATGGAGTCAGAATTCAACTGTGCTCAGTGGCTGCTGATAAGAAACTAAGTAACATGAGTGTTAGTCACTCAGTCATGTCCGATTCTTTGAAACCCCATGGACTGTAGCCCACCAGGCTCCTCCGTCCATGGGATTTTCCAGGCAAGAATACTGGAGTGGGTTTCCATTTCCTTCTCCAAGCAACATGAGGGAAAATGACTTTTTTAGTTTCCTTACTTCTCTAATGAGAAGGACCTCTGGCTGTCTGCTAAGCTTTTCCTGGTCATTTGTATTTCTTTCTGTCAACGTATGGGTAGATGTCCAGGGCCAATTTGGGGGTCAGTAAACATCCTTAATTGAGAAAAAGTATGCAAAGAAAGAAGTTGAAAACAAAACCAGAGAATTTAACACCACTTTTCACTTCTGCTAAGATGAAGATCTGGGCCAAGTGTTTTAATTCTTTTAATTTCCACTAGATAACATTATCTGGAGAAGGCAATGGCACCCCACTCCAGTACTCTTGCCTGGAAAATCCCATGGACGGAGGAGCCTGGTAGGCTGCAGTCCATGGGTTCGCTAGGAGTCGGACACAACTGAGCGACTTCACTTGCACTTTTCACTTTCATGCATTGGAGAAGGAAATGGCAACCCACTCCAGTGTTCTTGCCTGGAGAATCCCAGGGACAGGGGAGCCTGGTGGGCTGCCGTCTATGGGGTTGCACAGAGTCGGACATGACTGAAGTGACTTAGCAGCAGCAGCAGCAGATAACATTATCATGTTATATGGATTATATTAGTCATAATATGCTGCTGCTGCTGCTAAGTCGCTTCAGTTGTGTCCGACTCTGTGCAACCCCATAGATGGCAGCCCACCAGGCTCCCCTGTCCCTGGGATTCTCCAGGCAAGAACACTGGAGTGGGTTGCCATTTCCTTCTCCAATGCATGAAAGTGAAAAGTGCAAGTGAAGTCACTCAGTCGTGTCCGACTCCTAGCGACCCCATGGGCTGCAGCCTACCAGGCTCCTCCGTCCATGGGATTTGCCAGACAAGAGTACTGGAGTGGGGTGCCATTGCCTTCTCCAATCATAATATAAAGGTATGTAAATGATAACCACAGATTTGAAGCAAAAGTTATAATTCACTGTCTGTCAAATGCAAATGTACTTATGGGCATAGTGAGCGTTTGAACTCAGGATCAAAGTTATATATGCTATTATATTTCTATACATATTGTGGTGTTTCTTGAGTACCCGCTATGCATACATATTTAAGTTTAAAATACATTAAAAAATTTTTAGGAGTTAATTTTCATGAGTGAGTAAATATATCTCAAAATGAATTCTGAAGACTGTTTAGTGTTTTCCCAAAGAAAGGAAGGAAAAAGAAAGTGGCGCTTCTTACTCTAGATGAAGTATCAGTATTCCTTAGCAGAGTTCGCTTCAGTCGTCAACAAAGATATATATTTATTTTTAAATTAATTTTTAGCACTGTATGGAGGCAAGAACTCTGAGCTGGCAGTTAAAAGCCCTAAATTGTCGTGCACATTCCACCACCAACTCCTGGTGTAGCCTTGATGAAATCCCTTTCCTTGCTGGGACTGTATTTCCCACGTAAGAGGAAGGGTTTCGACTAGAATATGACATCTCTGGCCCTTCTATAGAATCCTGTGAATGTGTGTGTGTGTGTTATTTATCTACTTTGGGAAATTAAATGCTTTATCGCTCAGAGAATATAAGCCAAACAGTTACATATAATCTCAGCATGGCTAAAGAAGCGTTCTTTCCTATATGTTGAGATACAAGTAAAAGAAAAGACTGAATAAATTCCATGGTCAATTACATGGTCAGTGAATCACAAGAGTAGAGGCTCTCAGAATTTGGCAGCTACTGTTAGATTCAAAAGATGTGCTGAGAAGCAACGGTTTTAGCAAGTAGTTTCCCTATTTATTCGAGCCTGGAGGCTGTTGCTAATATTTGGGACCAAGAATATTGTAGATTGTTCCATTTAACAGCCCCTCTGAAGATCAGATTCTGGGCTTTCATGGACTTGCCAGATTTTAAAATCATAATCTATGACATGCGGCCATGCCTGTTATGATTTCAATCTGGCCCTGAGTTATTAAACAGGCCAGTGGCTCTGAACTAGGTGGGGAGTTGTGGCTTAGAGGCAACACAGCTGGCAGGATTATTCTTATTCTTCTCTTATTTTCTAGTAGCTCTCTAGGATCTAGGTCTGTGTAAGAATTTGATTCTTTCCTTCCTTCTAGAATCCTTCCTGAAGAGAACTTCCATGAGAATCTGCGTAGCCCTCACTCTCCCTGTCACTTCTCCAACACGATTCCTCTGGGTGAGTGTTTGAACTGAAATCCTTGGGCCTGGGGCCTAAGAGTCCAGTGTGGTGGTCCCTTGACTTCAGTGCAGGTGGAGAGTTTGGTATGGATATGGGAAGGATGGGGTTTCCCTGGTAGCTCAGCTGGTAAAGAATCTGCCTGCAATGCAGGAGATCCCTGTTCAACTTCTAGGTGGGGAAGATCCCTGGGAGAAGGGATCAGCTACGCACTCCAGTATTCTTGGGCTTTCCTAGTGGCTCAGATTGTATAGAATCCATCTGCAATGCGGGAGACCTAAGTTTGATCCCTGGGTTGGGAAGATCCCCTGGAGGAGAGCATGACAACCCACTCCAGTATTCTTGCCTGGAGAATCCCATAGACAGAGCAGCTTGGAAGGCTACAGTTCATGGAGTCACAAACAGTCAGACTGAGTGACTAAGCACAGCACAGCACAGCGTGGGAAGGATGGCGTCCTGGTGACATGCCAGGAATTGAATGGGTCCAGAGGCAGCTTACACACATACACAAACTTAAAAGGTGAATCTGATTAGAAGTCAGTGTCTCCTTCACTCCATTGTCAAAATAAGATAAATCAAGATATAAATAGATACTTCTTACCCAGGGGCCAGAAATAGTTTTTCCCCCCCTATTTTTGTTTTTTTGGTTGTGAATCACTTGGGATCTTCGCTCCCCAACCAGGGATTGAACCCACACACTCTGCATTGAAAAGCAGAGTTTGGACCACCAGGAAAGTTCCAGAATTAACTTTCTTTAATTTTTTGATTCTAAGTGGCAATCTCAGTGTAATATGTATATGCGTGTATGCATGTATATGTATAAACGTATACATGCATGGATGTGTGCTCAGTCGCTTCAGTCATGCCTGACTCTGAGACCCTATGGACTGTAGTCTGCCAGCTCTTCTGTCCACGGGATTCTCTAGGCAGGAATATTGGAGTGGGTTGCCATGCCCTGCTTCAAGGGATCTTCCCGAACCAAGGATCAACCGAAGTCTCCTATGTCTCCTGCATTGGCAGGCAGAGTCTTTACTGCTGAATCACCAGGGAAGCCCACAAATGGATACATGTTATGATAAATATGTATCGTTTACATATGATATATATATAGTTGGGCAAAGCTACCTCCACAGAATAACAGCTGGGAAGGCTATGTTGCATGACAGAAGCAGGACCTGACAGTGAAAGCTGGACTGAGTAGCTAAATTAATGAATGTGAAGTTGAAGGTGAGTCAACAGTGCAATAAGCACGTCCGTGGACTTCTGGTTGGGCGAAATTTGCTCTCTGAGTGGGGAAGTGAGTGCTGCTACCCTGGGCTGTCGGATAGAGAAATACATATTGCAAAATTTTCTGATGAGAGTTCTAAGGTGTTCCTTAGGGCCTTCCAAATGAGAAAAAGTTGAGAGGAGAGTGAGTGGCCTGGAGATAAACAGCCTTGGTGCACAGGGCTGCCCCAGAACACATGGGGAGTGACCTCGGTAAGGCCCAACCAGGAGGAGTGGATGAAAGGTGCAGTATAGAACAGTAAGAGCTTTCCAAAGAGAAGACAGCTTGCCCCACATGATAGCAATCCGTTCATCCCTGGAGGTATTCAAGCTGGCCATCCATTTGGCTGGGATGCTGAAGAGGAGATTCAAATATCACATGCACGGGGCCCTAAGATCCATGGCACATGGCACATGACACATGACACTCTTCAACATGTGGAAAGAGTAGAGTGTTTGGTCCAGGGCACTGTACACAGCTCTGTAGATGTGTAGATATATAGTCATATATCTCCAGCAAGAGGTTCAGTAAAAAATGTGGAAAACTTGTACAGTGTACATCTTTTTCTCCAAAGGACACAGAGACATCCTGTGACAATCTCAGATCCAAAGAAGACAGAGTGATCCTGAGTGAAGTCCACATGGTCAGCATTTCATTAGCAAGCATGATCCCAAATGATGCCTTCTTGAGAGTGGCTTACCTCCTTGTCAACTGTGCCCTTCCATAGTCTAGGCCCTTTCATCCTCCCCGGATGAACTGCAGTTGAAGAAAGTGACCAAAAGTTGATTGAAACTTACTGTTGACAAGAATGTTCTTCTGCGTGGCTGAGTTGGGGGTCAGACATCTGAGAGTTGAAACATCAGGAACTAGGGTGAGTGAACAAGTTCCTCCTGGGAAGTCGTCTTTGAACCTCATTTGTCCGTGAGAAATGGCCATCGAAGACTTGCTGCCATTCTGTGTCTTGTCCTGCAAACTGGTACCTGCTCCATACATGGTAGTGCTAGCTCTCTCACCAGTAGAAACAGTCTTTGGACAGAAATAGTCATTTATGCTGGTGACAGGTGATGTTTAATTTCTGGGGATGGCTTTTTAAATTTTTCTATTACTCTAGGAATTTTCTTTTCCCATCTCTTCCATCCTTTTTCATTACAAATAATTTTTTTCAGTGGACATGTCTTTAGAGTAAAGACAGAATGCTTTGTAAAATGGTGAAATTGGGTTCTTTCAGACAAGGGTGACACGTAGCATTTTTTTCTTATAGTTGAGAAACAATAGTAGATCTTTTGGGACTTAAGCTGGAATTAGTCTTATCAGTCTCTATTTTTGGTTTATTTTTTCACCCTGTCAGTTTAACTCTGTCTTAAAGGCACAAATAGCAAGGGGTATAACAACATCTGGAATATGGTAGAAGGTGGGCTGAAAAAGATGATTCTTCATTCTGTAGCAGTATCACTTTATGAGTGGGCCAACCACCATGGCTCTCAGACACTGTTAGACCTATGAGGAGCTTGTAAGAACATCTAGTCCAACCCCTCACTTTCCTGACAGCTTTTCAGCCTCCCCTTGCCATTGTTCCCTACATCTGGGCAAGCTGATGAGAAAGCTTGGGTGTCCTAACCTTTAGTGCCCAGCAGGAAATTCAAATCACACAGGCTCTGTACACCTGTGGGAACCCTCACCTCTGCCAACCCCCTAATCAGAGGTAAAACCGCTTCTTTCCCTGCTTTCCCAAGCCATGTTTGGACCAGCTTGGGAACCCTGCCCTGCTTTCCCTAGAAAAACCCCATTATGTAATTAATAACACTTTTCACACCCTCTGTGTGTGTGTTCAGCAGCATCAGTCTTGACATTGGGACTAAACTTTGGGTTAGATGACCACAGCACAACTCTGAGGTGTCTGCTGTTATCATCAGCATGTTACTGATGAGGAAACTGAGGAACAGGGAGGTCAAAGTCATGCACAGGGACTGTAAAAAGCTTATACAATTACAGAAAGCACTCCTGAAAATAAACACACTGCTGAGATTTTCATTCCGACCTGCCTAAGAATGTTCTATATCCAGAGTGTGCAGTTGAAATGTATTAATAAGCAAAGGTTCTGAGATGAATCTTTGACTTCTGGTTAAAGTTCCTACCCAAGATTATACAGCTAGTAAGTGATGGAGCTGGGATCGAATCCCAGGCTCTGGGGCTCTGGAATCTACATTCTGAACATCTCAGAAAGGGACTTCCTAGATGGTCCAGAAGTTAAGACTCCATGCTTCCATTGCAGAGGACACAAGTTTGATTCCTGGTTGGGGAACTAAGATCCCACATGCCACATGGCATGGCCAAAAAAACCCAAACAACAACAACAACAAAGTAAACAAATTTAACATCTGCCTGATAATAAAGCCTGTGCAGCAGTAGAATAAACCCAGGTTTGATGAAGCTTGTGGAAAGGCTATGTATAGAATAATCCTCATGCTATATACCAGACACTATGCTAAGTTCTTTACTGAATCTTTTTACAACTCTGTAAAGTCAATGCAATTATTATTCCCATTTTACAGATAAGGAAATTGGAAGCTCAGAGAGGTTAAGAAACATGCCCGAGGCCACACAGCTAATAAGTGGAGTAGCTGGCTTGAGAAGCTCCATGAGTTGCTATATTAGAAGCTGTATGGTCTAATATTCATTTAGAATGTGGATATTTTGGTTCTTAGGTCTATAATAATAAAGGTCAGATTTTCTATGTATTGAATGATAAGCCCTTTATATGCATTATCTTAGTTAAACTTAATACTATAACATAAGTACTGCTTTATCTCCATTTTACAGATGAGTCACTTGAGTCTCAGAGAAGTTAGCACATTTTTGAGGAGAGTTTTACTAATGTAGGGACCTAGAGAGGAGCTGAGCTCTGAAGTCTGTCTGATTAGAACAACCAAGCTCTGGAAGACTTAACTGGTTGGATTTGTAGTTTGAGTCTCAGTTCTCTCCTCCGCTGACTGAAAGTACACAATCTCCAGCAAGGACCCAGCCATATCTTTAGGATTTTAAAACAGAACCAGCTGCCCTGCCCCGGCCCTCCCCCCATCAGCACCTCTTGAGCTGTTGCAGCGTATTCCTGTTCAGCACCTCCTGTCAGATGCCTCGTTCTTGCTGATGTCGGGGACTGGACTGTCACTGGACTGGCCCTGGCTGCTGTGGCTACTCAGGCAGCACATGCTGGAAGTCCCTGTTATCTCTGGGACTGCTCTTTCTGGTATGTTAAGGATTTATTCAGTCGAAAAGGAAGAAGGAACCGAGAACCTTCTGTGGCCAGTATGTGTATTTCTCCTTGTGCGTATCCTGGCATTGGTATCTCTGGACATGGAAATCCACATACCCAGCCAGGGGAGTGTTGAGTGAACCCGCAGAAAATGGAGAAGAATGCAACACTGGGAGAGGCCCAGGCGTGATCCTTTGTTGTTGTTTAGTCACTAAATCATGTCCAACTCTTTGCAACCACATGGACTGTAGCCACCAGGCTCCTCTGTCCATGGGATTCTCTAAGCAAGAATACTGGAGTGGGTTGCCATTCCCTTCTCCAGGGGATCTTCCTGACCCAGGGATGGAACCCAGGTCTCCCTCATTTCAGGCAGAGTCTTTACCATCTGAGCCACCGGGGAAGACCAGCGTGGTCCTGTGCTGTGCTGTGCTTAGTCACTCAGTCATGTCTGACTCTTTGCGACCCCGTGGACTGTAGCCTGCCAGACTCCTCTGTCCATTGGGATTCTTCAGTCAAGAATGCTGGAGTGGGTTGCTATGCCTCCCTCCAAGGGATCTTCCCAACCCAGGGATCAAACCCAGCTCTCCCACATTGCAGCAGGATTCTTCATCTCCTGAGCCACCAGGGAAGCCCCAGTGTGGTCCTAGGGACCCATAAACTGCCACCAAGTCAGCCCTGCCACTAAAAAACTGAAAGCATGCAACTGCCTCAAATTTATTTACTCAAGATTAGGATTTGATTCTAACTCTCTTCCTATAAAGAAAGTTCATATTCACAGAAGCTTGAGACGGCCCTAAGACATATGTGGACCCAAAGACAGATGGAGAAACATTACCTACAGTTATTATTAAACATCTTCAGAGAATTGGAGTTTTTGGGTGGCAGCAGGGAGCCTGAAATAGTGAAGGTACTTGGGAGAAGTAGAAATGCCCTCGAGTTGAAGTGAGCAGGTCTGGCTAAGCAAGTTGGTTATTCCAGCTCTTCTTGGCCTTGGACAAGGCCTCTCCTTTCCCTTCTCAGGCCCTTTGAGTCTTTCCTCATTTGAACTTCAGTGCTATATGCTCTTTCTTTTTCTTTTTTTCTTTTTAAAAGTGCTTACAGCTCTAGCGTTATCTGATTTCATTGAAGAAAATGACAAGCCTTCATCAAGTGCCCATCGTATGTGCCTGTCACTGTGCAAGTTCCTCAAGTAAAGCTACAGCCAAAGGGCTTGGGGACCACAAAGACAGGGAGAGTCAGGGCAGACATGTCAGAAGAGGCACCTCTGAAGCTGCGCTGAGGAGGATGAGTGGCAGAAAACAAGAGCAGGCAGCGAGAGGCCCACACGCTCTTCTGAATCACCTGAAATTGTGAAAGAGTCAAAAGGAACCTGGCTCATTTCGGGAACCTGGGAGCCACGAGAAGTTGGGTATTTCTGCTGGGATGTGCGTGGTGGTAAGGAATGAGCCTATGGAGCTAAGAAGCCAAGAACAGATCATGGAGGGCCTCAAATGGCTGCTCAAGGAGTTTAGGCTTTGTCCTATGGCAGCACAGGTTGCCAACAGGGGTTCTTTTGAAGTGAGATTGCAGAATCAGATGGCTTTTGTGGGACTGTCACCCAAGACTCAGTGGGGAGGATGATCTAGCACAGGAGACCCTACAGGCCTGGAGAGGAGTTAGGATGCTCATTCACAAGGGAGAGTCCAGACAAAGGACAATGGCCCTCTGGTGGATGAAGCTGTCCACCTCCTGATACTCAGGTCCTGTGGAATCCCTCCCCTTGGTTGCAGGCTGGCCCTAGTGAGACAAATTACGACAGTACAGCAAAGATGATGGATATTGCTTCCAAGATCAGATTACAGAAAGACTGTGACTTCTGAAGCCAGTTGCCATGTGGTGAACTGTACTATGGAGGGGCCCAGATGGCAAATCACTGATGTCTGTGGTCAAAGCCAGTGGGGACTGAGGCTGGTGTGCAGCCACTTGAGTGAACTGGGAAGCAGAGTTTCTGAGGCAGGCCAACAACAGCCATGTCAGTGATGCTGGAAGCACATCCTTCCCCACTGGAGTCTGGAGCCAGCTCTCCTCCCAACCACTACCTTGACTGCAGCCTGTGAGAAACCTGGAACCCACTAAGCCGGGCCTGGATTCCTGGCCACAGAAATGGTGAGTAGTTACTATCTGTTGTTTTATACTGCTAACATTTGGGGTTATTTCTTACACAGCAACGGATAAGTAACACCAAGCTCCAACTAAGGCAATGAGAAAAAAGAACAGATGGATTCCGGAACTGGTTGGAAATTAGTGTGTGAGCGGGAAAGAAATGTCTAGGCAGACAGGGGTGCTGTTTAATCGAGATGGAAAATAGAGAAGTGCTGGTTTGGGGAGGATAATGATGAGTTAGTTTGGTCCAGTCAAAATTTGGCGGACTGTAGGACAGTACTTGGAAAAGGCAATGGCACCCCACTCCAGTACTCTTGCCTGGAAAATCCCATGGACAGAGGAGCCTGGTAGGCTGCAGTCCATGGCGTCGCTGAATCGGACACGACTGAGTGACTTCACTTTCACTTTTCACTTTCATGCATTGGAGAAGGAAATGGCAACCCACTCCAGTGTTCTTGCCTGGAGAATCCCAGGGACGGGGGAGCCTGGTGGGCTGCCGTCTATGGGGTTGCATAGAGTCAGACACGACTGAAGCGACTTAGCAGCAACAGCAGCAGCAGGACAGTACTACAGTCAAGAGGCAGTTGGGACCAAAGATCTGAGGCTCAGTAAAACCATACAGACTGAACTTTTGGGAAGACCAATGGAGAGGTGACTCTTAAACGTGCAGAGACCAAGGCCAGGACCCTAGAGATGTTCAGCAGTTAAAAGACTGTCCTGTATCATCAGAAAACTATTGGTGATTGTGTATGTGTTTGTCTATGTATATCTTCTCCCAAGCAGTTGCCTCTCATTCTAAAATACTTTTCCAGGTTTCAAACATGGCAGACTGCATGGACCGGCAACAAACTACCAACACCATAGAAGAGCCCCTGGATCGTCTCAGGCTCAGCCTGGATGAGAGAATCTATGTGAAAATGAGAAACAACAGAGAACTTTGAGGCAGGTTACATGCTTACAATCAATATTTAAGCACAATATTGGGAAATACGGAAGAAACTGTGCAACTATAGAAAGTGAAGGAGAAGCATTTCAAGAGATATATAAATCAACAAAATGGAATATTCTGATGCTCTTTGTCTGGAGAGATGGTGTTGTGCTAGTGGTCCCACCATTTACAGTTGACTGAAACAAAGAATTTATCCAGGGTGGAAAGCAGGAGATTTTGTATGACTGCCGCTTTAAATATAGAAGATATTCAAAAGAGAAACTGTCAAAAAAAAAAAAAAAAAAAGAGAGAGAGAGAAACTATCTACATTTTTATACTAAGGAATAATCAAGAATTCTTCCACTCCTGAAATAAATTGATTTGCAGATAACTCACAAATTCTTAGCCTAAATGGCATTTTTACTTTTTCTCCACCCCTTCCAATAAACGTGATCACCAAGATGCAGAAAAATAAAATAAAATACTTCCCCTTCACTTTGCTGCCATATTTGCAACCCAGTTTCACCTCACTAAAGATTCCAAATGTCCGTGACTCCTTCCACCTTTCAGGTGTACCTGAGACTCTCCAAATGGGACAAGCTCCAGTTGAGAGACTGCTATGCACATCTGCTGTTGATTTCCGTTGCTTGTAATTATTGTCAACATCTCTAGAGTTTATATGTTGTTTACACACTCAGCCTAATTTATTCTTTGCAAAGAAATCATATAAAGCAACATAGCAGGAGAGCTTGTTACAGGAAGAAATATAGTACATGGAGCGTCTAGGAGATGTCAAGTTGACCCAGAGATCTTTTTCAGGGGGTGGAGGTGGTGAGAGTGTTTCCAGCTAACCTGCAGAATGTAAACAGAGCCTGCAGACAGACTGAAAGACAGCTCTATCAGCTCTGCTGGAGGTGTTGACACTACTATCCTACCCAGGGTGTGAGCACAGAAGCTTGTTACCATTCCAATTTTGCTGAGCTGCTTGGGGCTTTTGACATTACAGATATCCCGTTCCTGCACTGAGAGGCTCGTACAAGATTCTTAAAGGTAGAAGGCACCTTGGAGGTCGCTTTACAATAGAGTGCACAGGCTAATTCTGAGTGTTTCAAACTGTGTGCTTGGAAATAATCCATGGTATTTCAATTGAGCAATTAATAAAGCAGTGAACAGAGAGAATTCTTTTAGCAATATTAGTAGATGGAATTGGCTTTTATTACCATACAAACCAAAATTAAATTTGATGGAGCAATAAAATGAGAACACCAGACTGAGGACTCTTCCTGTTCTAACAGCTTTGGTTAGGAGAGTACATTTGACTTTGACGTCGCACCTGGTGTTTATGGCAGCCTCTAGGACTGGACATGCTGCCTACCAAACACCTCTCCTATTGTCATCCACCAGAACATTTTGTTTTTGTTGTTTTAAACAGTTGCTTTGTTGAGACATAATTCAATACTATAAAACTCATCTGGGCAAAATGTACAATTCAGTGGTTTTTAGTATATTCAGAGTTGTGCACCCATCATCACAATTGATTTTAGAACGTCTTCATCATGCCAAAATGAAGCCCTGTGCCCATTAACAGTCACTCCCCAGTTCTTCTCAATCCCTCCTGACCTTGTGGTTGTTCAGTTGCTCAATCATGTGTGACTCTTTGCAACCCCATGGACTCAGCATGCCAGGCTTTCCTGTCCTTCATCATCTCCCAGAGCTTGCTCAAACTCATGTCCATCGAGTCAGTGATGCCATCCAACCATCTCATCCTCTGTCCTCCCCTTCTCCTCCTGTCCTCAATCTTTCCCAGCATCAGGGTCTTTTCCAATGAGTCAGCTCTTCACATCAGGTAGCCAAAAAGTATTGGAGCTTTAGCTTTAGCCCTTCCAATGAATATTCAGGGTTGATTTCCTTTAGGATTGACTGGTTTGATCTCCTTGCTGTTCAAGGGACTCTCAAGAGTCTTCTCCAACACCACAGTTCGCCCTAGGCAGTCCATAGTCTTCTTTCTTTCTCTATGGTTGTGCCTATTCTGGATATTCACATAAATGGAGTCATACAATGTGTAGTTTTTCTTGACTGGCCTTTTTCAGTTAGCATAATGTTTTCAGGGTTCATCCATGTGGTAGTATGTATCAATACTTCATTTCTTTTTTAAAAATGAACTTCACTTTTTTTAATTTTATTTTATTTTTAAACTTTACATAATTGTATTTAGAACAGTTTTAGATTTACAGAAAAATTAAGGCTGTAGTAGAGACTCTCCATATACTGCCGTACCCAGTTTCCTCAATTATTACCACCTTGCAATAGGATGGTACATGCTTGACATTGATGAACCAACAATGATACATTATTACTAAATAAACCCATGCTTTTATTAAGATTTCTTCAGTTTTTCCCTAAAGTCATCTGAGTGTTTCAGGATCCTATCCAGAATACCATATTACATTTATATTACTTTGAATCATCATATATTATGTTGAATCGTCATGTCACCTTAGGCTACTCTTGGCTATGACAGGTTCTCAGACTTTCCTTGATTTTTATGACCTTGACAGTTTTGAGGATTGCTGGTCAGATATATGGTACAGTATCCTCAGTTGGGACTTTCCTGGTGGCACAGTGGTAAAGAATCTGCTTGCCAATGCAGGTGACACAGGTTCAATTCCTGAGTCAGGAAGGTCCCCTGGAGAAGGAAATGGCGACCCACTCCAGTATTCTTGCCTGGGAAATCCCAGGGACAGAGAAGCCTGGCAGGCTACCATACACGGGGTTGTGAAAGAGTTGGACACAACTGAGCGACTAAACGATTTGTCAGATGTTTTCCTAATCATTAGATTGATTATGGGTTTGGGGCCACAGAAGAAAAGTGCCATTTTTGTCACATCATGTCAAGGTACATACTGTCAACATGACTTGTAATTGCCAATGTTGACTTAAATCTTCTGGCTAAGATAGTGTTTGTTCGATTTCTCAGCTGCAATGTTAACTCTTTTCCCCCTTTCCATACTGTTCTCTTTGGAAGGTAGTCACTATGACTAGCCCACACTTAAGGCATGGGGAATTACGCACAGATTTGTCTCTTCCCCTTCCCTCATTCATGTATTTACTTATTTATTTACTTTAAAAATATTAATTTATTTGGCTGTGCTGGGTCTTAGTTGCAGCATGAGGGATCTAGTTCCCTGACCGGGGGCTGAACCTGGGCCCCTGCATTGGGAGCATGAAATCTTAGCCACTGGACCACCAGGGAAGTCCCTGCTTATTTATTTATATCAGTGTGGATGATGCCTATTTGTTGTATACTTTGGGTTATAATCCTGCTGCTGTTGCTGCTGCTAAGTCTCACTTCAATCGTGTCCAACTCTGTGCGACCCCATAGGCGGCAGCCCACCAGGCTACCTCGTCCCTGGGATTCTCCAGGCAAGAACACTGGAGTGGGTTGCCATTTCCTTCTCCAATGCATGAAAGTGAAAAGTGAAAGTGAAGTCACTCGTGTCCAACTCTTAGCCACCCCATGGACTGCAGCCTACCAGGCTCCTCCGTCCATGGGATTTTCCAGGCAAGAGTACTGGAGTGGGTTGCCATTGCCTTCTCTGGGTTATAATCCAGTACTACTTTATTCATTTTGTTGCTCAAACTTATCCAGATTTGGTCATTGGAAACTGTTTTAGGTGGCTCCTATGTCCTTCTGAGGCTTCCCTGGTGGCTCACACCATTAAGAGTCTGCCTGCAATAAAGGAGACCCAGTTTCGATGCCTGGGTTGGGAAGATCCCCTGGAGCAGGGAATGGCTACCCATTCCAGTATTCTTGCCTGGGAAATCACATGGACAGAAGAGCCTGGTGGGCTATCATCCATGGGGTCGCATAGAGTCGGACATGACTGAGCAGCTAACAAACAAATAATATGTCCTTTTGACTCACTTCCATTATTGGGCTTCATCTTTCCTTCCTTCCTTCCTTTCTCCCTTTCTTTCCCCCTTCTTTGCCTTCTTTCTTACCTTTCCTTACCTTTTGGCACTGCAGGATACTCTAGACTCACTTTGTATATTTCTGGCCCCAGTTCTAGAATCAGCCACTTTCCCAAAGATCCCTGGCTCCTTTCATTGAAGAATGATATTAGAAACCAAGACCTGGATACTTAGATGTGTTCTTTGTTACTGAGATGTCATTGTTTCTGGGCCTACTCACTGCTGGCAGAGCTAGGTAATAAATATGTGAATACTAACCTTGTATATATATTGATATGAGTACTCACTTTTTTTCTTTTTTAAAAGAATTCTAATAGTTATTTATTTGGCTGCACTTAGTCTTTGTTGCAGCATGTAGGATCTTTAGTTGTGGAACTCGAAATCTTGGTTGCAGTATATGGGATCTAGTTCCTTAACCAAGACCAAACCCAGGCCCCCTACACTGGGAGCATGGAGTCATAGCCACTGAACCACCATGGAAGTCTCAGTACTCCATTCCTTTTTATTGCAGAATAATGTTCCATTGCATAGATATACTACATTTTATTCATCCATTAATCAGTTCAGAGGCAATTAGGTTGTTTCCACTTTTGGGCTATTATGAATAACGCCTCTGTGAACATTAAGGCACACATTTTTGTGTGAACCTATGTTTTTGTTAGCCTTAGGAGTAGAATTTCTGGGTCATATTGTAACTTGATGTTTAAATTTTTGAAGACCTGTCAGTCTGTTTTTTAAAGTGGCTTTACCACTTTACATTCCCTCCAGCATTATATAAGGATTCAAATTCTCCACATCCTCGGAAAAACTTGTTAGTGCCTATCTTTAAAGAATTATGACAGCCATCCTAGTTGACATGAAGTAGTATCTCATCATGGTTTTGATTTGCTGCCCTCAATGACTAATGATGTTGAGCATCTTTCTATGTGCTTGTTGCCTATTTGTATAGTCCCTTTGGAAAAAACTATTCACTTCCTTTGCCCATTTTTAATTGGGTAATTTGGTTTTTTATTATTAATTTTAAGTCTTTATACAGTCTAGATATAATTCCTTTATCAGATATATGATTGGTACATATTTCTTCCTGTTTTGTGGGTTTTCTCTTCACTTTGCTGATGGTGCCCTTGCAAGCAAAACTGTTTAATCTTGATGAAGTCCAGCTTATTATTTTCTTTTGTGTTTATGCTTTTGGTGTCATAGGATCCATTCATTTTTAATGGTGATCTTTTATTTTGCCTTCTTTCTATAGCAAGAGCTGGCCTCAGCAATGAGAAACATCCCTTGTGATGGTGGGAAATATAGAATTTGACCAGAAAGCACTAGTTCCTCCCTGAAGAGTCAACAGAGGCTCCTAAGGAAGGTGATAATCATCACCAACACATACTGCACAAGACTGAGTGCCAGACGCTGTGCTCAGTGCTCAAAGCATCTTTTTTTTTTGAACCCTCAGAACAAACCAGAGACATTATTGTTCCCACTTGAACCTCCGTGTAAATGGTGTCCTCAAGAGCCTACAGCTGGTAAGGGATGGAGCCAAAGTGACAGATTCATTCTTGATGGTTTTCACAGGCTTGCGCTCATCCTGTTAGTTTCAAGTCCCCAGAGCCCCTATTCCTTAAACACACAGTAAACACTCCACATGTATTTTTTTTTCTGTTTTACTTTTTTTAATTTAATTTTATTTTTAAACTTTACATAATTGTATTAGTTTTGCCAAATATCAAAATGAATCCGCCACTCCACATGTATTTTTGAGAGCCTAATACGGAATAGGCATTGTGCTCGGTATTCGTGAACAAACCAGGCACTGTCTTTGCCCTCAAGGAATTTACAGACTAGAAGTGAGACCAGCGATTGGCAGGATCACACAAATAAATGTAAAATGACCACTGGTATCAGGGCTGGGAAGAGGGTCCAGTGTTGTGAGAGTTTAAAACAGGACACCTGTCTTGTTCTGGAGGAGAGGTTCATGGACACTTTCACCAGAAGAGATGTTTGAACTGAGACCTTGCAGACAACATTGGAGCATTTGAGGGAAGAGCTTGGGGCAGAACATTCCAGGAAAAGGGAACAGCACATTCAAAAGCACTGGGGCAGGGAAGAATTTATGTACTTTTGCTAGTAGATTTTTTTAATTGTCAAGAAATCTGTGCTTGATATGGAGATTTGGGGGAATCTTGCCAATGCAAGATGAAAAGTGCACTGTGCATAGTAAGAGCTTCCCTGGTGGCTAAATACAGTAAAGAATCTGCCTGCAGTGTGGGAGACCTGGGTTCGATCCCTGAGTTGGGAAGATCCCCTGGAGGAGGGCATGGCAACTCACTCCAGTATTCTTGCCTGGAGAATCCCCATGGACAGAGGAACTGGGCGGGCTACAGTCCATGGGGTCGCAAAGAGACGGACACGACTGAGTGACTAAGCACAGCACAGTGCATAATAATCTGTATCTGAGAAAACTACTGGACTTCAAATTTTATTTAGATATGAAACCATCAGGAACTATGATTTATTTAACAAACATTTCTCAGGGGGATCCTGAGGTGGGAGTGGGGGAGGTGGGGGTTGGAGGAGAGAGGCATAGAAGGACACAGCATTGATCAGACAATAAAAAGTCACTAGAAGGTTATGAAGAAAGGAAGTGACACTGATAGGATTTCTGTTTGAAAAGTTGACAGGACACTCCGGAAGAGTGGATTGGTGAGGAGCACAGTGGATGCAGGGAAAACAGATAGGAGGCCATGGCAGTGGTCAGGCAGGCAGTGATGGTGGTGTGGATGAAGATGGTAGTGATGGGGAGAAGGGACACAACCGACCATGTTTGTTCATTCGGCTGTGTGGGTGCGAGTTGGGTGCTCACCTAGTCCCTCCCCTCCTGGCCCAGGACACACCCTGTGGGCTTGCTCTGAACCCCCCTCCCAAGAGGGCAGTGAGTTGCAGGCTCCTGGGTTTATGCGCTTTCTGGTTCCTCAATGGCCCCTGCTTCCCGCGGTCCAAGCTGTTCAGCTTGGCTCCCAAGGAGGTCTTTTTCTCCAGTGAGTGGGTCCGAAGAATGACAGAGCCGTCACTAATCTGCTCCTGCTCCCGCTGACTGATGAGGGCGCTTGGCAGGGGGTTGCTCTGCTGTGTTCACTGCAGCCCCCGATCTGGAGGAGAGCAGGGGAATTACTGCTGCTGGGGCTCCCGACCCCCCTTACCCCAAACAAACGAAGGGAAAGCTTGAACTTTCTTCTTTCACAAGGAGACACACTTCTGTATTTGTGACTGGGAGAGAATATATTTTAAAGCTGACTTTTCTGATGATAGCAGGGATACAGTCCTATCAGAGAAAATTGAAGTACGAATAAATAGAAGGAAGACTAACCAATGTTCATGATAGTACCCTGCATTTTTGTATGTTTTCCGACTCATACATACTTCAGTAGGTCACACGTACTGAATATACTTTTGCGCATCTTGCTCTTTTAGATCTGTTTTAAGTGTTATCTTGTGTCATTGTAATCTCTCCCAGCACAATTTTTAATATCTGCAAAGTAGTCTTTTGGGGGAAAAGGTATTTTACATAACCTTTTCCTATCTGTTGAACAGTTGGGTTGGGTATAACTTTTACTATCACAAGCAGGTCTGTGATGAACGTCTTTGTTAATAAATCTATACCTGTGTTTTGGATGCCCTCTCCCCCTGTAGATTTTTAGACAGGAGATTAATGAGGGGAGATATACAGACAAGCCAGCAAAGAACATCTCCATGTAGGATGCTGCTGCTGCTACTGCTAAGTCACTTTAGTCGTGTCCGACTCTGTGCGACCCCAGAGACAGCAGCCCACCAGGCTCCCCTGTCCCTGGGATAATTCCCATCAAAAGATAACTCTGCTCCTGTCAGGAGACACTAAAGATGGACTGTGTTTATCCCTCTGTGAGGACCCGATGCGCCCATCACTTCACCATTTGCCAAGCATTGGCCACTAGGTGTCTGTATGTCAGAAATGACATCTTTTCTACAGAGACCCCACTAGATTAAGGGCTTGAGAGGCAGCTGGAGCTGGAATTTCATCAGTTGCTCTCCATCTTGTGGCAGAGTCAGGCGTCCACCAGGCCTGGGAGTCCCGTTCCCCTGTGCAGCCAGAGACCAGCTAAGCAACCTTGAGCACTGTCACTTCCCGTGCAGGGGCCAGTTTTCTCATGTGTAAAACAAGCCCCCAAAGGCAGGAGTTGGGGCTTGACCAGATTTTGTTATTGTTGCCATTTCAGCCTCAGAACCCTTATTTCAAATCAAATTTGACCAGAACCCTAAGCTAGAAAACAGATTGAGGGGCAACTGTCCCCATAGACGTGGGGGAGGAGTGGAAGAGGAGGAGGGGGTGTTGCGCCAGTCTGGAAACTCTGGCCCAGGGTATGGAAGTTGCACTCCAGTGCAGTTCTCTTCCCTGTGGCTGAAGTTAAAAAACAATTATCTTTCATCTATATTTAAATCCTCCAAATGTGCTGATTGATGAAATCCTTTCTCTTAAAGGCAATTTGGAAATCGGACAAAGTAGAGCACAAAGCCGTGGATGTTTAGAGAGGGGGGGCCAGTAGTGTGTGAGACCGGTTGAAAGGGTGACCCTGGCACTTCTAAGAAGGCAGCAGCACAATGGACTCTTGGAAAGAAGCGGTGTCAATTTATTCCCGCGTTGGCACCGCCCCCTCAGTGGGGCGGAATTGCTTGTTTTCAACCCTCCCTTGCCTGGAGTCTTTCAGACCAAACTTGGGTCCACAATTGCTAGCAATTTGAACCCAGAGTAACCGACGGACGGGTATTTTTACGGACGCCCAAACACTGTGAAAGATACGAATAGGGGGTGGATATGACCAGAGAGTTGCCTCCCGCCCCCCCCCCCCACCCCCCTGGACGCGGACCGCGGGTGGCGGGGAACCTGGTAGCCTGGGACCCTGCTCTCCAGTCACGGCAGCAAGACTGGCAGCGCCGACCCGCTCTGCGGGGCCCGGGATCCGTGGGACGGGAAGGGGAGCGAGCGGTAGTGAGGCCTCGCCACACCGGACGCAGCATGCGCCCGGGAGGAGCACCAGGTGGAGGGCGATCCGCCGCGGTCGGTGCATCACGACCGGGAGCCCTCCCACCCCGTGCGGTACCGTCGGGGGAGGCCAGTGCCAGCGCCTGCGGGGGAGGGGTGGTGCCGCCTTCCCAGGGAGACCCGACCTTTCTCCAAGAGGCGTGGTGAGCTTAAGTCTCCGGGATCCGCAGTGAGGTGTAAAAAGCGGGCACGACCCCCGAAGCCGCAGAAAGCCCCCGCCCCTCCTCCACCCCACCCTCCACCCCCCGCAAAGCCCCCCCTGCTCGCAGGTGAATGGTCAGCCCGCACAAAGGAAGCCGGCTGGAAATGTGGAATTCAGACCAATTTAACGGGAGTTCCTGTCGCCCCGAGTCCAGCAGACCTCAAGCAAAGAAACCTGTGGTCAGGAGTGGAAGAGGATAAAACACAGTACACCAGGCCGCGCTTACTGGAAAGCCCGAGTTTAGTTATTCTGGGATAGCGAGGTAACAGGATTAGAGGGATTAAGGAAATCACCTCAAACAGATGAGGAGGGGGTAAAAAAACACTGGTTCTATTTGTTTTCTTCCTAGGCCTCAAACAGATTCACTGGGGCCGAGTGGCCAGGCGCAAAACCAAAGGCCTTTCGGGGGGCACAGTGGAAATCCCAAGGGTCAGGGATGGAGGGAGAGTGGGGGGAGGGAGGGAGTTGAAAACTAGCTAGAGGCTCGGGTTGAGAGGGAGCCTCTTCTAGAAAACCAGTCAGTGGGCTGGAGTGACAAGTCAAAAAGAGAAAGCCATCAGAGAAGTCTCAGAGATCTTTGCAAAAATCTAAGGTGGACTGTTGAAAACCACACCTTCCAGCGTTGAATGCTGGCTCTGCCGCTTCAGCCACCTCGGTTGAAATGTATTGGCTTCCTGCTAGGGAGTCCTGAACTATTTCTGTTTAATAGGCTGAGATTTCCGAAGGGTTTTCGTTTGTAAATCATTTGGCTTGACTCGAGTATCTTCCCGCCCCAGTGCACAAAGGTAAATGTGCCCCCTTTCGGGGCAGTTTCCGCTGCCGCCCCTCCCCGCCCCGCGTGGCGGCTGCCGCCGCCGCGATCAACAAGTGCGTGGCCGCGGGGTGCTAGCCTCCGCCTGAGTATGCTCGCTCCCGGAAAGACAAATCGCTTTCTCCTTGGAGTTTCAGTTGAAAATACCGGGAGACGCCGTGTTTGCGATCACCAGTAGTTACAGAAGAAACCGTTCCAGATCACGCTTGCCTCCCCCCAGGCCCCCCACCCCCGGCCCCGGGACCGGACCACGGTCGCAGTACCGAGGACTGGTTCCCTCCCTAACCCGCACCTAAAGTTTCAGGCCCGCAAAATTACCAGGACTCCATTATGTTGGTTATAAAATTTATTGATCTCTCATTTAGGAACTGAATAAAACCTTGAAAATCCTGAAACAAAATAGCCCCTTAGCCCTACCACCCAAACGAAATCCACATACATTAGCGCGACGAAATATCAAACAGATCACGGCAGAAATCACCAACTCAACAGCTTAAATGCGGACTGGACAGAAAGCTGTCCCGCGGCCAGGGCGGCGAGGCGGGAGACACACGCACACCTGGCTATAAATTAACATCGGCCTTGGCTGCCGCGCCGCGGCGGTCAGTTCCCACCCCCCCCCCACACCCCGAGCCCACGAGGAAAACAGATGCAACGCGACTGGGAGAGGAGGCGTTGCAGTTCTCAAGCCAGCCTCACCCGAGTCCGTTTGCCCCATTCACTCACTCCTCGGCTAACAGCAAACTAATGCGACAACATTTTCAAACGCAACAGAAAAACCCAGGAACCCGGGAGGAGGAGGAGGAGGTTGGGGGGGGGGCGGCTTTTTCTTGGCAAACAACACAGCGGATTCCCAGCCTACAGAAGGGGAAGGGAGGGAAGGCGGCGAGGGGCCGGCGAGGTCGAGAAAGTCCCATTTCCGCCGCTCCGGACTCCTTTCAGTTTTCGTACAAACCCCGACAGCTACAGCCAAACTTTCCATCCTCCCCATCATCGGTACAAGGCAACAGTCCCAGGCAAGCAAAGCTAAACAACAAGGCGTCCCCACGCGGGGGTGCAAGGGCGGGGTGGGGCGGAGGGGCTGCGAGCGCCGGCGGGCGCTCAGATGTGGGTCAGGGGCACCGTGCCGTTGACGGCAGTCCCAGCGCCCTGGTAGTGCTGGTGCACGCTGTGCAGGCGGCCACCCGGCAGCGGCGAGGCGGCGTCCGCCGCGTCCCCGCCGGGCGGCAGGTACATGCTGATCATGTCGCGCAGGTCGCCGAGGCACGCGCGCTGCGAGTGCGAGGCGATGGCGGGCGGCGGCGAGCTGGGCTCCGTCTTCACCACCGTTCCCATGGGGCCCAGGCTCATGGCGGCGGCGGCGGCGGCCGCCGCCGCGGGCTGCTGCCCGTAGGCTGCGGCGGCGGCGGCGGCGGCGGAGGGCGCCATGCTCCCGTAGCCCGAAGCGGCTGCGGCGGCGGCCGCGGCGTTCATGTAGCTCTGGGCGCCTGGCGGCATCATGGGGCTGTACTGCAGGCCGGCCATGTCGTAGCGGTGCATCTGCGGCAGCGCGGGCGGCGGCGGCGGGCTGCTCATGGTAGCGGGCGGCGCGTAGCCCAGCTGCTCCTGCACCAGCGAGTAGGCGCCGTTGGCCCAGCCGTTCACGTGTGTGTACGTGTCCAGGCGCTGGCCCACGCCCACCGGGCTGCTGGCGGCCGCGGCGGCAGCGGCGGCGGCGGCGGCGGCCGCGGCGCCGGGGGGCAGCAGGCCGCCGGGCAGGGAGTACTTGTCCTTCTTGAGCAGCGTCTTGGTCTTGCGGCGCGGCCGGTACTTGTAGTCCGGGTACTCTTTCATGTGCACCGCGCGCAGCCGCTTGGCCTCGTCGATGAACGGCCGCTTCTCGGCGTCCGTCAGCAGTTTCCAGTCGGCGCCCAAGCGTTTACTGATCTCGGAGTTGTGCATCTTGGGGTTCTCCAGGGCCATCTTGCGCCGCTGCCCGCGGGACCACACCATGAAGGCATTCATGGGCCGCTTCACGCGGTCCTGATCGCTGCCCCCACCGCCGCCGCCGCCGCCGCCCCCACCACCGCCCCCGGCGCTCGCGCCCCCGCTGCTGCCGCCGCCTGCGTTCGCGCCGCCGCCGGCGTTCGCACTACTCTTGCCTGCGCCGCCCGGGGCTGCAGGGCCGCCCGCGCCTGCCGCTGGGGTGGGTGGCCCCACGGGGTTCTTGAGTTCAGTCTCCAGCAGGCTGTACATGGCCGGGGCGGGAAGAAGGTGCGCCAGGGTGGCGGGAGGAGAAGGCGCTCCAGGCGCTGGAGCGGCCACGGTGAAAAGGCCCGGGGACTCCGTCGGAGGGGCGCTTGGGGGCCGCTGGGCCCGCGGGTCGGGCGGGAAGGGCAGGCTGGCCGCAGTGGTCCGCGCCAAGTCAGCGGGACCCCGCAGGCTGCTGGCACCTGATGCGTGGTCTCGGGCAGGTCGCATTCGCAGTCTGGTCGGGCGCTCGCCGGGCCTCTTATATACCTGCTCGGATCCCTCGGGGTTGGGGCTCGGTCCGCCCCTCGCCACCCGGAGGCCCGGTGATTGACAGGCTTGCAGTGATGCGCCCTGGCCAATCATCACGGAGCCCTTGTTCGGCCAGGCTGGAAAAAAAAAAGTTCGGGGAGTCCTTTCGTTCACCCCCACGCCTCTCTGGGGCCTGGTGACGTGATGAGAGTTATTCAGGAGGCGGGAGTCCCGGACAGCCGCTCAGGGACCACCAATTAGGGTCTCAAAAAGTTTGAAAGAACGAAACTCGAGGAGGTGACGGAGGGGGGAGGGGGGCGCGAGCCAGTTTGGGGGGAGGGGGCAGGGGGCGCCCACAGGGTTCCGAAAACAACTTTGTCAAGGCCGGGGGGCGTCCGGTCCCGGGGCCACCCAGCACAGCTTTCCGCTGTCTGCGCGGAGGTTCTCCAACCGCTTCTGCTGCCAGCGCTAAGGGACACAGGACACGGCCAGCTACCCAGGCGGCCTTGGAGACTCGGGGTGCAGTGGAGGTACCCCGGTGCTGGGCTCCGAGAAGCCCTCCCTGGAATCGGCCCCGTTCCGGTAGGACCCTCCACCGGGAAGCCCCGGGCCAGCGCTCCCAGCACTGAGCGGGGGTCAGGGAGCGGGGCTCGGGAGACAGGCTTGGGGACCGCGGGGCGCAGTGGAGCTGCGAGCTTTCGGTGGTTTGCCCGGCGCCCCGGCCGGGCCGAAACGCTCCCATGCGGTGGTGCGGGGAGTGTTGGAGGGGGGGCGCGGAGGGGTGAACCGGCCTCAGCTCTCTTCTCCGGGCCCCCGTTTAGCGGCCCCTTTTTGTCTCTGCTCTCTGGCCATTTCGGTTTTTCCAGTCCGATGCCCCTGAGGGGGAGGGTCGGGCCCCTTGGAAAATCCGTTTTCATGGCAACACAGAGCCTCTCCAAGTGAAAGAAAAGTTTCTTGGGGGGGGGGGGGATGGTGGCCCGAGAGGAGCCGAGGCCGTCCTGGGGCGCCCCCTCCACCGGCCGCGCACCTGCCAGGACCACTGAGCGCTGCTCTCGCTGCGCAGCCGCGCCGCCTCCCCGGGGAGCAGGCGCTGCTAACGGATGCCGTCTTCCTTTTTTAATTTTTTTATAGCCTTCCCGACCGGAGCCTCGAGACTCTGAGCGCCACATTCAACCGCCTGTCGGGGTTGTCTGCTGAAGAATAGCGGCGCGGGGAAGTCCGGCTGCGGGTAGCTGGCACCCCGACTATCGCCGCCTCCAGCCCAAGCTAGTGGCTCAGCGTTTACAACTCCCGGAGACGCCCGAGGCGACCGGTGGGAAGGAAAAGCCAACCCCGGACAGAGGTGGCAAAGACTGAAATAAGTGTTCCCACGGTGTGGCCCACCAACCCCCCCTCCCCAGCTTCGTGGAAAGATGGGGAACCCAAAGAAAGGCGTATATCCTAAGTGTGGGAAAAAAAAAAAAAAAAAAAACAGCTCCAAACCGAGGTTTTTAGCTCCTTATAATGCAAGACCCAGCGATCCTGGGAAGCCTGCGTGCCAGGAGCTTGCTTCCCCGTTTCTTGCACAAATTATAAAGTAACCCTCTGTGACTTGTGGGACGCAGAGCAGGCCAGCCCGCCCTGGGGCCCGTGGACCGCTAGCACCAGAATTCCGGCTCCCAGCAGCAACGTCTCCTGGAAGTTTGGGGTCTCGAAACCGCCTCTTAAGTTTGGGTTACAGTTGGTTCTGTTGCTCTTCTGGGCGGAAGGAAGCGAACGTATACAGTCAAGGGCTGCTGCGATCGTTTGAATGGTTCTACGCATTTAGGGTTTTGAAGTAAACTATGTGGAATGGTTCTGTGTATGAGTCGTGTGTTGTGCGTGTGTGCACGCCCGCGCACGCGCGCACGGGTGTGTGCACTTAAGTTGACATGGACTGGAAGGCATGTTTCAGAAAACAGAAGTGATTCGACAGTCTCCACCTGCAACTGTTTTCTTGCCAGACTGGGTGACACAGACAAAATTTCCTGGGCAAACCCACCTTCTCCCCAAGAAGTCAGTGTGCAGTAGCCCTGCCCTTTTGGCCGCCTTTCCAGATGCCCTCTCGGGTTCTCTGGGCCTCTGAGGCTGTTGCTAAGTGAAGCGCGTTTTAGGAAACTACCCAACCGACGCGCGGCCTGGCGTCCAGTAGCCTGACAGATGTCAGGATTCTTTCCAAGTTTTAGGACCCAAGTAAGCCGTTGTGGTGACAGCGCCTGGGCTGCCTACTTGCCTAGGCAAGAGGTGCGGTGCCCGGCCGGCGCTTCTCGCCCCAGCAGGTTATCTGGGGGAACTGGTCACTGCTCCCAGCCGTTTGTCACTTGCTCACACCCATCCCGCGGTTTAGGTAAGCTCCTTCTCACATCAACGTCCTTCTTCCAGATTTATGGCAGTCTTGCTAGGATCAGACACCCTCTCCCACACTCCTGGCTTCCCTCGGAGGTCACGATGAAACTGATCTCTGTGCCTGGTAGCTCTGGGGTGGTCTGCTTTCGAAATATTTGAGAGGACACGTTCTCAGCCCATACTACCATTTCAGTAATCAAGCGAGATTACCATCATAGAGGTGGGGAGATGGAGGGAAGGTAGAAGGAAACGGTTCTCTTAGCAGTACCAGCGCAGGCACCGGCTGAACGACGCGACTTTCCTCGCGGGTCGGGAGAAGCTTCACGGCAGGTACAACCGCCCAAGGATGCTCGGTCCAGGTGGGGCCCGCGGGGAAGCTAGACGTCCGGTGGAGCCCCAACAGGTGTCTCCGACCCGCACCTGCCCCCCGCAAGGAAAGCAGAGGGATACAGCGGGATTCGGGAAGAGTCCTTTCCACTCTTTGAGGGAGGAGAGCGTGTTCGGTAGCTCTCTCTCCCTCGGGGCCTCCGGGAGCCCTTGGGCGGCAAACAGAGCCCCCCGGACGGCGGGTAGGGAACTCGGCCAAACACGCTGTCCCCATTCTCCCCGCCCTCTTGAGAGAGCTCTGGCTCCCTCGGACTGGGGCTGGGCCTGGGGATTCCAGGACCCAGGGCGCGGCAACAGCGCCGTTTGTTGGCTTCGGTTGGAAACTTCACCTATAGGCGCCCCTTCTCTCCCTAAGGGGCTTCGAGGTCGCCCCAGCCCTCCAAGGAGAGGCAGCTGCATCGCTGCGGGCAGAAGTGGGACTCTCCTTAGAGGGCTGGTGATGGCAAAACTCGGGGGTTGGGGTAGGCTGTAGTGTGGGTGGCCCTGCAGGCTCCGGGTGCCTAGGGCGCTTCCAACTCTGCCTTCCTGCGGTTTGCGGAAATCCAGTGTCCCAGGAGCCTCGAATCGGCAAAGTGAACTCCTTAGCACTTGGCCTGAAAGCTACTAGTCGAGCAGGGGAGGGGCTGTCCCAGGGCTCGCGCGGGGGTGCCCCCGTGGAACCCTGCTCCGCCACTGCTCAAGGGGGGCTTCTTTCCCGAGTCCGCGGCTCGATTAGGACCCCGCCTCTTATAAGAGGTGCCCTTTGCGTGCTGGGTGGGATGGAATGGGTGTGTATCAGTGTCCGCTCCAGGATCTGCGGCCTGACAATAGAGTCAAGTGTTCGCCTTTTTTCAAGTGCAGTCGAGCCCAGCGAGGGGTCCAGCTTTGAGGAAGTGCGAAAAACTTATCCCGAAGACCTTCAGAGAAGCTTTGCTTGCCAGCAAGGGGTGGGGGAAGTTTGCTGATCTAGAGACAGTCTTTTTTCTTATTTCTTCCTTGAGAACAACCCTTGATTATTTACTCTGGCTCCTGGCCAAGAGGGTGTATTTAGGCCCCAGATTGAGGGCCTTGACCAAGAAATCAGGAGCTTAGGTCTGTTGTAGAATCATCTCCCGCAAAAGGTCGCAAAGGTCACCAGATCTCCAAGGAGGCTGGAAGAGACAGCCGAGCACCTCGCAGCTGTCGAGGTCTCAGTCTGATACCCGCAGCACCTCTCATCCCCCCCCCACCCCCCACCCCCCTTGCAGCTTCCAATAAAGCTCTCGTCCTTCAGAGTCTGGGAAGGAGCTGACGGTCCTAGGCTGGCGGTGCAGTTTGCAGTAATAGCCTAGTTGACACTCTCCAAGGAAAGCTTACTAGGAGCCACCGAGGTGTGCGGTGACACGGTCCTCAGGGTACCAAAAAGTCTCCTGTGGGCGGGCCAACTGTATTCTATCGCACTTTGATGTAGCCCTTTTTAGGAAGGAGGGTGTACTTTTAAAAGAGTTTCCGAATTGGCTTCCCTGGGTTAGCTGAGCTGCGGTCGGTGGGTACAGGGAATCCCCTTGGCCCAGACCTTGGCGCTCAGTTGCAGAGTCCTGTCCACCCGCAGGGTGTGACGACAAGGATGCCAGGCGTTTTCCCTAGGTGTCGAGCCACTGCCAGGAATTTGGCAATCTCTACCTTCAGCGCCCTCTCTGCCGACCTCACAACGCGAGCATTGTCAAACGCCACCCGAATACAGCCACCTCCCCCGTGGGAAAGGAGGATCTGCCCGGGAACTGGGTCCCACTGGCGGAGCGTCTTCCGGATCACTGTCGTCGATCTGCCGGCCTCGCCCCCCACCCCCACACGCGCTCAGCCCTCTGAGCTGCGGGGACCCGCCCCCCACGGAGCAGCCTCGCGGCACCCAGCACCCTACCCTGCCCTCCCGCTGGGTCCGTCGCCTTCCTCCCTTCCTTCTGTGGCTGCAAAGGCATGGCCCTCTCCGGAGGCGAGGTGGCCTGCCAGAAATCGGGCCTGGGGAAACAATCAAAAAATCGTTATCTCTGCGGAACGTGGCTGGAGTTATTCCACGTCCCCGTATCTCATCTACACGCTTATCGAGACCTAGTGGGAGGAGGTGGTGGCGCGGCTCCATCGGGCGGGCGGTGCTTCCCGAGGAAGGATGCCCGTCTGGTCACGGGACCTCCCGGCACCTCCCGTGGGCCCCCGCCGGCCCGTCGGCCCTAGCCCTAGGGGGCGCAGGATGGGGCTGGGGCCTGGGGAGAGCGCGCCCTGGAGCAAATTTTAAATCTCAAGGCAGCAGACAGCTGTTTTCCCTCCCCCCGCCTCCCCCACCCCCGCCGCCTTTTCACTTTCTTTCAAGAGAGGGGAGAGCCGTGGAATTCGATGCGCGGAATCTCTCCGTTCTCTTCCGCTGCCTTGCCGGCCGTCATTGCTTTTCTTGGCACTAAACCTCGGCCGCACACCTACTATGGGCTAGCCGATGCCGTCCGGCGCGGGAGCAGACCACCACCCCCCTACTTCCGCGTCCTTCAGCCGAGAGCGGCGACAGCCCGGGGGAGCGCCCGGAGGGCTGGGGACCGCGGCGCGCCCCGGCCGCCGGGGGCCACGCTTGTCCCGCCCCGCGCGCGCTTTCCCCTCCGCGGCGCGGAGCCGCGCGGCCCGAGCGGCTGAGACGCAGAAGCGCCCGTGGGCCGGGAGCTCCAGCGCCGCCGTCCGAGTGGCGGGCGAGCGAGGCTCCGGGGCGGCTGCTGGCGACAGAGAGCCGGGCGGAGGACGCGCGGCCCGGGAACGGCGAGCGGGCCGCCGCCTGCCAGGTACGGAGGCCGCCGAGCCTCGGGCCGCCCCGTTGACGCGCGGGTCGGCTGTCAGACGGTGCGACAGGGCGAGGTCTGCGGTGCGGCCCGGCAGCGCCAGCGTTTTGGCGCCCCGGTTGCAGTCACCCCGATTCCATTTCTCGGGAAAGCGTCGCCGGGTTACAACCCCGAGGCTGGGCAAAGGTGATGTTTGTGTCATTAACACCGTCTCCCCTCGTTTCCGAACATCTTTCTTCCCCCAGCCCAGCCGGGCTCGCATTTGAACAAGCAACGGGCCGAACGTCGCGATAACCCTTCCTAATGGGAAAAAAACTGCCCCTTTTGTGGAATGGTTTCTTTACAAAGCCAACAACCAACCTTATTTTCTAGTTCCAATGGCTATCCCTTTATGAGTTATATTATTAAAGAAATCCGACACTAATTGTGCCGATTTAACTTGTTAATTAGTTGCAAATAAACTATTCATTAGTGGTAAAATAAAATAAAACCCATGTGCCTAGATATCATTCCACATTCACATATTGTAGTGTCTGCATAGCATAGGCATACTAAATTAAGTTCCTAAAAGGTTTCTCCTCAGGATAAATAATTAAAATATATTCTACTTTAATTGACATTATAGAGGACATAAATGAGCTTTTCCTTTTAGAAAGAAATAGCCATTTCTAAATAAAGCTTGCAGTCTGGAGAATGGCGGCTTCAGCCAAATGAATAGTCATTACTACCTTTTCAACGACGTGGGCCTTTTGATCAGAAAAGAAATTAGCTCTAAAAAACAGACAATGGAAGCCTGCCCTGCAATAGGAAGAAAATTAGACGGCCAAGGCTCTTCACAACACCTATTTCTATAAACCATAGAGCTCCTTGCTTTTCAATTACAGCTGTTCATTTCATATAAGGAAAGGGGAAAAACAGGCCTCTAATGTAAACTCGCTTTCACCATAAAGCCTTGCTCCTGGCATGCAGCCAGGCTACCTACTTACTATTGTTTTTAGTCCTCTCATCAATTAGCTAATACTATATATTTTAAATGACTCTGAGGGTATTCACAGACTCTCTTCCCCCTTCCCTACACAGACAAAACCCAAGCTGGACTCCCATGAAAGGGCTACCATTCGGTGCACAGACACTTAAATGTATAAAGTTTAATGTTTTTATTGTTCCTCAAAGAAAAACCATATTGAAAACCCTGCTTTGTTTTTTTTCCTATATTTCTTAGCCCATTATTGAAAGACCCAGACGAGGTGATGACAGGGGAGGGACATAAATGAGCAGCTTTCAGTATTGTTTCTAATTGTTCACAGAGCTAAATCCATCTCCAGATCATTTTTCTGTGCCCTGTAGACCATAATTTGGTTTATACATCTTTGTGTTTTTAAAATATGCATTTTGAAATTTGCCAACCCCATTGGTTTGGTGTCATTAGATATAATTTCATTTTAAAAAATTATGACATCTTCACCATTTGGGTGAAATTATCTAGCCGGCAGGAAGAAAAAAATCCCATTTGTAGGGTGTGCTACAAAATAAAATCTTCAACATACATAAACCAAAAATATGAGAAAAATATTTAGTAATAATACCAAAGAGTCTTAATAAATTTAAGCCTTTGGCTGCATGTTCTGGAAACATCAAAACAGAGTCATGGGTTGGGAAGGCTTTGCTTCTCTTGAAAGTAAAATACTTATCATCTGATCTTTGTGAATCACTATGTAAATTCTCTGGAGAACTAAATAGGGCAATACTATAGGGTTAGTCTGGGAACTTGCAGATTTGTGTTGTGTTCATAAAAGGACTTAAAATGATTTTTAAAAATTCAGTCAAATAGGATTTATTTGCTCACTGTAAAACTAAAGAAATATTTTTTTACCTAACTATAAATCATTTAAATAAAATAACACAATAACCATTAACTTGTCCATGAAGGATGTCATTCCTTTAATCCTTTAAACAACCTAGAGATAGTCTGCCAATTTAAAAGGAAGGAATGGACAAGAGTAGAGCCACTAGGATGATTATTCAAAGTGTTTCCACAGAGCAACTACAAAAAATGGTACCCAAATGGTTTATGCTTCTGTTTCCACTTGCATTCCTTGTTGAGTATGCTTCTATTCAATGGTTTCCTACCATGTTTTTTGTATCAAGTAAATTATTTATTATGTTTGCTTTGACTCTTGAGCATTTACTTCTTTGCTACTTTGTTCAAATGGATATCAGAATAGAGTTACCGAAAGCATTTTGCCAAGGAGCACAGAGTTGCCATGTCATTGAGAAGATCCCCTGGAGCAGGAAATGGCAGCCCACTCCAGTATTCTTGCCTGGGAAATCCCATGGACAGAGGAGCCTGGCTGGCTACAGTCCATGGGATCACGAAGAGTCAGATACAACTGAGCCACTGAGCATGCACGCGAGCATGCACGCATGCATGCTGAAGAAGGGACTCTTTCTTAGCCATGAAGTCCCTTGATTCCGTGAGACCATGAGATGGTGTCTGTTTTCAGAAAGAATTCCACAGGAGCTGGTTGGAAATCATCAGCTTGCCAAGGCAAGGTTTTGTGGCAGAGGTCAGCAATGTGTGATCACAGATCAGTAACTGAAAGTTGTCCAGACCGAGAGCTGCATGATTATTTTGATGGGTCCAACTCTATATTACAGCACTTGGCTTTCATTTTGAAGAAGGATTCAGGTGTGTGATGTTGTGGGCAGTTGACCTGAAGTTTGGGGGAGAGTACAAAAACTGCCTGCAGAGAGGCCTGAAGGTTTAACTTCAGCAGCTTTGGAATGGGACAATATATTCAGAAGGGGAATATAGAAAGAAATGTTTCTCAGGAAGTTGACATGAAGTGGAGCCTGGGTGTTTATACTTTTCTGAATGAGTTCGGCAAGTTGTTTTTTTTTTTTTTTTTTTTTGAGAGATAATTGACATATAATATTATATTAGTTTCACTGTACATGATTTATTAAATATTTGTATGTATTCCAAAATGATCACTGCAGTAAATTTAGTTAATATCCATCCCCATATATAGGTACATTTTTTTTTTCTTGTGATGGGGACTTTTAGGATCTATTCTCAGCAACTTTCAAATACACAATACAGTATTATTAACTGTAGCGGGCACGTTTATTATTCTTCCCGAACTTCAGTTTTCTCATCTGAAAGAAGTGGGTAGTCAGGCCTTCTTCAGTGGCTTAGGGTAGAGATTCAGTGAGATAATACAACTGAAAGCATCTGGCATTCTGTTTAGCACAGAGCACCCTCAATTAAGAGTTATCTTGTTTTTCAACTGGGCTTTCTTATTCCTGTGAAACAGGATTGAAAATTCCTCTAGTGTGGGGGAGAGGGGCCCATGTCACTTTTCTTCCCCCTTACATGGCTATGCACAGATGTTTCTGGAATGAATCATAGTCCTTGAGGAAGTCCTCTTTGAATGAGAGAAAAAAATGAGCTAATTACTCCATGGTTCCAATTCGGCATCTCAGTCTCCCACATTCAGCCCATCACTTGAGATTGTTTCCGTCAGGGCCGTCTAGAGAGCACTCACTGACATGAGGGGAGCTTTGGTTTGTGACAGAGGGGCCTCTTGTGTTTAATTCTGAGATAACATAAAATATCCTTAATAGTAGAGACATGCCTCCTGTTAAAAATGTACAATTAGTGTCACATGGGTCTTACATCCTTTATTTTTGCCTAAAATGTAAGTTTTAACTTTTTTCCTTCAGAGCTCAATAGAAAAGATATTCTTTCAACAGATTGCATCAGGAGTCGTGTTGAAGCAGGAGCCTTGTTCTGATTTCATAGCTTTTATGTTTTCTCTGAGGTCTCAGAAATAGGCACAGTAGACCAAGCCAAGGAAAGAAAAGTAGTTCTAATCACCTGCAGAGATTAGAGTCTTATCATTCCTTACAGCAGCCTCTAAAAAGACTTAGAGAATCACAAAAACCATTTTTTAAAAATAAATAAGTTGGAGAGACTTCAGTTCAAACTAAGAGTAATTCTATAGTTAGTCTGTGCCATTCATTGCATTTGAAGAAATAGATCTGGCATGAAACCTTGATTGACTCCTAGTTACAACTTTTGCTGAAAGACTAGGGAGGGCTCTGCTGGATAAAAGTACAGCCCAGAGGAAAGGTCAAGAGCCCAGACCTGGTTTGAATCCTGCCCCTGGCCCTTACTAGAAGTTAAGTAACTTCTCTGAGCTTCAGTTTCATCTATGAAAATGGGAATTGATGATACACCTTAAGATGATTGGGGAAAATAAACAATATTATGTAAGTAAAGTACCAAACTCAGTGCCTGGGTACATAGTCACAGGACTTGGTAAATGTTAGTTTATCATCATCACAGCAATCTTGTGAGCTATGTACACAGATGCGGACAAACTTACTTATATTTTAACAGATGAGGAAATAGGCTTAGAAGGATTAGTGTCTTGTTCAAAATGGCAGAACGTATTGGGACCAAAAGCAGCCATAGAAAGGACCCTTCCTGACTCCATGTCTAGTTACTTATCCACCAAATTATAGTTTGCTTGCACTTTGTCAGTGTTATTTTCATTAAAATGCAAAGCCTAAAGTGCTGTTGAACCATATTAAGAAGGATATCATTTCTTCCTGTATTTAAGTAAAGCCCCTCATGATGTCCAGATGTCTTAGTGAAGAGTGACAAATGGCAGAGGAAGAATGAAGAGGGACTCTACCTGCCCTAGGTTGTTCCTGCAGAGGAGGGCTTCAGAGAGACACCACAAGTTCTCAAACTACACAAATTAGAAACATTAAAACTGACACTGAGTCAGATTCAGGATTAAATAGATAAACCAATATGCTAGTGTGAGCTTCTCAAAGAGTACACCCTAATCTCTCATCAGTTCAGTTCAGTTCAGTCGCTCAGTCGTGTCCGACTCTTTGTGACCCCATGAATCGCAGCACGCCAGGCCTCCCTGTCCATCACCAACTCCCCGAGTTCACTCAGACTCACGTCTGTGATGCCATCCAGCCATCTCACCCTCTGTCGTCCCCTTCTCCTCCTGCCCCCAATCCCTCCCAGCATCAGAGTCTTTTCCAATGAGTCAACTCTTCACTTCAGGTGGCCAAAGTACTGGAGTTTCAGCTTCAGTATCATTCCTTCCAAAGAAATCCCAGGGCTGATCTCCTTCGGAATGGACTGGTTGGATCTCCTTGCAGTCCAAGGGACTCTCAAGAGTCTTCTCCAACACCAGAGTTCAAAAGCATCAATTCTTCGGCGCTCAGCCTTCTTCATAGTCCAACTCTCACATCCATACATGACCACAGGAAAAACCATAGTCTTGACTAGACGGACCTTTGTTGGCAAAGTAATGTCTCTGCTTTTGAATATGCTATCTAGGTTGGTCATAACTTTCTTCCAAGGAGTAAGCATCTTTTAATTTCATGGCTGCAGTCACCATCTGCAGTGATTTGGAGCCCAAAAAATAAAGTCTGGCACTGTTTCCATGGTTTCCCCATCTATTTCCCATGAAGTGGTGGGACCAGATGCCATGATCTTCGTTTTCTGAATGCTGAGCTTTAAGCCAACTTTTTCACTCTCCACTTTCACTTTCATCAAGAGGCTTTTTAGTTCCTCTTCACTTTCTGCCATGAGGGTGGTGTCATCTGCATATCTGAGGTTACTGATATTTCTCCCGGCAACCTTGATTCCAGCTTGTGTTTCTTCCAGTCCAGCGTTTCTCATGATGTACTCTGCATATAAGTTAAATAAGCAGGGGGACAATATACAGCTTTGATGTACTCCTTTTCCTATTTGGAACCAGTCTGTTGTTCCATGTCCAGTTCTAACTGTTGCTTCCTGACCTGCATACAGATTTCTCAAGAGGCAGATCAGGTGGTCTGGTATTCCCATCTCTTTCAGAATTTTCCAGTTTATTGTGATCCACACAGTCAAAGGCTTTGGCATAGTCAATAAAGCAGCCTATTTCCCTTCATGCTTAGGAGTCGAAACAATTCTGTTTTCTGTTAGTCAGTCCTGTCAGGTAGGCCTCACGCTGAAAGCCATACCAAAGCAGTCTGATGATATAGCATGCAACTCACCAGCAGTGACCTCCCACTTTGCCCAGGGTCCAAGCTTATCTCTTGGCTTATGTCATATACATTCAAAGGTAGGTTTGCCAGAGGTTCCAGAAAATTGTGATGATGGTGATCACTATAGGTTGACACTGTACATGGTCTTTACAGATGTTATGGTATTTGTTTAATCCTAGCAACCTGTTTAAGGCTACCTTACAGAGTGACAAAGCTTTGAGATTTCATCTCTATCTTGAAACGATGGGTTCTTTCCACCACACTGCCCTAGGAGGGCCTGATTCCCTTACTGTGTGATTTTAGACAAAGAATATCCTCCCTGGATCTCATTTGCCCCATGTGAGGAATGAGGGCATTGGACTAGATGCTTTCCCAGGGCCCTTTCCCTTGGAACATTTTGAAGATTCCAAAACTTTCCATGTGATGCCATTTTTAATAGTAAGTAAACGAAAGTGGTCTTGGATTTTCTTCTGAAATGGCAGTTCTCTTAGATGTGCTAGTTAGAGCCATCAGCTCCACCACCTCTGACAGCAAGCAAATTCTTGGAGAAGCAGAACCAAGCTGAGAAAGCTAGGTTCCAGAGCTTTATCCACAAGAGAAGGCACCCGCATCTGCTGTGGGCTGGGGCTGGAGGAGAGCCTGTGTAGTTGTGTTCCTGAATGTTTGTGTCCCTCTCCAATTCCTATGTTGAAGCCTAATCCCCTGCGTGATGGCATTTGGAGGTGGGGCTTTGGGGAGGTGATAAGGTCATGGAGCACTCATGGGGATGGAGTAAGTGCTTTATAAGAAGAGGCTAGAGAGCTAACCTGTTCTCTTTCTGCCGAGGATGGATACGATAAATGGACAGTCTTCAGCTAGGAAGCCTGCTCTTAGCAGAACTCAGCCATGCTGGCTCCCTGATCTTCGACTTCTCAGCCTCCAGAACTGTGAGAAATACTCTTCTGTCTTTTAAGTCACCCAGTCTCTTATGGTATTTTGTTATGCCTGCCCGAACTGACCAAGACAGGTTGGAAGAGTACACGGATAACAAGATGACCTGGAGCAGTCACCCACTGCTAGTTACCTACCACACCTTCCAGGAGCTTGGGGTGGGTTTCAGGAGACAGAGGAAGCCAGGGATCACATGCCTGCCCCTTTCTCATCTCTTTAGCCTCATCTTTCTTGACTCACCTCGCCTTGCCTCTAATGCACTGCAAGGAATCACTTCCTTAGTGTTCTTGATCAGTTTCTACTCTTTGGCTTTCATCTTCACAGATTTGCTTCGTCTGCTTGGAACTCCTTCCTTAACTGCCCTCCCCTCCTCCTTCTGTTAAATGATTAAATGTTATTCAGTCCTCAAGATTCAGCCCAGGTTGCCTGTTTTTTAGAACATCTTTCCTGATTCTCCCCCAGCCCCACAATTCAGGCTGGATTGGGTGCCTTTCCATGATGCTCCCAAGAACCCCGCCCCCCTCAATGTGTTTATTCTCTCAGAGCTCTTGCCACACTGTTTAACCACCATTGGTTTATCTGTTCACCTCATCCTTTTTAACTGTGAGCTCCTTGGGACTTTCTTCTTTCGTTCTGGTTTTTTCAGCACCTAGCCCAGAGCCAGGGCCATGGGGCCACAAAGTGTGTGATAACAGCATATGATCAGGACCACCCACAGTGGACACCAAAATGGGATTTCATAGAGCCAAAGAACATCTGGATCGTGCCCCCAACGAGCTGTCAGCTCTGTAGGGAGTAGCTGGCCTTCTGGGGTTCAGCTCTGGCATTGCTTGTGGGAGACTGCTGGGAAAGCATGGAGCAAGAGGCACCTTCAGGAATGTGACATTGATTTTCCTCCCCTACCTGATGTGGCAGGTACTCTGGCCATCCTCCCAATTTTATCAATGGAGGTGGCGTAAGAGGGGACAGGAGCACGTATGGCTATACGTTCCATGCTCCCGTTGCTGACCTGTGTGCCCTGGCACTGGCCTGCATCTGTGTGGATGGAGAGGTTCTCTTCCTCTGTTGCAAAAGCATTCTTTACTCACTAAGCCATGAACCTACAAGCTGCTTGCACGCAAGAAGATGCCTTGTTCTGATTGGCACAGAAGAGTCCTATGATCTAATTGGTGGCCCTGATGTTTTGGGCCCCAGGATAAGCAGAAGAGTGGATACTCATGTGCATTAGTGCTCTCAGGCCTGGCACTGTCATCGTGGGTCTGTCCTCACATTTCCAGCCCAAAAGAGGTGGGAGCAGTCCTTGGACCCATAGAAGAGAGGTGTTCTCTGTGCTGATGAGATGAGGAATGTCCAAACTAGGGATGCAAAGCAGGCAGAGTGCCTGTAGTAATACAGAGAAATAAAGGCTGCAGTCTCTCCTCTCAGCTGACCAACATTCATGCCCGGGTCAGGAGGAGGCAGTGATAAAATTGGAATCAAGTTATTCTGGGCTCACGTGGCCTTTCAGGTGTCATTTAAATGATATGAATCTGACTTTTACATCTGTAAAGTCACCCTGTGTGTGAAGGGGGAAGGCAGGGGGTGGGGGCAGCCTCTGCTTGAATGCTCTGGATTCCCAAGGTAAGGGATCATGTTGAATAAAGGCTTCTCAGTTTGCTATAAGCCTTTGATCATCTCCTGGAGTTTCTGAATACTTATCTTTGCTAATTTTGACTCGTTTAATAGAAGTCTCTCTAGGTGAGAGACTTCTCCAAGCCACTTCCCAAAGTTTGTGAATCTCTTTGAAGACTTTTTAGCAGGGGAGTGCCAATCTGGATTTGTGCCTTGGAATGTCATCTTGGCTACTGACTATATCTGCCAAGGAGATTTGTGAGTGTTAAATACCTCTGAAAACCTCTGATATACTGGATAGTACCTGATAAATGCTTATTCTTTTGGTTGTTCAATTCTTTCTGATCATCTCAAGTGCCTATGACTTGAGAGGTATCATTTGCTTCCCCCTGGTTCTCAGTTTCCTCAGCTGTAAAATGCAGGTTATCTATTTGTTTTATTTGTTAGTTGTTCATTCATTTATTCTTTGCTTATTTCTTTCCGCTCCATGACCAGATAATCTGGTTTGTCTTCCAGTCTCTGTCATTGGAACTTTAATATTGTCTACCTGACATAATTTTCATTTGATTTAGGGTTTTTTTTAAATCCATGATGCTATTCTCTGAAAAGAGGCATTTATAGCAGTGGGCTCCAGGAAGAAGTCTGTACATGAGAAAGCAGACACCATTTTAAGAGGCTTTGCGCTTACCTTTTGTCCTCATTTTGGAAAGTTACTCCTGACTTTTGAGGCCTCACAGGGCATTGAACAAAGGCGGGCGTATGCAAAGTTCAGGTAGAGATTAGGCATATTATCTGACATCAATAAACTTTCATTTTGGCAGGAAGAAAATAAATGATTGTTCAGCCATTTTCATTTGTATTAAGTCAAGAAGCTAGGCTGATGCTTAGTCTTGTTAAAAGTCCATTTTTATTTTTTATTTTTTTTATTTTTTATTTTAATTGCAGTCTAATTACTTTACAATATTGTAGTGGTTTTTGCCATACATTGACATGGATCAGCCATGAGTGTACATGTGTTCCCCATTCTGAACCCTCCTCCCTCCTCCCTCCCCATCCCATCCCTCAGGGTCATCCCAGTGCACCAGCCCTGAGCACCCTGTCTCAGGCATTGAACCTAGACTGGTGATCTACTTCACATATGATAATATACATGTTTCAATGCTATTCTCTCAAATCATACCCCCCTCGTCTTCTCCCATAGAGTCCAAAAGACTCTTCTATACATCTGTGTCTCTTTTGCTGTCTCGCATATAGGGTCATCATTACCATCTTTCTAAATTCCATATATATGTGTTAATATAGTGTATTGGTGTGTTTCTTTCTGACTTACTTCACTCTGTATAATAGGCTCCAGTTTCATCCACCTCATTAGAACTGATTCAAATGCATTCTTTTTCATGGATGAGTAATATTCCACGGTGTATATGTTCCACAGCTTTCTTATCCATTCGTCTGCTGATCAACATCTAGGTTGCTTCCATGTCCTGGCTATTGTAAACAGTGCTGCAATGAACATTGGGGTACACGTGTCTCTTTCAATTCTGGTTTCCTCAGTGTGTATGCCCAGCAGTGAAATTGCTGGGTCATATGGCAGTTCTATTTCCAGTTTTTTAAGGAATCTCCACACTGTTCTCCATAGTATAAATGCCCATTTTTAAAAGATCAGTTACCCTATCTTGGACAGTGTGGAAGAGACAGATGCTGCCCTCCAGGAACCCAGTCTATCAGAAGAGTAGCTGAAACAATGGAGAAGGCAATGGCACCCCACTCCAGTACTCTTGCCTGGAAAATCCCATGGACGGAGGAGCCTGGTGGGCTGCAGTCCATGGGGTCGCTAAGAGTCGGACACAACTGAGCGACTTCACTTTCACTTTTCACTTTCATGCATTGGAGAAGGAAATGGCAACCCACTCCAGTGTTCTTGCCTGGAGAATCCCAGGGACGGGAGAGCCTGGTGGGCTGCCGTCTATGGGGTCGCACAGAGTCGGACACGACTGAAGTGACTTAGCAGCAGCCACTGAAACAAAAGCCAGGGTATCCTCAGGGCATTTACAAAGGTGTCCAGTGCTGTAGGAGTAGAGGGGAGAGAGGGTGACATTTTGTCTGGGGTATTTTAGACGGATTCTTGGAGAAGGTGGGCTCTGTGTTGTGAGCTATGCACTATAAGACACAGATGGGCAAAGATCATTGATGAGGAAGCAATGAGCACAAAAGCTCATTAAATATGATAGTGCAAGGTGTGTTTGGGAAATGGTAAGATCCATGTGGCTTAGAGCTGGAAGGAAGCACAGTGTAAAGGTAGGGGAGAGGAGTTAGGGTTGAATTGTGGAGGATATTGAAGGCCATGCAGAAGACTCTGAGTTCATTCTCTGTACAATGAAGCACCAGTGGTCCCCACCCCAGACCATCCCTCTGCCCACCTCAGGTAGGATTCACATACAGTGATTTTTAAACAAAACGGTAATCATTATAATGATGCCCAAAATCAGTTATAACCTTGCAATGGAGAAATTGGGGCTTTAAAAAAAATTCTTCTGAGATCCCAGTCCAAAAAAGAAAATGTCTTGGTAATCCTTAGTGCACAAGAGAAGCAGTGTGGAGAAGCTTGAGGTACTGCACCCAAAAGCCTGAGACCTGAGTTTGAGTTCGGAGACAAGTCACTTCCCTTCTGTGGGTGCCTGTGTGCTCCTCCCTGGTAGGGGGATGACCATGGCCTTCTCAGATAGTTCAGTTAATCAAGCGGTTTAATAGAGAGGATCTGTTTGTAAACTCTCAGATACTATCTGTAAGTAAAGAACTGTTTTTCATTAAGAACAGAACATTTCAATAAAGGTGGATTTCAAGAGATTCCTGCCAAGCGTTTCAGCCTGGGACCAGTGGTGGAAAGAGTTCAGTAATGAAAATATATGTCCTCAACACACGCTCTCAGCATAAGCAATTAGTCTGACTGAGGAAATCCTTCTTTCTGAAAAGTAAAAGTGGGAGGGAAATGGCCTTGTTGGGGATTGCTGATGTCTTTCTGATTGCCAGTGTCTTATCATGTGCTGGCAGTGTTTCCTCTTCCATTGCCTTTGGTGACATTGTTTTATCAGCAGTCCCCAGTGGACTCAAAATGCGACTGTTTTCAAGAAGTTTTCTCACTAGCTGCTGCAGTAGGCAGGTCGATGTGATGTGGTTGGTGGTCAAGCTTTATCATATATAATGGAGGGGCCTCTCTATTAAAATCCTCAGTTTTATGGAATTCCCTGGTGGTCTGGTGGGTCCCCTGGGCCAGGGAACTGCAAGCTACATGGGGTGGTGCCCCCCCAAAACCCTCAGTTTTAAAAGATGAAGTCATGTGCCCCTTCATTAGAGAAGGACAATATTAAGGAAATTATGAGAGTGGTTGGACCTTTTAGCTTTTTCCCATTATAGCTACTCAGTTAATAACAAGTATCGCATGGTCCAAGTTGGAAGCAGTAAGAAGGGAAAGCCCCAGCCTCCAGATTGCATAGAAGGAGGAGAGGAGGATGCAGGGACTTGGAAAATGTAGAACTGGGCACAGAGAAGAAAGGCAGATTACATGTTCTGGACCCAGTCCTTCCTCCCTCTGTCCTCCAGTGCCCCTGAGTGTCTAGTTGTTGCTGAGATGGAGATCGGGCTAGAAATGACACTCTGCTTTCCAGAAACCAAAAATAACCAGAGAGGGCTATCAAGTTCTAGCCCTTCTGCTCTTTCAATTTATAGCTCTTAAATTCACGGTCTCCTTTCCATACCCAAACCACTGCCTCACCATCTTCTTTGCTCTAAGCTTTTTAATATCCAGATGTGACCCTGTCACTTAACCTGTTTTGAATCACTCAGCAGCTGTCCAGTTCCTGTAGAGTAAAGCTAGACCCATGAATGTGGCATTTCAGGGTCTTCCTGATCTGGTCCCTACCTGCCTCTCTCTTCCTTCCCTCCCAGTCCTGTGAGCAGATATTTACGTTTTAGCTCAAGCTTTACTTCCTCCATCCCCTGCATACCTGGTGGTGTTCTATGTTCCTGCTTGGTGGATTCTGTATACAATATTGCTATAATTATAGTCTTCTGATGGTTTGCTTGCTTTTCTCTCCATGGGCTGTGTTTTGAGCTACCTGAGACAGGCATTATTCATTTTTGTATCTCAACTCTTTTCTTCCTCTTTTCACCACATCGGACGATGAGTAACTTACTCTCCTTGTCTCCTGACACACACCATTTATTTCTTCTTCTCTTGCATTCCTTTTCACTGCGGTTCACTTCAGTTCATGCTATTTACCGGGCAGTGTGGTCGTTTTTGGAAATAGGAACATAAGGAAGATCTTATACGGTTGCTGTTTTGAGGGTCTCACAATCTAGTCGGGAAACTGTTGGGGACAAAAGTTGTCACATGCAGGCTGTGGAGCTCACAGACCCTTAGGAGTGGCCCTGGGAATGCCTTTCCTCCTTTCCTGGATTCCACAGCAGCAGGCCTGCCCATCTCTTTTATTCTGGGGATTCTAGGGAAGCTTTTGTTTGGGTGGGAGGCAAAGGGATTCCACTGGGGGAAAAAGAAGCAAATGTTTGGATACCGTGTTTTAAAGTAAGAAATACTATGTAAAGTGCTATTAAAACAGTCTAAACAAAAGAGACAGACACCCTATCTTCTGGTTTGGCAAAAGTCGGTTTCTTTGCTAAGCAGCCCCCCTCCCCGCCACTCTGTTTATGCTTTGAAGGGAGTTTGGGGGTAGGTGGGTGGACGCCCTTCCCATCTTTCCTGGTTCCCATCTTTCCTACTTGTTACCACCTCCCTTGCCGAGTGAAAACTCCCCTGTATATAATTTAGATGTCTTCCAGCTTTGAGGGGGATAACATTTTAGCTCTCCCAAAGCATGAAGTCACCCGGAGAGGAGGTGTGTCAAGTTCCCTGATCTCAGACCAGGTTCGTGGCCACGGTTTCTGTTCCTTTTCTATTTGTCAGGTCCCTCCCCTCCCCTCCTCCCCTCCCTGAGAATGTGAGCCCTTGATGGCAGGTGTCCTCAGTGCCTGGGGGTGGGCCCTGCAGACAACAGATGCTTATTTAGATTTGAGGAAGGGAGGGAAGAAGTAATAAGGAAGTTGTCATTTTACCCAAAAGGCTTTTAGGGCATTACTTCAGGTCTAGGTGAATGTGGCCTTGGGGGAACTAGGGTTTCTGGAGCACAAGCTCAAAGCTCTGTCCAAGGTACTTAGTTTACTTATCAACCCCCGCCCACACCCCCACCGCCCGCCCCTCACCCCCCCACCCCTGTCCCCATCTTATGCCAGGAAGGCATATCACTAGAAGCGACAGTATCTTCCAGGCAGTCGCCTTCCTAACATGCTAAGAGCCTGGATTCATGTTTGAATCTACAACCTCGTGCTGAGAAGGATAAATCTCTTCAACTTTGAAAACCACAGTTTCATGCCACAGCTGAAGAAAATATTTTTTCCCCATCCTTCTGGTTGATTGATTGATAGTGACGTTTTAGTTATTGAAAGTGAAAGTACTAGTTGCTCAGTCGTGTCCGACTCTTTGGGACCACATGGACTGTAGCCCGTCAGGCTCCTCTGCCCATGGAATTCTCCGGGCAAGAATACTGGAGTGGGTAGCCATTCCCTTCTCCAGGGGACCATCCCAACTCAGGGATTGAACCCAGGTCTCTTGCCTTGCAGGCGGATTCTTTACCAGCTGAGCTAACAGGGAAGCCCAAGAATACTGGAGTGTGTAGCCTATCCCTTCTCCAGCAGATCTTCCTGACCCAGGAATCGAACTGGGGTCTCCTGCATTGCAGGCGGGTTCTTTACCAGCTGAGCTACCAGAGAAGCCCATTTAGATATTAACGTGCTGGATTATTCTGCTTTGGCCACCTTCTGGGTATGTTTCAATTCCTTACTGGGGGAATAATCACTATTTTACTTTCCCTCACTGCTTAGGCAAAGTCAAATTTTCCACCAACTTTCTACGTGAGAGTTATGCAAAAATGCATACCCATCATCAGGAAAATGTCTTCATTAACACATAAACAATGGTTCATTACCCGCCAATGTGTTAATGTATGGTAAACTCATCTATTGGCATGCAAATTCTAAGTTGCTCACCCCAGGTTTTACCTAGCCACTCACCTCTACGACCTCTGAGGAAACCTTTGAAAAACTGTTTCTAAAATTTTTGTCCTGTAATTTCCCTAATGGTCAGAATTCCAACAAGCAGTGGATCTGTAGGCTGACTAAAGAGCTGAGACTTCCGCCAAACTGAGAAATCCTTGCTTATACAGGAAAAGTCATTCGCCCTTGTTTCCATAACATTGTTTGTAATTGAGTTTATTACCCATGTTTATCCTGTGAGCATCCAGAGAGGTACTAGGAAAATCACAAAAGATACATTTTAGACATGTAAATAATCATAAGTCTGCCTTAATAGTTAATGTACATACCAGTGAGGACCAAAAGATAGTCATAGATCTCCATTAAGGTCATTCATTCTCACTACATATATTATCAAATTGGACAAGGGATCAACTCAGGCCAATATGTATTTGAGCATCTGGCTGTTTGAATCTATCCACTACTGTAGCTGTGGGGTAGGAGAAACTCTGTCGCGGACATGCTGTCACTCTACCAGAAATTGACTTGTCTGGACAAGACAGTTTGTTTGCTTTTATTGTCTTCAAATTAAACTACTCTCTGTCTGACTCTTCAAGTTGTCCTCAGTGTGTGATTAAACACCAAGAGAATTGTCAATATCACTCAGCTTCTAAGTCATTAAACGTCCTAATCCTTCACATTCCTTGTGGCTGAGGCCATTTTCTTTCCGTTTTCTCTCCAGCTTTGTATTAGCCACCAGGATTCTGGTGACATTCTCTGTGTCGGAGATGGGGAGCTTGACGAGAGGTTTACAATTCACTAATGAGTCAGTGAGAAACAAGCACCAGTCAATACATTCCAAAGCAGATGCAAACCCACGTGTGGAGCTGCCTCAGGACGACACCAGTTTACCCTAGGGTGCTCATGCCTGCTTCCTTCCAGTACACAGGCACCAAAAAAAACTTCTCTCATCTTTAGAAGAGATCCCAGTTGTTGAAATTGGAGAAATTAATGCTTTCTCTTGAGCCCAAACACCTGTTTATTCTGTATCCCCTAACACGAATAATCAGTTCTCCTCATGATTATGATAAGTCTGTTGAGAAAACTGCCCATCTTCTTATTATAATTTTTGTGCATACTTAAAATGAATATTCAGCTGTGATTTGTCAAGAGCTATGTCCAGTCCTTAGGCTGGCACAATGGTAGATGAGTAGGGCATATGCAGAAAGGGGTTTTAATATAAAGATAAAATGCTTGGGATTTTTCAGTCTCATCCTTATATAATACCAAGAACCACCTCCATCCTCACCCTCCCTTTCTCTAACACCCCTGGTCAGAAATATACGCTCCAAAGGAAGATAATTATTGTAAGGCATCCATATGATTACGGATTACTCGATTCTAAATCCTTCTTTGGCAAAATGACTTGATTGATTTTGGAATTTGAATCTCTTTGTGATACACTGCTTAGAAGTGACCATTTCGGCAAAGGCAAAAGGGGACTTAGACACACTCAGAAAAGTGTGCTGCATAAATAAGGAGAATCACATTGAATTGCCAAAGATTATTTTAATGGCTAGAACCCCTTCCTGTTACAATAATTACAGAAACATCTTTAAGCTCTTCTCTGAAGAACTTCTGAATTGAAATAGAAAATGTTTTAATGAATTTAAAACATTTACAAATTCGTATTAGAAATTTCAGGAGGAATGATTTGTCTGTTCCCTCCCTGCTCATAAGCAGTCTTTAACGCAGTTTCCTTCTAGAATCTGCAAACTATTTATACAATTATGTGTAGCATTGTGTTGCCTGGAAATATACCTCTTTAGGATGACTGTCCTTTTAAGGAAAATAAGCATAAATCGGTTTTCTGGAAAGCTACATTTCAGAGTGACAATGCTACTTCCTTTTGGAACTGCAAAAGAAAAATGGGTCTGGTCATAATTTCTGCTTGTAAGTTTTAGCTAAGTGGTGACAAATATCATACTATATTATACATCAGAGGACAGGCGTGCATCAGTTCATATTTCTGAAAGCCTGTTAGTTACCATAATGGAAGTGAAGATTTCTCTCAAGCACCTGCCTGGAACAGAAGTCCTTCTGACAGACTGTGCATAACCTCTCATTAAATCAGCATGCAGAGAACTAACCAGCAGATGCTGCTGACATGAACCCTGATGTAATCTCTTTAACCTTGTCCTGTAAGGCGCGCACAAGTCGTGACCGGGGAATTCAAAGTAAATTAGGTTTTACATGAAAGTCTATAATCTAAATTCAATTTGATTAAAACGATGCCTGATTTGTGTTGGTGATGAAATATTCCATTGTAGCTATTAGACTTTTTTTTTAATTCGTACACGGGCGTCTATGTTTCCTATCCCTACCTTATTTTTTAAGATGATCGATCAATTTTCCATCGTGGCCCTGCTCCCACGTTCTTAAAATGAAGAAGCTTTTAAAGAAAGAAGTTATAAGCAAAAATAGCTATTTGTTTCTTGAGGTAATCCACTGAGATGGCAAATATTCTCTGATTTCAGGAATTCATGGGAAAAGGATCACTTTGTAAGTCCAAGTGTAGTTGTTCTCTATGTTAGAAATATTTTCTCTGTATTTAATATCAGAGTCTTAGAACTACTTTATTACATGTAAGCTTCATCTCATAACTATTTTGTTAAATTAATCATTCTGATCAACACAATTTCTCATGGAAATTCAATCAGCTATAATAAAAAAAAAAGTCATCAGTCGTTACCAGAGTTCCTCTGTTATGATTTTACATTTCTTGTTCCTTTTCTAAGTATGTAATTCAACTTTCCGAGGATAACCTACAGGGAGTTCAAAACATTTTGGCTTCAGCTATTTTTTTGAGCCAGGAGCTGAGTTGCAAGAAATTTTACCATTTATTTCTTAAAGTTCTAGCTTTTCCTCTCTCACATCTTTAACATCTCCACTCTCTTGCCATAAGCCTCAGGGATTCCAATAATCTGATGCCCAGGAAACCCCAAATCTCTCCCCGCACAGCTGCCACCTGAAGATGGGCTCAGTGGTAAAGGACTCACTGGCCAATGCAGGAGCTACAGTTTGATCCCTGAGTTGGGAAGATTCCCCTGGAGGAGGAAGTGGCAACCCACTCCAGTATTCTTGGCTGGAGAATCCCATGGACAGAAAAACGTGGTGGGCTATAGTCCATGGGGTTGCACAGAGTCAGACACGACTGAGCCACTGAACAATGACATGCAGCCACCACCCAGATGGGGATGGGGGACAAATATATATATATTTGGGATTTACTGTGACTTTTCTGCAGTCTCTTTTCTTAAGCAAGTGGAGCTCCTAAATAGCCTATTGTTCTCTGACTCTTAGACTGTAGAGTCCAAGTCCAGAGGACCTGCTGGTAAGCAGAGCAATAGCCTGAGGGCCAGGATTCCCAGGTCTCAGCCCAGCCTTCTAGGTTTCAATCCAGGATCTGGGAAAAGAGCAAAAAGAACCATTTTCACCCTGATCCTGGGCACAGTGTTAAACTGGTTAACAAAATGAAAGTGTTAGTCGCTCAGTCATGTCCAACTCTTTGCCATCCCACGGACTGTAGCCTCTATCCATGGGATTTCCCAGGCAAGAATATTGGAGTGGGTTGCCATTTCCTTTTCCAAGGAATCTTCCTGACCCAGGGATCAAACCTGGGTCTCTTGCATTGCATCCAGATTCTTTACCATCTGAGCCACCAGGGAAGCAGGTATAACCATATGTAGCTTTGATTTAATGCTTTAGCATTTTCTAGAGCATTTTCTCCCTCATTACTTTCTTGAGTCTTCATAGTCACTCTGAAAGGCCTGGGCTATTCCCTTTTACTGAGGAGGGTACGAAAACTCAGAGAGTGAAATGACTTGCTTAGGATCACACAGCCAGAAAGTGGAGGTATTTGAATTTTACTTTAGATCCATCTGACCTCCAAGCTACTTAATAGAGCAGGAAAACCTACAGAATCTTGTCCCCGTGTTCCAAAATGCTATCCTTTCTCCCTTTATATTTTGTTTTCTGCAGGATAGTGGCCTCTAGGCATTGCTATTTCTCTGCGTCCCCTTTCTACCTCACAAGGCGTAGTAGTTTGATCATCTGTTGAACCAGTGAGACATGGCAGTGGCAGCATGAGGGCAAGTCCTTCCATAGGGACATTATCCCAGAGCCACTGTGGAAGCCACTATGGACTGGAAGCAGTGTCAAAGTGAGGCAATATAGTCAGGCTCAGAAGACTAGCTGGGGATTTGTGAGCTGATTCATAGATATTGCTGGGAGAAATATCAATAACCTCAGATATCCAGATGACACCACCCATATGGCAGAAAGCAAACAGGAACTAAAGAGCCTCTTGATGAAAGTGAAAGAAGAAAGTGAAAAAGCTGGCTTAAAACTCAACATTCAAAAAATGAAGATCATGGCATCTGGTCCTGTCATTTCATACCAAATAGATGGGGAAACAGTGGAAACAGGGAAAGACTTTATTTTCTTGGGCTCCAAACTCACTGCAGATGGTGACTGCAGCCGTGAAATTAAAAGACGCTTGCTCCTTGCAAGAAAAGCTATGACCAACCTAGACAACATATTAAAAAGCAGAGCCATTACTTTGCCTACAAAAGTCTGTCTAGTCAAAGCTATGGTTTTTCCAGTAGTCATGTATGGATGTGAGAGATGGACCATAAAGAAAGTTGAGGGCTGAAGAATTGATGCTCTTGAACCATGGTGTTGCAGAAGACTCTTGAGAGTCCCTTGGATAGCAAGGAGAACCAATCAGTCCATCCTAGAGGAAATCAGTCCTGAATATTCTTTGGAAGGACTGATGCTGAAGCTGAAGATCCAATACTTTGGCCACCTGATGTGAAGAACGGACTCATTGAAAAAGACCCTGATGCTGGGAAAGATTGAAGGCAGGAGGAGAAGGGGATGACAGAGGATGAGACGGTTGGATGGCATCCCCAACTCGATGGACACGAGTTTGAACAAGTTCCGGGAGTTGGTGATGGACAGGGAAGCCTCATGTGCTATAGTCCATGGGGTTGCAAAGAGTTGGACACAACTGAGCAAATAAACTGAACTTGCAGATATTGCAGTGCTCAGCAAAGGAGGCTGCCCTTCTGTGAGTGGGCGGGGCCAGGAGGGAGGTTATCTGGAGCCACCCTGTCCAATAAGGTAGCCACTAGTCACATGTGACTATAGTGTGAATTACTTCAAATTAAGTCACACTGAAAAATCAGCTGCTCAGTTGCAGGAACCCCAGATTAACTGTTCAATAGCCCATGGCTACCATATTGATCAGAGCAGATATAGAACATTTCTGTCATTGCAGAAAGTTCTATTGGATCCTGCTGGTCTAGACAGCACATGCTATGTGCTGAGAATCTCACTCAGCAGACTGAGGTGCACCCCAGATTCTGCAGACCTCTGAGGATACTACTGCTTGGCTCCCACTTTCTTCCTTATGTCTACTACTTTACAAGCCTGTAGCCAGTGCCTCCGGAGAAGGCAATGGCACCCCACTCCAGTACTCTTGCCTGGAAAATCCCATGGACGGAGGAGCCTGGTGGGCTGCAGTCCATGGGGTCGCTAAGAGTCAGACACAACTGAGTGACTTCACTTTAATTTTTCACTTTCCTGCATTGGAGAAGGAAATGGCAATCCACTCCAGTGTTCTTGCCTGGAGAATCCCAGGGACGGAGAAGCCTGGTGGGCTGCCGTCTATGGGGTCACACAGAGTTGGACACGACTGAAGTGACTTAGCAGCAGCAGCAGCTAGTGCCTCATTGTTTCTTTTTCCTTTCCTAACTTTGGCTCTTCTTGAAGGTGGGGGCAGGTCTTGTCTTTCAAAAGAAATTTGTTCTCTTTGTTGCAAAAATAGAAGGGAGTCTAGTCTTTGGGGGTCTTGAAAGTGGGAAGGCAATATTAGGATCCCTGCCTGAATTATAATTCTCTTAGCCTACCTTTCCCTGCTTTTGTCCAACAATATAATTTCTTAGCAAATTATATACTTAGCCAATATGAGACTAACTTGTTCCCCTTTCCCAATCGGGTCTTGAATATTTGCATCTTTTGGGGCGAAGGCCGTGGAGACCTTTCTAATTTTGGTCGTAGGGTCATGAAGATCTTTTGACTTTTGAGGTCATGAGCACCTTTTGAATCACCTTAGATTTTAGGATGCAGTTTGTTTGCAATGCCAGTAGGGGTTTTCGTATTTAGAGTATCTTATTAGTATCGGGAATTAAACCCTTTTATTAACAGCTGGACATCTTAAAACAATCACCAGTCATTGTTAAAGTAAAGAACAGCTCATTATTTTTCATATCTTAAAAGATTGAACCCTTCACCATGATTAATAAAGGATAGTTGTTATCTGCTTTGGTCACAAAAATTCAGGTACAAAAGAAACACTTTGGCAAATTAAAAGTAGAATGGTAGCATGAACACTTGTATCTGCACAGCTAATTAAAAGACTTAACTTATTAGGCCTTGAGGGGGGAGGAAAAAAAGAAACAAACAAGTATAATTTGCCAGATTAATTTTATGGTCTGTTCTATTTAATCAAACTATACCTTTTAGTGAAAATGACAAATCTCAGTTGTCAGAATGGGGTAGATAAGGAAGATAAAGGTCATATATTTTAATGTCACAGAAGGTCTTATTAAAGGAACCTTAATTACATTAGGTACCCATGAAACATTAATTAAATACTGTCTGAAATAATTAGGTCCAAGTTACTGATGGTTTAATTAAACTCAGTTTCTTATTTTATAAGAAAACTAGAGGTCCAGTATCTCTATCAGCAGCATAATTGATAGTATGTCAAAAAGGCAAAATAGTAACCTTGACCAACCACGGGGAGAGGATGCTGTGGCTTTCTGGGCCTGGTATGCATTGCTGGTTCTCCATCGTGGCCCTGCTGCCGTGAACACCTCATGATGTGTGGGCCTTGGCCACCTCTGAGCTTCTGGGCAAGAAAACCTAAGTGTCTTAGACTAGGGGAGATGGATACAAGACAGAACAAATGTATCACCTAGAGCTTGAAAAGTTTAGGCCGCATAGGCAGAAAGGTGAGATGCATTATACATGTGCCTTTTCCTTTTTACAAATTGTGGGGAATTCCCTGGCAATCTAGTGGTTAGGACTCTGTACTTCCACTGCTTGGCAGCTGGGTTCAATCCCTGGTCAGGGAAACTAAGATCCCTCAAGCTTCATGGCATGGCAAAAAACAAAACAAACAAACAACAACAACAAAAAACCAAAACCAAAGAACCAAAAACTCCTGCCTTTTGTCACCTCTGCACATGTATGTTAGAAATGCTAGACACATTTATGACCACTCACAATCTGCACAGATGGTATCGTTGTATTGAAAAAGACTTCCCTAAAGTCTGTTCTCATGTTTATTTAGTATCTTTATACCCTAACATTCATTTTCTTCTTTAGTTGTAAGTCTTTACTCTTAAGATCATGGGCTTTGGACTTAGACGGCAGAGTTTGAATCTCATCTTGGACTAGTTAGTTCTTTGACTTTATCTTCTCATCTGTAAAATATTATGTGTGATAATAGCTACTTAACAGAGTTGTTATGAAGATAATACTTTAATGTATATAAAGCATTTAGCTCAAGTGAAAAGTATATGGTGAAGCCTAAACATGATGCAGGACATTCTGTGGTCTACAGCAGGGGTCCCCAAACTTTTTGGCACTGGGGACCGGTTTCATGGAAGACAATTTTCCCACGGACAGGGTAGGGGATGGTTTCAGGATGATTCAAGCACATTACAATTATTGTGCACTTTATTTCTGTTATTATTACATCAGCTTCATCTCAGATCATCAGGCGTTAGATCCCGGAGGTTGGGGATTTGAGGCCCAAGTTGAATTAGTTAGTTGTAGGTGAATCCAAGGGAAATGCCAATTTAAAAGAACTTTAGAATGTGCCAGAAGGGAACAAAGAGGATAATGCCAAAGCAAAAAATGTAGCTGAAGTGAGCTTCAGGTCTGATTGTTTTATTTGTTTGGTTTTGCTTCAGCTTTTTGAATCTCAAGCTGACAAGCCAGCTCCCCCTATCGGTGATCCGGGTCGAGGAGAACAGCTGTCGTCCATCCCACCGCATGCCAGGACAGCCAGCTCTTCTTTCACTTTGAATGAACCAAAAATGATCAAGATGATAGTCTTATAGTTTGTAAAGTCCATTAACACCCATTACTGTTTGCCCTCAAGGGCTCTGTGAGATGTTGTACTCCTAGTAGCCCCAGCAGCCCCGTGTTACACACGAGCACACTGGGTCACAGAGAGGTTAAGACACATGGGAAGCTCACACTTCACCCTGGGAATTTCAACTCTTATTTACTTTGGTTTCGGTCTCTGACACCACCCTCCCAGAGCTCAGCCCTGTGGCGGGGTGGAGACCCAGGCCTGTGGGCTCAACTTGAAGGCTTGTAAAGGAGGAGGAGGAGGAGGAGGAAGAGGAAGAGGTGGGAGGAGGAAGCAGGGACCAAAAATGAAGGCGGCTGAAAAGCCTAGCATATCAGGCCCTTAACAGAAAGTTTGCTGACCCCGGTTTAGTGCAGCGCTTCTTCAACTTTAATGTGCATATGAATCCCCTGGGGAGCTTTTTCAAATGCAGATTCTGATTCACTGGGTCTGGGGCCTGACCTGAAAGTCTGCGTCTAACCAGCTTCCAGGTGATACCCACGGGCGGGTCCTCGGAGCACGCTTTGCATAGTAAGGGCTGTGCTTCACACCGGATCCACGTCCCTCCACCTGCTCGCTCCTTGTAGGCGCCTGCGCTATGGCTACTTGTCATTTGTATCCTAAGGAATTTCACTTCTTTTCAGTGTTCAGAGCCTGTGAACTTTCAGCAATTCACCTTTAAAGAGCCCTAGATCTTTTCCCTCCTCCATGGTGATGGCTTCTGCTTCCTGCCTTTGCTGTCTATTCCATTTCTATGCCTGGAGAGGGGTGGGGCAGTGCGGGGGACAGAGAAGCCCAGGACTTAGTCGCTGGCCTCCAGGAGTGCCTTGCTGAGGCCCACCCACACTGCTCCATCTGGGCTCACGTGTTCCCTTTCCTCCTGCCTCTGTACTTGCGAGTCCTACTTCCATGTTAGGGGCTTCCCAGGTGGCACAGAATCCACCTGCCAATGCAGGAAATGCAAGAGACCCTGGTTCGATCCCTGGGTCAGGAAGATCCCCTGGAGAAGAGAATGGCAACCTACTCTAGTATTCTTGCCTGGAGAATCCCATGGACAGAGGAACCCGGGAGGCTACAGTCCATGGGGTTGCGGAGCCAGACACGACTGAGCCAACCTACACTTCCACATTTTGTGTCTCGCAAAGACCCTGTTTTCCCATCACCTTGGGTTCTCATATCTGCTGTAGACATGGGGTCCTACCTCCCGGCTCTCCAGCCTCCTGCTTTAGCCTCTCCTCTGATTCCTCTTTCCTGGCCCTTGACTTTCTTCCCTGCCAGGAGCTTTCTCCATTTTCTTTTGCTCAGCTCAGGTACAGTCATCTAGTCCATTTGCACACAACTCGGGGTCAAGCCTCAGGAGTCTGCTTTTATAGGGGGTCTTCCCCTTCCACAAGATGGCCAGCTCCTTCCTTTGTGAATCTAATCTATTGGATTTATTTAGATGCTAAGCAAAAGGACTATGACTTATTTCATTTGTGTTTTGCGTAATGTCCTGTTAATAATGAGTGAAAAAAGTCAAAGTGTTAGTTGCTCATTTGTGTCTGACTCTGTGATCCCATGGACTGTAGCCCTCCAGGTTCCTCTGTCCATGGAATTCTCCAGGCAAGAATACTGGAGTGGGTAGTCATGCCCTCCTCCAGGGGATCTTCCTGACTCAGGGATCGAACCTGGGTCTCCCATATTGCAGGCAGATTCTTTACCGTCTGAGCCCCAGGGAAGCCCAATAATGAGTACATATTCATAATTCATAATATTTATGACATATCCTCATTGAGTACAGTCATTGGTACTCAGCAGTCGCTCATAGTTCAATGAATGTTGCGTTCTTGGCTGGACCCAAGCACTACTGTCCTTCCTCTTTAGAGAGTGAACTTCTCTGTTTATCATCCTACCACTCATCCTCCTACTTTGGTTTGCTGTGTGTGGGGTGACTCACTGTTGCAACCTTCTTTTACTCCATAAGTCCTGTTATTTTAAGCTGAATGGCTGGTGTGAGTCCAAAAGAGTTAAATTTCACTTTTTGCTGCTATTTTATTCTTCGGGCTCTCTATCCCCACCTACTCCAAACATCTCTCAGTTGATTCTGTTTTTTGTCCCCTTACAGGCCTTCCCATTGACCATGCTCCCCATTCCCAGACTGAATAAAAGAGAATCGTGGACTGTGAACACTAGAAGGAACTCATCTGATATGACTATCTCAAAATAAGGGCAGAAACTGAAGCACAGAAAAGGCAAGCTGTTTGCCTAAGGTCACACAGCACATAGTTGGTGGCAGAGCAAGACTAAAATCCTCACATATTTTTCTTTTCATCAACAGATGAAATATGAGGATTTCAATCTTCCTAAATCTGTTGCCTCATACGCATGCATGCTAAGTCGCTTCAGTCGTGTCTGACTCTGTGATCCTATGGACTGTGGCCCACTAGGCTCTGTCTGGGGAGTTCTCCAGGCAAGAATACTGGAGTGGGTTGCCCTGCCCTCCTCCAGGGGATCTTCCTGACCCAGGGCTTCAAGTTTAAAAATCATCCACATCTCTATTTCTGCTTTGCAAATAAGTTCATCTGTATCATTTGAGGGGATATATGTAGAGGTATAGCTGATTCACTTTGCTGTACAGTAGAAATTAATACACATTGTAAAGCAACCACACTCCAGTAAATATTAATTAAAAATAAAAGTAAATAAGGCTGAACCAGAAAAAAAAATCATTGATGTACTAGAAAAATAATGTGAATGCCTGCATTCTTTTAAATTCACTATACATATGACTATTATTTACTAACAGAACAGTGCTGCGCTTAGACGTTCAGTCATGTCTGACTCTTTGCGACCCCATGGACTGTAGCTGGCCAGGCTCCTCTGTCCATGGGATTCTCCAGGCAAGAATACTGGAGTGGGTTGCCCTGCCCTCCTCCAGGGGATCTTCCCAGCCCAGGGACCGAACCCAGGTCTCCCACATTGCAGGCAGATTCTTTACCATCTGAGCCACCAGAGAAGCCAGTAGCAATCTTTATTTTGGCCTTTCCTAGGTGGCACTAGTGGTAAAGAATATGCCTGCCAATGCAGGAGATGCAAGACATGCAGGTTCGATCCCTGGGTTAGGAAGATCCTCTGGAGGAGGGCATGGCAGCCCACTCCAGTATTTTTACCTGGGAAATCCCATGGACAGAGGAGCCTGGCCAGCTACAGTCCATGGGGTCACAAAGAGTCGGACACAACTGAGCACGCAGGCATGCAATCTTTATTTTCCCATTTTTCAAGACACTTATTGGCCAACGTTAACTTGTGTGGCTTTCTACTAATTTCCCAGCTAATCTTTCACACATGTATTTTTTTAAATAGCATTCTTTTTGGAAAAAAGGAAGTTTCTAGCATATTTGCCTTTTCTGACTCTCACTAGTAGCATACTTAAATGCAAAATCCAAGAACTTCTCACCATGAAACCTGCAAACCTAAGAAAACCTCAGGAAGATGGTAAACCTAAACCTGCGAAAGCAAAAAAAAAAAAAAAAAAGGAAAGCCAGCCAGGCTGTCATCCACTAATTTGTTTGTTTGCAAAGTCTAATGTATCTCACATATTTGTTGGAAAGCCAAATACATGCCAACCAAAATACCATTTTGGAGTGCTGCTCCTCAGAAACTGGAAGTGATTGTAAAGCGCTTTGCACATCTTTTTCCTGTGTCCATCGTGAAGCATGTGCACGCCGAGGCCTTGACAAAGGTTCTGGGTTTGACACGAAGGGACCACAGCAGATACATGAATGGACTCAGGAGTCTGGATGGCTCCATCACCAAGTTAACACACTATGGGATATCTCGCTCCTTTCCCCCTTCCCAGCTAGAATCCCCTAGATTTCAGGATGTGGCTTTATTCACAGATAAGTAGTTTGTATGAAGAGGTCTTCCCTCATGTCTTCCCACCCTCATTCTTCTTCTTCCACCCACCTCATCCTACTGGGGCCCTTGTTGCCTTTCTGTTTTTCTCAAGTTACTTATCGACGTGTTCTTTGGTTTTTTGCCCAGAATGACTTGGGGCCTGTGTCTCTGCCTTTATGCAGTGCATTCGGATTCAGGGAAGACTTGGTGTCATCTTTTCTAAGCCAGTCACCCAGGAAGCAAGCCTGTCACACAGGCTGAGTTAGCCATGACGGTTCCCAAAGCTTTCCCCAGGAATTATCCTTTGAGGGTTTCAGTGCTAAGATATGCAATCTCAAAGTGTGATTTATCTTGATAGGGAACACAGAGCAGTTTGTCAAACTCAATACATTTCTTTTGTTGGAAGAAACAGAAATCTTAAAGTTATCTGGGATCAGTGGCCTGGCCCCTGCTGGGACCCTTGTTTACCTGAGGACAGAAAAAAAATAAAGGCTCTTTCGAAGCTTAGGAGCTCTCTGCAAAGGCAGGAAATTACATGCTGCACCTCCTAGAGAACTCTCCAGAGGAGCACCAGCCAGCAATGGGGAAGAAAGGCCATTCCAAATCATCATATTCATTTTTCATTCTAGCCTGGCCAAAGGAAAAACAAACCAAGGTGGGGCAAGTCTCTTGTAAATATGCCCTTATTATAGAGTCTGAACTCTTAGCGCAGCAGGCAGGTAGACGGATGGGCTTTCACTGCTTGGTGTTGGAAAGCCCTCCTGGAGGGCCACTCCAGGGCCAGTCAGGGGTCCCGGGAGATGAGCATCCAGCCTGGCAGCTGGACTTCACACTTTCCTCCTAAGAGCACTTACCTGCTGTCCTGCCCACTTTGCCATAAAGATCTTTCCTAAAAAGAGAGTGGCCAATGAATTATGGAGCAGGAATGTAATAACGAAGGTAGAAATGTGTCCTGTTATCAGTCACACACATTCAAGCCCAGCCCCGGGCAGCACAGTAGACGGCGACTATAAGCTCTGGGATCTTCTCTTTCAACCAAGATTGCTTCATACAAAAGTTGACAATGCTCGCCTGAAAGCCATTATGGATATTCAACATCTTTTAAAATAGCTGAACAGACTCGACAATAAGGCATGACAGAAAACTTGGACAGGAGGCTGGCTTGGAGTCTGGCTTAAGAAAGAAACATGCTATTAAATGTAGGCAACAAACACACATTGATGAATGTTTAATTTATTTGAAAATAAGAATCAACTTAGCTGTTCATTTCTTTTCCTCCTCTAAAGCGACAAAGACAAGCAGAACACAATTTCCGTGGCTTGTTGGGGTATATCTGCCGTCTTCCTTTTTCACATTGAAATTCTTCTGCGTGGTGACTCAATGATCCTCACTTACTATTTGATGAGGCGGGGAAGGGGGCTAAGAGACTCCTTGAATGGCCTTTCAGAAAGGAAGTGGAGCACCTAAAGGTGTCCTGGAGCTGTCATAAAATCATCCATTCTAACCTCACTTCATTCATTCAGCAAATCTTTGTTGAGCAGCCACAATGCACCACGGGTATACAGCAGTGAACAAGGTAACACCGTCTCTGCCAGGGTCAGCATTCGTCCCCGTTTGCCCGACACTGTCCTGGTTTTGGGGCTTCCCAGTGGTGCTAGTGGTAAAGAATCCACCTGCTAATGCAGGAGATGTGGGTTCCATCCCTGGGTCGGGGGAAGATCCCTTGGAGGACGAAATGGCAGCCCACTCCAGTATTCTTTATAATTTCCGCTGGAAATTCCCACGGACAGAGGAGCCTAGTGGGCAATGGTTTATAGGGTTGCATAAAGTTGGAGATGACTGAAGTAACTATGCACTCATGCACATCCTGGTTTTTAGTCCTGGACATCCATGAATTCGCCCAAGGTAGGTGGGTGAATTCTGGAAGCCTGAGTCCTGCTACCAGGCCTGCTCCTTACCAGCTGCTGCTGCTGCTGCTAAGTCGCTTCAGTAGTGTCCTACTCTGTGCGACCCCATAGACGGAAGCCCACCTTACCAGCTAGCTGATCTCAATGCGGACACTTTACTGAGTCTCTAGTTTTCTCCTATAAATGGAAAAAATAATATCTATCCCCAAGAGTTATTTTAAGATGAAATGAAGTTTGGTTACTGATTCTGTTGACAGCTTTTCACCAACAACGGAAGATAGGAATGTAGATGTAGATGTGTCATTGGGCCTGGAAATAGCAAAGGCTCCCTGCTGTGCTGAACCTGAGTGAGTCCTACTAGAGATCTGGTGGAAATATCTAGTTCCTGGTGTTTAGATGGGGTAGGGTCTGAGGTCCACAGTGCTTTGTTGGAGAAAGGGACCAACCCCCAGGGAGAAGACCAACTGGTAACATAACCACTCTGTCTGCTGGCAAGTGCAAAGAAAAAAAGCAAGTACTTGTCCTCCAAGTGGGGACTTGGACTCAAGATGAAAGCATTGACGTGAAAGGGGTACACGTCTAATCCTACATTAGCCCTCTCTGCTGTGGGTGTGATTTTTACCTTTCTTTTTCAGGGGTCTCATAAAGACTCCTTTTTATCTTTGCCAAGCTCTCTCGCTCCCTTATCTGTACTTTATAATCTTATGTGACATTCCATGAGCATCTACTAGGCACATGGCATGTATCAGGGGCTGGACTGCTCAGAGGAAGCAGATCTTGTCCCTGTACTCAAAAAAAACTGGCAGTCTAGTCAGAAATACACACATACACATGCACACGCATGCACACACACACACTCAGATTTTTTTTTTAAGTTTTTGATTCCTTCCTTTTTTCAACTGCTTTATCTATTTGGAAAGTAGCTTAAAGGTCTTCATTTCTTCCAGGCTTCAAGTGTCCCCCCTTCTGCATCGCAATGGACGTTACCTTCCTTACCATGCCTCCCATCTTGTCAGGAAGGACTCACTTCACAGGCACCACTGGTGATGGTTCTCCAGGCATTATGTTGCAAATTATGTGACTTTTATGATTGAATTTCATTCAGTTCAGTTCAGTTCAGTAGCTCAGTCTGACTTTGCGACCCCATGGACTGCAGCACGCCAGGCTTTCCTGTCCATCACCAATTCCCAGAGCCTACTCAAACTCATGTCCACTGCGTTGGTGATGCCATCCAACCATCTCATCTTCTGTCATCCCCTTCTCCTCCCGCCTTCAATCTTTCCCAGCATCAGGGTCTTTTCCAATGAGTTGGTTCTTTGCATCAGGTGGCCAAAGTATTGGAGTTTCAGCTTCAGCATCAGTCCTTCCAATGAATATTCAAGATTGATTTCCTTTAGGATGGACTGGTTGGATCTCCTTACAGTCCAAGGAACTCTCAAAAGTCTTCTCTAACACCACAGTTGAAAAGCATCAATTCTTGAACTTCATTAGCCCACACTAATACTGTAGGCTGTCTCATCATTACTTGGTAATACTACCATTTTTAAAGCTTGTCAGTAGAGAAGACTCTCGATCCCCACTCCTGACATACAAAGAGTGGAGGCATATTTCCTGCTTGCTTTGAATTGTTTGCAACAAGTAACCTCCTACCATCTTATCAGCAAGCTGCTCGGTTCTGTATGGTGATGAAAGAGTACGATGTCAGCAATCTTGGCAGCATGCCTTTCATTAATTCAGCCTATTTGTTGACCTCCTTTGTTAATGGGTCCCGTGTTCAGCAAGGTGAGGGCTACAAAGAGAGGAGGAAAGGACAGGATTTTAAGAACCAGAGAATTGGGGTTCATGTTGTGATCAGAGACCAGGATGGCACAGCTCTTCTGCCCTTCATCACATTAACGCATTTGCTGAGCACACTGGGCAGTGTCAGGGACTTTTCCTGGTTGGTCAATTTTACACATTCCTAAAGAAGTGTATGGAGAAGGCAATGGCACCCCACTCCAGTACTCCTGTCTGGGAAATCCCATGGATGGAGGAGCCTGGTGGGCTGCAGTCCATGGGGTCGCTAAGAGTCGGACACGACTGAGTGAATTCCCTTTCACTTTTCACTTTCATGCATTGGATAAGGAAATGGCAACCCACTCCAGTGTTCTTGCCTGGAGAATCCCAGGGATGGGGGAGCCTGGTGGGCTTCTGTCTATGGAGTCGCACAGAGTCAGATGCGACTGAAGCGACTTAGCAGCAGCAAAGAAGTGTAAGATCAAATCCTGCTCTAAAGGACTTTATGATTGTGGGCCACCAATGTGTGTGTGTGCTCAGTTGTGTCCAACTCTTTGCGACCCCATGGACTGTAACCTGCCAGGCTACTCTGTCCATGAGTTTTTACAGGCAAAGATACTGGAGTGGGGTGCCATTTTCTATTCCAGGGGATCTTCCCGACCCAGGGATTGAATTTACAGCTCTTGTGTCTCCTGCATTGGCAGGCAGATTCTTTACCACTGTGCCATCTGGGAAAATGGATCTGCGAAAAAGAAACACAACATAGCATGTCAAGGAGGCTCTGAGAGCCTCTAGGGAACTAGGGGGTATTATAGGGTTCTGAGGAAGCAGGGAAGCATGGAGATGGTCTTCATGGAGACAACTGCTCCTTCCACAACTGCCTGGTGGAAGCAGGCATGGTCTCTACAGATCACTGAGTAGTCTTGTTACTATTAATAGAAAACCAGTGATCTTTCTTCACCCTCATTTCTTCAGAAAAGCCATATTGAGTCATTATCAGCCATGCGCTGATTGTTACGGGCAGCTTGTGAACCAGTGTCCATCCTTGGTGTTTTTCTACCTCGTTGCTCACCATAATCTCCATGTCAACTATACTTCACATACAGGTTCTGGAAGTTCTTTTATAACATTTGATTATACCTGCTTCCCGGAGAAGGCAATGGCACCCCACTCCAGTACTCTTGCCTGGAAAATCCCGTGGATGGAGGGGCCTGGTGGGCTGCAGTCCATGGGGTCGCTGAGGGTCGGACACGACTGAGCGACTTCACTTTCACTTTTCACTTTCATACATTGGAGAAGGAAATGGCAGCCCACTCCAGTGTTCTCGCCTGGAGAATCCCAGGGATGGGGGAGCCTGGTGGGCTGCGGTCTATGGGGTCGCACAGAGTTGGACACGACTGAAGTGACTTAGCAGCAGCATACCCGCTTCCATATAATTTCATCATTGTAGAATGGTCATAATTTGAATTTTCTTGTGTTTTTTTTTTACTTCTAAATATCCCATAAACTGGTAGCAGTTAAGGGCAAAGGCAGAGGTACAGGGGAAAATTATCTTCTTGATCACTTCTTCTATCACATAATAACTGGAACATCACTGCTATCTTATCTATCATGTCCTAGGTACCTTATACACATCATTCCTAATTTTTACACAGTCCTTCTAAGTTAGGTATTATTGCCTGTATCTTATAGATGAAGAAACCAAGGCACAAAGAGGTTATTAACTTCCCTGGGGTCATCCAGCTAGTAGAAGCTTTATGAGCACAAACCCTACTGATATACACTGTTAGCAAAGTTCATGGAACAAATTCTCTTGGTGTGAAGGAGGCTGGTCCTACCAATTTTATCTTAGCTAGCATAGACTGTTTAAGTCTACATTTTCATTCATCTGCAGTGAGAAAACCTGGCTATTTTCCACTTTTGGATTCAACTTTTCAAATTCCTTGGTAGCAGGTGGTTTATTCTACTACTAGTTTGAATGTGCTCTCTTAGAGAAAATTGTGTTTTGTCTTAAATCCCTAAGTTGGCTACCCATGGGGCTCAGCTGTACTTCATTTCTCCTGCAGGGGCTGCATCCTGCCCACAAGTTCTGTGGCAAAGCCAGGGCTTGGGACTTTACAGCCCCTGTGTGCACCCCACAGTCTTGTGGCTAAACCAGGAGACTCTCAAATGTCCCACTTCTGTCCTAACTCCAGGCTAGGAAGGCGGATAGCTGGACCTTTTAGAATGTCTCCACACACAGCCTAGAATTCACAACTGTGAACCAAGGTTCAAAAAGGACATTCTTCTCCTTTCCCCACTCTTTAAGTATGAGTCTCAGCTCAACCCTTTAGTTGGACCCTGCATTGTGGGCCAACGTGGAAGACAGCCCGTGTCTCTACAGGGGCTGAAAACATTCTCCTGAGCTGCTATTTTTTGACTTGAGATAACTGCATTCTTTAAGGCTGCCTTGGAGAAAGAAAATAGAAAGGGGGAGGTACGTGCCTGCATTTCTCTGTTGGTTCAGAAAAGTACCTGCAGCGGATAATGTTGGAACATTGGAGACATTTCCTGTTTATTATGCTGGGGAGAGGGGTGGCCCAAAAAGAAGAGGGGGAAAAAAGCATTTTGTGGCTATGTTCACCTTCTCAAAGTGCTTGAGAGTAGGTGAGAAATGTGGAGGAGAGGCCTCTTGGCATTGGGGTAGGGGGGCCACCATTGTGAGGGAGCAGTACCAGACTGCATCAGGGGCTTCAGGCACAAGGCAAGCACGCAATCTGGTTGAAGAAGGCAGCGGGCTGTGTTCATTCACAGGCCCATATTTAACCCTTTCTCAGCTCCTACTGTCTCAGTAATTGCTTTCCTTTTTTTTCTCTTCCACCTGTTCACAATGTGGTGGCAGGAATTTTTAATACTATTTCAGAATGACCCTGAGATTGTGTGGGGTCTGGGGTCACCTTGTGAAGCTAAGAGAAGAGACTGCCTGTCTTCTGGGGAATTCCCAGAAATTGATTTATCTTAATGAGATGTAGATAGGTATATTGCTCACACCTGACCCTGTTGTATTTTTTTTTCCCCATCCCCTCTGGGATGAACAATGAATAATCAAGGCAGTGAATAATTAAGAAGGAATCTCTCGTGTTCCCTTTGGAATTTAAAAATAAGGAATTTTTTTTTCCATTGGAATTGTTCCTGAGACTTGGCCTAGCCTATCTACTACTAATCTCCGCCTTACACGTAATGAGATAAGAATTGGACCAAACTCACAATTACTTCATTCAATGATTTTTTTTTTTTTTTTTTGAGTGCCTACTATCCCTGGTGGCTCAGATGGTAAAGAATCTGCCTGCAATGCAGGAGAGCTGGGTTTGATCCCTGGTTTGGGAAGACCCGTGGAGGAGAGCATGGCAACCCACTCCGGTATTATTGCCTGGAGAATCCTCATGGACAGAGGAGGAGCCTGGTGGGCTACAGTCCATGGGGTCGCAAACAGTCGAATACGACTGAGTGACTAAGCACAGCACACATGTGCTAGGCGTGTTCCTAAGGGCTGGGGTACAATAGTGAACAAAACAGTTAACAATTCTAGTCCTTGATGACCTTATACTCTAGTTGGGCAGAGACAGACAATAAACATTAGTTTAAATAAATCGGTAAAATATATGTGGTTCCCCTTTATACCAGCCTGAAGGTACAAAGATATACTCAATACTAGCATCAAGTCCTCTGGGCCTTGCCTCTGCCACCTAGCATGGGGAAACGCCTGGGTGCCCCTCCCTAGTTGGGTGCCTTTTGTTCCTTAGCAGACCACTACTTAAAAAAATTTTTTTTAATTGGAGTATAATTGCTTTCCAATGTTGTGTTTCTGCTGTACAACAAAATGATTCAGATATATATATATAAAACTGCTGTAGAACCATAATTTTTGTCCGTACACTAGGCTGATCTTTCATGTCTTCCTAGATTGGGGGAGGGACTTTTCTTTTCTGCAGCCAGCTGAGGCCTTGTTTCCTCAGTCAGGTGTAGAGCTTCCTTACCCTCTCCCTATCTTTTTGTGACACCTTCTGACTTTTTCCCCTCTGGCCAGATTGCCACTTCTCCCTTCATCCCAGATTCAATCTCCATCTATCTGTGATATATTGCAATAGTATGGTTGGTGTTCCCAATCAGGCTCCTTTATAATTATAGGTCAATATCCGTTAACTTTTGTTGGCTCTTTTAAACCTCACTCATATTTTCTCAAAATAAAAGATAGTGTATATTCACGAATAGAATCTGGTGAATACAGATAAATACAAACTAACTGATATTATTAACACCCAGAAATACCTTAATGAAGCATCTTTTTTTCCCAACCAGGGATTGAACCAGTGGCCCCTACTGTGGAAGTGCAGAGTCCTAACCACTGGACCACCTAGGAAGTCCCTGTCTTGACATTCTTAAGTTTTGAACAAGGGGCCTCACATTTCCATTTTGCACTGAGTCCTGCAATTTATGTAGCTGGTCCTGCTTCCTTGTAACATTGCTGGTATGTCTCTTTCTTGTCTTTGCTCTATCCATGTGTTGGCTTTAAAAATAGTTGGGATTACACTATTTATATATTTCTGAATCCTACTTTTTCCCCTTAACATAATCTGTGAATGTTCCTATTTTATTGCTATTATTTGAAAGCACTTTAAATTGATGAATGATATTCTATTATTTATTTAACTATTTTCCTGTTGTTCAACTTCTGCCTTATTGGTTGACTTGAGATCTTGTTTCATAGGTCAGTGGTAGAACTTTATTGTGCCAAACAAATATGAGAAATTCCTATGTGTCTATGGTCTCTCAGGCGTTTTTGAAAAGACGTATTAGTGATCCCTCAGGGATGGGATTCAATCTGTTCTTCAGGTTTTCCATGTTTTCTGACATTATCCAGGAACTGGGGCACCAGACTTCCTGTGCTGGCATCACAAAGGGTTTGTTGCATCAGCCTGAGTGATGATTTGCTGCAAAAAATTGATGCCTGGAACTTTACACCTCAGATCTGGGTTATTAGTTGTCATGCCTGACCCCTCCTTTCAACTCCCAACACAGTTCTTCCGGTGCCTTTGGAATTCAAATAAGTCCTAGAACTGGGCAGGCCTCTAGAAAGGGTTGGAAATCCCTCACCCTGCAAGTGAAGAATCTCTAGCCCAGAAGATAAAGGTTCAAAGACTGTCTCTAACCATAGAGACTGAGATGAGATTTGAGCCTGGTTCTCCATCCATTGATGGTTTTTATTTTCTTTTAATTAATTAATTTAGTTTAATTGGAGGCTAATTACTTTACAATATTGTAGTGGTTTTTGCCATACATTGACATGAATCAGCCATGGGTATACATGTGGTCCCCATCCTGAACCCCCTGCCCACCTCCCTCCCCCATTGATGGTTTTTCTTCGTCGGTATTCAACAATGTTCAGTTGTCAGAGAGGGATGCACTTCCTTTCTTTTTGCTCAACTTTAGTCCCTTTTTATGTTTTTTAATTAATTTTTATTGGAGTATAGTTGCTTTACAATGTTGACTTAGTTGCTACTGTATAGCAAAGTGAGTCAGCTATACATATATCCCCTCCCTTTTGGAATTCTTAACGTTTAGGTCACCACAGAGTATTGAGCAGAGTTCCCTGTGCTGTACAATATGTTCTCATTAGTTATCTATTTTATACATACTAACCCTTCTTGAATTACCCTAAGAGCTTCTTGAAGGTGGTAGATCTGTAAGTACTTAGAAAATGATGGTGTTTTGAAGGTGTATTTATGCCCTTGTTCTTTGTCCCCAGTAGTGGGGAATCCAGGGGTAGGGTGAGGACAGGCAGGACGGCTGTTATATTCCCTCCTCTTGAAGCAGGTTGCCGCATCCCTTGTGAAGGACAGTGCTCCCAGAACACCTGACAGACACTTGGGACAGGGAAAAGGCGTCCGTCATTCATTGGGCATTAAGATGCTCCAAAACGGGTTTCAGCTGCTGAAGATAGGAAAAAGGTAAAAAATAAAAAAAATAGATCATTCTTGGCTTTGAGTATTAGGACAACTGTTGTTTTTTTTTTTTTCCTGCTCTTTGAAATTCCACATTATTATAATGAACTTTCTCATTTTTATAGAGGAAGAGATGTTTTAAGGGGAAAAAAAGGCAAGTATGTTTGAATGGTTTTGTTTTCTCCGTAGGAATGGAAATGATGGCTGGGCAAATTGCTTCCTTGACCTGTAGTTCTAGTCAGTCTCTCTGGCCTCCACAGCTCATGGGCACAGAGAAGAATGACTATTGAATTAAAACAGTTGGCATATGAAATACTGTCCCCTCTCTAAAGCATTCTTAATCCCCCCAAAACCATTTTGTTGCACTGGTTCAGCCAGATGCTAGAAAAAATGCAATTCATTTCCCCTCAATATTTGAGTCTATGGGGCTGTGGCTTTTTCTTCTGTGCCCATAGTCATGTGAGAGGCCAGGCATGACAGTGGTACTTGGAACACTGCTAGGTAGATTCTACTGGAAGTTGAGGTTTAGGCGAGCTGAGTGTCCAGGCCAACCTCAAAAGAGTTTGCTGACGTTGAACCAAGCCTGACTACCTGGTGTGAATGAAGCAGTAGAACAGGAGTGAGGAGGTGGCCAGGAGCCAAGCAGAGCATGGCATCAGAAAAGCATGGTGACAGCTGCAAGAAGACTGGCTGCCAACATGTAAATGGGACCTAGTCTCCAGGCTGGGGTTTGAGGGAAGGCATCTCTTTGTGCAGGAAGAGACCACTGGGGCCCTGCCTGGGTCTCCTGGCTTCCAGACTGAAGTTGTAAGCAGGTCAAGATTGAGACTAAGACCAGGGTTTCAGAATAAAGGTCCAGCAACAGGATCCATGGCAAGAATTGGAGGTCTTATGTTGGCAGTAAGGTGCTTCCCAGGTGGTGCAGTGGTAAAGAATCCACCTGCCAATGCAGGAGACCCAGGAGACGTGGGTTCAATCCCTGGGTTGGGAAGATCCCCTGGAGAAGGAAATGGCAACCCATTGCAGTCTTCCTGCCTGGGAAGTCCCGTGGGCAGAGGAGCCTGGCAGGCTACAGTTCATAGGGTCACAAAGAGTCGGACACAACTGAGCCACTGAGCATGCACGTTGACAGTAAGATGGAGCAAAAGCTGACCTGATGCCAAGTCCCCCAGAGATTAAGTAGTGTGCCTAAGGCCACAGTGCCTAGGGGCTGTGACACTGGGCTAGAGCTTTGAGCAGAGGTGAGTCTGCATGTTGGGCAGTGGTTTGGGGAGGGGGCTGTGCGGGCAGAACCCAGGGCAAGTCATTACATGTTTTCTAGAGGTTTGAGAGAGATCTGAACTCCCTTGATGATAGGAATTCACACTGGTCTTGAGAAGAGTCAGTTCTATTTTAGAAAATAATTCATCTTTGCATCAATCATTTGACATATTTACACACAAATACATAATTGTATTATCTCTTGGTGTTTATAGCCAATACTTAAATTCTCTAATTAGAACCTAAGCTCCTTTCTGTGCAGAGCACACATTCATCTGAGGGTGAGTCTGCTAGGCCACGTGGCCACCTAGAATTAAATACTATTTTATTGCAGTCTATAGAATAATAGGTTGGCCCAATATTAAAGGTTTTCTCTGGCTCCTTCAATAGGCTCTCAATTCACAAATTCAAGGTAAACCTGTTTTCTTCAGCATAAAGCTTTCCTCTTTGTTAGGCTTTAATAGACCAATGTGACCCTGAACTGGCAGACTCTAAATTTGCTTTTTCCATGCTACTGGCTGAGTTAGCCATGGTGGAGGGAGATGTCGGGGGCGGGGGTGGCAGGAAAAAGAGGGAGGGAAAGAAGGAAAGAGGTACTGTGATTCTGATAAAAAATGATTATGTGCAATGAAAGAGTTTTTCGAACTTGAATTTATCCAGCCTATATCAGGGCAGTAATCCAGGTGAGCAGGGTAAGACTCACAGTGATATGTGAGGTTCTGGGATCTGATTTCCAACCCATCCCCTCCTGTCCCCCACGTTCCCCTCCCCCCACCGCTCTGACTGGAAAATGCCAAAGGAAGGTGGGCTGTGAGGGCTTCTGCCTCGTCAGCAGTTACCCACAGTCAGTTATCACTTAATATGGCACAGAAAGAGCTTCGAGTCCCTCTGGAGAACGGAATCTTTTATGACCATCTGTTTATCCAAGTCAAAAAATGAAAAAAAGTACAGAGAGTTTAAGAGTTCAATGACAATGTCCCTGGGGAGAGAAAACATTTAAGCACTAGGGTGAGGAGGTTTGATGCTGTCACGTTCAAGCGGTGCAACTTAAGGCAGTTTTGATGACCTCTCTGGGCCTTAATTTTAGTAGAATGTCGCTTAGGATAATTGGCTCACCGTGAGTTTGATGAGAAGACAGAAGAACAAGACAGCCCAGCACCAAGCACACAGTAGGCACTCAGCAATTAATTTCCTGTTTGCAATGCAGGCATGGAGTGAAGCTTCGGCCCTCAGACAATTTCCGTTCTTATACTGCAGTGGCAGGACCAGGTGGGACTTGATTTTAGAAAATGCATGTGCAGAGCCGAGTAGGACAAAAGCCTGCTTTCTGCTTCTGCTTCAAGATGACCAGGTTCCATATGGCTTCACCTGCTGTGCACTGTTCTAATTGCAATCAGAACGGATCTCATTAGAGTTACAATGGCCCAGGAAAATGAAGAATGGTTACCATGGTCCACTCCCCGGGCCTCCCAGCCACGCGGTCAAAGAAGCAGAGTCGAAAATGTTTCTTGTAATTACAGTGTCATACGTGGCACCCCGAGGAAGTTGGGAGCTTCATAAATAGCCTTTGAGAATTTTTCTTTCTATATGGCAAGTGTTTATTACAAATAGGTGGGGGTCTGCTTCAAGGACAATGTATATATACCCACCCTCCTTGAAACATACACATGAACTTGGTGTAAGAGGCCAGTGTGCACAGGAGTAAGGAACCGTGGCTGCATACAAGTTCCTGGTTGAAATAAAGGAGTTAGCATTTCTATGTGATGGGTTCATAGCAGTGTTTGGCACACAGTATGTGCCATCAGGTTTTACTAAATGATTAAAAAAGAAACCCAAGTCTACTTTGTATGTAAATAGATAACGAATGCGTGCTTTCTTACTTCTGGGGTGGGTAGGGTGGGATAAGACACCATAGTGTACCTTGGGGAGCTAGTCTAACTTTGGAAAGGACAAAGTGGGTGTGGGTCATTTGTCTTTGTATGATTTTGGGTGGTTTTCTGGGCCACATACCTGCAGTGTGGGTATCTACAACCCGGGGAAAGTGGGGCCTTTTGGCTAGGGACTGTGGATTTTTCCTGAATAACAGCTAAGGCAAAGGAACCAAGCCCATGACTTAGTTGGTCAGAACTTTTTCTGGAAAAGCAACAATAAACTCACAAAGCAATGACACAATATGACTTATTATTATTTTTTAGACTTCAGATATGCTGCATTTATTTATTTTTTGCCACACTGTGGGACCTTAGTTTCCCAACCAGGATTGAACCTGCACCCCCTGAAGTGGCACCAAGGATACGCTTTAAGCAAGCTTTCATATCATGTGTGTGTATTTAATGAAAAGACAGACTGTAGAAATGTACATGCATCTACATTTTTAGTCTGTCTCTATAGTCTATCTATCAAAATAAATCACTTAGATGGTTTAACTATGAGCATTTGGAAATTTTTTCTTGTCTAAGTGGTGTTCCTTACTGGGATGAACTAAAAAATGTCCTTCAGTCACCCTGAACTTTTATTAGAGGCTAAAATCTTGTGCTGCTGTGCTCAGCTCTTGTTCAGTCTCCATTTGGGGTGTTAATCACTGCTTGAGCATTAGAAGCCCTTGTGGTACCTCTGTCTGGCTTTACTTTCTAGAGAAAAGGCCTTAATTTGCTTGCTCAGCTCTTTCCTTTCACTCTTAATGCTGCCTGTGCTTGCTGTCTCCTCCTGTGTTTCATTTTTGTTCCAGGAAAAGATGGCTTTTCATTTCTCTCTGGGTAGTGGTGTCCTGGATGGGCCTATCTACATGCAGAGCTCTGGAATTCTGTGATGTGGATGCAATTCCTAGGGTCCTTTTTGATGAGAACCCCTGAGCCCTCAGGGAGAAGCAACATGGTGCTCCAAGGACACTAAGATTAATACCCCCATTCCTCTTGCCATGCACAAAGCAGGGGTGGGGAACAGTCAAGGGTTCTTCAGGAAGTCAGACAGAGAGGAGAGAATTTGAAGGGCCCCAGAAGCTGGTTTTAGAAAAGGCAGAGGAACCAGAGATCAAATTGCCAACATCCGCTGGATCATGGAAAAAACAAGAGAGTTCAGAAAAAACCTCTATTTCTGCTTTATTGACTATGCCAAAGCCTTTGACTGTGTGGATCACAATAAACTGTGGAAAATTCTGAAGGAGATGGGAATACCAGACCACCTGATCTGCCTCTTGAGAAAGCTGTATGCAGGTCAGGAAGCAACAGTTAGAACTGGACATGGAACAACAGACTGGTTCCAAATAGGAGAAGGAGTTCGTCAAGGCTGTATATTGTCACCCTGTATTTAACTTATATGCAGAGTACATCATGAGAAACGCTGGACTGGAAGAAACACTAACTGGAATCAAGACTGCCAGGAGAAATATCAATAACCTCAGATATGCAGATGACACCACCCTTATGGCAGAAAGTGAAGAGGAACTCAAAGGCCTCTTGATGAAAGTGAAAGTGGAGAGTGAAAAAGTTGGCTTAAAGCTCAACATTCAGAAAACGAAGATCATGGCATCCGGTCCCACCACTTCATGGGAAATAGATGGGGAAACAGTGGAAACAGTGTCAGACTTTATTTTTCTGGGCTCCAAAATCACTGCAGATGGTGACTGCTGCCATGAAATTAAAAGACGCTTACTCCTTGGAAGGAAAGTTATGACCAACCTAGATAGCATATTCACAAGCAGAGACATTATTTTGCCAACAAAGGTTCGTCTAGTCAAGGCTATGGTTTTTCCAGTGGTCATGTATGGATGTGAGAGTTGGACTGTGAAGAAAGCTGAGCACCAAAGAATTGATGCTTTTGAACTGTGGTGTTGGAGAAGACTCTTGAGAGTCCCTTGGACTGCAAGGAGATCCAACCAGTCCATTCTGAAGGAGATCAGCCCTGGGATTTCTTTGGAAGGAATGATGCTAAAGCTGAAACTCTAGTACTTTGGCCACCTCATGCGAAGAGTTGACTCATTGGAAAAGTCTCTGATGCTGGGAGGGATTGGGGGCAGGAGGAGAAGGGGATGACAGAGGATGAGATGGCTGGATGGCATCACTGATTCGATGGACATGAGTCTGAGTGAACTCCGGGAGTTAGTGATGGACAGGGAGGCCTGGCGTGCTGCGATTCATGGGGTCACAAAGAGTCGGACACGACTGAGCGACTGATCTGATCTGATCTGAGAGCCATTCAGTGCCCTGGCAGAGAGCTGACCAGTAGAGATGCCCTAGCCCATGAGGAGATACGAAGAGGTAGACATTCCTATCCTGGCTTTGTGGCATCATCTCCTCCTTGACATATAGAATTGTCCATCTGAACCACCATTAGAGAGGCTGTGGCCATTTCTGAGCCAGCCCTCCGGAGGTCAGTAGAGACAGCTGTGATACCAGAAAGGAGAAAATCGGCTTCCTTATGGAGCAAGAAGAGAGATAACCCTTGGTGGATAACTGTGCGGTTCCCAAGGTAGCAGAAGCTGAGTCTATGATGGTTGTGGTGATATGGCATCAGGGCTAGGAAGCAGACCACTGGCCATCTGAAACCTGAACCAAGAACGGCTACACGGTCCAGAGGGCAATGTTTAAGGAGGTGCTGGAGTAGAAGAGCTGCTAGGATTACTCAGCTGGTTTGGTGACAGCCTGATCCATCCATTATAATCTTCCCTAACAAAGAATTAAGCAGCTAAACAAAGATCTAAGGAAAGATTTAAGTAGCCAAAGATAATCTTTACCGAGGAGTGGGTTCTTTAAAACTCAGTTCTTTAAAAATAAGTTCTACCAGGGAAAGATGGTACGCTGGCATGGGTAGCCACTGGGCTAACACTGGGGACACGTTAAAAAAAAAAAACATAGTCATAATATCATTTCATGTATACTAGAATAATACTTCTTTAATATTAAATACTCTGTGTTCACATTTCCCTGATTGTATAAAAAATGTTTTGTTTTGTTTTTGCACTTGCTTTCTTAGAAGCCAGATCCAACTACATTGGATTTGATTGCTATGTCTCTTAAATCTCTCTCTCTTTTTTATTATAATAGCACTTCCCCCTCCACACACATTCTGTTTTTCCTTAATGACATTTTTTGTTGAAGAAATCAGTTTATTTTTTCTTTAAATTTCCAGCATATTGGATTTGGTTGATCTGTTGGTGTCATGTAATATCTCCTCCATATCCCGTATTTCCTATAATTAGATAGTAGACATAGAGGCTTGATTAGATTATTATTATCATTTGGCAAAATTACTTCATAGGTGTTACTTGTGTATTTCCTATAATTATCAGGAGACACATATTGTTTGGTTGTCCAACTTTTAGTGATATTCAGATTCATCAGTGAGTATAGGTACTGGCAGCTCAGTCTATCTATCAATTATAAATTTTCCTGTTAACATTTCACCTCATGGTTTGAGAATTTGTGATGATCATTTCCTAGATTTTTAGAAGCATTGCAGATTCATGGATTTGTTAATGATCATTACCTTTCAATCCAGTGAAGTCCTTATTTTTTTAATGCTGATATTAGCTCATTTTTGGCCAGTGGGAGCCCCATAAATTTGATTTTTGGTTCGTTTTAACAGATCTCTCTACTGTTTGGTAGCTTCCTTGCTTATGGACAAAACAAGATGTTACAGACTCATCTCGAATATTGTTCTAACAGGATCAGTCATTTCTCTAAGGGGACTTGGCTCCTTTTGGGGGCAAATGCTTTACTTTGAGACCATTCAGACCAGCATCTGAGTGTTAGGGATGCTCATTACTACTGGGTTGTCATTACTTTTAAAGGCCTCTTTAGTGAGCAGAACTAGGTGCTATGTGGTTTTTAGAAAGAGAAAAATGAATTGTGAGTTCAGAGTGATGTTTACAGTTCAAATTAAGATTACAGGGCTTTCAATGAATTCTTTTGATTTTTATTCATATTTCTTTGTTATCCTCTCTGTGGCAGTATATATTCAGTTCAGTTCAGTTTAGTCACTCAGTCGTGTCTGACTCTTTGCAACCCCATGAATTGCAGCATGCCAGGCTTCCCTGTCCATCACCAACTCCCGGAGTTCACCCAAACTCATGTGCATCGAGTCGGTGATGCCATCCAGCCAACTCATCCTCTGTCATCCCCTTCTCCTCCTGCCCCCAATCCCTCCCAGCATCAGGGCCTTTGCCAATGAGTCAGCTCTTCACATCAGGTGGCCAAAGTATTGGAGTTTCAGCCTCAGCATCAGTCCTTCCAATGTACACCCAGGACTGGTCTCCTTTAGGATGGACTGGTTGGATCTCCTTGCAGTCCAAAGGACTCTCAAGAGTCTTCTCCAGCACCACAGTTCAAAAGCATCAATTCTTCAGCGCTCAGCCTTCTTCACAGTCCAACTCTCACACCCATACATGACCACTGGAAAAACCATAGGCTTGACTAGACGGACCTTTGTTGGCAAAGTCATATCTCTGCTTTTTAATATGCTATCTAGGTTGGTCATAACTTTCCTTCCAAGGAGTAAGTGTCTTTTAATTTCATGGCTGCAATCACCATCTGCAGTGATTTTGGAGTCCCCCCAAAATAAAGTCTGACACTGTTTACACTATTTCCCCATCTGTGAGTATATCAGTACAGTTCAGTTCAGTTCAGTCACTCAGTCATGTCCGGCTCTTTGGGACCCTATGAATCGCAGCATCCCAGGCCTCCCTGTCCATCACCAACTCCCAGAGTTTACTCAAACTCACATCCATTGAGTCAGTGATGCCATCCAACCATTTCATCCTCTGTTGTCCCCTTCTCCTCCTGCCTTCAATCTTTCCCAGCATCAGGATCTTTTCCAGTGAGTAAGTTCTTCGCATCAGGTGGCCAAAGTATTGAAGTTTCAGCTTAGCATCAGTCCTTCCAATGAATATTCAGGACTGATTTCCTTTATGATCGACTGGTTGGATCTCCTTGCAGCCCAAGGGACTCTCAAGAGTCTTCTCTAATACCACAGTTGAAAAGCATCAATTTTTCAGTGCTCAGCCTTCTTAATGGTCCAACTCTCACATCCATACATAACTACTGGAAAAACCATAGCTTTGACTACAATATTTCAAAATGATGCCACCAATATTATTACAATGTGACTAATCCAATTTTCTTCATATTTATCCTGTTTAGATTTCACTTAGCATCTTAGATCTGTAAATGTATGTCTTTACTATATTTGGGGGAATTCTGGCCATTATTCTTCTAATGTTCTTTGTGCCACATTCTTTCTCTTTTTTCTCCTTTTGGAACTGCAATTACACTTGTGTTAGAATTTTAACATATATAGATTGATCCATAGGTCCCTGAAGTTCTATTCATTAAAAAAAAAATCTTTGCTCTGTGTTCTTCAGATTTGATAATTCCTGTTGAACGGTGTTCAAATCTCACTGAATCTTTCCTCTGTTATGTTCATTATATTGTTAGCCCGCCTAGTGCTTTTTAAAATTTCAGAGTTATATTTTCAGTTCTAAAATTTACATTTGCTTCTCTTTTATGAGGTTCCCTGGTGGCTCAGATGGTAAACAATCTTCAATGCAGGAGACCCAGGTTCAATCCCTGGGTCAGCAAGCTCCCCTGGAGAAGGGAATGGTGAACCACTCCAGTATTCTTGCCTGGAGAACTCTATGGACAGAGGAACCTGGTGGGCTACGGTCCACAGGGTCACAAAGAGTCAGACACAACTGAGCGACTAACACTTCCCTTTCACAGTTTTACACTTTCTGTTTCTCTGCTGAGATTTTTTATCTTCTCTGTTCTTTACTTTATTGTGCATAGTGATAAATAGTTGCTTTAAAAATCTTGCATAATAATCTCAACATCTGTGTCATATTGGATTCAGTGTCCATTGATTGTATTTTCTCTTAAGATAGGCCATATTTTGTCTGGCTGGCATGTTTTCTGTCTTATGATCTGAGTTTGTTCTCATATCTCTATATAATGTGTTTTCTTTTCCTAGATTCTTTTATGATTTTAAAGTTATAATTGATTTTCAGCAATTTGATTTTGATGTGCCTTGGTGTGGATCTCATTATGTGTATCCTGTTTGAGCCTTTCAATCTGTGGTTTAGAGTTTATATTAAATTTTTAAAATTTAAAGCAATTTTCCCCTCAGATATTTTTCCCTCCATCATCCTCAACGAGGACTCTTTACTCTGATTGCTTAGAAATCAAATGACTCTCCAGGCTCTATGAATTCTACAAATTCTTTAGCTTTTAGTTACTAGTCTGTTTTTTTTTTTTTTTAAGCTACTAGTCTTTCTTATAGTTTCTCCCAATGTAGAGTTCTAAAGCTGTTTTCTGTGTGATTAGTCTTCTCCAGTACTCTGTCCTACAAATTCTAACTGCTTCAAGCTCCCAGGACTCTGATTTCTTTCAAGAATTCTTAAGTCAACAAGCCCTCCATGCTGTGCTTACATTTCTCTCCACCTCATCCTCCGCTGTGGTCTAACAATGCATCCAGGTAAGAAATAAAGGGTAATTATGGGGCTTACTTTGTATCTCTTTTCTCTTCTTGCGTGGATCACAGTCTTCTGCTGCCTGTTGCCCAGTGATTAAAAACTTCATTTCATATGTTTTGTACAATTTTCTAAAAGTTCACATCAAGAGGGTTAATCTAGTCCTAGTTATTCCATCATGGCTTGAAGTAGAATACAGCACTATGTTTTTAAGATCTAATCATATTGTTATGGTTTACTCAAGAGATGCCATTACAAAGACGGTAATGTGAATGCTTGGAGTTGTGTAACAGGTTCCTATATATATGTCTAGTCCATTTTTCTGTTGTTTGGCATTTAATGATTTATATCCACCACATCATATCTATGCTTTCTATCAGTGGAAGATCCTCTCCATCACTGGATTAGGTATGGTAGATTTTTCTCAATAATCTTTACCAATTTACTCAAATAGGCTCACAAAAGCTGGTTAATTTTTAGGAACTGTGCAAAGCTGACTGTTAAAGAGACATTATTATACATTAAATTGTATAAAATTTCAATTAGATAAATTATATAAAAATCAAAAGTAATAAATATTCAAAAATCATCACTTCCTAATTATTTTACTGTATAGGATGATTATCTTTGCACTTATCATCATTTATGCATGTTCTATTTCTAATGTAGAAATGCTGTATAGTGGTGTGCTAATGCATATCTCTTCACAACTTCACATTCAGTGACATCATATTAGTAGCAAAAATCAGCAAATGCCACAAATTACTGGGGTTGCCAAACTATGGAAACCCAACCTACTGCCTAATTTTGCCCATTTGTTGACATAATGTGTATGATGGCTTTTGTGCTACACAGCAGAGTTGAATAGTTCAATAGTGACAGAGATCATATGACTCACAAAAACCTAAAATATTTCTTATATGGCCCTTTACAGGAAAAGTTTGGTGACCTCTGATTTATTGTTTCATTAATTGTTTAGGCTTAGGAAAGTGATGAAGAAAATTTTAGTAATATAAATAAATTTTAAAGTATATTAAGTCTGTAGCTGTTACATTGTGAATAACACAAAAGTTTGAGGAAGTATTCCTCCAATATTTGATTCAGCAAAGAAGTTGCTCAGATCACTGACAAACACATCTCCATCTTCACTGCTTCACTTTTGCCTTCTTCCTAATGCCTGTTCAGTCGCTCAGTCATGTCTAATGCTCTGCAACCCCATGGACTGTAGCCCTCCAGGCTCCTCTGTTCTTGGGATTGTCCAAGCAAGAATACTGGAGTAGGTTGCCATCTCCTACTCCAGGTAATCTTCCTGACCTAGGGGTCAAACCCATGTCTCTTGCATTGCAGGCAGACTTTTTACCACTGAGTCATTGGGGAAGCCCTTGCTGTCTTCCTAATATGCACTAAAATATCAACCAACATTCGTATCAGATCTGCACTCCTTCTTGAATTGCATCCACAGGAAAACACTTTGGCAAAAATCAACAAAAGCATTCTATGAAAATCAATTAATTCTATGGAAGTTACAATAAATGTATTGTTTATCATTATTTATGAATTGTATGCTATATGCCTAGATATCAATAAAGTTCATAGTAAACTATATATAATGTATACACAAAAACATATATACTATATATATATATACACTTGTATATATATGGTAAAGCTATATATTTTTTCTTTCTGCAGAGCTGGTTGTTAAGTATTTGTAAGCACACTATAGGTCTACATGTTAAGATCCCACCAGAAAATATATAAATAGTTGAATTTTCCTTATTTCTGCAAACAATTGGCAGCATCCGGTTTCCTAATTTTTGTCAAGTAATAGATATACAGTGATACCTCAATGTTTCTTCAGTTTGCATTTTTTAAAATCACCAATCTGTTTGAGCTTTCTTTTATATATTTGTTAGCCGTTTGGATAGATAGATAGATAGAGCCAGATTCTGACCTTTCTCTTGTTTCATTGATTAATACATATAGTCTTGTTGAAAATATCATATTATTTTAAACATTTCATGATTAAGAGAAACATCAAACATAAACAAAACTAGACTGATTAATATAATGAACTACCATGTAATCATTGCCAAACCTCCATAATCATAAACTTACAGTCATTTAAAATCTATATTCCACTCACTCTCCACACCTTCTGTATTATTTTAAAGACAGACTAAGACATGTCAGTTTATGTATAAATATTTCAGTATGTATCTTTAAAAGATACAGAATTAAAGCAAAAACAATCCAAATACAATTATGACAAGAAGAAAAGAACAATAACTCATTGACATGATCAGATATCTAATCAGCGTTTAAATTTCTAATTGTTTCATAAACGTGTCTGTAGTTTGAATCAGAATCCAAATAAAGTGTGATTCATTGATATGTCTCTTAAATGATTTTAATTTGCTGGTTCTGCCCTCCATCTCTTTCCCTTTGCATTTTATTTAAGGAAGAGATTTGATTCTTTTTTTCCTGTGAAACTTCCTATTCTTGATTTTGTTGAATGCATTTCTATTCTGTTATTCAATATGTTCCTCTGTTTTCTGTATTTCTTATAAAGTCATAGTGGAATCTAGAGACTTGATCAGATTCAGGTTTGGTTTTCTGAGAAGGTGACTTTGTAAACAGTGGTATTTTCTTCCATCAGGAGGCTTTGTTATCTTTCTTTTTGTGATGATCAGTGTCTCGATACATTATTTCATTTAGGAATGCAAAATAATGAAACTGTAATTCTTTCACTTCTCCCTTATTTTTAGTTGGAATACTTCAATTAAGAAAAACATCCCCCTATCTACTATTTGGTTATTCAGTGGTACAATTCATTTAGGAGTCAGAGTAACAGCTTGATTCTTCTACTTTATTTACCTATTTTCCAAAATAATAAGTTGGTTTATTGGCATCTTTAAAAGTAACTACTTAGTCTTTTAAAAATTTGTTTTATGTTTTTGGTATCATTGTAAACTCATGGATTTAAACATAATTGATGTGCTTCAATCTATGGCAGTCATTATTCTTATTGATGCTGAACTTGATTACCTTTGATCTTTGGGAGCCTCTTCATGTTGGCTCCTGGGTGGTCCTTTCAGCATGACTTAGTGATTTCTGTACTGCCTCCTTCCTACATGGCAAGCCAATGTGTTCCAGGTTTATCTTGTACATTTTCTTTCATAGACCTGCAATCAGCCATTTCTCTAAGTAGCTTTGGTTTTGTTTAGTAGGAAATGGTATTTGAGGACCACAATCTGGGTAAGGTTAAGTGTTAGTTGTTCAGCCATGTCCGACTCTTTGCAACCCCATGGACTGTAACCCACCAGGCGTCTCTGTCTTTGGGGTTTCCCAGACAAGAATAATGAAGTGGGTTGCCATTTCCTTCTCTAAGGGATCTTCCTGATCCAGGGGTGGAACCCACGTTTCCTGCGGCTCCTGCGTTTTCAGCCAGATTCTTTACCACTGACCACCTGGGAAGCCCCTGGTTAGCAAAGATTCAAAAAATATTGCTACAGATTTTAAGTATGTCAGTAGCTAATGGAACATTGTGATCTTTTTAGTTCTTATTTTTCAAAGTTAACTATTTGTGGACCTTTGTTTTTCCATGTAAATTTTATTTTATTTTACTTATTATTATTATTATTTTTGTAGTTAAGGCTTTATTGGTAATCAGGCAGGACTGGGTAGGAAGCACACTGGGGGAGCAGGGTCCGCATACCAGGCCAGGACTGGTCTTCAGGGCAATGCTGAGGAAATCAGGCCTGAAGTCTGCAGGCCAGGGTTCTGGTGAAGTGACTCATGGCAGAAAAAAAAAAAAAAAACACAGAAAGGAAGGACGGTCTGGTTGTCTTTGGAGCACAGAGCATAATGTCAGGGGATGACCTCACTGAAGAAGAGTGGGATGCTGCTGTCATAGTTGGGACTGTCCCCTACCCTGTACTTCTCCTCATAGTTTGAGTTTGTGCATTCCAGGAGCAGGCAGACTATATGAGCTAGCCTGTGGAGGTGCCAGTAACCCAGGATCATTGCCATGATCAGGGTCTATGGATCCAGGCACCCCTGCACACACACACCACTGAAGTGGAAGTTCACCCTCCATGTAAATTTTAGAGTAAGTTTCTCAAGCTCCTCAAAGAATGCAACCAGAGTTTTGATCAGAATTTCCTTTTTATATGTCACTTTGAGGTGAATTGATCTTTAACCGTATTAAGTTGTCCCATGGAAGATGCTGGAATGGATTTCCATTTATTCAGATCATTTTCTAGGTCTTTTGTGTTTCTTTTTTTTTTGTCATTGAGGTCATGTATGTGTGTGTATATATCTGTCTGTCTGTCTCTCTCCCCCTTAAAAAAAAAATCTTGCCTAAGACCTGTCCATCTTACTATTTTTCAAAGAACCAGCTCTCTGTTTTTTAATCTTCAATGTCCTTTTCACCATTTCATTGATTTCTTCCTTTACCTGTGTTATTTTCTTTTTCCTGTTTTTCTCTGAGTTTGCTCTGTTGCCCTGTTTCCAAGTTCTTGATCTAAATGCTTAACTGTTTTAAAATTTTGGTTTCCTGATAAATGCATTTAAAGCCTTAAAGTTCTTTCTGTGTCCCACACATTTTTGACCTATGATGTTTTAATTGTCCTTGAGTTCTAACAATTTATAATTTTACTCATGATTTACCTTTTTAACCCAATAGTTTTATAGTAATATGTTACTTCACAAATATACAAGAGTATTTTTTCTATTTTGTATTTCTCAGACTTGTTTTTGAATTTATTTGTGATATTCTTCAGTTCAGTTCAGTTAAGTAGCTCATTTGTGTCCGACTCTTTGTAACCCCATGGACTGTAGCATACCAGGCCTCCCTGTCCATCACCAATTCCCAGAGTTTACCCAAACCCATGTCCATTGAGTCAGTGATGACATCCAACCATCTCATCCTCTGTCATCCCCTTCTCCTCCCACCTTCAATCTTTCCCAGCATCAGGGACTTTTCAAATGAGTCAGTTCTTCGCATCAGGTGACCAAAGTATTGGAGTTTCAGCTTCAACATCAGTTCTTCCAATGAACACCCAGGACTGATCTCCTTTAGGATGGACTGGTTGGATCTCCTTGCAGTCCAAGGGACTCTCAAGAGTCTTCTCCAACACCATAGTTCAAAAGCATCAATTCTTCGGTGCTTAGCTTTCTTTATAGTCCTATTCTCACATCCATACATGACTACTGGAAAAACCATAGCCTCAACTAGATGGACCTTTGTTGACAAAGTAACGTCTCTGCTTTTTAATATGCTGTCTAGGTTGGTCATAACTTTCCTTCCAAGGAGTAAGTGTCTTTTAATTTCATGGCTGCAGTCACCATATACAGTGATTTTGGAGCCCAAAAAATGAAGTCTGACACTGTTTCCACTGTTTCCCCATCTATTTGCCATGAAATGATGGGACCGGATGCCATGACCTTAGTTTTCTGAATGAAAAGCCAACTTTTTCACTCTCCTCTTTCACTTTCATCAAGAGGCTCTTTAGTTCTTCTTCACTTTCTGCCATAAGGGTGGTAATCCTGTTTCCAACTTGTGTTTCTTCCAGCCCAGCATTTCTCATGATGTGCTCTGCATATAAGTTAAATAAGCAAGGTGACAATATACAGCCTTGATGTACTCCTTTTCCTATTTGAAAACAGTCTGTTGTTCCATGTCCAGGTGATATTCTTAGCTGGTTGCAGAATTTTATTTTCCTGGAAGTAGCAAATTGCCCTTCTCGAATAGACTCAGACCATGAAGAGTTCAGATTAAGGTACAGGTTGTTTGGCCAGGTTACCTAAGATGAAAAGATTTAACATTTAAAAGGTGAGATCTTGATTAGTTACTGTAAACCTGAATTTGATTCCCCTGTCCTTACCATGTGATGTTCTGAAGAAAGAATAATGGTAATATATGTGCTCTCTACCTCATTGCTGACAAAACACTTTCATAACCACTTTTAACTTCAGTCACCCAAACAGCCTGGTGAGGTAGATAGGAAAATCATTTACCTCTGACTTCATCTGTCAGACAGCTTCAAAAGTACTTCTAGACAACCATGGATTGTTGTGAGGACTAATTAATTAGAACCAATATTCCTTTCTCACTACCGCAGTGGGTTGTGGCACTCTGGTGAGATAATGGATATGAAAACACAAAGGCATACAGGCTTCTGAGTTATTATTTTGGTAGTAGAAATAGTCAAGTTCCTCCTTGTTAGAGCACATTTAGGAAAGGCTGGAAAATGATACCATGAGTGAGCACCAGATCTGTTGCATGGACCTGATGTATGTTCACTGATTGGTTAAGTATCAAATGGCCTAACTGGCACCAGGGTCATCTTAGGTGTGCCACCTGGGCAGTCACATAGGGACTCCACCCCCAGAAGGACTCCATAATTGGTTTGGTTTGGTTTTGTTGATGTGGACTATTTTAAATATCTTTATTGAATTTGTTGCAATATTGCTTCTGTTTTTGTCTTTTGGCCTCAAGGTATGCAGAATCTTAGCTCTCTAGCTAGGGATTGAACATGTATCCCCTGCATTGAAAGGCAAAGTCCTAACCTTTCCACCACTAGGGAAGCTTTGCTGTTGCCTTCTAAAGATTCATAACAATGTTGTCTTTGATCTGTGTTTTGTAAATGAAATCTGATAAAATAATGATGCAGGTGCATGAACAGTGGAGATGTGCTTGATGGTAGCGGGTGCACATGTGGGCTTAGGTTCACAGGAATGGCAAGTTATGTGGGCACAAATAGACCTTTTGTATAGTCTGGCCCACATAGGGCCCCAAGGCAGTGAGCCTAGGGAACTGGGTCCAGATTGGTGCTGTCCATGGTGGGTGGCCACAGCTGCAGAAGCAGCAGCCCTGGTAGCAGGAGCTGTTGGTGCAGGAGTGAGCAAGAACTCCACCCTGGGGCACATAATGGGAAATGGGCTTGCCTCTCCGTCCCTGTAGGATTTACACAAATATGAACTTGACATCCTGAGTTCCATGACAAGAACTGTTCTCAGTTAGGCATTAAGCTTTGTTAGTAAATTAGTACAAAATAAAGGTGTGCATGTGGAATGGTAAAAGTGTATATATAAAGGAGTTATTAGAATTCTTCTAAGAGTTTAGGCTCTCTGCTTTTGAAAACTGCTGAAACATTGAAAAGTAAATACCCACAGGAGGTTTAGACATATAAATTAAACTTAGGGGTCATCCTATTCAACAGAAAAGAACACTGCTTTCATATGCAGCCTTGAATGAACCACTAATTAATGAGGAAGATAAATTTTAAATTAATTTTCCTTATAATTGATTTTTATACACATCATGAAGCCACATTTGGTTTATTGTACAACCCTCACAGCAGCTGACTTTATTTTTCTGGGCTCCAAAACCACTGCAGATGGTGATTGCAGCCATGAAATTAAAAGACGCTTACTCCTTGGAAGGAAAGTTATGACCAACCTAGACAGCATATTGAAAAGCAGAGACATTAATTTGTCAACAAAGGTCCATCTAGTCAAGGCTATGGTTTTTCCAGTGGTCATGTATGGATGTGAGAGTTGGACTATAAAGAAAACTGAGCACCGAAGAATTGATGCTTTTGAACTATGGTGTTGGAGAAGACTCTTGAGAGTCGCTTGGACTGCAAGGAGATCCAACCAGTCCATCCTAAAGGAGATCAGTCCTGGGTGTTCATTGGAAGGACTGATGTTGAAGCTGAAACTCCAGTACTTCGGCCACCTGATGCGAAGAGCTGACTCATTGGAAAAGACCCTGATGCTGGGAGGGATTGGGGGCAGGAGGAGAACAGGACAACAGAGGATGAGGTGGTTGGATGTCATCACCGGCTCAATGGACATGAGTTTGGGTAAACTCTGGGAATTGGTGATGGACAGGGAGGCCTTGCATGCTGCGGTTCATAGGGTCGCAAAGAATCAGGCACGACTGAGTGATTGAACTGAACTGAACTGATGGGACTGGATGCCCTGATCTTAGTTTTCTGAATGTTTTATTTTAAGGCAACTTTTTCACTCTCCTGTTTCACTTTCATCAAGAGGCTCTGTAGTTCTTCTTCACTTTCTGCCATAAGGGTGGTGTCATCTGCATATCTGAGGTTATTGATATTTCTCCTGGCAATCTTGATTCCAGCTTGTGCTTTATCCAGCCTGGCATTTCACATGATGTACTCTGCATATAAGTTAAGTAAGCAGGGTGACAGTATATATCTTTGACATACTCCTTTCCCTATTTGGAACCAGTCTGTTGTTCCATGTCCAGTTCTAACTGTTGCTTCTTGACCTGCATACAGATTTCTCAGGAGGCAGATAAGGTGGTCTGATATTCCCATCTCTTGAAGAATTTTCCAGTTTGTCGTCATCCACACAGTCAAAGGCTTTGGCATAGTCAATAAAGCAGACGTAGATGTTTTTCTAGAACCCTTTTGCTTTTTTGATGATCCAACAGATGTTGGCAATTTGATCTCTGGTTCCTCTGCCTCTTCTAAATCCAGCTTGAACATCTGGAAGTTCACGGTTCACATACTATTGAAGCCTTGCTTGGAGAATTTTGAGCATTACTTTGCTAGCGTGTGAAACGAGTGCATCACTGACTCAATGGACATGAGTTTGAGTCAACTCCAGGAGTTGGTGATGGACAGGGATACCTGGCGTGCTGCAGTCCATGAGGTCGCAAAGAGTCAGACACGACAAGCGACTAAACTGAACTGAGATGAGTGCAATTGTGTGGTTGTTTGAACATTCTTTGGGATTGCCTTTATTTGGGATTGGAATGAAGACTGACCTTTTCCAGTCCTGTGGCCACTGCTGAGTTTTTCAAATTTGCTGGCATATTGAGTATAGCACTTTCACAGCATCATCTTTCAGGATTTGAAATAGCTCAACTGGAATTCCATCACCTCCACTAGCTTTGTTCCTAGTCATGCTTCATAAGGCCCATTTGACTTCGCACTTCAGGATGTCTGGCTCTAAGTGAGTGATCACACTATCATGCTTATCTGGGTTATGAAGATATTTTTTGTATAGTTCGTCTGTGTATTCTTGCCACCTCTTAATATCTTCTGCTTCTGTTTGGTCCATACCATTTCTGTCCTTTATTGAGCCCATCTTTCCATGAAATGTTCCCTTGGTATTTCAAATATTCTTGAAGTAATCTCTAGTCTTTCCCATTCTATTGTTTTCCTCTATTTCTTTGCATTGATCACTGAGGAAAGCTTTCTTATCTCTCCTTGCTTTTCTTTGGAACTCTGCATTCAGATGGATATATCTTTCCTTTTCTCCTTTGCCTTTATCTTCTCTTCTTTTCTCAGCTATTTGTAAGGCCTCCTCAGACAACCACATTCCCTTTTTGCATTTCTTTTTTGGGGCAATGGTCTTTATCACTGCCTCCTGTACAATGTCACGAACCTCCATTCATAGTTCTTCAGGCACTCTGTCTATCAGATCTAATCCTTTGAATCTATTTGTCACTTCCACTGTATAATTGTAAGGGATTTGATTTAGGTCATACCTGAATGGTCTAGTAGTTTTCCCTACTTTCTTCAATTTAAGTCTGGATTTGGCAATAAGGAGTTCATGATCTGAGCCACAGTCAGCTCCTGGTCTTGTTTTTGCTGACTATTTGGAGCCTTTCCATCTTTGGCTGCAGAGAATATAATCAATCTGCTTTCAGTATTGACCATCTGGTGATGTCCATGTGTAGAGTATTCTCTTGTATTGTTGGAAGAGGGTGTTTGCTATGACTAGTGCGTTCTCTTGGCAAGACTCTGTTAGTCTTTGCCCTGTTTCATTTTGTACTCCAAGGCCAAATTTGCCTGTTACTTCACATATCTCTTGACTTCTTACTTTTGCATTCCAGTCCCCTATAATGAATAGGACATCTTTTGGGGTGTTACTTCCAGAAGGTCCTGTAGGTCTTCATAGAACTGTTCAACTTCAGTTTCTTCAGCATTACTGGTCCAGGCATAGACTTGGAAACGAACAGAAATCATTTTGTCATTTTAGAAATTACACCCAAGTACTGCGTTTTGGACACTTTTGTTGACTATGAGGGCTACTCCATTTCTTCTAAGGGATTCTTGCCCACAGTCGTAGATATAATGGTCATCTGAGTTAAATTCATCCATTCCAGTCCATTTTAGTTCACTGATCCCTAAATGTCGATGTTCACTCTTGCCATCTCCTGTTTGACCACTTCCAATTTACCTTGATTCATGGACCTAACATTCCAGGTTCCTGTGCAATGTTGCTCTTGACAACATCACACTTTACTTCCATCACCAGTCACATCCACAACTGGCCATTGTTTTTGCTTTGGCTCCATCTCTTCATTCTTTCTGGAGTTATTTCTCCACTCTTCTCCAGTAGCATATTGGGCACCTACTGGCCTGGGGAGTTCATCTTTATGTGTCATATCTTTTTGCCTTGTCATACTGTTCATGGAGTTCTCAAAGCAAGAATACTGAAGTGGTTTGCCATTCCCTTCTCCAGTGGATCACATTTTGTCAAATGGGATAATATTTTATATATATTTTTCATATATTGATGTTTATCCTTCTATGAGCTAAGCTCCTAGGAATGGGATTTCTGTTTCAAGGATATGCATTTCAGAAATGAAATAGTGGTTCCCACATCCAACAGCAAATGGATGAGATTACCATGCCTTGCAACTTTAATTTGCATTTCTTTAACTGCTAGTGATCATCTTCTCAAATTTTACCAACAACTTGGATTTGTTCTACTGTGAGTTGTTTACTTTTATATTATGCTCTCTCTCCCTCTATTCCTGTCTCTCATTCTGTTATTTTTGAAAGAATATCTACCCCCTGGCCAATATTTTGTATTGTCAGTTATTTTATTTTTAGCCTTCTAGTGGATATGAAGTGGTATCTGATTATAGTTTTAGTTTGCTTTTCTCTTATGACTAGTGACATTGAGGGGAGAAGGCAATGGCAACCCACTCCAGTACTCTTGTCTGGAAAATCCCATGGACGGAGGAACCTGATAGGCTACAGTCCATGGGGTCGCTAGGAATCGGACATGACTGAGCGACTTCACTTTCACTTTCATACATTGGAGAAGGATATGGCAACCCACTCCAGTATTTGTGCCTGGAGAATCCCAGGGATGGCGGAGCCCGGTGGGCTGCCATCTATGGGGTCGCGCAGAGTCGGACACGACTGAAGCAACTTAGCAGCAGCAGCGGTGACATTGAGCACCTTCACATGTGCTTTTATCTTCTCTTGTTAATGTCTTTTACTGTTCTTTGGCCATATGCAAGATTACAGATTTTAAGCCTTTTAGTCTCATAAGTGTTTAAAAGATATGTGTATGTAGGTGTATGTGTATATTTAACTAGCCTATCAGTTGTCTATTAAATTTGTTTAGGATATATTTTGTCATTTAAATATCATTTTTTTCACTGGGTAATATACACATAACATAAAATAATAAAATAATATAAACATATGGTTCAGTGACATTAAGTATGTTACATTGTTATGCAGCCATGATTACTATCCATTTCCAGAACTTTTTCATCATCACAAACTGAAACTCTGTACCCATTAAAAATTATTAAAATTTTAAAATAGTCAAATATGTCAGGTTTTTCTTTTCCAGTGTCTGTTCTTCTGATCTTGATTAAAAAGTTTCTCTGTCTGGATTGTATGTGTGACTTCTTAGATTTTTTTTCAATATTTTTATTGTTTCATTTTTATGTCTAAATATTTAATTCGCTTGCAATTTATTTTTATCTGTGGTGTGAGAGAAGGAGCAAACTCCATTGTCTTCCAAGTGGAGTGCCAAATATATGTATCAGTGTATATATTAAGTAAAGAATCTTTCCCCCATTGAATTATCATCTATCATAAACTATCATACATACGGGAATCTGTTTCTCAGCAGTTTGTACCCACATCTAGTTGTCTATTTCTAAGCCAACATTATATTGTTTAGTTACAGCTTAATATTGAAAAAAATCAAATTCCACCTCACCATTGTCCTTCACAATTTTCCTGGATATTCTCAGACATATATGTTAATACTATTTTATTTAATTAAAAATACACAAACCTATTGGGATTCTAATAGTTATTACATTCATTTATATATTATTTTTAGGAGACTGATACTTTTATAATATTGTCTACCTATCCAAGAAAACAGTATATTCTTCTTTATTTTCAGATTGAATTTATGCCTTTAATAAAATTATTGTTGTTTTCTTTACCTAATTTTTGTACTTCTCATTTTGAGTTTATTCCTAATGTTAATATACATGCTATTGTTGATGAACTATCATCTCCATTTCCACTTGATTTCCTTTGCTCAACTTAATGTATGTGAGATTCATTCATGTTGTATGTATAAGCAGTTCATTCTTTTGAATACTGAGTAATATTCCTGTGTATTTAATATACTACAAGTTATTTATCCATTCACCTGTTGATGGACATTTGCCTAATATGAATAAAGCTGCTATAAACGACCTTTTACATGGTTTTTAAAAAATGAATACATGTTTACATTTCTTTTTGATAACTTCCTAGCGGTGGAGTTCCTCCAGCTCTATGTTTAACTTTATAAGAAACTGCCCAGCTTTTAGAAAGTGGTTTATACCATTTTAAGCTTCTACCAGCAATGTAGAATAATTCCATTTGCTCCACATCTAGGTCAACATTTCATCCTGCCAGTCTTTTTAATTTTAGCCATCCTAGTGGGTGTGAAGTGGTATCTCATTGTAGTTTTAAATTGCATTTCCACTATGACTAATGCTGTTGAGCAGTTTTTCATATACTTATTGGCCATTTGTATGTCTTCCTTGAGTAGTGTCTGTTCAAAATCTTTTGCCAATTTTTTTTTTAAGTTGAGTTGCCTTTTTATTATTGATTTGTTGGAGTTCTTTTGTCAATTCTTTGTCAGTTGTATGTACTGAGAATATTTCCACCCACTCTGGGAGAGATGATTTTCTTAAGCATGTACTTTGGAAGAATAGATGTTTATAATTTTCAGTGACTTTCAATTTATCATTTTTTTCCTTTAATGCTTTCTTTACTGCCTTTTGTACTCTTATTAAGGAATCTTTATCTACTTCAAAGTCATCAAAATATATACCCATTATTTTTTCTAGAAGCACTATAGATTTAGCATTTATATTTAGGCCTATGATACATCTCAAGGTAATTTTTAAAATTGAGATGTAACTTGCAAACCATGAATTCACCATTTTAAAGTGTACAATTCAGTAAATTTTAGTATATTCACAAGGTTGTCAACCATCACCACTATCTAAGTCCAGAACATTTATTTAGCATAACGTGTTCATAGTTCACCTGTATTGTACCATGTATCAGTACTTGATTCCTATTTATGGTAGAATAACATTACACTGTATGGGCATAATATGCTTTGTTTATCCATCAGTTAATGGACATTTGGTTGTTTCCACTTTTTAGCTATTATGAATAATGCTGCTATGATCATTGTTGTACAAATTTGTGTACACACATATGTTTTCCATTCTCTTGGATACATACTTAAGTGTGGAATAGCTGGATCATAGACCTTTATCAAATATCAAAAAATTGTTTCTGTGTGGGTTTGTTTCTGTGGTCTGTATTGTTCTAGTTTAAAATTTTTTTTATCCTATGCCAGTAGCACACTGTCTTGATTATTGTGGACTTAAAATAAATACTGAAAGCAAGTAGTGTGTATTCTCCCACTTTTTCTTCCAGAAGTTCTGCTCAGATTATGATTGTTATTAACTGAATTTTGGGGAAATAGACATCTTAACAATATTGCACAATCCAATTTTAAAAGTTGCTATTATTTCACCATGTATTTATTTTTTTTTTAATTAATTTTTTTTTATTTTTTTATTTTTTAAATTTTATTTTATTTTTAAACTTTACATAACTGTATTAGTTTTGCCAAATATCAAAATGAATCCGCCACAGGTATACATGTGTTCCCCATCCTGAACCCTCCTCCCTCCTCCCTCCCCATTCCATCCCTCTGGGTCGTCCCACTGCACCAGCCCCAAGCATCCAGTATCATGCATCGAACCTGGACTGGCAACTCATTTCACCATGTATTTAAATCTTTTACTTCTTCTCTTAACAATATTATTTCTTCTTTAAATGGTTAATAGGATTGGCCAGTGAAACCATGAAACTCACTGGTCCTGAGTCTGGAGTTTTCTCTGTGGGGAGTTTGCTTTTTTAAAAAAATCAGTTTTGTTGAAGCATAATTTATAATAAAACTCATCTATTTTAACTGCATAGTTCCATGAGTTTGGCAAACAATGTCCTCTGCATTAGAGTTTTGCTTTTTCCTTTCTGATCTCTGTAACTTTTATTTCATTTTCTTACCTAATACCCTGGGTTAGAACCTTGGCTAGTACAATGTTGAATAGAAGTAAGAGTAGTCATCTTTGCCATTTCCTTAATCTGAAGGGGAAAGCATTCAGAATTTCATTGTTTTTAGTGTGATATTTATTGTGGAATTTTTGTAGAAGCCCTTTACCCATTCAAAGAAGTTTTCTTCTGTTCCTAGTTTTTTTTCCTTTCATTATGAATGAGATTTGATTTTATCAGATCTTTTCTGATATCTCTTGAGGTTGATCATACAGTTCTTTGTTATTCTCTTAATAGATTACACTGAATAAAATTCAAATGTTAAGTCTCCCTTGAATTCCTGGGACAAACCCCATTTGATCACAACATATTAAACTTTTGCTAGATTTGATTTGCTAAAATTTTATATACCCATGTATATAAAAGATACTTCCATGTAGTTTTTATTTAATGTCTTTGGCTTTGGCATCAGAGCAATAATGGCCTCATAAAACGAGGTGGAAATGTTCTCATCTTTTTTATTCTGGCTGAAATTATAAAGAACTGAAAATCCTAATTTGGGGCAAGAACATGCAACCCCTGGCACTCTCATATATTGCCGGTAGAAGTTAAAATTTTTTCAATCATTTTGCAAAACTATTTTCCAGCATCTACCAGAGCTTCACACACATTATAACCCAGCACTTTAACTCCTAGTTACACACTCAAGAGAAATGAGTGTATATGTCCACCAAAAGATATGTTCAAGAGTGTTCATAGATGATTTATTTATAATAGCAACAACCGAAAGCAACCCACATATTTATCAAGAGGAGAATGGAGAAATAAATAATGATATGCTCATAAAATGGAATTTTACAGAAGAATAAAAGCAAACTACAGATACATTAATATCAATGCATCAGAAACATAATATTGAATCAAAGAACCCAGACCAAAAGTGTATATTACTGTATGATTCCACTGATAGAAAGTTCAAGTACTGATAAAACTAATGTATGGGTTTAAAAATTGTGTTAATAACCAACTCTGGATAGAAGTGGATTTTGACACTGAAAGAGCCAGAAGGATTCTCTTGGGTGATGGTAACATTCTGTATTTTACCCTGGGTGCTAGTTACTCAGGTATTACATATGTAAATATTCATAAAGCTGTACATTTAGGTGCTTTACCATATGTGATTTGTATTTCTAATACAATAAAACATGTATTAGTACATGTATTAAAACTGCCTGGAACTCAGTGAGCTTTTTTCAACTTGCAAACTTTATTTTTATTTACTAAGGGAAGATGTTTTTTCTATTATTTGTATAATTATTGCCCCTCCCTTCATTTTCTTCCTCCTAAAATTCCTTTTCTTCACAGATTAGATATTCTGGGTTCATTTATTTTCTAAATCCCTTTTATATATTTTTGAAAGAGTTCTTCTACTCTTTCTTCCAGGTCTCTATTTTTTTGTCTTGATAAGTGATCAGCTTTTCTTTCAATTTATCTAAATTTATCTTCTTCAATTTTACTGAATTTTAAAATTTAAATATATATAATTTTGTCCTCAATTAAAAAAATATTTATAATTGGATTTTCTTAGCTGTACATGTTTTATTTTGTTCAAGTAATGATTTTTTTCTCTCCTCCAGAGCAGGTCTATTTTACTGGGGCCCTGCATATAGGCATTATTTTATTCTTTCACTTTCTTTTTTGTTGGATTCTCTTAAGTTGTAAGGTGACAATATAATTTATCATCCAGACTTTAGTGCAAGAAAGACTATTAATAATTATTCCAATATCAACAGAGATTATCTCATGGTAACTATAATGTATGATCACCACATGTTTAGGTGCCAACTTATGGCTTGCATCTCTGAGTTAGATGCTGGAGAATGATGAGCAGCGATGATCCTATAGTGAGGGGAAACTCAGAAATTTTTGTCCCTGGGGATAATCAAGAGTACTGGATGACAAGTTGCCAGACTCTAGTCTTCTGGTTTGTAAGGACCATTCATAGAACATTGAGAGGTACTGTAATAAAGAATGTCAATGTCAACAGAAAATCCAGTTAGATAAAAGCTGGAAAATGCTAATTGAATTCACAGTTAAAAGATACTAGTCTCCATATAGAGAACAGTTTCACTAGTATAGTGCAGGGAAAAAAACATATTGTAGTGGATTTTAGAATGAAAGAGATGTTAAAAGCTCAGATGCCAAGGGTAGACTAGTTGTTTTTCTTTTGAAGGAGGAAGGAAGGGTTGGTATTAAGGGCACATATGAGGGTTTGTTCTTGAATGGGAGGAAGGTCAATCTACTCGCTGAAAATGAAGATAAAGAAGTTTAGAATATATGTGGCTATAGATAGGGTCTATCAGGCCTCTCATGAGTTGAAGTAGGCTTATATTAAAAATACACACACACACACACACACACACACACATATATATATATATATATATAATAAGGGCCCTCAGGCAATCGTTTGCTAAGCTCGTCTATGCAGCTGTTTGATGGGTGAATTGCTAGTTTGTATCCTTTATAACTTTATACCTTTTCTGTTGGAGGGTTTTTTTTTATTGATTTATAGGAACTGTTTACTCTGTTTGGTCACAAAGTCACAATATTAATCCTTTATCTTATTTTGTACATATTTTCCCAAGTTTTTCATTTGTTTACTAACTTTGCTTGTACTGTGGTCTCCTTTTCTGTATACATAATTTTATTTTATATGGAATTAAATCCATCTTTTGCTTTATGGTTCCTGAGTTTCATGACATACTTAGGTCTTCCTTACTCCAAGATTATAGAAATATTCTATATTTTCTCCCATTGCTTTTCTTTTAATTGTAAAAGTATTTGAATATATTTTTAGTTTTATTTGGTGACTGGGATATAATTTTATTTTTAAGTGGGTAATCCATCATTCTTCCGTTGATTTGGAATACCATTTTTATTATAAATTCCCATATATGCATGGGTCTGTTTCTGAACTCTGACTTTCTAAATTATGTCCTATGAATTATTTTGTGTTATTTTGTGTTTGGCATCTGTTTCATTACATTTTCTAATGTAGTATTGCTTGCATAGGAAGTCTATTGAGTTTATATATATATACATATATATATATATATATATACACAAAAAACTGTATTTTTTTGTTGTTTCTAATAGTTTTTCTCTTGAATTTTCCAGGCTGTCATATTATCATCTGCAGATAGTGATAATTTTGCCTCTTCCTTTTCAAAAGAAATACCTTTTATCTTGTTGCAGTGGCTAGAATTTATATGATAATGTCATATAATAGCAGTGATAATGGATATCCTTATTGTGCTCCTCATTTTAATGAGAAGAGCTCTTGTGTTTCATTGCTAGGTATGCTTGATGGTAATTTTTGATAAATATTCCATCATGTTTAGGAAGATTTCTTCTATCCCTAGTTCATTATTTTTTTTTCAAAATAGGGATGGATGTTGAATTACCAAATGCTATTTTACCATCTATTGAGATAATCATATAATTTTTCTCCTTTAACCAGTTATGTAATAAATTATGTCAACAGATTTCCTAATATTGGGCCATCCATTTTTTGAGGGTAGTTGTTGCCTTGATCAAAATCCATTCCTCCTCTAGTAGTGTTCTAATATGTTGTTGAATTATATATTTGCTAATGTTTTATTTAAGATTTTTATGTTATATTCTTAGAGAGCTTTAATCTGACAATAATTTTCTTTCTTTGTGCTCTCTGTCAGTCTTGATATTGGATATTTGCAAACCTTGTGAAATTAATTGTGAATGTTTTCATGTTCCCAGTGATACAGCATGCATGTACATATGTGTGCATGCTCAGTCTCTCAGTCATATCTGACTCTTTGCGACCCCATAGACTGCAGCCCACCAGGCTCCTCTGTCCATGGGATTCTCAAGGTGAGAATACTGGAGTGGGTTGCCATTTCCTTCTCCAGAGGATCTTCCTGACCCAGGGATTGAACCTGTGTCTCCTGCATCAGCAGGCAGTTCTTTACAACTGAGCCATCTGCGAAGAACCCCACCCCCCATCCCCAATGATACAGAGAATTATAAAATTAAATATGATGTAGTTAAAATGTGAAAATGATATAGAAAATATCTGTTCCTTGAGAGAATGATAAAAATTATGTATAAACCATTGTGAACCTAGTGTCCTTTGGGGTAATAGACCTTTGTCAACATGTCTAATTTCATATTTAGTGATGATTCATTGTAGGTGTTTTTGTCTTCTTTTGGTAGTAACTATATTTTCCTAGAAAATTATCCATTTTGGTGGGAAAATTATCCATTTTATTTAGGTGTTCAAGTATGTTGGCATAAACTTTTCTTAATATTTGTTTTTATTTATTTATTTGGCTGCACGAGATCTTAGTTGTGGCTTGTGGGATGTAGCTCCAGGACCAGGGATCAAACCTGGATTACCTGTACTGGGAGTGCAGAGTCCTAGTCACTGGACCACCAGGGAAGTCCCTGTTGGCATAAATTTGTACATACTATTCTCTGACTTTCAAACTCATCTCTTTGACTCTCTTTTCCTGTTCATTCTTTCATTAGTATTTATTGAGTACCTGCTATGTGCTGGGTATTGTGCTATGCTTTCTGGCTTTCATGTCATATTCAGTGGCAAACAAGACAGCTGAAATATTTGCCCCCATGGAATCTACATTTTAGTGTTGAATATTTGTATTTTCTTTCTTGGATAAGCTTGTTAAGTGTCTGTTTCATTGCTATTTTCATAGGAAAAACAATTTTATTTATCAAGTTTGCTGTTGTTATTACTAATTCATTAATCTCTTATTTTATTTCAGTGTTGTCTTATGGAAATTTTTAAACATAAACAAACATAGAGCAGTATAATGGACTCCCATGTACTAAACAGTTATCAATTGGCTTTGGCCAATCTGTTTCATTTGCATGCCTAAACCACTGCAGTTTTTAAAGCAAACCTCAAACATCATTTCATCCACAAATGCTAAAGTAATACTTATCTGATAGGTAAGTTCTCCTTTTGAAAATATAACAATAACATTATTACTCCCCCAAATTAACGACTCCTTAATATCTGATAGCAAGTCAGAATTCAAATTCCCACAATTGTTTCATACATGTTTTTAATATAATTTCAAAGCACCTTCTCCATTAAATACTTATTAATTACGAGGAGGAAAAAAACTTTAGATGGGAAAAGCCTGGCTGATAACCCAATTTTTTAAAAAAATATTATTTTTTTTCCCTGAACCAATATCCAATTAAATTCACACATGGCAAATAAAATGTCCCTTTATTCTTTTTAAATCTATACTAGTTATGTTACCCTCTTCTTTTTGCAGTTTATTTGCTCAAAAATAATTTGTCCTGTAGAATTTCCCACATTCTAAATTTGTCAGCTTCCATAGAAAACAAACTTATGGTTATCAAAGGGGAAAGGGAAGGAGGGGAGGGATACATTAGGAGTTTGTGACTAACAGATAACAAGCTGCTGCTGCTGCTAAGTCGCTTCAGTCGTGTCCGACTCTGTGCGACCCCATAGACGGCAGCCCACCAGGCTCCCCCGTCCCTGGGATTCTCCAGGCAAGAACACTGGAGTGGGTTGCCATTTCCTTCTCCAATGCATGAAAGTGAAAAGTGAAAGTGAAGTCGTTCAGTCGTGTCTGACTCTTAGTGACCCCATGGACAGCAGCCCACCAGGCTCCTCTGTCCATGGGATTTTCCAGGCAAGAGCTACTATACATAAATTAGATAAGCAACAAGAATATACTATATAGCAGAAGGAATTATATTCAACATCTGTAATAACCTATAATGAAAAATAATTTGGAAAAGAACATATATATATATGTATAACTGAATAACTTTTCTGTATACCTGAAACTACCACAATATTGTAAATTAACTATTCTGCAATTACTAAATAAATAAATTTGTCAGCATTTGCTAGTAACACAGGCACTTTTGGCTTTAATTTGAACTATAGATTTTGCACAATGTAGTCTTAAAAATTAATTACATTAATATGGCATTGTTTTTAAAACATTTTTTTTATAGTGGAAAAAATTTTAACACATCCCAAAGTGGATGGAATAACACCTGTTTTTTAAATTTTTTATTTTATTATTATAAAAATTGGGTTATAATTGACGTAGAACATATTAATTTCAGGGTGCAACATAGTGATTTGATATTTGTGTATATTGAAAAATGATCACCACAGTAAGCCTTATTAACATCCATCATCTTGGAATAACACTGATTTAATGTGCTTGTTTTGAAAATCATATGGTTATTAATCACTTATAGATCTGTTGGTTTCTAACGAACTAGTCTCTAAATTCAACTAGATTGATTTTCAAGTCAGTTTATGTTTCAGTTCAGTTCAGTTCAGTTGCTCAGTTGTGTCCGACTCTTTGTGACCCCATGAACTGCAGCACGCCAAGCCTCCCTGTCCATCACCAACTCTTGGAGTCCACCCAAACCAATGTCCATTGAGTCAGTGATGCCATCCAACTGTCTCATCCTCTGTTATCCCCTTCTCCTCCTGCCCTCAATCTTTCCCAGCATCAGGGTCTTTTCCAGTGAGTCAGCTCTTCACATCAGGTGGCCAAAGTACTGGAGTTTCAGCTTCAACATCAGTCCTTCCAATGAACACCCAGGACTGATCTCCTTTGGGATGGATTGGTTGGATCTCCTAGCAGTCCAAGGGACTCTCAAGAGTCTTCTCCAACACCACAGTTCAAAAGCATCAATTCTTCGGTGCTCAGCTTTCTTTATAGTCCAACTCTCACATCCATATGTGACCACTGGAAAAACCATAGCCTTGACTAGACGGACCTTTGTTGGCAAAGTAATGTCTCTGCTTTTTAATATGCTGTCTAGCTTGGTCATAACTTTCCTTCCAAGGAGTAAACATCTTTTAATTTCATGGCTGCAATCACCATCTACAGTGGTTTTGGAGCCCAGAAAAATAAAGTCAGCCACTGTTTCCACTGTTTCCCCATCTATTTCCCATGAAGTGATGGGACTGGATGCTAGGACCTTAGGTTTTAAGTCAACTTTTTCACTCTCCTCTTTCACTTTCATCAAGAGGCTCTTTAGTTCTTCTTCACTTTCTGCCATAAGGGTGGTGTCATCTGCATATCTAAGGTTATTGATATTTCTCCCGGCAATCCTGTTTCCAGCTTGTATTTCTTCCAGCCCAGCGTTTCTCATGATGTACTCTGCATATAAGTTAAATAAGCAGGGTGACAATATACAGCCTTAATGTACTCCTTTTCCTATTTGGAACCAGTCTGTTATTCTATGTCCAGTTCTAACTGTTGCTTGCTGACCTGCATACAGGTTTCAAGAGGCAGGTCAGGTGGTCTGGTATTCCCATCTTTTTCAGAATTTTCCACAGTTTATTGTGATCCACATAGTCAAAGGCTTTGGCAGTTTATGTTTAGATATGCACGAATTCCTACTATTTGAACCTAGGGAATACTACATTTGCAAGAATAAATTAAGAAATGAATTCTGAATGGAAGTGAAGCATTGTTCTGTAGGCCAGTGTTTAGGTCCAACATTCATATATTAGTTTATTCTTGGCAAATTAACAAGTCTTAGGGGTCAGGTTAACCTGGGGTGTCATGTTAATATTGACAACAGTACACTAGTTTCTTTTCTTCTCTGCCCTTTTGACGTGGTCCAGAGAAACTTAATAAGAAATAGGTGAGGAGCAAGTAAAAACACATTTGAATGATGAATATTAAAATATACCTTGTCTTCTTTTTGCTTAAAATCTTTTGAATTTGGCTGCCAGTTCTTTCAGGTTTTGAGTCTGTCTGAACTATTTCTCAAATTTAATTCCAGTTTAGATTTCTTTTAAGGTGAAAGTTACTACTCTGCATTGTCATAATTTTGTTTCTTTTAAAGTGCATGTCGCACAGATTGTCATGAGTTTCTCCAAGAGTATTATACGGAAAGTCAGCTTTGAAAATCTGTACAGAATTCTTGTATCTCTGTCTTGATATCTCTAGAAAAAAAGAATTTCAGGAATGGAGCTTATACACAGTTGAGGTCCCTTTGGGGGGAAAAAAGGAGAGAATATAAAATTACACTGAAATTAGGTATGGAAATGAATATTTATTTAGAATAAGACTTCCTTTTTCTGAGTTTCTTTTAGGCAGTTTACCAGATGGATTGCATACCAATGCTTTCTGATTGCTCCTTATCACTCCCCAGGAAACCTGAGAGCTCCCAGCACTCTCAGAGCCCTGCAGCTCTAACTGCCAGTGGAGCTTGGTGTGGCTTGCTGAGAAACCTTCCTCAGACCACATTGCTTAGCTTCCAAGCACAGTGTCCTCACAGTTTGATTAATTTGACCTTTACCTTTGTCATTTAGGTGAGAGGTGTTATGGGGGCCTTTGTTTTTACAATGGTCCGGGCTTGGTTCAGAAAGGCCCTGTACTTGGGTTGAGTGTTTTGTGGCCACCATCTTGAAATTCTTAATTTTATCTTTGGACGTATGTTTTGTAAAAAGAAGTCCAAGGAAGACAGTGGAGCTTGCACCAGGGCTTTGGGGCTTTCTCTGATGCCCTTCCTGCCTCCCACCACATCCCCACCATAGGTTCTTGTTCTGCTCCCTGCCTGCTGGTCCCTCCAAGCTTCTTCCTCGCAGCACAATTCCTACTCCATGGCCCAGTGCCTACAGCTGCTCTCGGCGCCCCTCCCACCCCACCCCCCCCAACCCGCGCCGCAACGCTGGCTGGGGCAACAAATGAATCATGGCAGCTGGAAGAGGCCCAAGTTCTGCTACTGCCGGTTGCGGTCCACTCGGGGTGGGGGGCCGGACCTCCATGCAGGGAAGTTCAATTGGCTGCATGCGCCCCAGGGCATCTTGGGGTGGGGCCAGACTGAAGCGGTTCTTCCCTGGGCTAGCAGAGCCATTGAGCCTTCAGAAGGCTGCCTGAAGTGGGGGTGATCCTCTCACTCACCCCTGAGTCAGGTACCTATTTTGTCTGGCACTGAGTTGCAACCCTTAGCAGTTGTTCATCTGTTTTGGGTTGAGGCTGCCGCCGGTGGGAAGGGAAGATGAACTACTGCTTTTTCATTTTGCCCTGTGCCCGGCAGATTGTAGAGCCAACCCTGACAGCAGTGACTTAAGGCTTCTCTTCCCTGAGGTATATGACCATTTTACCCTAAGAATTAAAACATCCGGATGCTTTCTGAATATGTGCATAGGGCGCACCAGACCGGAATGGGCTGAGTTCGGGAACAAGGTGAAGTCAATTAGGTGCTGCTTGAAAGCAGTTAGTGGAATTTCAGATGCTTGCTTTTGAATTTGACCCGTTTAAAAAAAAATGTTTTGGGTGTGCTCACAAGCCATAATAAGATATTAAGGGGTTGGAATGTAGGTGACAATTAGGGGGTGGAATATAGGTAGATTTTTAAGACCTGGAAAATTTAAAATTCTAGGGAAAATGAACTACTTCCTAGTAAATTATGATATGTTCACCTAAAAATGAGGTAGATATTTGTGTGTGAATATGGATTCTGTCTAAAATAATATTAAGAGAGAAAAAAGTTGTAGAACAGTGTGTAGTTATGATGTCATTTGTGCTATGGAAAGATAAATACCACGTTTCATCACTTGTAAGATTTTCCTCATTTTAATATCGCTGAGATCTTCTTTAGCATCTTTGAAATGATTCTATCATCATGTGACAGTTGTGTTATAATTTGTATTCTTTGAATATGTTCCACAAAGCTTGCAGAATCTGTATTAGCCACATGAAAGAAAATCCAAGATGCCAGTAGATCACGTAAGCACAGAAAACAAATATTTTGAGGGAAAACAAAGTCTTCAATGATGGAGTCAAAATGTGATTCTGAAAAGTTGGATTCTGAATAAGTACAACCTAAAAAATACCACAACTAATTTGTTTCATTTACCTTTCCCCTTTGATGCATGCACCAGAGAGTCTGCATCTACATCTAAATAAGTCTACAAATCTCTTATAACAAATATAAAATAAAGATTCTGATAACAAAGCATTGTGGCATCAGTGTTTATCAGTGTACCCTAATGTACATGAAATAATGGGGCATTTGATAATCCATGATGCATTTTGTTTGTTCAGTTGCTCAGTCATGTCCAACTCTTTGCAACCCCATGCTTCCCTGACCTTCACCATCTCCCACAGTTTCCTCAGACTCATGTTCATTGAGTCAGTGATGCCATCCAACCGTCTCATCCTCTGTCGCCCTCTTCTCCTTTTGCTTTCAATCTTTCCCAGCATCAGGGTCTTTTCCAACAAGTCAGCTCTTTGCATCAGGTGGCCAAAGTATTAGAGCTTCAGCTTCAGCATCAGTCCTTCCAAAGAATATTCAGGGTTAAAATCCTTTAGGATTGCCTTAAGGTCAGCAAAATATAATTAAAGTGCAAACTAAAGCACAAGGTGTATATTTTTATGTATGAAATATGTACATTTCTAGGAGGATACACAAGACTCTGAGCTGGGAATGAGTCACAACCTGTTAGGAGTATTGTCAGTGAATAAGGTGAATTATAAAACAAACAAGAACATAAAACATGCCAATTAATGCAAATCAATGAGACTTTCCAAGTTAAGCATTAAAAATCACTTTCATCACAATGTAAAATGATAGTTTGTGGGAAAAAGAAAATGAATCATTTTGAGGGAATTTGCACCTCTCTTTAAAGATATCATTGACTCGACAGAGAAATGCAACCTCACACTTGACTTTGTCTAGACAGTGGAACAAAGTTCTATACATCCAGGTTGAAGTATTCCCGAGGACTTTTGTAGACTTGAGGTTGGTTTTTAAACTGTTTTCCTTGAACCTCTCCCTCCACCAACCAATGAGCTTGATTTGTAATTTTTTTTTTATGTCTTATAGTCACACATAAGATTTTATTTGGGAACAAAATAAAGGTTCTACTTCTTTGTGAAAACGATGTTTGACAAGTGCCTGTTATGTGGGCTGAGATTGCACAGAAACAAAAGAAGAGATGAAAGTCAGGAGGCATCAGAATTACACCTGGAAAGGCACAAGTCTTTGTCAACTCTGTAGACTGAGGGGCTTGCATAGGAGACTGAGTAGCAAGAGATGAAGTGAATAGCTTCAAGGGAGAGACAAGGAAGAGGTGCTCTCTGGATGTATGGGATCAATCTGGGATCAAGCTTGTCAACAGAGCCTTGTCTATGGTAGTCCTTTTAGTTGTTACTCCTGACCTTGGGAACATGCTACTGCCACTTCAAGGAGCCATAATGAGCCGGACAAAAGCAAACTCTCCTTGTAGTCATGACATTTATGGACTTTGAGGATTATTTAAGTCCATTTAGTTCAGACACTACCTTCTTTTGGCCTTGACATTGTGTACTTATTCTTCAGTGAGTGGACCAGTTTGCAGTCCTGAGTATGGTGATTAAGAGGCCAAGCTTTGAAGTCACCCAACTTGGTTTATGGTTCTGACACTTAAACAGCTGTGTGTGGACACTTTCTTGGTGGTCCAGTTGTTTGGACTCTGTACTTCCAAAGCAGGGGGGTCGGGTTCAGTCCCTGGTTGGGGAACTAGGATCCCACATACTGCTCAGTGTGGCCAAAATGTTTTTTTAAAAGAGCTGTGTGTGACCTTAAGCAGGTCATGTGACCTTTGAGGCTCAGTTTCCACATCTGTAAATTGGTCATAGTCATCCCAATTTGCTAAAGTTGCTGTGCTGGTTGAATGGTATACTTGTAAACTGTCTCACATACATTAGATACTCAAGACATAGTACTGCTCCTGCTACTCAAACAATCCACATCTGTATCTGTCCATTTAATTTTCTGGGCTGTGTGACAACTAAATAGATAAAATATATGCTCAAAACTGAATTGCTTCACCTTTGTGAAGACTTAGTACTCCTCTTCTGTGATCGCCTTCCGTAGTTTCATGCCCTTGACGTCCACCTACCACTGCATATGTACTCCATCTTATAGGATTGTTGCGAATCCTATAGTAATGGCCCAATAATTGCTAGTTATTATCAGTGGACAGTGTTGAGGACAATGACTGCCTTTGGAATCAGACAGATGTCCATTTAATTCTTGGTTTTTTCACTTACTGGCTGTGGGACATTTGGCAAGTTACTTAACCTTTCTGAGCCCAATTTCCTTTATAGATAATGGAAAGTGAGAATATTACTGGAACTCATTTCATAAGAATATTGCAAGGATCAGATAATGTGTGTAAAATGCTTAGCACAAGACCTGGTGTACAGTAGGTGCTCAAAAATGCAAATATTAATTGTAATACAGATACTGATGGGTCCTTACAACTATGAAATCAAGTTTACCACTGAGAAATGAAGGGAGATGGGAACCCTGAGGCGTTGTTGACCCATGGACTGACCAGGCAGCTCCTCTTTCCTTTCTTATTTGCCTCTATAATCCCAATGCAAGGAGATCCAACCAGTCCATCCTAAAGGAAATCAGTCCTGAATATTCATTGGAAGGACTGATGCTGAAGCTGAAACTCCAATACTTTGGCCACTTCATGCGAAGAGTTGACTCATTGGAAAAGACTCTGATGCTGGGAGGGATTGAGGGCAGGAGGAGAAGGAGATGACAGAGGATGAAATGTTTGGATGGCATCACTGATTCAATGGACACGAGTTTGAGTAAACTCTGGGAGTTGGTGGTGGACAGGGAGGCCTGGCGTGCTGTGATTCATGGGGTTGCAAAGAGTCGGACGCGACTGAGCGACTGAACTGAAGTGAACTGAATCCTAATGTGCCTGCTAAGTTGCTTCAGTCACATCTGACTCTTTGCAACCCTATGGACTATAGCCTGCCAGGCTCCTCTGTCCGTGGGATTCTCCAGTCAAGAATACTGGAGTGGGTTGCCATTTCTTTCTCCAGGGGATCTTCCTGACCCAGGGATCGAACTCACATTTCTTGCAGCTCTGACATTGGCAGGCAGGTTCTTTACCACTAGCACCCCCTGGGAAAGTGAAAGTGAAGTCAGTCGTGTCCGACTCTTTGCGAGATGTGGCTACAGGGCTATTTAGGTGTTTCAGGCTATTTGCTTCCCCCATTAATGGCTGCTAGGCTTTCTGTCTGCTTTTTCTTCTGCTTGTTTCCGCACTGCTTCCATCATATTTTCCTGCTGGTAACCATACCCTCCACCGATTTATTCTCCCTGATGTGTTACTTTTAATTGTTAGGGCAATCAAACCAGCTACCCTACCTTGTTGCTGGATTGTGTCAAAAGGGTATCCAGCCTAACTTTTAAAATGGGCAAATGATCTGAGTATATACTTCTCCAAAGAAAATACACAAATATCTAGTAAGCAGATAAAAAATGCTCAACATTATTAGCCATCAGGGAAATGCAGATCATAGCTATAAGCCACTAGGATAGCTAAAATGAAGACGACAATAACAAATGTTGACAAGGATGTGGAGAAATTGGAGCCCTCGTATATTATTGAAGGAATGTAAAACAGTGCAGCCTTCTTGGGAAAAAGGCCTAGTAATTTCTCAAAAGGTTAAACAAAGTATATGACTCAGAAATTCCTGTCCTAGTTATATACCCCAAAGAACTGAAAGCATATGTTCACACAGAAGCTGGTACAAAAAAAAGGTTCATAGAAGCATTATTCATAATAGTAAAAAAAGAAACAACCTAAATGTCTATATATACAAAATATAGTATATCCAAATGATAGAATACTATTCAATCATAAAAAGATTGAAATAGTGATATGTGCTTTAACACAAATGAGCCTTAAAAGCATTGTGCTAAGAATAGAATACAGACAAAAAATATTCATTATCTTGTATGATTCTATTCATATGAAACGTCTAGAATAGAAAAATACATAGGCACCAAATGCACATTAGGTCTTGCCAGCAGCTGGAGGGAAGAAGAAATGGAGAGAAACTGCATTAAGGGTATAGAATGTCTTTTGAGATGATAAAAATGTTCTAGAAGAAGAGAGTAGTAATGGTTGCACAACTCTATGAATGTACTAAACCTACTGAACTGTACACTTAAAAAAGAGTGAATCCTATAGTATATGGATTATATCTAACTAAAACTGTTTAAAAAATTATTGGACAGGCTTTGCATGAAGGCTGGAAGACCCCATCCTTGAGTCAAGCAGAAATGTAAAGCATGTACTTGGCAATCTCATTTTAGGCCTTTCTCTTTTTTTGTTTTTTTATAGTTAAAATAAATTTTTTTAAAGCAAATTTTTAAGCCATGTCAGTCAACTTAAAATACATTTAAATGTTAAATTACTAAATTTCCATTTAAGTATCCCCTCTTCCCTCAATAATGCTATTCTCCAGAAACAGCTAATCTTTTTTTAATTTTATTTGTTTAAATTATGAGAGTATGATAACACATTTACAGAAGGCTTAGAAAATACAGAACAAGGTTACAGATAGTTCCAATGTATATTACCATTATTTTTTTTAAGTAGATAAATTAAGATTTTTAGTTGGAGTTTCAATATCAAACTCTCAAAAATTAATAAAATGAATATACAGAGAGGTAGAAGGATACAGTAGACCTGAAAAGCACTGTGAACCAATTCAACAAAATTAAGATTTATACGATTTTCACACAACAGTAGGATACATATTCTATTTAAGTTCCTGTAGACTGTAAACTGGGAGACACTGGACCATATCCAAGGACATAAAACAAGGTGCAAAAATTTCATGGTCTAAAGGTATTGAAATTATACAAAGTCTGTTTTCTTATCGCTGTTGAATTATGTTAGAAATCAATATCAAAACAGATTTGAAAATAACCCACATATTTTCAAGTGCAGTGTGATATTTACCAAGAGAGATCTTCAACTTAGCCATCGAAAGCCTCAATAAAGTCAGACTGAAAAAAACACAGAAGGTGATTGCAGAGAAGAAAGTATTTAAATGAGAAATTAGTATCAAAATGAGAAATTAACATTAAAGATACTTTAAACAAAATCCCATGTATTTGGAAATTAAATATCCACTTTTAAAATGATGTATGTATCTAAGAAGTCAAAACAAGGAAAATTAGAAAATATTTGTAATAGAATAAAAATGAAACGAGAATTTACCAGAATTTGTTGCATGCAGCTGAAGTTGCTCAATGCAATTAAATATGATGTGGAGTCTTGAATAAGGTATGAAAACAAATAATGAACACTAGCATAAAATATTGTGAAATTTGAACAAAATCTGTTCTTTAGTTAATAATACTGTATCACTTGTTAATTTCCTGTTTGTTTTTTTTACAACATAGTATTTGTTTATATTCTCAGAATTGGATTAGAAGTTTCAAGCCTCATTTAAAATTTTTTAACGTACTAATATAAATTTTCTAGACTTTAGCAGTCATACTAGGTGCCAAAATACATGGAACTATATCATAGTTTTGAGTGAATATAAATTAGAAATCTAGCATTCTGTCATACTAAGTCAAACAAGTGGAATCAAAATGTCATAATTTTTTTTAGCTAGGCAAAGATTCATAAATTTCCTAAAATATGTATATTATACATACTATATGTCAGTGATACTTGCTCAGTCATGTCTGACTCTTTGTGACCCATTTAACTGTAGCCCACCAGGCTCCTCTGTCCATGAAATTCTCAAGGCAAGAATGCTGGAGTAGATTGCCATTCCCTCCCAAGAGGATCTTCCTGACCCAGGGATCAGACCCGGATCTCCCACATAGCAGGCGGATTCTTTACCATCTGAGCCACCAGGGAAGCCCTACTATATATTATGCTTGATAAAGGCTTGAGAAAGAACAAACAACAACAAAAGAGAAGGAGAAATTGGTCAACAGAAAATAATAGAATTCTATGTCACTAAAGCTACCATTTGAAAGAAAAACTTGTAATCACTTTTTAAAATCCAGATGCATAACTGAATTATCTTGGAATTTTTTGAAACAGCTATTGCTGTTCTCCAAAGCTCCAGATGTGTTTCCAATGAGCAGCCATGTTTAAAAACAACTGGACTATATAATGATCTTTTACTTTTGTCTAGTTTGTTTCACTTTTTCTATCATATTTAGTGCTCCCATTTCATTTATTTAGTTTATGCTCTTTTGATTGAAGTTCATCTTCTGGATTGCTGAGGCTACCAGATTAATGACTTTCCACTGAGGGTTGTACCTGAAAAAGCAAGTATATTTTCTTATTTCTGACTTCTAATTTTTTAAAAATGATGCTTTTATAAACATAACTGCTGCTATCATGTATGGCAGTGCTCTGCCCACTTTCTCTGTATTAACTTGTGTAATTCTTATGGCAACCCTTGAGAGTAGGTGCTATTATTAGCTCCATTTTACTGAAGAGAAATCTGAGGCCCAGAGACATTAAGTAACTTGACCGAGGTAGCACAGTGGGAATTTGAATCCAGGCCATCCCACTTCCAGCACCCATGCTCCTCATATCTATATTACATGACCTCCAAGTCAATCTAAACCCTCAGTAAAGAGCCTCAACACTTTGCAGGTTTTGTTCAGGGTGAGGGGGCGATTGGAGCTGTGTGCTGAAACCATGAGCTTGCTCGTAAAGAGCTGATGAAGTAACAAGTCACCAGTTGAAATGTGATCTTGCTTCTGTGGCCAGCCGAGGCAGCAACGCTAACACAGCTGAGCCACCGTCAGGCCCACCAGCACACCCCGTCTGAGGCCTTTTCTTTCCCTCCTCAGGTGAGGTCTTTATCACGTTCTGTCCACTCTGAAGGTGCCTACCCTAAGGCCACAGCTTTCCTCTCATTTGGAGACTGGCCCACACAACAAATCTCTGTAGGGAAGGTTGCACAAAAGAGCTCTGGAAAAGAAGTAGCTTAAAACGCTCTATTGCAGCGCTCTGGCAAAAGGACTAATTGGCATTTTTATTCCAAAGGGGGGGAAAAATTGCCTAATAGCAAGAATCAGCGAGTACTACCACCCCTGCAAACTGTTCATTCTTGTTTCAGCTCAAAGGCCTCAAGTGGAAGAAAACAGCTCTTGTTTGCTCAGTGTTTTGTGTGGTAGAGTAAGACTAATGCTGTTTAAATTCTATGCACAGGCCAATTAAAATCACTAAGCGGTTCTATCTTTCTTTTGTTCCTTGTTCTTTTTTTTGAACGTATTTTATCCTAACCAAGCACACACGGTTAAAACTCAGGTTCCTATCACTTACCCACATTAAATGTAGAAATTGGGGCAGAGATTTTTGCAAAGTCTTTTGCATACATATTTACTGTAAACTGACCAGAAGATTTCAGAGTTTAAAGCATCACTGGAAAACTGGGCTATTTTCTGAGTTGAGTGGAAAGCAGATGGCTGTGATTTCTACCTTAATTCATCCAGTTGAGTAGTTGGTAGTCAAATCCCACACAAGCAGAGTGCAAAAGGGGTGGGAGTGGAGATGGATGAGAGGCTGTTAGTGGCAGAGATTTTCCTCTGGCACTTTGGGAGAAAATTGACTTTTTGATCACCTATGTCAACTTATCTGTTTCATTTTGAATCTTTTCTAATGGAGGGAATAAAGGGAAGATACACCTCTTGGTGATGTCTCATCAGCAGCTCTGGCCCAGATGGGGCACCCCGTAAGTATGAAGCCTGAAATAAAGTGTTCTGCTGGTTAGAGGGCAGCAGGCCGCATAGGTCTGCAGATGAGACTGTGTCCTTGGCAGTGATTGTGACTGAAAACACAGATCTTGTTTCAACATTGTCATTCATCCAATTGCTCAGCTTTAGTTTTACACGGTTCTCCATCCATGGTGCTCCTTACACTTGGAAGGCCTTACCTCACCCCTCTGCCACCCCCATCTTTCCATATCCAGATATTCCTCTTCTTCAAACCACAATTCAGACCCCAAATGTCATTGGATTAAATGTCATTGGATTCTTCAAGTTGGTAATCATCTCTCTCTCTTTCTTGCATTCCTGGAATGCATTGTGACTCTGTCAAGACACTGGACTCTTTAGTCTGTCAAGCTGGTGGCATAGGCTGCTGTGTTCAACTACTAGAACCATAAGCTCTGTATCTTCCATAGAGGCTGCATAGGGCCTGGTTTAAATGAAATGTTGAGGGGCTTCCCTGGTGGCCCAGTGGTCAAGACTTCAGGCTTCCAATGCAGGGGGCCTGGGTTTGATTCCTGGTCAGGGAACTACATCCTACATGCCGCACCTGCATGCCACAACAGTCAAATAAATAAGTTTTAAAAAAAATAAGGGAAAAGTTGAGCAAACAAGTGAATGAATGAATTTCAGGATGAAGAAATATACCTGAGAGCTTGATACTGCTACTAGATGAGGTTACACCCAACCCACCATTGGGAAAGTACTGACTAGCTCCCAGACTTAGCTGAGCTGAGGACAGCTGGAAACTTCAGTAAGATTCCTTCTCTGTTGGTATAACCTGGGACTTGGCTCTCTATTGCCGCACAGTGCCTAGCTCTTCAGTGTTCAGCATCTCCTGAGAAAAGAGTGGTTTTACATCATGCAAAAGGGGCTGGTGCCCCTCACTGCAGGCACCTCTTAAGTGTCAGTTGCTTATGGTGCTACATGAAGGTCTCTGCAAAAAAGGATTGTGAAGACCCAGCTTCTGCTCTCTGAACAGTGCGCTGATGCAAACACATGCACAGACTAGGGAATGAAACCTTTCAGCTTACATGTGGGCTTATAAGAAAGTGTTGAGGTGAGGTGTGAGGTCCACACAGGTGAGGACCTGGATTGGGAGAAAGGAGGGAAGCAGGCTCTGGATGTTGCTTCCACGTGCAGGTACTGGATTCTGTTTCTTTTCTCACAGATTCTGCCTTCTTCCTCTTCTGCTTGAAGAAAATACTTTACTAACACTGGCACCCTGTGAGGGTGGCCTCTTTAAAACTCTAGTCCTGGTTGAGAATGAACATTCACCTTTTCAAGGCTTCACAGAAACACATGCAGAAGAAGACATAATGGCTTGAGATTCTTTCGGGGGAACTTTTACTTTAAAAATGGAGATCTCTGGAGCTCAGTGGAAAAAAAAAATTAAAAGATGGCATCTCTTTACATGGCATATGGTGCCTGGATTAGAAGGCGTCTGTGGTGGAGTGGATAGAACTGTGTATGGGGCATTGGGACACCTAGGATCTAGCCCTCACACTACCATCCAGTCTAGGAGGCAGCCAGTGTGCTGTTTTAACTGTCCTAGGACTCAGTGGCCTATCTCTGAATTGAATGGTTAGACCATATCATCTATGAATCTGTGTACCTTGCAGAAACTAGGTGTTACCAGATTGGTTTCTCATTCAGTATAGAATGCATTCTCTTCATTCCAAGGGATTTGCTGGGGGACTTGCTATTTCTCATAAGCTGTGGAATTACTGGAGGAGATAGCTTCCTTTTACTGGATTGACATTTTGTGTTCTATAGCCCCAAAGCAATGTGTTATAATTGACTTTGCTATGTGGGGTTTATTTCATGCTATAGCATAGGAAAAAGCTTTTTTGGTTCATCATAATTCAACAGTATTGGGCTACCTAAGCTCTCCTCCAATTTTTGAACATCATTAATGAAAAAGAGAAGCCATAACCACCCCACCCCCACCCCCCATCACACTGTTCAGTTTGGAACAAAGAGCATTTGAAAACTTTTTCTGGGGCAGGTTTATAGGTGATGATTCTGGGCTGTACTGCTCAAAACACATACTTGGTAAATTGATGAATGATGATATACTTAGATGATTTGGGGGTTTACTCCTTGCTCTCAAGGCCAAACACCTAGGATTCAGTCTCTGCCAGAGATCTCCAGTGGCTTTTTGTCAGAGGATATGGTCACCCTTTTGGATGTCAGCTGGTATTACCTCCCAAATAGCTTTGAAATCCTTGAAGATGTGTAATTCATGTCATCTATCTGCCCAACAAAGTTTACTGAGCACTTTGTTGTTGTTCAATTGCTCAGTCATGTCCGACTCTTTGCGACGGCATGGATTGCAGCACGCCAGGCTTTCTTGTCCATCACCATCACCTGGAGCCTGCTCAAACTCATTTCCATTGAGTGGGTGATGCCATCCAACCATTTCGTCCTGTCAACCCTTTTTCCTCCTGCCTTCAATCTTTCCCAGCATCAGGGTATTTTCTAAGGGGTCAATTCTTTGCATCAGATGGCCAAAGTATTGGAGCTTCAGCATCAGTCCTTCCAATGAATATTCAGGACTGATTTCCTTTAGGATTGACTGGTTTGATCTCTTTGCAGTCCAAGGAACTCTCAAGAGTCTTCTCTAACACCACAGTTCAAAATCATCAATTATTTGGTGCTCTACTAAGTACTACTTTGTGCCAAACATTGTTCTAATTCAACAGTGAACACAACAGACACAAATCTCTGACCTCATAGGGTTTATATTCTAGTGGGGCAGTCGTGTGGCAGAGAGACAAAAACCAAAATGAGGAAGCACCTAGTATGTCATATGGTAGTAACAACTGGGGAAAAATAAAGCCTGGGATTTGGTAGAGAATGGTGATGGTAGACATAGCAATTTTCAATTTGTTTAAAATTTTAAACTTTTTGGAAGAAGCTTATATTTGAGGCAATATGAGGTAGTGGTTCCAAATGTGGGCCAGATCACTTGTACTTCATTGTAAGGAGTCTAAATTCTATGCTCAGTATGATGAAAAACCAGGTGCCTTATGTAGAAGGGTGACATGATTACATTTCTGTTTTGCAGTGACCACTGTGCCTGCCATGAGGAAAATGGATTATAGATGAACAAGATTAGGGATAGGAGGACAGGTTATGAAGTTATTAAAGTAGTCTAAGCAACAAATAGTAGCTCAGGCCAGGCAGGTAGTAATGGAAGTAGAGAAAGAATCAGGTTTTGTATATATTTTTGAGGGTAGAGCCAATCAGGATTTACCAATGGGTTGAATTTGGGATTTGAGCAAAAGAGTAGAACTGAGTACATTCTTAAATTTTTAGCCTGAATAACTGAGTGGATGGTGATATTATTTAATGAGAAAGGGCCATGTAGGAAAGAACGTGTTAGATGGGGCATCAGGTTTTATTTCCATCTTCTTAAGTTTGAGGTGTTTAGATACCCATGCAGAGGTATTATTTGGAATATGCTCAAACTGGAACTAAGAAGAGCAGTGAGAACTGTGTCTTCATTCATTCATTCAGAAACATTTATTGAGCACCTACTGTGTTCTAGGAGGGCTTCCCAGATGGCTCAGTGGTGAAGAATTCACCTGTCAATGCAGGAGACTCAAGAGACGCTGGTTTAATCTCTGGATAAGGAAGATCCCCTGGAATAGGTAATGGCACCCTGCTCCAGTATTCTTGCCTGGAAAATTCCACGGGCAGAGGAGCCTGGCAGGCTACAGTCCATGGGGCCACAGAGTCAGACACAACTGAGCACAACACAATACAAAAATGTGCCAGACACTGATATAGTCATTAGAGATAGAGTGTTGAACAGAACAGACATATTCTCTGGCCTCATGGAGCTTACTTTCTAGTGAGCAGTTTCAGACCTTAAGAAACAGTGAAGTAAACAATAGGGTCTTACCATATAGCACAGGAAACTATATTCAATATCCCATAATAAACATTAATGGAAAAGAATGTGGAAAGGAATATATATATATATATATATATATAACTGAAGGGCTTCCCTGGTGGCTCAGACAGTAAAGAATCTGTCTGCAATGCGGGAGATCCGGGTTCGATCCCTGGGTTGGGAAGATCCCCTGGAGAGGGAAATGGCAACCCATTCCAGTATTGCATGGAGAATCGCCATGGACAGAGGAGCCTGGTGGGCTACAGTCCACGGAGTTGCAAAGAATCAGACACGATTAAGCAACTGAGTCATACACACACACACACACACACACACAGACACCTGAGTTGCTTTGCTGTACAACTGAAGCATTGTAAATCAACTTACTTTAGTTTGAAAAAAAGAAATAGTGAAGCCTATAAACAAGACCAACTCAAAGTTTGATAACTGCTATGATAAAAACAAAGCAGAGTGATGATTGTAGGGGGTCTTTATAAACTCAATCAATCCTCTATCTGAATAATCACAAATTCCAGACTGGTGTGGTAATAAACAGTGAACTCTTTTCAAATGTTGAGTATTTTTTTTAAAGATGTAAGCCCTTGTATTAGGATTGAGTTAAGGACCTAGCAGTTAAACCCGGAAGACTCAAATTTATTTATGCCCAAAAGTAGCTAAGATGGGTGAGCTTGAAATCTTGAGCTTAGTTCTTCATCTTGTTTCATGATGTGATCAGTTATGAAATCACATGCGAATTTGTTTTATATTTTATATACATGATATTAACATTTCTGTCCTTTATTGAGCCCATCTTCGCATGAAATGTTCCCTTGGTATCTCTAATTTTCTGGAAGAGATCTCTAGTCTTTCCCATTCTATTGTTTCCCTCTATTTCTTTGCATTGATCACTGAGGAAGGCTTTCTTATCTCTCCTTGCTATTCTTTGGAACTCTGCATTCAAATGGGTATATCCTTCCTTTTCTGCTTTGCCTTTTGCTTCTCTTCTTTTCTCAGCTATTTGTAAGACCTCCTCAAACAACCATTTTGCCTTTTTGCATTTCGTTTTCTTGGGGATCGTCTTTATCACTGCCTCCTGTACAATATCACGAACCTCTGTCCATAGTTCTTCAGGCACTTTGTCTATCAGATCTAATCCCTTGAATCTATTTGTCACTTCCACTGTACTTTGGCCACCTGATGCAAAGAACTGACTCATCAGAAAAGACCCTGATGCTTGGAAAGATTGAAGGCAGGAGGAGAAGGGGATGACAGAGGACGAGATGGTTCGATGGCATCACCAACTCAATGGACATGAGTTTGAGCAAGCTCTGGGAGTTGGTGATGAACAGGGAAGCCTGGTGTGCTGCAGTCCATGGGGTCACAGAGAGTCAGACACGACTGAGTGACTGAACTGAACTAATACATATTTTCTCTATTATATTGACCACCCTTGGGCCCCTCAAATTTAATTTGTATATTTATGCAAACCAGCATGGCCATTGTTGGTGGAAGACAAAAATAATGAACTAACTTATTCTTTTTCAAGGAGCTTAAGTTTTGACTTTGTAGTATGAGAAATTTACTGTCCACAATCTAGTTAGACAGCCCATCTTTGCTTAGCTTAACACGTAAGTCTACTTCTGTCTTTACTCTTTCAGGGTTCTAGGCTCTTTCTATTCCTAGTATGAGAGGAAGTAGAGTTAATTGAATCTGATGTCTAAACCTAATGCCTGGGTTCTGGCCCCAGTGGCTCTGAGATGGCCAACAGACCCCCTAACTCCTGAAATCTCCCAGGTTCTGTGGTTGGACTCTCTTCTCCTAGGCTCACTTCTTAGGTTGCCATCTTACCATGGTTCTTTAAAGCTGAATAAATTTTTCTGGAATAATCTATGATACAGCACTTCACTTTCTAATTCAACTGTTACTGCTGATAAGGGTTATAGGTCAAAGCAGAGAAAGCCCAACTGATCTTTAAGTTGATGTTTCTCTTCAGCAACCAAAGCATGCAACAGTTTGATTTTAAACTCTTTGCCTGGTGTCTCTTTCTTCATTCCTTCTTCCTTTTATTTCCAAAAAGCGATATGAAACTATTTTTCAATGGTTTTATTCTTCTAAAGAATTGTATATGAGTTACCAAGTTCATATGTTAAAGGTAGAAGACCAAGGCCCAGAAACATCATTGGAAGTATGTGTGTAATCCAGTGTTCTCAAAAACTTCCCCAAATCAAACTTAATTCAATAGAATATGTTAAATACTGTTTCATGTGTCTATGGGTTGGGGACTGTGGACAGGTGGTGTGTATAGTAGGGCTGGGGGGGCAAGGGGAACAAACAACTGACCACACAAAGTTGGAGTGTTAAGACTCAGAGAGGTGAAAGGTACTGAGAAAGTCATGGAAAGAGAAGAATTAAGACTGGGCTGAAGGGGGGTGGAACCTGCCCAGAGAATCACCATCAGTGATGGTCAGACCAACCATCAGACTGACTCTTGGGTCTCCTTGCTTGATTTCAGAGACAGCCCTGCAGGGAGCCAGATGTCTTTTCTGCATTATTTTGTTCTTCAGTTCACCTTACTACTATTGTTCTTCTCTCTGATTCAGATTTTGGAAGACGTTTTTGTAAAATATCTGTAAAAAGACCAAATATACCCGTGTTGAATACAACAATGTACTGGATGTTTGGGCACTCAAGCAATACATCATAGGAACTATTTGAACACCTCTTTTCATGACAGGCCATGTGTGGACAAACATTGGAATATGGAAAAACACCTTTTTCAGAGAGCTCTCAGCACCTGAAATCCCCCCTGTGTTACAGGAGAAAAACAAGACAAGACAAAAATAAAACAAACCCAGAGCTAGAGACTTTGTTATTGTTCTTTCAACTCCATGGAGAATAAATGAAATTGTTTTCTTTTCCATGTTGTGATCAGCTGTAAGCTCAGCTTTAAAAGACAATAATAGGCTTGCTCAAAAGTTGCTTTAATAGATGTTTCCCCCCCACCCCTTGGGCATTAAGCATCCTAAGAAAAAACAGGCTATATGCAAATAAAGTCATTTCTGTTTCTGGAAATCATGTTTATAAGCACCACAAATACATTTCAATTGATAAAGGAAGCAGTAGGTAAAAATGTGTAGTCAAATACTTCCTGTTCACTACCAACATATACATATTTTTCTAGTATATTGCTCAATTGTGAAATCAGGGGCAAAGCATGCAATAAACATTTTTTTTTTTGCAGCAAATTTTAGTAAAATATCTGTAAAAAGAAGACCAAATATACCAATGTTGAATATTACAATGTATTTGATTAATTTTTTCTTCTTTTAATACAAAATTGTCAGATAATCTTGTCCTGCAAAAATACTACATTTTAAAATTCAGTGTGGTGCTATCAGGCACCCCCGGTTTCTTCGAGCTATAACTGGTACCGAGCTCGTGCTGCTTGTCAAAATTTAATGAGAGGGCCCGTTCTAAAATAATTGAATTTTCATATCAGAACGAACCAGGATTACTCAGACAATAAAATTGCTGAGTCCTGTACTGTTACCGGCAAATACCTTTTGCTTTGCTCATGAAATCAGTATGTAAATGTTCAGGGTTTGTATTTAAGGCATCTTAGGCATTTGGAGTTGTAGTACTAGCAATAATTTCAAATGGTGCCGGTGATAAGTAGCTGGTTTTTTATAATGTTCAAAGTGTAATTTGTTTGGTGAATCAGGATAAGCATTTGGTTTATATTTTATATAAATGTTAATGCATTTGCAGTTTAATTATGTTTCTTAACTTTTAACATTTCAGAAGTCAAATTTGAAGACTAGTCCATCAGATTGTCTTGCTTTCATAACATTCTGAAAAATGGGAGCACCCCCATGCAGTGAGTAGAAAAAGTAAGAGGTGCCTGTAAAGTTTGCGTTGGTGTGTTGTGGGAGCCGGGAACACTGATAATGGAGTGGAGAAATGCCATGTCTTAGGTGTGCCCTCCGTAACATTGAGCTTGGTGATACAGCTTCATTCCTGAGAGCCTTCCGTCAACAGCAAGAAAGACACCTCCAGGGAGTGGCTAATTTCTTTCTTTTATGATAGTTGAGTTGAAGAGCAACTGTGAATAAAGTAGTATGATTTCAAAAATTAGCAAGAGTTTCTGTAACACTGCAATGATGGAGGATCTACAGATAGAAATGAGCTTTTTCTGGTGTGGTGGAGAAACTTGTTCTAAGAAGTTATTTCCCATATTCTTATTTTTTAAATGATCTTCAGGTTTCTAGCCTTTAAGCTAATACATACTCACTCAAAAGTTAGCTCTATAACATGCAAAAGACAGCAACCTTTGTCAAAAACATGATTTTTTTTTTCATATCTCCTTCATGACATGGCTTGATTTAGTTGAAAGAGAATTGGACAATGCAGCTTTAGAGGCAGAAAACTTAAGTTTTGCTTTGTTTCCCATCATAGACTTCAAGGGTTGTCGAACTACAGCTCACATGCCAAATTTGGCCTGTTGCCTGATTTTGTAAATAAAGCTTTATTGGAAGGCAGCCATGCTCATTCATTCATGTATTGTCTATGGCTGCTTTCATTATGTGAGAGCAGAGTTGAGTAGTTGGAACTGAGACCGTATGGCCCAAAGAGTCTAAAATATTTACTACTGGCCCTTCAGAGGACTGGAAAAAGTCTGCAGACCCCTGATTCAGTAGAGAGCCTTGGGCAGATGATTACTTTTCATCTTTCATTGGCAGTGGCGATGACGACTATAGTAGCTATCGTACACTAAGCACTGTGTGTCAGACACTGTCCCAAACACTTTACACTCATTTAACCCTCATAGCAATCTTATGTCATAGCCCTGTTATTATCCTCACTTGATGTATAAGGAAAAATAGACACAGAGGTTAAGTGACATATCACACTCAGAGTCAGGCAGACTGGCTCAAGAACTTATGCTCTTTTTGTTATATCTTTTTATTATGGAATTTTCCAAACATACAAAGAAATAAAAAGTATAATGAATTCTAGGTACTCACTGATCAGTTTCAATAAGTAATAACACATGTTTTGTTTTATCTACTAGCCCTCTCACCATACCTTCTAAATATTGTTTATGTATGTTGAGCAAATCTCAAGCATCATGTCATTGCACCTGCAAATACATGAATAGATATCTCAACAGAGAAACTTTAAAAAAATATAACTAAGATATCATTATGATATCTAACAGAATTCACAGGAATTTCATAATATTGTCTAATATCCACTCCTTATTAAAATGTTTCTTATGGTCTGAAGTTTTTCTTTTGAGAAATAATTTGTTTAAATGAGAATCCAAACAAGATCTATTCATAGTATTTAGAAATTATGTCACTACATTTTTCTTAATATATAATAGCCTCTACCTTCATCTTCCCCTACCCCTGTCATTTATTAGTTTAAGAAACACGTATATTTTAACTGTGGAGTGTTGCATATTCTGGATTTGACCAATTGTTTCTTTTTGATGCAGTTTAACTTGTTCCTCTTTTCCTGCTATTTCCTTTATACTCATAGGTAGATGTGGTGAAAAGTGAAAATGTTAAGTTTTAACCTCAGTCTTGTCTGACTCTCTGCGACCCCATGGGCTGTATCCCACGGGGCTCCTCTGTCCATAGAATTCTTCAGGCAAGAGTACTAGAGTGGGTTGCCATGTCCTCCTCCATGGGATCTTCCCAATCCAGGGATTGAACCCAGCTCTCCTGCATTGCAGGCAGATTCTTTACCTTCTGAGCCACCAGAGAAGGTAGGTAGATATAGGTGGCTGATTAAATCAAGGTGTGTGTGTGCGCAAGTGTGCAAGCATGTTTTTGGAGAGATCTTCATAGTTGGTGATGTATTTCCTCTTGTATTACATCAGGAGGCATATAATATCTGGTTGTTATTGTTAAAAAGTGATGCAAGCTTTCCTCAGTGAGTTCAGGTGATGTCAGCCTGATTCTGCCATTATGAAGTTTTCCTCATCAGTTTTTTCCCCACTGATTTTATTATCAATAAGTGATTTGTGTCCTAGATCCATTATTTTATCGAGTTGCAAAATGGAGATTTGGGGATTTTTTTTTTTCATTTTTTCATAAAGAACTTTCCCTGATCAACTATTTGGCTACCTTGTGTATGTGTGCTAAGTTGCTTCAGTTGTGTCTGACTCTGTGCAACCACATGGACCATAGCCTGCCAGATTCCTCTGTCCATGGGATTCTCCAGGCAAGAATACTGGACTAGGTGGCCATGCCCTCCTCCAGGGGATCTTCCTGACCCAGGGATCGAACCTGGATCTCTTACGTCTACCTGCATTGGCAGGCGGATTCCTTAGCACTAGTGTCACCTGGGAAGCTCTGGCTACCTTGAGATACAGTTTATACAGGAGAAACAGACTAAATACTTAATTTTTATCCTTTATTTGTGAATTCTTATTGTGATGACTTAGTGTCTTAGCAATTTCCAATCATGATGATGATAATTTGTTTTAGTATTATTAAGACTTGTGGATGTTTCATTAAAGTCAGTCCCTTCCTCATGTGGGCTACTCTTGTACCTATATGTATTGTTATACTCACTTCTTCTTTTAATTTACTTGTTAATATACTTTGGCTACCTGATGCGAAGAGCCAACTCATTGGGAAAAACCCTGATGTTAGGAGAGATTGAGGGCAGGAAGAGAAGGGGGCGAAAGAGGATGAGATGGTTGGATGGCATCACCAACTCAATGCACATGAGCTGGAGTGAACTCTGGGAGATAGTGAAGGACAGGCATCTATGGGGTCACAAAGAGTCAGACATGACTTAGCAACTGAACAACACTACCAACATAACTTATAAAGTCACCTTCTCTAGACTGTGAGACCTTGAAAGGCAAGATCAAATCTTAGGCACCACTATCTTGGCTCCAAGAACTCAGTACTTGTTACTTAGTAAGCTCCATGTACCCACAGATAGCTCTTGGCTTGATTAGAACCTCTGTCCTTTGAATGTTCTGGATATAAATGTGTGGTTTTCATTGTAGTGTGAATAAAAGTTGATACCTATAGTAAAAAAAAAAAAACTCTTGTGGATTTTTAAATATATTCTTGCTTCCATAGATTATAGTAAATCTTTTTGATGCTTTCATTGTCCCATTTTTGGCCTGTGGGAGCTACAGTTGGCTCTCATGTCCCAGTGATCTTTGAAAGCAAATTTGCTCCCTGGTACAACAAGGTATTCCAGGACCTTTTTGTACATTTCATCCCCCAAACCTAGAATCAGTCATTCCTCCAGAAAGTTCTGGTTCCTTTTGCTGGGAAATATTACTTAGAAATCACAGTCTTGGCACTACTCATTGCTATTGGGTGGTCACTGCTTCTAGACTTTTCAGTGGACAAAGCTAGGAAATATGTACTTTATAGAAAGTGCAAGTGAAGTCGCTCAGTCGTGCCTGACTCTTTGCGACCCCATGGACAGTAGCCTGCACCAAACTCCTCCGTCCATGGATTCTCCAGGCAAGAGCACTGGAGTGGGTTGCCATTTCCTTCTTCAGGGAATCTTCCCGACCCAGGGATCAAACCCAGGTCTCCTGAATTGTAGACAGACGCTTTACTGTCTGAGCCACCAGGGAAGTCTCTATAGAAAGAAAATAATAAATCATAAGTTCATTTTGATATTTCCAATGTACATGTAAGATTTCAGAATTTTTACATAAGTTCTTTGATTTTACTTACTGTGTCCCTTTTTTTCTTATGTTGACAATCTTGGTGCATGGTAATAGCATATTTGTTTGCTTTATCCTAAAATTTACATAAATCAATTTAAAATGGCACTACCAATATTACTATTAACAGTAAGACAATTTAAATTTTTCTACCGTCTTAACACCCTTGGTGTTAATGCCTCTCAGTAAAGTGGGAATTATAATCCTGGATCTGTCTGAAGGTTCTATGGGGAAGCAGGAGATCTGTTGAGATTCTTTCATCTGTGAGATTTCTTATAAATCAGTATGTCTTAGACAATTTCATAAATTCACGAGATGGCTAAAGTGCTTGTGATTGAGCCAGAAGGTTCCAGTTCTAAGTTCTTTACCAGTCTTTGACTTAGAAGTTTGATGATCATTTGCTATAAGAATATATGCCCCTGCAAATACTATTAAAGCAAGCAACAATCATACAAAAAGCTAAATTTAAGGATCGTATAGAATGATTCACATATTGTATGCTGCTTTTTGGTATATAGAACATCTTCATGTATTTCATCTCACTTGATCCTCACATCTCCCCAAAGTCATTGTTGTTCAGTCACTTAAGTCGTGTCTGACTCTTTGTGACCCCATGGACTGCAGCATGTCAGGCTCCTTTGTCCTCCATTATTTCCTGGAGTTTGCTCAGATTCATGTCAGTTGAGTCGATGATGCTATCTAACCATCTCATCCTCTGCCACCCCTCTTCTCCTTTTGCCTTCAATCTTTCCCAGCATCAGGGTCTTTTCCAATGAGTCAGTTCTTTGCATCAGGTGGCCAAAGTACTGGAGCTTCAGCATCAGTCCTTCCCATATATATTCAGGGTTGATTTCCTTTAGGATTGACTGATTTGATCTCTTTGCAGTCCAAGGGACCCTCAAGAGTCTTCTCCAGCACCACAATTTGAAAGTATTAATTCTTCAGACCTTCTTTATGGTCCAACTCTCACATCCATACATGACTACTGGAAAAGCCATAGCTTTGACTATGTGGGCCTTTGTTGCCAAAGTGATATCTCTGGTTTCTAATACTCTGTCTGGGTTTGTCATAATCTCAAAAACGACAGAATGATCTCTGTTCATTTCCAAAGAAAACCATTCAGTATCACAGTAATCCAAGTCTATGCCCCAACCACTAATGCCGAAAAAGCTAAAGTGGAATGGTTCTATGAAGACGTGTAAGACCTTCTAGAACTGACACCAAAAAAGATGTCCTTTTCATCATAGAGGGTTGGAATACAAAAGTAGGAAGTCAAGAGATACCTGGAGTAACAGGTATCTGGAGTACAAAATGAAGCAAAGGCTAATAGACTTCTATCAAGAGAACACACTGGTCATAGCAAACATCCTCTTCCAACAACACAAGAGACGACTCTACACATGGACATCACCAGATGGTCAATATCGAAATCAGATTGATTATATTCTTTGCAGCTGAAAATGGAGAACACCTTACAGTCAGCAAACAAGACCTGAAGCTGATTGTGGCACAGATCATGAGCCCCTAGGTTGTAGGTACCTCAATTATATTTTGCAAATGAAAATTAAAGGGGTTAAGTACTTTCCCATAGTCACACAGCCAGTAAGTGGCCAAGCAGGAACTCTCTGCTGCTGTGAGTCTGAGGTCAGACTCATAACCTAGCATTTCTTCTTACACATCAAGATAGTCAACATACACTAGGGTGATGTCTGTAACCTGGTAGTGCTGGTCCTTTTCACTTCTCTGTGAAGATGAGGAAAGAGAATGCTTTGGGATATTCTTCTGAGACGGGCTAATGGTCCTTGCTTTTCATGGCTCTTAGGTGGTCAGGTGCAGGGCCTAAGGCATGGATTTGAATACCCTTCATTTTTAATGTTTCTGTTGTTCTCCCTTTCCCATGTCAGCTTGGCCGTTTGAGTTATTTGAAGGAGGAGGAGGAGACATATTTTTTAACTCAGAACGTAACTCTGCAATATCAATGCCTGATCTGGCTTCTATTCAACCAGTCACTGCCAGGGTTGTCTTCCACTACCGCTCCCTGTGACTATAAGAGAACATCCTACTCTGTTTTCTCTGCTGATTAAATGGGGATTTCAACTCATTCCATATTAGTGATAACTCAGCCAGAAAATAGCAATAATTTTTCCACTGTTACCCAGTCCAACTAAAACACTAATTTCTCCTCAAAAACTTCTTGTGTATTGATTTCAATGATAGCTTTCCTGAAATTTATCAAATCTTTGAAAAATATGAGGATTAACCACAAAATATAGCCAAGCACATGAAGTTGAGTGTCTATTCTACTAACCTCCCAGGAGCTGGGGAATGTCTGAATTGGACCTGAAGGGAGGAACACTGAAGTGTTCGAGAGACTGCCACATCCATTGTGTTCCTGTAGTTTGGATGAGTTAGGAGAGACATCGGAATTTTTCTACCATGTGTACTGGCACCAGTGGAGAGAAAACTGGTGAGAACTCAGGAAGGGAAGAATTGCTATTTACTTCACTGGTGCCAGCACTCCCCACCACTAATTTGCACAAAGGATCTGGAATCAGAATGCTTGGAGTCAAATCTTAACTTCACCATGTTTGCCTTTGGGAAAGGTTCTGGATAGTTCTATGCCTCAGTATTCTTATCCATCAAGTGGAGACAAAATAGTACCTCGTTCATGTGCTCATGAGGATCCAAGAGATAATTTCATAATGCTTAGCATAGAGTTTGACACACAGCAATGTGTTACTATATATTAACTGTGTTAATATATATCAAATGTATATACATTTAAGCAGAGGATAATTACTTTACAATATTGTATGACAAAAATCACCCCCCAAAAAAATCACCCCAGTATTCTTGCCTGGAGGATTCCATGGACAGAGGAGCCTGGTGGGCTACAGTCCATGGGGTCACAAAGAGTTGGACATGACTGAGCACCTAAGCACATGAACACTCAACTGCTGGATATTATTATTAATCATGAATGTTCTTATGATCATTCTTATTATCATTTTTACCAAAATAATGTATTATCCAGGCCTCAAACCCTCTTAGTGGTAGCTGTGGACTCTTTATTAATCTATCTTGGTTGCTTTATTAAAAAGTAGGAGTGCTTCTTTAATAGAAAGCATTAGCTAAAATGACCCCTCCCCCCAAAAAAAAGCCCTTTACAACAGTCTCCAGATTATTCCCTCTGCTTTGAAAATGTGACTGGTCCTAACTGAGAGGCTTCGCCTGCAAAGAAAATGATACAAAAGATTGTATAATTATAATTTATACAACCTTTTGCATAATTTTGTATAATTATTAATAATTGGTTTATGTTGATTATGTCATACTCGTTGAAATGATCATTTTCAATATGCACTATTAAATAATAAATAAATAAAAACAAATAAATAAGATACTAATATACTCTAGTAAATAAAACATATCCATTAACTTCATCTGTTCCTTTTCTTTTTTATTTTCAATGCAACTACTGGAAAATTTCAAGACACTTCTGTGGCTTCCATTTGGAGCTCGAATTCTATTCAGTTGGACAGCACTAGCTTAGAAGCCATGGCTGCACATTTCCTGGGTCCACCTCACACCTTACTTTGGGGTTCAATGAGATTTTCCTTATCCCTCTAGCCCTAGTGCTAGTGATTCCCTCCCCTTTCCTTGCTCTTTGCTTCAAGCAGGCAGTTCACCATTCCTTCTAGTCGGCCTTGCCCCTGTACCAGGTGTGCTGACTCTCACAGCCCTTTGCTCCTAATGGGCAGTGAAGGGGGCTGTGGCCACTTCTGGGCTATTGGTGGATTTCCCTCCTGGGTCTCCTGACAGCATTTGGTTCACCCCCCACCCCTTCAGCATTGCACACATTGGTTTCTGGTTAGATTTATAGGTCTTTTCCCTCTACTCTACTGTAAATGCCTCCTACATTAAGAGGGCAAAGTTTTAACCACTGGACCCCCAGGGAAGTCCACCCATACTACTTCTAGTTTAACTCTGATCTCCACTGACCAGGGTAGCATCTTGCAGAAATTGTTTGCTCATTAAGTACTTCAGGGACCACCGATTTCCTCTGGCTGCATTTCCTGCTTCCAGTTGTCCACAGCAGTCCCAATCCCAGTGTTGCATGACCTCCAGTTCCCCAGTGAGATTTCATCCATAGTTATCTGTCACCTCGATTACCACCAGGCTCCCACTGTAACTCTTTGGATGATCCCTCCTCTATTTGTGTGCAGATGGGCTAAGCTGGAGCACAGCAGGTCAAGTAGCAGTTCTGCTATGCAGCCTGGGGAGTGAGTGTCCCAGGGGGAGGGTTGAGCTCTCTTGTGGGGCAGCTGGCTGTATGGCCAGTGTGTAGCAAGCTGCAATAGGCTGTCTCATGCCTTGGTTGCAAGGATTTGCCTGATATGCTTTGTGGTGGGCATCCTTCCAATTTTGTGGGTGATGCTGCCATGTCATTAGTGGTGAGCAAATGATGCACAGAAAGCAGAGTGGGTAGAACCTTGGCAGAAGTGCGTTTCCTAGCAACATCATTAACTAAGTCAGACCACCGTTTAGTCAGCTTTGCCTCCTGTGGCCTGATACCATGGTGACACCACACTCTCTCTGGCCACTCCATAAACCTTACGCTTCTGGTTCTCTGTCTTTAGAGGAACTGGAGAGAATGATCGCTTAGCAGCGTGCTGCTAGGAAGCTAAAATCAATGGCAACTTTTCACTTTCTTCCTTTCTCCGCTGAGGTCTTTGACTGTGTACTTTGTGTGATTTGTTTCCTGGGGATGGACAGCCTTGTAACCTTTTTGTCGTATAAATGTAGAGTTTTTGCTAAAGCATCCCATGTCTTTCTCATTATGATGGCTGCAAGTAAAGATTTATTTATAATGATGAAAATGATAGAATATTTATTTGGCTTAGGTTCTACCCATTTTATAAGGGCTTTCAGTCCCCATTGGATTTCTCCTACAATGTTCCAAGAACCATCAAAGGACTGTTTGATGTGCACTCGTGAGCTATTCCTCCCAACAACCTTGTGGCGTTTTTTTTTTTTTTTTTTTTTTAACAAGGAGTGATGGTCTCTTTGCTCCATCTCCACTCCTGGTGGGGATTGACCTGGCTCTGTACACACGTTGCTGCATCTGTGCTGTGTTTCAGAGACTTGAGCATCTCTCTCTCTTCTTGTCTCCCCCTCTTTTTCTGCTCTTCCTCTTCTTCTTCTGCCTCCCATTCCTCCTCCTTCTCCTATTGCGGCAGTCTTGTCACTCTAGGACTCAAGTGTGCAGGGGCCAAGCCTGGGGATAATCTGAATGACAGGTACACTGATATTCTTAGAAGAATATCTTCCCTCCTTTCCCAAGCTGACCTACTAAACTTGGGCCAAGTTGAAGCACTCTATCTCTCTATCCAATGGAGGTATTCTTTTCCAAATGCTACCCCGTCTAAGTCAGTAGAATCTTGGTGGCCCTTCCCTATTGGTCCTCTAGACAGGCTAAAGTGGCCAAGCTCAGACCCTGGACCACTGCTGCGAAGAAAAGCCCATCAACTTCTTATTAAAAAACATATTAAAAACTTTAATAAAGTATATTCATTAACACTCACATAAAGAAGATTCAAATTGATATACTGTTGTGATAGGTTAGAAAACTAAATATGTAAATATAACAATACTTTCTTAAATAATGTAAAAACAGTAAGTTTTTTTCCTAGCTTTATTGACATCAAATTGACATATCACATTGCATATGTTTAAGGTGTACAGTATAATGATTTGATAGACATATATTGTGAAATGTTTACCACAAGAAGGTTACTTAGCACCTCCCTTACCTCACATAGTTGCCACTTTTCCTGTGGTGAGAGCACTTAAGATATACTCTCTTAGCAATTTTCAAGTGCACAATAGAGTGCTGTTAACTATAATCACCATTTATGTTTTAGATCCTTAGTGCTTAGTCATCTTATGACTGGAAGTTTGCATTCTTTGACCAACTTCTCCCCATTTTCTCCAACCCCTAGACCTGGCAACCATTATTTTGCTCTTGCTTGTGTGAGTTTATCTTTTTTAGATTCCACATATATGTGAGATCATACAGTATTTGTCTTTCTCTGTTTGACGTCTGTTAGCTCCTCTATCTGCTTCAGTTCAGTTCAGTTCAGTTCACGCAGTCGTGTTCGACTCTTTGCAACCCCATGGACTGTATAGCATGCCAGGCTTCCCTGTCCATCACCAACTCCCAGAGCTTACTCAAACTCATGTCCATTGAGTCAGTGATGCCATCCAGCCATCTCATCCTCTGTCGGCCCTTCTCCTCTTGCCTTCGATCTTTTCCAGCATCAGGGTCTTTTCAGATGAGTCATTTCTTCACATCAGGTGGCCAAAGTATTGGAGTTTCAGCTTCAGCAATGAATATTCAGGACTGATTTCCTTTAGGATGGACTGATTGGATCTCCTTGCAGTGCAAGAGACTCTCAAGAGTCTTCTCCAACACCACAGTTCAAAAAGTCTGCCCTAAAACATCCTCAGTGTGGGCATGGAAGAACCCATTCCTTGGGCTAGGGTTCTCTCAGGAACTCCACGTGGCATCCACAGTTGGAACCCTTGCCTTACTGATCCTAAGATGCCTCTTTCTTAGAACGCATTGTTTGCCATGTATTTCCCAAGCACACATCAGGTGGTAGGTCCCACGAAGGATTTGACATGAATTCTGTCTTGAGGGAGCCTCCAGAATAGAGTATGAGATGATATGACTCCACAACCAACCCAAAATAGGAATCTCTGTAAAAGTGCTCTGTCCTCTGCCTGGCTCTTTACCAGGTTTCAAAGAAGGGCTTTCCGCTATAGAGCAGTTTGAATTGTTAGAGGTATTTCCCTTTTTAAGTTGAAATCCATTTCTCTAACACTTGGTCCTAGCTTGTATTGTCTTTAAGCTGAAATCCATTTCTCTAACACTTGGTCCTAGCTTGTATTGTCTGTAGCCAGACAAAGTAGAGAATTTCCCCTTCATGGTAGCTCCTAAGACATTTTAAAACAGCTCTCATAGCCCTTCTAAGTGTCTTCTTTCCTCCAGTTTTCAAAGCCATTTTCTTAACATGTCATCATCACTCTCCTCTGTGTGTTCCCTTGTTTTGTGTTGCCTTCTTTGTGTAATGAAACTCAAAAATAAATTCAGTACTCTAGGGGTGATCTGACCATCAGGAATAAAGTAGGAATATAATCTCTCATGATTTGAACTTTAGACATTAAATGCAGCATCTTTATTTTTTTAGGAGCTCTTCATTGACATTCCCGTTCTAAGAGACTGAATCCTATAAGAGAAACTAAGAGCATAAAAGACCAGCCACTCATTCACCTAGTACTCCTTCCAAGAGTGGTGGGGACTTCAGTAGAGTCCTCGGCCAGCCAGATGGCCATATTCTCACTGTGATGTGCATCACTCATGTCAGTAGCAGTGTCCATACTCTAATACTGTGCTTATGGTGTGATTTTGGCTACATCTGTAGCTGTCACCAAGTCCTGTCTTTCCCCACACTATTTCCCTAAAGACTAATGATGTTGAACATCTATTCATATGCTTATTTGTCATTTGGATATCTTCTTTGGTGAACTGTCTCCTCAGGCCTTTTGTCTGTTTTCTAGTTGGATTGTCTGTCTGGTATTTTTAACTGCTGAGATTTTAGAGTTTTTTATATATTCTAGATTCTAGTCCTTTGTAAGCTATGAGGTTTCTGTAATACTTTTTCCCACTCTGTAGCTTGTCTATTCACCCTTTTCACTGAGGAAAAGTTCTTAATTTTAATGCAGTCTAACTTATTATGTTTGCTTTTTATGGATCATGCTTTTGGTGTCAAGTGTAATAATGCTTTGCCTAGGTCTAGACCCCAAAGATTTCTTCTCATTTCTTTAATTTCTGAAAGTTATGTAGTTTTACACTTTACATTTAAGTCTGTGATCCATTTTGAGTTAATTTCTTGTAAAGGTGTAAAGTTTAGGTCAATGATATTTATTTATTTATTTAGCCTATGATGTCCAATTGCTCCAGCACCATTTATTGAAAAACCTAACCTTCCTATTAAGCCTTTAACAAAAATCAGTCAGACACATTGTGTGAGTCTACTTCTGAGTTCTTTATTCTGTTTCATTGATCGATGTCACACTGTCTTGATTAATATAGCTATAAGGTAGACCTTAATATCAGGTAGAGTGATTCCTCCTTCATGATTCCTTTATTATTCAAGATTTTTTTAGCTATTCTAAAGTCTATACCCTTCCATATTGTGCTGCATTCAATATGCCAGCAAATTTGGAAAACTCAGCAGTGGCCACAGGACTGGAAAAGGTCAGTTTTTATTCTAATTCCAAAGAAAGGCAATGCCAAAGAATGCTCAAACTACTGCACAATTGCACTCATCTCATATGCTAGCAAAGTGATCCTCAAAATTCTCCAAGCCAGGCTTCAGCAATAAGTGAACTGTGAACTTCCAGATGTTCAAGCTGGATTTAGAAAAGGCAGAGGAACCAGAGATCAAATTGCAAACATCTGCTGGATCATTGAAAAAGCAAGAGAGTTCCAGAAAAATATCTGCTTCTGCTTTATTGACTATGCCAAAGCCTTTGACTGCATGGATGACAACAAACTGTGGAAAATTCTGAAAGAGATGGGAATACCAGACCACCTGACCTGCCTCCTGAGAAATCTGTATGCAGGTCAAGAAGCAACAGTTAGAACTGGACATGAAACAACAGACTGGTTCCAAATACGGAAAGGAGTACATCAATGCTGTATATTGTCACCCTGCTTATTTAACTAATATGCAGAGCACATCATGAGAAATGCTGGACCGGATGAAGTACAAACTGGAATCCAGACTGCTGGGAGAAATATCAACCTCAGATATGCAGATGACACGACCCTTATGGCAGAAAGTGAAGAAGAACTAAAGAGCCTCTTGATGAATGTGAAAGAGGAGAGTGAAAAAGTTGGCTTAAATCTCAACATTCACAAAACTAAGATCATGGCATCTGGTCCCATCACTTCATTGCAAATAGATGGGAAAACAGTGACAGACTTTATTATTTTAGGCTCCAAAATCACTGCAGATGGTGACTGCAGCCATGAAATTAAAAGACGCTTGCTCCTTGGAAGAAGCGTTATGACCAACCTAGAAAGCATATTAAAAAGCAGAGTCACTACTTTGCCAACAAAGGTCCGTCTAGTCAAAGCTACTTTGGAAAAGACCTTGATGCTGTGAACGATTGAAGGCAGAAGGAGAAGGGGACAACAGAGGATGAGATGGTTGGATGACATCACCGACTCAATGGACATGAATTTGAGTAAACTCTGGGAGTTGGAGATGGACAGGGAGGCCTGGCGTGCTGCAGTCCATAAGGTCACAGAGTCAGACATGGCTGAGTGACTGAACTGAACTGAACTGGTGGTTTTTCCAGTAGTCATGTATGTATGTGAGGGTTAGACTATAAAGAAAGCTGAGCACCGAAGAATTGATGCTTTTGAACTGTGGTGTTGGAGAAGACTCTTGAGAGTCCCTTGGACTGCAAAGAGATCCAACCAGTCTATCCTAAAGGAAACCAGTCCTGAATATTCATTGGAAGGACTGATGTTGAAGCTGAAACTCCAATACTTTGGCCACCTGATGTGAAGAACGGACTCATTTGAAAAGACCCTGATGCTGGGAAAGACTGAAGGCAGAAGATGAAGGGGACTACAGAGGATAAGACGGTTTGATGGCATCACCGACTCAATGGACATGAGTTTGAGTAAACTCCAGGAGTTGGTGATGGACAAGGAGGTCTGGAGTGCTGCAGTCCATGGAGCCCCAAAGAGTTGGACACAACTGAGCGACTGAACTGAACTGAACTGAACTGACTGATGCCCTTCCACATAAATTTTTGAATAAACTTGTCTATATCTACAAAAAACATTGCTGAATTTTTTATGCATGCATGCTAAGTTACTTCAGTCATTTCTGACTCTTTGTGACCCTATGGACTGACTGTAGCCTTCTAGGCTCCTCTGTCCATGGGATTCTCCAGGCAAAGATACTGGAGTAGGTTGCCATTTTCTCCTCCAGGGGATCTTCCCGACCCAGGGATCAAACCCACATCTCTTATGTCTCCTGCATTGGTAGGCGAGTTCTTTACCATTAGTGCCACCTTGCATTAAGCCTATATATACTAAAGAGTCGATATCTTTAGTGTGCTGAGTTTTTCAATCCATGAACATAATATGTATCTACATTTATTTAGGTTTGACATCTTAATGGGTTGTTTTATTTTTTATATTTGAGACACAGTATTTCTTATATCATCTTGATCCAAGTCTTTGGTTAGATATATGGAGAAGGCAATGGCAACCCCCTCCAGTAATCTTGCCTGGAAAATCCCATGGACAGAGGAGCCTGGTAGGCTGCAGCCCATGGGGTCGCTAAGAGTCGGACACGGCTGAGCGACTTCACTTTCACTTTTTTTTTTTTTTTTTTTTATATTATTGATCCTTCTTATTTATTTATTTATTTTTTTTCTATTTTATTTTATTTTTTTTTTTTTTAATTTTATTTTATTTTTAAACTTTACATAACTGTATTAGATTTGCCAAATATCAAAATGAATCCGCCACAGGTTTACATGTGTTCCCCATCCTGAACCCTCCTCCCTCCTCCCTCCCCATTCCATCCCTCTGGGTCGTCCCAGTGCACCAGCCCCAAGCATCCAGTATCGTGCATCGAACCTGGACTGGCAACTTGTTTCATACATGATATTTTACATGTTTCAATGCCATTCTCCCAAATCATCCCACCCTCTCCCTCTCCCACAGAGTCCATAAGATTGTTCTATACATCAGTGTCTCTTTTGCTGTCTCGTACACAGGGTTATTGTTACCATCTTTCTAAATTCCATATATATGCGTTAGTATACTGTATTGGTGTTTTTCTTTCTGGCTTACTTCACTCTGTATAATAGGCTCCAGTTTCATCCACCTCATTAGAACTGCTTCAAATGTATTCTTTTTAATGGCTGAGTAATACTCCATTGTGTATATGTACCACAGCTTTCTTATCCATTCATCTGCTGATGGGCATCTAGGTTGCTTCCATGTCCTGGCTATTATAAACAGTGCTGCGATGAACATTGGGGTACTCGTGTCTCTTTCCCTTCTGGTTTTCTCAGTGTGTATGCCCAGAGGAAATGGCAACCCACTCCAGTGTTCTTGCCTGGAGAATCCCAGGGACGGTGGAGCCTGGTGGGCTGCCATCTATGGGGTCGCACAAAGTCGGACACGACTGAAGTGACTTAGCAGCAGCAGCAGCAGCATGCATTGAAAATATTTTCTCCCAGTGTGTGGTTAACCTTTTCATTTTCTTTATAGTGGTTTTAAGAACAGAAGATTTACATTTTGACAAAGTCTACTTTATTTTATTTCCATTTGTAGTTTATATTTTATAGTGTCCTCTCTAAGAAATCTTTGCCTACACCAAGACTACCAAGATTTCTGCCTGTGTTTTCTTTAAGATACTTTATAGTTTGAACTTTCACATTTAACTCCATGATCCATTTTGGGTTAGCTTTGGTGTGGATGTGAGACAAAGTTTGGAGTTTATAGCTTTTATATAGATATCAAGCTTCCCTAGCATAATTTGTTAAAATAAGCTGTACTTGCCACATTGAATATTTTGAACTCTTTGTTGAAAATGAATTGAATATATGTGCATGGGTCTATTTGTGGACTGATATTCTGTTGCACTGACCTACTTTTTGATCCTTAAGTTACTCCCATACTATCTTGATTACCATAGCTTTACAGTAAGTTTTGAAATCATGTAAAGTCCTTTTAAATTTATTCTTTTTTTGTCTACAAGATTGTTTTGGCTATTCTAAGGCCTTTTGCAATTCTACATAAATTTTATAATCAATTTGTTAATTTCTATAGGAAACTTTGTGGAGATTTCATTCGGATTGCATTGAATCTGTAGATCAATTTGAGGAGCATTGACATCTTAACCATATGGAATCTCTAATTCATAACTATGGTATATACTGCTTTACATATTTAAATCTTCATTCATCTTAATCCTTATAATTTTCAGTGTAAAGATCTTGCACATCTTTTGTTAAATTTATTCTTCAACATTTAAAATTTTGATACTTTAAAAAAAATTATTTATTTATTTTAATTGGAGGCTAATTACTTTACAATATTGTAGTGTTTTTGCCACACATTGACATGAATGAGCCATGGGTGTACATGTGTTCCCCATCCTGAACCCACCTCTCACCTCCCTCCCCATCCCATCCCTCAGGGTCATCCCAGTACATCAGCCCTGAGCACCCTGTCTCATCCATATTTTGATGCTTTTTAAATGAATTTTTTAAAAATTGTTTTCAAATATATTTTCAAATTGTGTGCTCCTACTATATGAAAAAATAACAGAGTTTTGTATACTGACCTGGTATACTATGATATTAATACATTTATTTCCTTATTTTTCTCTAGATTTCTTAGGGTTGTCTACATAAACAGTTATGTTGTCTGACATTTATTTCTTTTACTTGCCTGATTGCAATGGCTGGAAGTTCCAGTATAATTTTGATACAAGTGGTGGGAACATACCTTCTTATCTTGTTACTGGTATTAGGGAATTGATGTTCAGTATTTACCACTAAATATAATGTTATACTTTAAGACTTCTTGATATTGTTTATCTAAATGAGGATGTGTCCTTTAATACCAAGTTTACTGAGACTTCTATTATTAATGGATATTAAAGTTTGCCAAATGATTTTCTGTATCTGTTGAGATGAATATATGTGTTTTCTACTTTATTATGGTGAATTATATTGTTTCATTTTAAAGGTAAAACCAAGCTTGCATTCCTCATATACACATCAATTGGTGATGATGTATTATTGGATTCAACATGCCACAGGTCAGCAAACTTTTTTCTGTAAAGAACCAGATGTTAAATACTTTCAGTTATATAGGCCATATGGCCTCTGTGGCAACTATGTAACTTGGCCTTTGTAGTCAGAGACCATACGTAATTGAATGGACATGGCTGTGTTCTGGTAAAACTTGTATTCACAAAAACAGGTGGCAGGCCAGATTTGGCCTGTGGGCCATAGTTTGCCAACCTCTGCAATATGGCAATGTTTTGATAATGATATTTGCATCTATTTTCATAAGAGAAATTTTCCTTTCTTGGAATGTCTTTGACAAGTTTTGAAATCAACATTATGCTGGCCTCGTTAACTGACTTCAGAAGTGTTTCCTCCTCCTTACTTTTCTGATAGAGTTTGTGTAAGATTGATATACTTTCTTCCTTAAGTGTTTGATGAAATTTATCAGTGAAACCATCTGGACCTGAGCTCTTTTCTTATGGGGACATTTTATTACAAATTCTATCATTTTCATAGATATAGGATTATTCAGATTTTGTATTTCTTCTTGAGTCAGCTTTTAGAAGTTGTGTTTTTAAAGTAATTTTCAATTTCTTCTAAGTTATTGAACTTATTGGGTTAAAGTTGTTTGTAATATTAAATTATTAGACTTTGAATGCCTGTAAGTTCTCTAGTGGTGTCGCCTGTCTTACTCCTTTATTGGGAGTTTGTGTTTACTTTTTTATTCTCATCACTCTTGCCAAACACGTATCCATTTTACTTTTTGAAAAGAACCAATTTTTTGTCTTCTTAATTTTCTCCTTGTTTTCTTATGATTTTTTCTTTCATAGATTTATACACTTATTATCTCCTTGATTTTACTTAATTAGAATTTAATTTGCTCTTTTTCTCTAGTTTCTTAAAGTTTAAACTTATGTCATTGACTTTTAAACTCTCTTAAATTTTCTAGCATCAGCATTTAAAGCTATATGTTTGCCACCAAATAATACCTTACTTGAAAACCATAAATTTTGATATATTGTGCTTTTATTTTCATTCAGTTCAAATATTTTCTAACATCTGATGTGATTTCCTCTCTGGCCAATGGATTATTAAATTTGTTACATAATTTCTGAATTTTTAGTGGTCCACATAGTTGTTCTGTTTTTGATTTCTAATTTAAATTTATTTTGGTCAGAGAAAATACTCTATGATTTGAATCATTTAAAATATATTGAGAATTGTTTTATGACCTATAATATGGCCTATCTAGATGCATGTTCCTGGTGTATTTGAAAGGGCTATATATTCTGCAGTTGTTGGGTGGGATATTCTATGATGAAAAGTTTGTTTATATTCTTAACTGTTTCTCTGTACTTAATATGGCTTTTTTTCTGCCTGCATTTATTTTTGTTGTTGTTGTTATCATTGGCTTAAAGGGATTTAATTATAATGTGTTTGGTATAAATTTCTTTGTGTTTATCTTGCTTGAATTCATTGAGCTTTTTGTACCTGTGGATTTATAGCTTTTATCAAATTTGAAAATGTTAGTGTCTTTATTTTCTCAAATTTTTTTTCTGTATACTGGCTTTTGGGAACCATAATTATACATGTTATGACTGCTTGAATTTGTCCCGTAGGTTGCTGATATTCTGTTCATTTTATTTGTCTTTTTAAAATCTTTATGCTTTATTTCATATAGTTTCTATCATCATGTTTTCACGTTTATTGATTCTTTCTTCTCAGATATCTAATTTGCTATATTCCATCCAGGGTATTGTTTTGTTTCCCAGATATTTTATTCTTCTTCTTAAGAAATTCCGTTTGATTATCAACCATTTCTCTCTTCACTATGTTCATGTTTTCCTTTATGTTTTTGAATGTCATTATAATAGTTGTAACAGAAATAACATATGATTGCATTACTGTTGTTAATTTTTTTAATATATAAATGTATGCATTACAAAATAAGGAAAAAGTTTTCAATCTTTCCTTGTCCATATCTTCATAAATATTTCCCTGCTCAGAGATCAGTAGTAATGACATTTTGATGTGCATATCTGAAACTTTTTCTATGCTATAACATACATATATATGTTCTAACTCAAATACATAGTTATCTAAAGCATAAATAGGGCTTCCCCAGTGGCTCAGCAGTAAAGAATCCTCCTGCCATGCAGGATGCATGGAGACACAGGTTTGATCCCTGGATCAGGAAGATCCCCTGGGGGAGAAAATAGCAACCCACTCTAGTAATCTTGCACAGAAAAATCCCATGGATAGAGTAGCCTGGCAGGCTACAGTCCAGGGTGTCTCAAAGAATAGGAGATGGCTGAGTGACTATAATCAAACAGACACAAAAATTAATAGGGTCATCCTGTATGCATATTGTTTTGCCATTTGCTTTTAGTTTTGTCCAAAATGTGTCTTTGGAAATTTCTTATATTAATGTATGTAGGTCTATTTCAATTGCATTATCAATTTGTGTTTCATGGCTTTAAAAAGTAACTAATTATTGACCTATTTAGATTATTTCTAAGTTTTTGCCATTGCAAGAAATAATGTATATCCTTATAAAACATTTTTGTACATAGTTATTGTTATTATTTGTCTTACTACGACTAATAGTTTGCATTTGTTGTGTGATTACTATGCTGAAACCTGAGTTTTTAAAGCATCATTTTGGCTACTGTGTAGATAGAGAATAAGGAGTTGGGTGCAACTTGGAAGACCAGTTAGAAGACTACTTCAGTACTTCAGATGAGGGACGATGGTGAGAACTGGTTGGATCATAGATATATTTTGAAGGTAGCATCAGCAGGATTTGCTGCTGGAGTGTATATGGAATGTGAGAGAAAGCTAGAAATAAAGAATGACTCCAGTGTCTCTCGTCTGTGTAACTAGGAAGGATGAAATTCCTATCAACTGAGATGGGGAAGACTGTGGGAAGAGCAGGTTTTGGGGGACATCAGGAGTTTGATTTTTGACCTGATAAATGTGAGATGACTATTACACACACACTTAGAGCTGTTGTGTATACAAAATTGGAGTTTAAGTGAGAAGTATGTGTGTGGGCTTCCCTGATAGCTCTGTTGATAAAGGATCTGCCTGCAATGCAGGAGACCCCAGTTCGATTCCTGAGTCAGGAAAATCCACTGGAGAAGGGATAGGCTACCCACTCCAGTATTCATGGGCTTCCCTTGTGGCTCAGCTGGTAAAGAATCCACCTGCATTGAAGGAGACCTGGGTTTGATCCCTGGTTAGGGGAAGATCCCTTTGAAAAGGGAAAGGCTACCCACTCCGGTGTTCTGGCCTGGAGAATTCCATGGGCTGTATATTCTGTATATTCCATGGGGTCACAAAGAGTTGGACATGACTGAGTGACTTTCACTGATGTCACTGACGATGTATTGGGAGTTATCAGTATATAGATATTATTCAAAGTCATGAAACTAGATGAGATCACCAAGTGATTAAGTGCAGATAAAAAGGAAGCAATTTCTGTTCAGTTCAGTTCAGTTCAGTTCGGTCGCTCAGTTGTGTCTGACTCTTTGCAACCCAATGAATCACAGCACACCAGGCCTCCCTGTCCATCACCAACTCCCAGAGTTCACTCAAACTCATGTCCGTCGGGTCGGTGATGCCATCCAGCCATCTCATCCTCTGTCATGCCCTTCTCCTCCTGCCCCAAATCCCTCCCAGCATCGGAGTCTTTTCCAATGAGTTGGCTCTTTGCATGAGGTGGCCAAAGTACTGGAGTTTCAGCTTTAGCATCATTCTTTCCAAAGAACACCCAGGACTGATCTCCTTCAGGATGGACTGGTTGAATCTCCTTGCAGTCCAAGGGACTCTCAAGAGTCTTCTCCAACACCACAGTTCAAAAGCATCAATTCTTCGGTGCTCAGCTTTCTTCAAAGTCCAACTCTCACATTCATACATGACCACTGGAAAAACCATAGCCTTGACTAGGCGGACCTTTGTTGGCAAAGTAATGTTTCTGCTTTTGAATATGCTATCTAGGTTGGTCATAACCTTCCTTCCAAGGAGTAAGCGTCTTTTAATTTCATGGCTGCAATCACCATCTGCAGTGATTTTGGAGCCCCCCAAAATAAAGTCTGACACTTTCCACTGTTTCCCCATCTATTTCCCATGAAGTAATGGGACCAGATGCCACGATCTTTGTTTTCTGAATGTTGAGCTTTAAGCCAACTTTTTCACTCTCCTCTTTCACTTTCATCAAGAGGCTTTTTAGTTCCTCTTCACTTTCTGCCATAAGGGTGGTGTCATCTGCATATCTGAGGTTATTGATATTTCTCCCAGCAATCTTGATTCCAGCTTGTGCTTCTTCCAGCCCAGCTGGAATTCTTTTGATGTACTCTGCATATAAGTTAAATAAGCAGGGTGACAATATACAGCCTTGACGTACTCCTTTTCCTATTTGGAACCAGTCTGTTGTTCCATGTCCAGTTCTAACTGTTGCTTCCTGACCTGCATATAGGTTTCTCAAGAGGCAGGGCAGGTGGTCTGGTATTCCCATCTCTTGAAGAATTTTCCAGTTTATTGTGATCCACACAAAGGCTTTGGCATAGTCAATAAAGCAGAAATAGATGTTTTCCTGGAACTCCCTTGCTTTTTCGACGATCCAGCGGATGTTGGCAATTTGATCTCTGGTTCCTCTGCCTTTTCTAAAACCAGCTTGAACATCAGGAAGTTCACGGTTCACATATTGCTGAAGCCTGGCTTGGAGAATTTTGAGCATTACTTTACTAGCATGTGAGATGAGTGCAATTGTGCGGTAGTTTGGGCATTCTTTGGCATTGCCTTTCTTTGGGATTGAAATGAAAACTGACCTTTTCCAGTCCTGTGGCCACTGCTGAGTTTTCCAGATTTGCTGGTATATTGAATGTAGCACTTTCACAGCATCATCTTTCAGGATTTGAAATAGCTCAACTGGAATTCTATCACCTCCACTAGCTTTGTTCATAGTGATGCTTCCTAAGGCCCACTTGACTTCACATTCCAGGATGTCTGGCTCTAGGTGAGTGATCACACCATCATGATTATCTGGGTCATGAAGATCTTTTTTGTACAGTTCTTCTGTGTTTTCTTGCCACCTCTTCTTAATATCTCTGCTTCTGTTAGGTCCATACCATTTCTGTCCTTTATCGAGCCCATATTTGCATGAAATGTTCCCTTGGTATCTCTAATTTTCTTGAAGAGATCTCTAGTCTTTCCCATTCTGTTGTTTTCCTCTATTTCTTGGCATTGATCACTGAGGAAGGCTTTCTTATCTCTCCTTGCTTTTCTTTGGAACTCTGCATTAAAATGGATATATCTTTCCTTTTCTCCTTTGCTTTTCACTTCTCTTCTTTTCACAGCTATTTGTAAGGCCTCCACAGACAGCCATTTTGCTTTTTTGCATTTCTTTTCCATGGGGATGGTCTTGATTCCTGTCTCCTGTACAATGTCACGAACCTCAGTCCATAGTTCATCAGGCACTCTGTCTATCAGATCGAGTCCCTTAAATCTATTTCTCACTTCCACTGTATAATCATAAGGGATTTTATTTAGGTCATACCTGAATGGTCTAGTGGTTTTCCCTACTTTCTTCATTTTAAGTCTGAATTTGTCAATAAGGAGTTCATGATCTGAGCCATAGTCAGCTCCCGGTCTTGTTTTTGCTGATTGTATAGAGCTTCTCCATCTTAGGCTGCAAAGAATATAATCAGTCTGATTTTGGTGTTGACCATCTGGTCATGTCCATGTGTAGAGTCTTCTCTTGTGTTGTTGGAAGAGGATGTTTGCTATGACCAGTGCGTTCCCTTGGCAAAACTCTGTTAGCCTTTGCCCTGCTTCATTCCGTATTCCAAGGCCAAATGTGCCTGTTACTCAAGGTGTTTCTTGACTTCCTACTTTTGCCTTCCAGTCCCCTATAATGAAAAGGACATCTTTTTTGGGTATTATTTCTAAAAGGTCTTGTAGGTCTTCATAGAACCGTTCAACTTCAGCTTCTTCAGCGTTACTGGTTGGGGCATAGACTTGGATTACTGTGATATTGAGTGGTTTGCCTTGGAAATGAACAGAGGTCATTCTGTCATTTTTGAAAATATAATTTCTGTGAGAGATAGATTAATAGATGATATGCAAAGATGTAAAGAAAGATTGTAGGGGAAAATATAATTTTTGATGTGCATACCTGAAACTTTCTTCTCTGTATTTACATACATATATGTTCTTACTCAAATATATAGCTATCTGAAACATATATAGGATCATCCTATATGCATATTGTTTTGCAGTTTGCTTTTATTTTCGCTTTATATACATAAAGTGTGGGTCTATTTCTAAACCTTCTATTTTGTTCCATTGGTAGTATTTCTATCATTATGCCAATACCACACTGCCTTGATTGTTGTTGTTTTATAATAATCTTTGAAATCAAGTAGTGAAACTTTCCAACTTTGTTCTTCTTTTAAAAGTTCCTTTGGACATTCCAGATTCTTTATAGTTCTATATGAATGTGATAATTATTCTATCAATTTCTATAAAAACCTTTTCTGGAAGTTCAATTAAGATGGTTTTAAATCTATAAACAATTTAGGAAGAATTGACATCTCTAACAATTTTGAGTCTTCCAATTTATGAGCAAGTTTTATATCTCCATTTATTTCATTAATTTCTTTCTGCAATATTTATAGCTTTTAGTGTACATATATTGTTGTTGTTCAGTTGCCAAGTCATGTTATTTTGGTATAGTTGTACGTTCATATGCTGTTGTAAGAAATAATAAATGTATATAACTTAGTATACCCTTTACTCAGTTTCCCCTAATGATAACAATTTGCAAAAGTGTAGTACAACACCACAACTAGGAAATCGATATTAATATGTCTACCATATTCAGATTTCACCAGTTTTACACATGTGTGTATTTAGTTATACAGTTGATTCATATGAAGATCACTGTAGTCAATGAATAAGAGAGTGCCATCACCACAAGAACCCATCCTGTTGCCCCTTTATAGGCACACTCATTTTCCTCTGCCCGCAATTCTGTAACCCCTCAGAACCACTAATCTCCCTCTCTGTAATTTTGTTGGTTTGAGAAACTTATATAAATGTAATCATATTGTATGTAACCTTTGGGGGATTTGTTTTTTTCCCTTAGCATAATTCTCTAGAGATCCATTCAGGCTGTTGCGTGTATCAGTAATTCCTCATTTTTTATTGCTGATTAGTATCCCATGACACCATGGTTTGTTTGACTGTTCATCTATAGAAGGACATCTGGGTTGTTTCCAGTTTCCAAACTAGTAGGAATAAAACCATTGTGAACATTTGATTAAGGGGTTTTGTGTGAGCATAACTTTCCCATTCTCTGGGATAGATGCCCAGGAGTGCAATTGCTGAGTTTTATGGTAATAGCAAGTGCAACTTTGTAAGAAACAGTCATAATTTTTTTCCAGTGTGGCTGTACCACTTTACATTCCCACCAGTAATATACGAGTAGTCTAGTTTCTCTGTATCCTTGACAGAATTTGGTGGTGTCGCCATTTTTATTTTAATCATTCTGATAGGTGTGTAGTGATATTGTGGTTTTAATTTGCCTATCCTTCATGGCTAATGATGTTGAACATCTTTTCATTGGTTTTGTCATCTTCAGTAAAACGTATGTGCATTTTCCCCCCTATTTTGTAATTAGTCTATTTTTGTTTGTTTGTTTGTTTTCCTGTTGTGTTTTGGAACTTATCTGTATATTCTTCACACAAATCTTTGTCAGGTTTATGGTTTGCAAATATTTTCTTCCAATCTGTAGGCTTTTGTCTTCATTGTCTTCTCAGGTTTGAAGCACAAAAGTTTTAAATTTTGATGACATAAATTTTAAAATATTTCCTTTTGTTGATAATGCTTTTGATGTCAAATCTAGGAACTCTTCACCTAGCCCTAGGTATCAAAGCTTTTCTCCTATGTTTTTATAAAAGTTTCATAATTTCCCATTCTCCACCTAAAAGCATCATCCATTTTGAATTAATGTTTGCATAAGATGTGAGGTTTAGGTCAAAATGTATGTTTTCCCTGTGGAAATTCCTTTTTGGGGAGCTTTTAAATTATGAATTCAATTTTTAATGGGTTGGTTGACTTTTTAAAACCATTTGTTCTGGCTGCCAAATTTATGAGTGTGAAGTCTTTCATATTTCCTTATTTTATTTTTATTAGCTGCAGGACTTATAGTGATACCCCTTGTATTACTGTGGATATTGGCAATTTGTATCTTCTTTTTTTAAAACTATCTTTATCAATCTTCTTGCTGCTGCTGCTGCTAAGTCGCTTCAGTCGTGTCTGACTCTGTGCGACCCCATAGATGGCGGCAGCCCACCAGGCTCCCCCGTCCCTGGGATTCTCCAGGCAAGAACACTGGAGTGGGTTGCCATTTCCTTCTCCAATGCATGAAAGTGAAAAGTCAAAGTCAAAGTGAAGCCACTCAGTTAATCTTCTTAGAAGTTTATAAATTTTAATAATTTTTAAAAGAGCCATTTTCATTGATATTCTCTATTTTCTTATTTTTAATTTTATCTTTTGGTGCAATTATAGTCATCCCTCAGTATCTGCACAGGATTGATTCCAGAACCACCCCCCTCTATATACAAATACACCAATGCTCAAGTCCCTTATAAAAAAGGCTTTTTGTGCCATCAGCCCTCTGTTTTCCACAGATACTATATCTATGACTGTATCTTTATCATTCCATTTTTTTCCTGTTTGTGTCGGTTTTATTTTGCTCTTTTTCCCCTAGTTTCATGAGGTGGAAACTTTATTGATTTGCAAACTTTACTTGTTTCTAACATAAGCATTTACTTCTATAAATTGTCTTCTCTGTACTATTTTGGCAGCACCCCACAAATTTTGATATGTTGTAATTTTCATTCATTTTTATAGGCCTCTGATAGCAAAACTAGATAATCAGTACAAACAAAACAAAATAAAATGACAGACCAATATCTTGAATGAATTTAGGCACAAAAATCCTTCACAAATATTAAGCAATTGTACCCTCCAATGTATAAAAATAATTACATATCATGACCAAGTAGGATTTATTCCAGTTTTACAAGATTTGGTCAACAGGCAAAAATCAGTCAATGTGGTCTGCTGAATCAATATGCTACAGAAAAACAAATATGATTTAACAAACTCATGGGAAAAAGATAGTTTATTATGTTTACCCATTCTGCTGTTCTTATTTCTTTTCTGAAGTTCCAAACCTTCTTCTGCCACAATTTCTATTTAAGCATTTTCCTAAAATCATCCTTTAATAATAACTTTTTTGGGGAACAGATTCTTAGTTTTTCTTTGTCTGACAATGTCCTCATTTCACCTTTATTCCTAAAGAATATTTTCATGGCATATTGAATTTGTGGTTGACTAGCTCCACCTGGCACTGTTGGGTGGTGGTGAAGGCTCGTATCATTGCCAAGCTCTGTGGTGTCACCAATATTATCCCCTACATTGTTTAACACTATGAACTTGGAAAAGTATTTTCCTTTTTATAAAAATTGAAGTACAGTTGCTGTACAATATTCTGTTAGTTTCAGATGTTCTACGTAGTGATTTGACATTTGTGTACACCAAAATACCCTAGTAACCATCTGTCTCCATACGAAGTTATTACAATATTATTGACCACATTCTTTATGCTGTATATTACATCCCTGTAACTTATTTATTACATAACTGGAGATTTGTGCTTCTTAATTCTTTTCACCTATTTTGCCTCCCCCCACCTCCTCCCCACTGGCAATCACCTGTTCATTCTCTGTATCTATAAGTCTGTTTTCATTTTGTTTTGTTTTGGTTTTCTTTACATGCCACATCTAAGTGAAATCATACAGTATTTTTCTTCCTCTGTCTGAACATTTAATTTATGTAAACTCATCTGATTCCTACCCCAGAAGTGATATAGTTATCTCAGTTTTATATGTGAAAAAATCGTTTGCCAACATATGGAAAGAGTTGCTCAGGCTGCAGTCCATGGGGTCGAAAAGAGTTGGACACAACTTAGCGACTGAACAACAATGAGATAACACAAGTAGAAAGAGAGAGGAAAGAGAACCTACATCTTTCACCTACAAGTTCAAAGATTTCCCCACCCTGGGACACTGTGGCCAATCTCTCTTCATACCTATGGCCAATCAGCTTCCAGATCCCACCATTTCTTTCTTTTTTTTTTTTTTAATCTAACTCTTGCATTTGTCCCTTCCTATCCATTTCTGGTGACCACTCCTTTTCACAGATCTCTATCACCTCACCTGGGTGGGCACAGTAACCTGAATGGGAGGACTTTGACAATTGACAATTGATTTGCTACCATCCTGCTCTGAAGTAAAAACTATATGTGGAAGAGTTCACCTCACTTTTTAGAGTCATACATGTCAAAAGTCTCCCCTCCCTTCCCTAGTATTGCTGACACTGATCTATATATATATATATATATATATATATATATATATATATATATATATCATTTACCAGGTGTCTATATAGAGATTCTGTTATTGTAGAAATGAAAAGGGCCTGAATGGGTAAATGTTGACTACAAAGGTGCAGCAGAGGGTGTTTTTTTTTTTTTTAATGCATAAGTTAATTTTTTTTTAAATCACAGTGAACTCCAGGAGTTGGTGATGGACAGGGAGGCCTGGAGTGCTGCGATTCATGGGGTTGCAAAGAGTCGGACACGACTGAGCGACTGATCTGATCTGATCAGATCAATACTTTATTTATTTATTTAAACTTTTTATTTTGTATTGGAGTATAGCCAATTCACAATGTTGTGAGTTTCAGGTGAACAGTGAAGGAACTCAGCCATATACATACTTGGATCCATTCTCCCTCAAACTCCCCTCCCATCCAGGCTGCCACATAACACTGAGCAGAGTTCCCTGTGCTGTACAGTGGGTCCTTGTTGGCTATCCATTTTAAGTATAGCAGTGTGCACATGTCCATCCCAAGTTTTGTTCTGAGCTGAGTCATTCAGAACCTTCTGCCTCTGAGAGTAGTTCAGTCAGTTAGCTGTTTTATGCTTCTTTCCTGATGTCCAGTCCTATTTCAATTTTGAATTTTCTTAGTATCACTTAACTCACTTCTCTTTAAAGGCTATTTTGTAATAATGTGTCATTTCTATGTAAACTTATGACCTTTTCTTGTTTGCGTAAAAGAATGCTCATTGGTATGTATCAGCTGAAATATGATTTTTGTCATTCTACTACGACGTAGAGAGTCACTAATATGGTCTCTAAGTCCTAAAAGACTTTAATACTTCTTTGCTTATCTTTGATCAACTTGGTTATAGAACTCTAATTATATAAAAAATGTAACTATCATAATGTCAACCACATTTACCCTTCTTGATATCCCATGATTCTTTGCACTAAGGGCGCAAGGCCAGGTCCTTGCTGACTGCTTGATAACTGAATGAGTGATTATTCTCCTTGTTAATGGACAATGATATAGAAAACTCTTCCATATGTGCAGAATATTAATGAGAAGCTGCACAAGCTGAGATAAGACTATAAGATGCTGCAAGCAATCGCTTATAAGAACATTATAAAAAATATTACTCGTCAAGAATGTATCTAGACTGGGGGTCTCTGGGTGACGAATGAGGAAGAAAAGGGAGACACACACTCTTACTGTGAATGACCGAGTAATTCACAAACAACGCTTGTCCCATGGTTTCTAATATTGAGTTTTCCATTTAAATAAAAAAAAAAAACACTTTGTTAGATAGCATTGCAGATTGTGAAATGGGGAAGGGAAATATCTTGCTTCATTCTCAGCCTCTTTAATGCTTTCTGTGCCAGCTACAGTGTGTCAAGCATTTGTCCTTCATGAAAAATATCGCCAAGATGACTCCTAAAAGAAATTTCAGCCAACTCCAAGAAGCCAGCTCATTCACAACACTGTTCATTTCCTCAATTTTGTTTTCAATTTGGGGTATTGTCTATAATTGGAAATTTTAGGAAAGCCATTTTTTTCTAGTCTGCATTTTTGGATGATATACTAGAAAAAAGGGAACACTCATTGGATATTGTTTAATTCACATGAGCTCTGTCAATAGGATTTCTGAGTCAGTTGTAATGGACACATGGAATGTCACAGCCACAGGGGGCTGAGAGATCATTTAAGCCTGTTTTTCTCAACTGAGTAATGTAGAGATCACTTTTAAAGGGGGAAAAATTCTTACTATTCTCTAGTGTTGACTTAAATTATTTTCAGAATGCTATTAAAATAAGCATGTAATAATATAAATGAAGTGTGTAATGTAACATGTATATTTCTATATAAATTTATATTTTAAGTAATACACATAAAATTAGGTATAAACTCCTTATTCATAGAACACATGTGATTATTCCCTTCTCCATCTCCTTTCTTCTAGTCAAAGAAGGACACCTGCATCCTATACAGCATCTTTGTTTGGCAAGAACCCATCTTTTGTCTAACACGTCCACCTTTGTGGGGTGTTTTTTAATATGGCTTTTAACAATTATAACAACACTTGGTTTCCATTCAGTTGGTTAACACAAACACATAAATGGGCAGAAAAATAGCATGGCAGCACTTGATCATAAGACTATACCTTTGGAAACTTTTAAATAAATTATCATAGAAATGAAAATACAAAATTAGAATATTCTAATAGCAATAGACGAATCATCTCCCCTGACACATTTGCAGAGCCTAGTTTGAAAAATATCCATTTACAAAAGCAGAACTGTTCATCAAAGTCATAAACAAGCCAAAAGTATAGCTGGAAACAGAATCCAGAACTGAACCAGTTTCTTGTCATTTAGTACAGCAGTTTCCACAAAGCAACACTGACTTTATTTGTATTTTTATTTAAATGTATCCACTTTAAGTCTAAAATCAGAATAATGCTGCTTCGTGTTCTCTCTCATAATGTTTGGAGTTTTATATCACTTAGGGATGCATGAAGTTTTATCTATCCACTGTCATTATCTGTTTTTGTTTTTTTTTAACTTGGAATCTTATTTGTTGTGACAATAGAGTGGTGTCTTATTTTTATGTCCGTGCCATTAGTGTTCAAGGTATGAGGAACAGACGATAGTAGAATTTTTTATGGAAAAAAAAGTCTTAAGAAAAAAGATCAAGGCTCCTGGATGCAGTGCATTTGGCCAAAGGCAACAAGAGTTTCTGGGCTTCCCAGGTGCCTCCATGGTGAAGAATCTTCCTGCCAATTCAGGAGCCACAGGAGACGCAGGTTCGATCCCTGGGCTGGGAAGATTCCCTGGAGAAGGAGATGTCAACCCACTCCAGTATTCTTGCCTGGAAAACCCCCCACATGGAGGAGCCTGGTGGGCTACAGTCCAATAACAGCAACAACAACATGAGTTTAGATAGTTGGAACAGTGACAACTTCTAAGATTTGTAGATAGCCGCTATTATGGAGGTTCTAAATTCCACCTTTGGGGACAAAAATAAAGATCACTGCATAGGAAATAAAACCACATTTCCCCCCTTGACCTCAATTTCCCCTCATCTAAGATAAGGCAGTGGGTGAAGTGATCTCCCAAAGTTCTCAGCTCTGATTCTATGTGTTGTTCTCAATCAGTAGTTTAATTGTTGTCCTGCATTTTTTCACTTTATTTCCTCCTACAATTTTGTTCTTGGTTTTGACTGAAATATGATATGACCAAACAAAATAGTTTGCTCTGAGCCTTTTTTGATGCCCTTAAAATCAGAGAGATATAGAGTGTTTCATGCTGCATAATCATTGGTTTGGCCAAAAAATTTTTTGGGTTTTTCTGTAACCCAAATGAACTTTTTTTGCCAACCCAATACATAGATTGATAACGACTTCATTTGTTTCAGTTTTACTTGGTAGCCTTTATATTTTATTTTTCTTATAAAGTTTACCTTAATTATAAGTTTTGAGCAAATAACATGTTTTACATGTATAAAGACAGAGATTACAGGAATAATTTGTTGCTGTCACCATCAAATGACATATGCACTGATGTTTACATGACACCTTGAAAGATGAATAGGGTTTGGAAGGCCAATGAATAAAAATAGAGGGCATTTGAGGCTGGGGAGGAGGCAGGCCAGATGAGCCTGGTATTTTCATGGGACAGTAAAGAGCAAGGGAGTGGTGGCAAGAAGGGAGAAATTCAGCAAAACTTTCAGAGGGCCTCTGCCAGGCTGCAGAGGGCTTTGGATGTCAGGCAGAGAGTTTGAGCTTGATAAGCAGACAAACGGATCCATCAAGGCTTTCTGCTGCCTCTGTGTAGATGTTTCTGGCTCATTATTCAATAATGGGCCCCAGTCCAGGGCCTGCCATGTCATTTGGTTTTGTTCATCCTTTGGGGTGATGTGCTCTTTCCTTGAAAGCTCGCTTTGCACTTCGTCCCTTCTTAGGGGCTGCTTTAGGTGACCCTTAAAAACCACTTGGCCCTTAGTTTCCTCATCTGTAGAATGAGGATATGAGTGTAGGTCTGTCTCAGTCTCTTTCTTGCTTTGTCTTTCTCTTCCCTAAGACACTCGATTGACAGTAGGATCTTATCAACGAAGTGTCTCACTGCAGTACCTGTTATATACCTGTGTGGAGCTGGAATGAGTGAAGTTTGGGAAAACAAATGCCACGGAAGATTGTCCTGCCAACTTTAAAATGCATAAATTTTTAGAAGTTTTTCCAAACTCTGACTTTTTTTTTTTTAATGAAAAGAAGTCAATTTAGTGACTTTGGAGAATACACAGGAAAAATCAACCATGTTTTTAACAGCTAGGATTCTTTTGACTGCAATTAACAGAATATCCAACTAATTGTGGCTAAAATAATGAGGACATTTTATTATCTCACATCCAGAGGTAGGTTGGTTCTCAGTTCAGTTCAGTCGCTCAGTCATATCCAACTCTTTGCGACCCCATGAATGGCAGCACACCAGGCCTCCCTGACCATCACCAACTCCCGGAGTTCACCCAAACTTATGTCTATAGAGTTGGTGATGCCATCCAGCCATCTCATCCTCTGTTGTCCCCTTCTCCTCCTGCCCCAATCCCTCCCAGCATCAGGGTCTTTTCCAATGAGTCAACTCTTCACATGAGGTGGCCAAAGTACTGGAGTTTCAGCCTCAGCATCAGTCCTTCCAATGAACATCCAGGACTGATCTCCTTTAGGATGGACTGGTTGGATCTCCTTGCAGTCCAAAGGACTCTCAAGAGTCTTCTCCAACACCAGGGGTCCTTAATTCAGTGGCTCAACCATATCATCAGAGCTATTAGGTTTCTTCCATCTTTCTACTCTGTCATCCTCAGCAGCCCCAGCATGATGATGTCTCCCCTCTTGGTTGCAAGATGGCTGCAGTGGCTCCAGATTTCTTATGCACGAAAAAATGTCCAATGAAGAGGAATAGGGTGCATTTCTTATTTTTTTTATTTTAATTATTAAAGAAAACCTTCTATAGCTAACTTCCCTTGGGTTCCACTGGCTAGATAAGCAATAGTCACATGCTTACTTCTTAGCAGCAGGAGAGGATTAGAATATGGGTATCTAGCATATCCAGCTTCTATAGTGAGTTAGTTCTGCCTGAATAGGAGAAAGTGGAGGGGAGGAAAATGGGTGTTGGGAAAGCAACTAATAGCTCCTGCCACATATGTTCTTTTTCCAACACTCATCTTAAGACCCCCTCTTCCTTTACGTAGCCACTGGCTAATTAAAGCTAAGTATTTAGCATAAATCAGAGCTTTTGTGAATTATCAGAATAATTAGAGTCTTTGTAAGCCCAAGGCCCTTATTTTATTTCATCTAAAAGTTTAATGATAAATGGGCTCCCATAGCCCAAAATGAGCTTCTTTGGTTCTGAAACCGGATGTAATTTTTTATTGAATTGGGCTTTAGAAAAATAACTTAAAATGTACAGGGATTGTGATAAAGAGCAGCTTAAATTCTAGATTTTTTTTTTTTTTTTGCTTTACAAATCTCCATCAGCTACCAAAAATAAGACCAGATTAAAGGGGTATGTGAATATTTAATGTAAAATTAGGAATATGTGGTTAAAAATCAGGAAAGAGTTTAGAGCTATGACCATGAATAAATTGTGAAATATCAGCTTACTTCTCTGCTACAACACTGACCTAAAGAAGCTTTTCTGTTTCCCCAGCAACCTTGCACAGCATTAGCTTGCTTCCCTCAGAGTAAATTAAATGTGATTTTCAAGTACTACACTTCATTATTTCAGAAATCACAATACCTAGCAGAAATAAGAACATTTCATAAATCATATTGGAGTTTATTTTTAAGGCAGAGCAGAGAAAGTATTTATTTGGAAAAATGTTATTTTTCTTTTAAATCTACTAAATTTCCAAGGACTTACAAATCATCTCTATGATGAAGCGGTAAATGGGACATAGTATGTTTAATTTACTTAAAATACATTAGTGATTGCCCAATAATATTTGTTTTAAAAAAAGAGTTTTATTTAGCTGAGACATAAAGATAAAAGCCACATTTCAAATAAGCTTACTGATCAGAGGCTCTGGAGGATAAAAATCATATTAATGATAACAACTCTTTTCTAAAATCAGATTCTCTTGTTCATGCATTCAATCGCTTGTAACTGTTTTCCTAAACTTTGCATATACATTAATATTACATCTTTTTTTACATACACACACCCATATAGATGCATTCTATGCAATGCGTACCCCAAATCAGTACATTTGAATGTTTGAATAAGTCTATATCTGACTTATCTCCATCTTTTTTTTTTTTTTTTTTACATCTTAGTACTGAAATTGACATAAAAGCTTATCTTTCATATTTAGTGGCCAGGTTTTAAAGGCCTTTTGAATTTAATCTATGTCTGTTATAATACTTAACCCAGTCTGCCTTGGATGGGAGTAATCCATGTAGGTGACTGATTCCTTTCTAGATTGTGAGTAACTTAACAACAGAGAAAGTGTTCGGTTTATTATACACCATCCATGGAGGATGGGCTTCCCTGGTGGCTCAATGGTAAAGAATCTGCCTGCAATGCAGGTGATATGAGTTCAATTCCTGGGTTGGGAAGATCCCCTGGAGAAGGAAATAGAAACCCAATCCAGTATTCTTGCCTGGGGAGTCCCATGGACAGAGGAGCCTGGTGGGCTACAGTCCATAGGGTTGAAAAGAGCTGGACACAACTTAGTGACTGAATAACAAGAACAGCCTTGTGTTAAGTGAGTCATCAATAATGGTTCTTCAATAAAATCACTTACTATGCCACTCGAGTCAGGAGTTGCCTTCTCCAGAGCAGTGGTCTCCAGAGTAGAGTATTTATACCCCATAAACTGTGTGTGTAAGATTAATCATCTGGGAAGTAAAAAGGATATATTAAAACTTGCATTTACTCTGATCCTAAAAAGAAATAAATGGATCTTTAGTAATAGCTAGTATGTAATTTGTTAGTAGTTCAAGTATGTACTTTAATACATACATATTAGGATGCACATGTTCATACTTTATCACAGATAAGGATTTTGGAAGTTTGGAGACCACTGTTTCAGTTGTAGAATGTCCAAGTGGGTTGATTTCCTCATAGGGGAGGCACACTGCTTTCCAAACCTTCTAACTGCTGGCAGATACCCCAAATTCTACCACACTGCCTCTTTCTCTAGCATAATCAGGAGTGTAAACCTAGGAGTCCAATCTGGATTTGAATACTAGTGCTTCCACTTACAGTTGTGTGACCTTGGATGAAACAGTTCACTTTTCAGTTTTCTCATCTCTAAAATGGACATATAAATACCACTTTACAGGGTAGTTGTGAGAGTTTGTAAACTTGTGAAATAATTAATAGATAGTTGAAATTCAGGAAATATTTGCTGCTTTCAGCATATGTTAAAATTTTAAACATATAAGCTTTTGGTTATCAGTCATCAATACATCTGCATAAATGAGTTTGAGATTGTGTTTTAAATTGTGGTAAAACACACATACACAGTGTATCATGTGAAATGCCAGGCTGGATGAATCACAAGCTGGAATCAAGATTGCCAGGAGAAGTATCAACAACCTCAAATTTGCCGAAGATACAACTCTAATAGCAGAAAGTGAAGAGGAACTAAAGAGCGTTTTGATGAAGAGGAGAGTGAAAAAGATGGCTTGAAATTCAAAATTCAAAAAACCAAGCTCATGGCATCTGGTCCCATCACTTCATGGTAAATAGAAGGGGAAAAAATGGAAACAATGATAAATGTTATTCCCCACTGCAGATGGGGACTGTAGCCATGAAATTAAAAGACACTTGCTCCTTGGAAGAAAAGCTATGACAAACCTAGACAACATGTTAGAAAACAGAGATATCACTTTCCTGACAAAGTTCTGTATAGTCAAAGCTATGGTTTTTCCAGTAATCATGAACAGATGTGAGAGTTGGATGATAAAGAAGGCATAGGGCCAAAGAATTGATGCCTTTAAGTTGTGGTGCTGGAGAAGACTGTTGAGAGTCCCTTGGACAGAAAGGAGATCAAACCAGTCAATCCTAAAGGAAGTCAACCGTGAATATTCATTGGGAGGACTGATGCTGAAGCTGAAGCTCCAATACTTTGGCCACCTGATGCAAAGAGCTGACTCAACTGGAAAAGACCCTGATGCTGGGAAAGATTGAAGGCAAAAGGAGAAGTGGGTGGCAGATGAGGTGGTTAGATAGCATTACTGACTCAATGGAGATGAATCTAAGCAAACTCCAAGAGATAGTGGAGAACAGAGGAGTCTGGTGTGTTGCAGTCCATGGGGTTGCAAAGAGTCGGACACAACTTAGTGACTGAACAGCAACAACAAAAACACAAATAACATAAAAATGACCATTTTAACCATTTTAAGGTGAAATTCAATGGTTTTGCTATGGTCTAAATAGGTCCCTCAAAATTCATGTGTAGAAATCCTGGTCACCAAATATGATGGTCTTAAAAGTTGAGGTCTTTGGGAAGTGCTTAAACCATGTGGGGCAGGGGGAGCTCTCATGAATGGGATTAGTGTTCTGAAATCCCTGGCCTTTACACCATGTGAGGACTCAGTGAGACAGCAAGGTCTATAAGCCACAAAAAGGGTCCTCAGGAGAACATGACAATGCTGGTGTTTGATTTTGGATGTCCAGCCTCCAGAACTGTGAGAAATAAATTTCTGTTGTTTATAGTCTATCTAGTCTGTGATATTTGGTTTTAGAAGCCTGAACGGACTAGGATAAGCATTTAGTACATTCATAGGGTTATGCAACCATTACAGCTATCTAGTTCTAGAACTATTTCACCACCACAGATAGAAACCCATACAAAGTAAGCAATCACCTCTTAATCCCTCCTGTTCCCAATCCCTCATAACCACTAATCTGGTGTGTGTGTCTATGGATTTGCCTCTTCTGGATATTTTATACAAATGGGATCATAAAATATGCACTCTTTTGTGACTGGCCTCTTTCATTTAACATGTTTTCAAGGTTCATCCATGTTGTAGCATGTATTAGAACTTCATTCCTTTCCTCAGTTAAATAATATTCCATTGTATGGATAGACCACCTTTTGTTTTTCTAACCATCAGTTGATGGACATGTGGTTTGTTTCTACTTTTTGGCTATTGTGAATAGTGGTGCTGTGAACATTCGTGTATACATTTTTGTGTGGACATGCATTTTTGATCCTCTCATGTATGTACCTAGGAATAGAATTCCTGGGTCACAATGTGCTTAGTTGCACAATGTGCTTAGTCATGTCCGACTCTGTGACCCCATGGACTGGAACCACCAGACTCTTCTGTCCATGGGATTCTCTGGGTAAGAATACTGGAGTGGGTAGCCACTGCCTTCTCCAGGGTGGGTCACAATGGTTGGAGCTTAAACATGCAGGCTGGGGTCTCCATGTGGGAGGACATGAGGGTCCTCATGTAATGTTGCAGCTCAGGGAGGAATGGGAAGGGAGGAAGGGTAGTCTGGGGACAAGGGCTTGGTCCTCCCCTCACTGCCACATCCTGACTCAGCACTCTGGGAATTTGAGAATTCTATATTTGCAACTGCTTTTCTGCAAAGTTGCAGGTGTTGCTGTTTCATATTATAAGACTTCTCAGGGCACAACTTTATCCCCAGGGTATCAGGAGTCTAAGTGTTTCTCTCAGAAGATCATATTTCACAGACTCCTCCTGATCCAGAGGAGGAGTTTTTGTTCAGTCACTAGGTTGTGTCTGACTCTTTGTGACCCCATGGACTGTAGCCTCCCAGGCTTCCCTGTCCTTCACTCTCTCCTGGAGTTTGCTCAAACTCATGTCCATTGAGTTGATGATGCCATCCAACCATCTCATCCTCTTTTTCCCCCTTCTCCTCCTGCCTGCAATCTTTCCCAGAATCAGGGTCTTTTCCAGTGAGTCAATTCTTTGTATCAGGGAGCCAAAGTATTGGAGCTTCAGCTTCAGCATCAGTCCTCCCAATGAATATTCAGAATTGATTTCCTTTAGGATTGACTGTTTTGACCTCCTTGCTGTCAAAGGGACTCTCACCAGTCTTCTCCAGCACCACAGTTCAAAAGCATCAATTCTTCAGCCCTAAGCCTTCTTGATAGTCCAACTCTCGCATCCATCCATGACTACTGGAAAATCCATAGTTTTAACAATATGGACATTTGTTGGCAAAATGATGTCTCTGCTTTCTAATATACTGTCTAGGTTTGTCATAGCTTTATAGTTACATGACCATAATTTCATAACAGTACCAAGGAACGATAATGTGATGCCTAGGAAATTTAAGAATTTGGCTTTGAGAGTATTTAAGAGTATAAGCTATCAGAGCAATAAACAGTTCCACTCAAAGAACCACATGGGTGTGCTATGATTGTGGATATATTCCTAAACACAGAGAAATAGTGATTGTGAGGCCATTGTCATCCACATACTTTGAGGGTTTTAATTTTTCTTTAATTATTTTAAGTGGACTATCTAAAATATAGTGTTTCTCAGTGTGCTTTGTCACAGAATAGCTGAGAAACAGAATTCTAGTGGAACCTGCTTCTGCTTGCTGATGAGTTTTTGTTGAAGCCTCATAGAAACTGTCAGGAGTCAGTTTAGAAAAGAGGGAGACCCTTTCTGTCAGGGATAATTAAGAAAGGATTTGTAGACAGGGTGGTATTTGAGCTAGATCTTGAAGCTAATTGTGTATGTACAGGATGGAAGAAATGACTTTAGCAACCCAAAGGAAAAGGGGCTAGAGTTTTAGTCCATAGTAAGCCTATGAATTAACGTCTTCCTTAAAACTTTCCCACACCTATATTGGGGGAACTGTGCTCGGTGATGGAGATGAGGAGCCAAATCAGGCTTAGCCATGCCCTGGAGAGGCTCACAGTTTGTTCGAGGGAGATATGCTGCTGCTGCTGCTAAGTCGCTTCAGTTGTGTCTGACTCTGTGCGACCCCATAGACGGCAGCCCACCAGGCTCCCCCGTCCCTGGGATTCTCCAGGCAAGAGCACTGGAGTGGGTTGCCATTTCCTTCTCCAACGCATAAAAGTGAAAAGTGAAAGTGAAGTCGCTCAGTCGTGTCTGACTTTTAGCGATCCCATGGACTGCAGCCTACCAGGCTCCTCCATCCATGAGATTTTCCAGGCAAGAGTACTGGAGTGGGGTGCCATTGCCTTCTCCAGGAGATATGCTAACATATAGCTATTATATATGTGAAACTATCTGCCCATTTGGCACCTGAAAGCAATTGGAAGACTTGGCACATACGACTCCAGATGATATGTGGTGAGAATTGAGACTGAGGCTATGGGCAGAGGCCCAATCATTGAGACTCTTGTCCAACATTTTAAAGAGTTCATACTTCATCATCTATGAGTCATGAGTGCAAGATGTGGTTGCCATATTTCCACTATTTAAAGATTCCATCCATAGCTTGCAACTTGACCCCAAATGATCTCTGTTGCACCCGATAAAATGTTTCACACTGAATGTATGCCATTCTCTCTCACTTTCAGATATATTAAAATGGAGAAATCATGAAATTCAGAATTGAGGAAATGTAGTGAGTTAATGTTAGCCTATATTAATTGAAGTTTCGGGTCTGTAATGATGGAGACATTCCTTGCCATGCTGATTATAATACACCTCTGTGCTTTTTCTGATTCATTTTAAAAGGAACATCTAGACAAACCAAGTGCATTGGGAGAAAAGTGACTAGGCTAGGGAAAGACTCCACCATTCTCTATATGAAAAAGATACAGAAATCACCTGAGCTTCTGCAGTACTCCACACTTCATTCCTGGAACTCGCTTGCCACTCTCAAGGCCAAACTTTATCTGTCTTCTTTAGTAAACTCAAGTTTCCTGAGGTAGAGAGTGCTGTTCTCTGTTGTGTCCCTAGTGTTTCTGCTTAGATTTGACATTTAATGTATCTTGAATGAATGAGTTAGTGACTGAGAAGCTAAGGCTTGGAAGCAGAGATGAAGAGAGAGAACTATTAAATCTTGGGAAAGCTGGCATGTGGAAGTGGTAACATGCTTGTTTCCTATGACTGTCTTCATACAATGAGGTCCAATAGATGTATAAAAGAAACCATAGGGACACAGAATGGTCTCCAATAAAGGAACGCTTTTCTTCTCTAGTCACTTTAAGACAAAATGAGTATACTGTATATAATATACACTGTAGCAGTTTTTCACCTTATTTGGGGCAATCTGATAAAAACCAAGGTCAGTCTTCCCATACAAAAAATGCATATACAAACATAAAAACCATCCACAGCCTTTCCGTGGCTCTCACGTTAAGGATCTCATTTCCACTGCTTTTGCAATTAACGAAAGCACCTTTACATACATACTCCTAAGGACGGACTTCCCTGGTGGCTCAGACGGTAAAGCGTCTGTCTACAATGTGGGAGACCCGGGTTCAAGCCCTGGGAAGATCCCCTGGAGAAGGAAATGGCAATCCACTCCAGTACTATTGCCTGGAAAATCCCATGGACAGAGGAGTCTGATAGGCTACAGTCTATGGGGTAGCAAAGAGTCAGACATGACTCTCACATTAAGGATCTCATTTCCACTGCTTTTGCAGTTAACAAAAGCACCTTTACATACATTATCTTAGGAATAATGACACAGGGGGAATGCAAGGCTGAACTATGAAACCCTTAGTGCAAGTGAAGAAAATAAACCTCAGAGAGGTTAAGTCATTTGCCCATGGTCACACAGCCAATACATTTTGGAGCAGGGATGTGAGCCCCGTGTGTCAGGCCCAGATTCAAGGGGCTCTGCCATGTGTCATGGTTGCTTCTGTATCCCTAGAAATGTTCGGACAGGCTTTGCTACCTCTGGGCAGGCCAATAGAGGTGTTTTGAGCATTGACAGTGTGGATGTGCAATACTCGATAAACGTATAAAATACAAGTGAGAAAGTGCTGTGTGTGTGTGTTATCAGAGAGGCTATAGAGGGTAAGAGGTAGACTCTGAAGACAGACCACCCAACTTTGAACTCAGTTTTGGCCACTTGGCAGACACATGATCTTGGGCAAGTTATTTAACTTTAAGTCTCAGTTTCTTCATCTGTAAAATAGGGATAATAGTAGTATTTTCTTTGTGTGTTATTGAGAGGCTCAAATGAGATAGTATGTATACAGTGCTTCACACAGTACCTGGCACCCAGTAAGCACCTAGTGAACATCAGCCATTCTCAGTAAATGATAGTTAGCGTTGATGTGATTACTGTTGTCATTGGAAGTAATTTTCATTTCAATAACACCATTCATCTCTAAGTAGGAAATTGTTTCTCCCGTCCAGTGCTGTGAAGGAGTTTTTCTGTACCTTCATTCAAGCGGTGTGCTTACAGGGATATGCAGCTTTAGCCCTTGCCTCAGGTTTTTTCTTTTAAGAGTAGGTAGAAAAATAGTGGAAATAATGACCATAATTTTTATGGTTTTAGTTGATAAAGAAGCTTATAATGAATATTTGTATTTTGACAAAAAAGATATACTGATATTTTTCCCAGTGTAAAGCAGTCAAGATAGAGAGAGACAATGCTATTGCCCCTTAAAAATTAAGCATTTCATCAAATTGGCTAAATGTTTAAATTGTCTGCAGAAGGCACAAAGATATTCATACACCATGTCAACAACTGTCACTTTTGAAATGCTGACTATCGGGGGATATAAAGAGTGGGGTAACAGCTAGTGATCTAGGAACTGGGCAAAATCCACAGCTGACATCCTACACTAAAATAAAAGAAGTATTAAGTTTCCCTTGGTGATTTTGTCAGTGTCAGTAATATCTGTAAATGTAAATTTTGTTTTTTGGCAGATAGGTGTTAGTTAGATTAGGAAAGCGGAGAAGGCAATGGCACCCCACTCCAGTACTCTTGCCTGGAAAATCCCATGGACGGAGGAGCCTGGTGGGCTGCAGTCCATGGGGTTGCTAAGAGCCGGACACAACTGAGCGACTTCACTTTCACTTTCCTCTTTCATTCATTGGAGAAGGCAATGGCAACCCACTCCAGTGTTCTTGCCTGGATAATCCCAGGGATGGGGGAGCCTGGTGGCCTGCCGTCTATGGGGTCACACAGAGTCGGACATGACTGAAGCGACTTAGCAGCTGCAGCAGATTAGAAAAGACAGTTAAAAATATGACCCTTCAGATTTAAATGGCAGATAACATTTAAATTGAAAGTGATAAGAAGAATGGTTTGATAAAGTGACTTTTGGAGGGCTTAATCCTGTCACTTTTTCCAGCAATAGATTTCTCTAAGCTTTTTTCTTTCCTCCTAATAAAAGCAGCTGGCATGGAGTCTGGTTATGTGTGATATTTTAAATTATAACCCTGTGCTGTGCTGCTATACTTAGTCACTCAGTTATGTCCGATTTTTTGTGATCCCATGGACTGTAGCCTTCCAGGCTCCTCTGTCCATGGGATTCTCCAGGCAAGAACACTGGAGTGAGTTGCCATTCCCTTCTATATGGGATCTTTCCAGCCCAGGGATCGAACCTAGATCTCCTGCATTGCAGGCTGATTCTTTATCTTCTGAGCCACCAGGGAAGCCCAAATTATAACCCAGTCTATGTTTTTGCACACTGTTGAATTTTATTAGGCAAGCTTAATGGAAAAATCCATTTAAATTGCATTTTAATTAACTTTAATTTTATAGAATTTGAGAACAAGCTACCAACCAAGATGTCAGATTTACCATGTGATGGTTTATTTTTTCTTCCCAGGTTGCCAGTTTTCTCAGATTTCCAAACTTTCTATAGCTCTGGCAAGGAAGATAATTGAAGAGAGAAAATGAATCCATATTTTATAAAGGCAAAGAAATGGAGTGGTTATTTCAAATTTCACATGCTGGTTATTAAAATGATCACATAATTTTTATCTTTCTAAGTAAAATGAGGTGGAGAGTTGAAGCAACTATCTAAGGGGGGAAAGTCCCATATTTATATCAATTATTTTGTTTAAAGGTTTGCTTACTTCCCTCCTTGAGTGTCATGCTCTGGGCTCCCTTGATCAAGTCAAGTTTATTTCTTCACTATAAAGTGAAGTATCAGCTATGTTCTCTGGATTCAGTGTCTTTCCTAGCTGTATTTCAGTATTTCATCTGTATGGTGGGAATATCAGCAAAGCTCATAACAACTGCCTGTATTCCTAGGAAAAATGCAATTAGTAGATACTTAGGATTTTAAAGCAACCTATACAATGATGCCTCGAAATGCAACGTGCTAGTGTTTCTACACTACACACAAAGGAAGATATTTAGAATTCAATGTACCTACCTGACTTTGGCCTAGGTTTGACAAATTCTTGAAGCATTATTGTAATTAAGGGAACTGACTTTTGTGTTCCTCCATTCCTCCCAGTTACCAAATAGGATTTTTTTTCCATCACAAAAGAAAGTAAAAGGGTTGGAAATTAGTAAGGATTAACATATACACTTCTTCCTGCCATTTCTTGTGCCTGATTGCCAAAGTTCTGCACTGAATAAAATGAAAGTATTGCCAAAAAGGTACAACCATTGAATTTAATATTAATACGTATACAGTCTATGTTGCATGCAGATAGGCAGTAGCTTTTGGATCTGAGCTGTGAGCCCACCTTGACTGTGGAGATATTTCCTTATGTTATTTTAATATGAAACAGTATGAGGAACAATCTAATATACACTTTATTTTGAGTGACAATCTAGAATAGAGAAGGGATTGCCACTCAGGAGATCTCAGTAGTAGAAGCAGAGGTGCCTTCTGCTATAGCTGCTTGCAGTGATTTCTTTTTCAAGAAGAGAGTTGTACTTATTTAATATGGAGATGATGATGGTCCAGAAAGACATTGATTGAGAGTATTAAAAATAAGGTCTTCTATTTTCATATGAAGTTCAGGTGAAAAGATGAGCACTAAAAGATGAGTGGACAGAAGAGCCTGGTGGACTACGGTCCATTGGGTTGCAAAGAGTCAGACATGACTGGAGTGACTTAGCATGTGTGCAAGAGATGAATGGGGCCCGTGCATGCCCAGTCTCACAGTGTTTGGTTACCTGGACTTATTTTTCCAACTCTGTTGCAATAATTAAGTCATGCAACCCTTGTCTTATTTTTTTTCCTTTCTCCCCCACCCAAATTCAATCCAAAACACTGTTGGGTGACATGGGTGAGATGGCTTGTCCAGAAATTTCATATCTCATTAGGAGATTCTCGATGGTGACTTTAGTCACAATTCCCTTTTTTTCAGTTTGCAGAGGAGATGTGGGGTAGGTTACTCTGATGGTCGAGCAGAGGATCTTGTGGTCTGTCTTGCCATCCACAGTGGGGAATTGGTTAAATTGACTTCAGCTTCCAGAGTGCTGGCCTATGCCCTAGACAGCTCTAGCGCCTGAGAGGAGAGGGAGTCAGAGCTAGTACCTGCCCACCTACTCCTGAAACAGTCCTGTGATCTATGGTGTATCTTCCCATTCCAGGTGCAAAAGACACTTGCCACTTGCTGAGAGAGGGCATTTGCCACTTTGCAGGAAGAGGGCCAGGGGGTGGATGTGGGAGGTCATTCTTTGGTCTAGACCACCCAAGTATTTTCTGCAGTTTCAGGACTCAACCAGGGATTCTGAAAAGGGGGGAGAAAGGTGTGAGGAAAATGTGGTGAGGGATTTCAGAATGCCAGTCTGCTGTCACCTGGGCTGTGTTCCTGGGCAGTGTTGTAAAATGTGGCATAGCTCTCGGGCACTTTAATGATGGGGAAAACAGCATGGGGGTGTGGAGACAGCTTGGGATTTGGAGTCACTGGCCCAGTACCTTTGTGCTCAGTGTGCAAATTGAAGCAAGTCATGAAGAAGGAAATGGCAACCCACTCCAGTGTTCTTGCCTGGAGAATCCTAGGGACAGGGGAACCTTGTGGGCTGCCGCCTATGGGGTCACACAGAGCCAGACACGACTGAAGCGACTTAGCAGCAGCAGCAGCAGCAGCATGGTACCTCTCTGAGCCCTGCCAGTTTCACAGGGCTATAGTGAACATCCAGTCCAACAATGACTGCAACCTGCTATGCTCCTCTGTCCATGGGACTCTCCAGGCAAGAATACTGGAGTGGGTTGCCATGCCCTTCTCCAGGGGATCTTCCAGACCCAGAGTTCGAACTGGGGTCTGCTGCATTACAGGTGAATTCTTTACCAGCTGAGCTATCAGGGAAGCCCTTTCTGAAACCACTAAACCCTAAATCAATGTTACTTGTGTGAGAGCTCAGGACTGGAAATGTGGATTTGAGCCATCAGTACAAGCATTGGCATAAAATTCTGCAGGAATTCTTATGAGATTTTTTGGGGGCAGTTTAACTCCTAAAATTAACAGATTTTGTAAATCCAAATTTTCTCATATCAGTTGTGCTTCTCCTGGTGTTGACCTTCTTTAACATTTTCTGCCCTTGAGGGTGAATTTGGACCCTTTCCTTATGAAGCCAAAGTCCTGGCAGGTAGGCTGTACATTGATCTGTTCAAAAAGTGTCTGCTGTTCAGTCTTGCCACTCCATCCTCTTATTGTGGGGCATCTCTTCCTGACCCTCCAAAGGGAAGTTGAGGAACCAGCCAGAGATGCTGACCCCTCTGCCCTGACACCTGAAAGGAGTTGCCCAGTGCCATGGACACCAGGGAAAGATCTGCCCCAGAGAGGGGACGAAGATCTAGGAAACTCCAGTCATACTTGGATAACAATGGCAGAGATCTCACCTCAGCTGAAGGCATCTCAGGAACAAGGGCTGTGGCTGAGAAGGGGATAGCCAGAGGGGGAGGGACAGTCCACTTGGGATACACTTGGAAGAATGAAGATGAGACAGACAATTAAAATTCACTTCCACAGATTTAAACTTTCCATGTTGGCTCTTTCTTATTTGGAATGTCCATCTTATTTTCAGTATGTCAAATAAATGATTGGGAATGGTGGTAGGTGAAAAAAAGATGAACTACAACTGGAATAAATTGTCTACAACATATAACTTTGAAACAGTCATTTCACTTCAAAATCTGGCTTTTGTCACATACCACACAATGATTCATTATGTGATTTTAACTTCAGCTTTTGAAAGCATCATAATCCATAACTTTGACTATTTAAAATTGCCAGGACTTCCCTGGCAGTCCAGTGGTTAAGACACCACACTTCCACTGTAGGGGGCATGGGTTCAATCCCTGGTTGGGGAACTAGGATCCCACATGCTGCGTGGTATGGTCAAAAGAAGATAAAATTGCCAAGGAGGGTCTTCTGTGAGAAAAACAAAAGAAAACCTGGGATACACTAGGGAACAGCAAAAAAGACTATAGCTATAAGTATAGCTACTTAGACTTAAGTTAGAGGACTAGCTATTACATTTCCTGTCATTTTTACATACTATGAAGATTCAGAGTGGTATTATTTGGCAGGCAGTATTATTTGGAGGCAGGTGTTAGACATGCAATTATCATAAAGACTCTGTGAAGAGGATGTCCACATGATACAAATTTATCTTTATTCTAATATAGTTTACAGAGTTTTTTTCTGACAAATTACACTACACTTTATGGAAATGTAACATTTTGTATGAATGGAAAGGGTAAGCCTAGTTGCATGCTAATGAGGGAGACAAAGTAGCCTCACTCTTATTTGCAACTGGCCCAGACCTTTCCATTAGCAAATTAAAATCTGTTCAAATTTATTTACTAATATATTAGGAGAAGCTTCAGGCTAACCCCTTGACCTATATTATATAGCAAACAACTGTAGCAGTGAAAATAATTAATAGCATGTAATACACCTCCTGTTTATTTCTTCTTCATGCCCAGGGGTCAGCTGTATAGTGGGTTTGCCATCTGCATTAGGTTGCAAGGGTATATTTACTTAAAAATTATCAATTATAGTTTTAAATGGCTTTCCTTAATTGCAGTCTTCTTATTCAAGTGTGATGCATATATATCCTTTGTGTTTTTTTGTAAATTATATCACCTGCTCCTAACTAAGTCTGAGAGGAGTCTATTCATTTGAAAATAATGTCTCCTGAAACCAGCTATGTTGTTTGTGTTTACTGCATATTCGCGAGAGCTGTGGCTTTGTTCGTCCTCATTACACCAATACTGAATCGATTAGTGTTCACTGTATATCTAGGAGAAACCTCTCAATTATCGTGTGGATCCTTGTAAGAGAGGTCTGGTTGCTAATGGACTTGAAATTTGCAAAGTGAATGTCAGTCTGCGAGGCTTGCCAGGAGTAAATGAGTGTACTGGGCTTTGCTGACCTCTGCTGTCTGTTTTAAAAGGCAGTGGTGCTTTTTCTCTCTGCAGAGATTGTTTCCAGGCATGGTTGAGAGTCTCATTCTACTGTAGAGCTGATCACAGTTTTGAGCAATGGAAATCAAAGTGCTCTTGGGATAGCAAGTACACACAGTAGCATAAGAGCATGCTCTGCACCTGTATCTTATCTGAGAGTCAAAGCCCATGCACCTTTCACAAATATAATGCAAAATTGGGCTCCAGGAATTCACACATAAGCAATGCTATCCTTTTGTTGCAATGGTTTCAAAATCTTTGGCAGGAAAATTTCCAATATTTCATTGGTTCAGAATAATATCTGTGCTGGGATGGTTTTATGATGAGAGGGTCCTCCAGGTAAAAATAAGGCTCAGAGAAAAGAGGTGCAAATGGAATTATAGATTGTGGGAATGGTTTGGGATACAGGGCTGCAGAGTAGCTGCAAGAGTAGAAGGGAGACTTCTAATTTCTCTTTGACAAAAGTCAGTCAGTTCAGTCACTCATTCGTGTCCGACTTTTTGCGACCCCATGAATCGCAGCATGCCAGGCCTCCCTGTCCACCACCAACTCCTGGAGTTCACTCAGACTCAGGTCCATCGAGTCAGTGATGCCATCCAGCCATCTCATCCTCTGTCATCCCCTTCTCTTCCTGCCTCCAATCCCTCCCAGCATCAGAGTCTTTTCCAATGAGTCAACTCTTTGCATGAGGTGGCCAAAGTACTGGAGTTTCAGCTTTAGCATCATTCCTTCCCAAGAAATCCCAGGGCTGATCTCCTTCAGAATGGACTGGTTGGATCTCCTTGCAGGCCAAGGGACTCTTAAGAGCCTTCTCCAACACCACAGTTCAAAAGCATCAATTCTTCAGTGCTCAGCCTTCTTCACAGTCCAACTCTCACATCCATACATGACCACTGGAAAAACCATAGCCTTGACTAGACGAACCTTTGTTGGCAAAGTAATGTCTCTGCTTTTGAATATGCTATCTAGGTTGGTCATAACTTTCCTTCCAAGGAGTAAGCGTCTTTTAATTTCATGGCTGCAATCACCATCTGCAGTGATTTGGGAGCCCAAAAAATAAAGTCTGACACTGTTTACACTGTTTTCCCATCTATTTCCCATGAAGTAATGGGACCAGATGCCACGATCTTCGTTTTCTGAATGTTGAGCTTTAAGCCAGCCAACTTTTTCACTCTCCAATTTCACTTTCACTTTCATCAAGAGGCTTTTTAGTTCCTCTTCACGTTCTGCCGTAAGAGTGGTGTCATCTGCATATCTGAGGTTATTGATATTTCTCCCGGCAATCTTGATTCCAGCTTGTGCTTCTTCCAGCCCAGCGTTTCTCATGATGTACTCTGCATATAAGTTAAATAAGCAGGGGTACAATATACAGCCTTGACATACTCCTTTTCCTATTTGGAACCAGTCTGTTGTTCCATGTCCATTTCTAACTGTGGCTTCCTGACCTGCATACAGATTTCTCAAGAGGCAGGTCAGGTGGTCTGGTATTCCCATCTCTTTCAGAAGTTTCCACAGTTTATTGTGATCCACACAGATGTTTTTCTGGAACTCTCTTGCTTTTTCAATGATCCAGCAGATGTTTGCAATTTGATCTCTGGTTCCTCTGCCTTTTCTAAAACCAGCTTGAACATCTGCAAGTTCACAGTTCACATATTGCTGAAGCGTGGCTTGGAGAATTTTGAGCATGACTTTACTAGCATGTGAGATGAGTGCAATTGTGTGGTAGTTTGAGCATTCTTTGGCATTGCCTTTCTTTGGGATTGGAATGAAAACTGACCTTTTCCAGTCCTGTGGCCACTGCTGAATTTTCTAAATTTGCTGGCATATTGAGTGCAGCACTTTCACAGCATCATCTTTCAGGACTTCCCTGGTGGCTCAGATGGTAAAGCGTCTGTCTACAACGCGGGAGACCTGGGTTCGATCCCTGGGTCAGGAAGATCCCCTGGAGAAGGAAATGGCAATCCACTCCAGTACTATTGCCTGGAAAATCCCATGGACAGAGGAGCCTGGTAGGCTACAGTCCATGGGGTCGCATAGAGTCGGATACGACTGAACGACTTTTCAAGGTAAAAGGTCCTTATGTTTATGACCCTAGGGAATTGCATCCTCCTTTCTCTCTAAAATTCACCAGGTGAAATTTTTTTCCTGGCAATAGTCTACCTGCTTGTGAACCTCATAAGCAATCATAAATTGGAGAAAGGTGAGAACAGGTTCTGAAGAACTCTGTAGTACCCATCATGTCAGTATCCTCACATTTCTACACACTAAAAAGTAGAACCAAAGTGAGTTGTTATTTTTCTTGTCTTCATGAGCATAATCATGTGGTAGGGTGAGACTCGGAGAAGGCAATGGCACCCCACTCCAGTACTCTTGCCTGGAAAATCCCATGGATGAAGGAGCCTGGAAGGCTGCAGTCCATGGGGTTGCAAAGAGTCGGACACAACTGAGCAACTTCATTTTCACTTTTCACTTTCATGCATTGGAGAAGGAAATGGCAACCCAGTCCAGTGTTCTTGCCTGGAGAATCCTAGGGACGGGAGAGCCTGGTGGGCTACCGTCTATGGGGTTGCACAGAGTCAGACATGACTGAAGCGACTTAGCAGCAGCAGCAGGGTGAGACTAGGTGTTAATCTATTTCCTGTTTCTGCATAATCCAGGCTGGCCAGATAACTTGAAGCACAGCAGTGTCTTCTATTTGTGTAATACCAAGGTATGCTGACATCTCCCAAATAGCCTGGGAAGCGGTGGCAGCCGTGGGTATTTGCTTATTTTACAGATGAGCAAACAGGTACAGAAATTTAGTGGCATGCATAAAAGTCACTGGATTGAAACATGAAAGACGCAGAATAGAACCAGAACCTGTGATTTCAAAGGCTTCATAAAAGCATTTAGCTCTGGAAGGATTCTGAAATAAGAAATCCCCCTAAAGTGCACATCCTGCACTAGCACCATCTTTTCCCCTGGAATCCCCATCCCTTTCTTACTATCTCTTCTTACCACCCTCCGACTCTGTTCACAAGTTCTTGGCCAATGTCTTTCATCCTTTCCCCTGCTTCTCCTGTGGAAGCCACTACCAGCTTTTTCCTTGGCTCAGAACCCAAAGAGTTATGACACGCCTTTTCCAGGTTTGGACCCATACTCCTCTTTGTGTAGCAAAATGAAAAGACTTGCTTATCCTATGAGAAATGCATCATTTGATAACTAGAGTAAATTGCTGTGCTGATGCCATAAGTGGAACTAAATTTACCTGTTAGCCTTGATCCCTTTTTCCCAAATGGCTAACAGCTTTCTCTCTGCCTATAGGATTAATGTCCCTATTGAGAGACAGCATAGGACTGTAGGCTCTTCTGTTGTTCCTCTGGGTTGCAACCAGTCTTTTGGTTGTTCTGATTCAGCATGTTCTCTTCGGTAATAAACTACAGCATTGTCCATAGTTCAGTGGTTCCTACCCTATGGGCTACACCAGGCATTTACTGTGGATCGAATAAATAGTATCTCAGAAAATTAAAACCTGTAATTTTTAAAAAGTATGTGAATACTGTTATATCTGGCTAAATACGAATTGATTTAAAGATAATACTGACTTGATAGTCATAGTTTATCAGTTAAAAGTTTCTAAATGTACAGGTATACTCCTACCATGTGGAAATCAATGAAGCATTTAAGAGTGAGAATGATATCTTAATACATAAAAAAGAGAATCTATAGCAAAAAGAAATGAATTGGAACTCAGAGGACCCAGCTTCTAATCATGGCTCAGTTATAAATTCTGGATCCATTATATAGTGAGTGATTTGGAGCAAAGGAGTTTTTCTCCAGTCTTGTATTTTTCCACTCTAATAAAATATTTATTTATTACTACTTACTATGATTCTGTTATACTGCTAAAACATATTCAATACTTATCAATATGCCATTCATCAGCCTTTTAAACATTCACAGTGGCCCTGTCAGGTAGGTATTATTACCTCTCCTTTCAGAAAAGGTTAATGAAGCACATAAAAGGAAGGTATTTGTTCTTTTCTGTTATTGCATAATTTTTTTAAAAAGGCCATTACTTCATTTGAATTCACCATGGCATCCAGTGAGAACTTCAGCTAATCTTATTTTCCAAATAAAGTTACTGTTTACTCAGTATTCTTATCACTTATTTTATTTTGGGGCCATATCACATGACTCATGGGATCTCAGTTCCCCCACCAGAGATTGAACATGGGCCATTGCAATGAAAGCCTGGAATCCTAACCACTAGGCCACCAGGGAACTCCCTCTTTTTACTTATTTTATTTTTATTTTAAAAATAATTTATTGATTTGGCTGTGCTGAGTCTTAGTTGTGGCATGTAGAATCTAGTTCACCGACCAGGGAACTCAGAGTCTTAGCCACTGGACTACAAGGGAAGTCCCCTCTTATGGCTTATTTTAAATATAACCTTTATCATATACTGAATTCTTATATATACGAGAACTGCTTTGGACTCTGTTTTCTGATGCATTGCTCTGTCTTCCTAGCCCTGTGCTATTTCACTGTGTCAATGACTGTAGTTTAAAATCTTTTGATATTTTGCAAAGCATACATAGCTTCTTCATTTTTCCTTAATATTTTCCAGAGGTTAAAAAATCCAGACCATTGTTGCCAGTTTTCTCTTCTGGGTGAATATTAGACTGAGAGTTTCAAATGTAATTGGAAAAAATGTATAGAATTAAAATTAATTTGTGGAAAATTGACTTTTCTGGACCATGGTAAATATCTTTATTTATCCTTATCATCTTTCATATGCTTTAGTAAAGTATGATGGTTGCATTAAAGTAGGACTTACCCATTTTGTGTTGGGTTTATTTCTAGAGATTATTATCATTCCTCTTGTGGATGTGTAGAGCTAGTTTTTGAAGGATAGGTGAAATTTGGATTTGGGGAACAAAAATAGCACATTTGAGGGCTTAGTGAAGAAAATAAGCATGTACTGTCTGGGAGAAGGTATAAGGGTTAATTATTGGGTGGTAAAAACTTATTGGTGGCTCTGTATTGTGTGTAGAATAAGTTTACTAACAATACTTGCCTTACCTCCTTCAACGGCAGGCAACCCACTCTAGTATTCTTGACTGGAAAATTTCATGGACAGAGGAGCCTGGCGGGCTACAGTCCATGGGATCACAAAGAGTCACGACTAAGTGACTAAAACTTTCACTTTACCTCCTTGAAAGGATTGTTAAAAAGGTTCTTAAAATGTGTGAAATGTATGAAAATTAGTCTAGTCCAATGCAAACGGAATTGAGGACTATTTAAATGTTAGATGAGCACATTCTGACACCTTGTGGTCATTTAAGGGTATGTATCACTTCATGGGAAATGGGGAAACAGTGGAAACAGTGTCAGACTTTATTTTTTTGGGCTCCAAAATCACTGCAGATGGTGATTGCAGCCATGAAATTAAAAGACGCTTACTCCTTGGAAGAAAAGTTATGACCAACCTAGATATCATATTAAAAAGCAGAGACATTACTTTGCCAAAAAAGGTTCGTCTAGTCAAGCCTATGGTTTTTCCAGTGGTCGTGTATGGATGTGAGAGTTGAACTGTGAAGAAAGCTGAGTGCCGAAGAATTGATGCTTTTGAACTGTGGTTTTGGAGAAGACTCTTGAGAGTCCCTTGGACTGCAAGGAGATCCAACCAGTCTATTCTAAAGGAGATCAGTCCTGGGATTTCTTTGGAAGGAATGATGCTAAAGCTGAAACTCCAGTACTTTGGCCACCTCATGCAAAGAGTTGACTCATTGGAAAAGACTCTGATGCTGGGAGGGATTGGGGGCAGGAGGAGAAGGGGACGACAGAGGATGAGATGGCTGGATGGCATCACGGACTCCATGGATGTGAGTTTGAGTGAACTCCGGGAGTTGGTGATGGACAGGGAGGCCTGGCGTGCTGCAATTCATGGGGTCACAAAGAGTCGGACTAAGCGACTGAACTGAACTGAACTGAACTGAACTGAATGATGTTAGAATTCCATTGGTTGAACTGAAAGTATATGGATTTCCACAAAATCATATTTAGAGCTAAAAGGAGGGATCTTACAGATAATTTAATCTAATCTAATCTAATTTACACACGAGGAAAGTGAGTCCCAGAGAGTGGGTTGTCTCTGTTCCATCTCACACAGCTTCTTAGGAACAGAGCTGGGATCCGTTTTTTTTTTCTGACCTCTTGCCTGTTCCTCCTTTTACTATAATTTGTCCCATTTGCTGACTTTTTACAGTTATAGGAGGAAAGAACTCAAAATTATCATAGTTTTAAATTCCTGGGAAATTTCACTATATGATTTTGATATCATCTCTGAAGAATTTAAATCACTTACGTGTGTATGTGTCAGGGTGATGGTGGTGTTTTCTAATGGGTGGAAGGGAGAAATAGGGCTGATTTCTGGGTGTTTCTCAAGCTGGCCAAACTCTGAGCCCTAAAAAACACTTATCATTCTGGCTCAGTATGGTGGATCTACACAACAGTTTGAATTTCATGGACCTAGAATATTTTCTAAGCTATTCATGGAATTTTCTTAATAGCCCAAAGAGATCTGTGTCTTCCAGGAATGGGTCTGTCTTTCTGTGCCTGCTGCCCTAAGTCACTGGAAGTGTAGCCTCAGCCTGAACATGGTGATGGATTCAGAGCATAGCAGCTGGGGCCATCAGTCCCTTTTACTGTCTGGGGATGAGAATCTGAATGGTGTATTTTCATGATCACCAGAGGGCTTCCATTGCTTTGCACAGATGTACTTCTCCACACAACTCAAGGAGCAACTGCCCCCATGGTTCCTGTGGACCTCTTTTCTGAGAAGAACTCAGAAGGGGGAGATTAGTGGGATGACCTACAGCCCTACCCATTGTCGTTGATCTTGGGACCACAACTGGCATTCTTGCTCTCCCTCCTCCACTCTGCAGTCTAAATTCACCTCATACTCAGCTGTCTATCCTCAGCAAGTATGGTGGCTTGCGTGGTGGTGTGACCCAAACCTTTATTTTTGAATGCTTTAAACACATAGGAATCACACTCTTCTCAGTCTGGCCTTGCTGCATTTGTCCACTCACAGAACGGGGCAAGAATACCCAAGTAGGTCTCCACACCTAATTCCTCCTGGACCCCTGGTGTAAAAGCAGTCCTCCGTCTTTCTGCTGCTGCTGCTGCTAAGTCGCTTCAGTCGTGTCCGACTCTGTGCGACCCCATAGACGGCAGCCCACCAGGCTCCCCCGTCCCTGGGATTTTCCAGGCAAGAACACTGGAGTGGGTTGCCATTTCCTTCTCCAATGCATGAAAGTGAAAAGTGAAAGTGAAGTCGCTCAGTCATGTCTGACTCTTCGCGACCCCATGGACTGCAGCCTACCAGGCTCCTCTGACCATGGGATTTTCCAGACAGAAGTACTGGAGTGGGGTGCCATTGCCTTCTCCCGTCTTTTTGCTGATTAGGGTCAATTATTCTTACCATCATCGTGACTTGTCTTCTTGCCTGCTAGTCCTTTGGCACACGGACTTCAGCGTACTGACCTATAGTTCCATCAGCTCTGACTTAAAGTTTAATGGGACCCTTATTGTATCCCTGGAAAGACTGTGCCCCCTTTGGGGAACAAGACCTACAATGCGGTGGACCTCAGAGATGAGGGAACAGAAAGCATAAAATCGCTGAATGGTCAACAGGGGTACTGTTAAGTGGGACCACGACTGCTTCCACTCCTCGGTTCTCAGACCTCTGTGTTCTTCCTGGTGAGGACACAGCACCATATTGGGGCCTTTAATACATACACTACATCTCTCAGGATGGCACCGCATCCTTTCAGAGTGTTGTCCCCAAACTAGTGCTTCAGCTGTGCCTTTAGAAAGCCAACCCAGGACTCTATGAAGTTGGCTTCTTTTGACTGGAGCCTATTATACAGAGTGAAGTAAGCCAGAAAGAAAAACACCAATACAGTATACTAACGCATATATATGGAATTTAGAAAGATGGTAATGATAACCCTGTATGCGAGAGAGCAAAAGAGACACAAATGTGTAGAACAGTCTTTTGACTGGTGTCCTATGTTACGTATTGACTTTCTTAGTTCTGTTTATGTACTAAAACAAATTTTTGACTTATTTTATTTGTTCCAAGGGCCAGGAGAGGGAGGAGAGAGGCCATGCTGGTTCATGGGAAGAATTTGGACTGTATTCAGTTCAGTTCAGTTCATTTCAGTCGCTCAGTCATGTCCGACTCTTTGCGACCCCATGAATCGTAGCATGCCAGGCCTCCCTGTCCATCACCAACTCCCGGAGTTCACTCAGACTCACGTCCATCGAGTCCGTGATGCCATCCAGCCATCTCATCCTCTGTCGTCCCCTTCTCCTCCTGCCCCCAATCCCTCCCAGCATCAGAGTCTTTTCCAACGAGTCAACTCTTCGCATGAGGTGGCCAAAGTACTGGAGTTTCAGCTTTAGCATCATTCCTTCCAAAGAAATCCCAGGGCTCATCTCCTTCAGAATGGACTGGTTGGATCTCCTCGCAGTCCAAGGGACTCTCAAGAGTCTTCTCCAAAACCACAGTTCAAAAGCATCAATTCTTCGGCACTCAGCTTTCTTCACAGTCCAACTCTCACATCCATACACGACCACTGGAAAAACCATAGGCTTGACTAGACGAACCTTTGTTGGCAAAGTAATGTCTCTGCTTTTGAATATGCTATCTAGGTTGGTCATAACTTTCCTTCCAAGGAGTAAGCGTCTTTTAATTTCATGGCTGCAGTCACCATCTGCAGTATTAAACAATGTTAAAGATCCTTAAGAAATTGGGTAAACCACATATAGAAACTGTGGGAGAATACTTCAGCTCTCTGAATGGTCAAGGGGATGTTCCTTCCATTTAAATTTTAAAGAATTACTTTTTAAAAAACTTGTAGTTGTTTTGTTATTTGTGTACACTTTTGAATATATTGAATCAGTTCAGATTGAGATAACTCAGATGTCTAAATGACTGAACTCGATTACCTAGAAAGAAGCATTTCAGTTACTTATTCTCAATAGCAAATTTAAAAATCTTTGTTTTCTGCTTCATTTTGCCTATATTTGATTATTTCAAATTGGTCCTAAAATGCTATATGAAAAAATAACTACACTTACCTAGAAATATAGTCCTTTTATTTCTACTTAATTTTAGTAGAACAAATAAGTTTGTTCTTCTTCAAATTCTTTATGATGTGATATATTTGAATAGTGGAGTAGGAATCAGAATATGTAGGTTCTGTTCTGAGTTCTACCTCTTCTTGCCAGTAATATGATGCATCACAACTCAGTTTGTCTAATACCAATTTCAGTTTGATAATACCACTTGAAAGAGCTTAAGCCTGACCGTAAGTTTGATATGTGCAAAGAGTGTGATCTATATTTAAAAAAAACAAAACCTCTAATATTATCACAGGCTAGGCTGATGAGAATAAGTATCTAGAAGAAAAAAGAGGGTAGTCATCCTTTTCTGATCTGCACAGTTAAGACTTCAACTGGAATAGTATGTTCATTTTATGGCACCACATTTTGGATAGGTTATTGAGAAGATGACCAGCATCTGGAACAGTGGCTTTCAAAACTTTTTTGATGACTTATGATACGAAATATGTTTTACATGACAGCCACTATGTGTGTCTATGTGTTGTGTGTCTGTGTAGCTTAAAAGTGTCATAAAACATTTATTTCATGTGACACACTCTGGTATTTCTATTCTACTAAGTTGCATTATGTTCTGAATCATTTTTAAATAATTGGTACGGTGAAGCAACTCAGTGGCACGTCCCCATATTTTGGAAAACACTGATCTGAAACATTTATTTCATTATAATAATTAATGGTCCTTATCACCATCATCATAAGAAGAGGTGGCAAGAATACACAGAAGAACTGTACAAAAAAGATCTTCACGACCCAGATAATTACGATGGTGTGATCACTCATCTAGAGCCAGACATCCTGGAATGTGAAGTCAAGTGGGCCTTAGAAAGCATCACTATGAACAAAGCTAGTGGAAGTGATGGAATTCCAGTTGAGCTATTTCAAATCCTGAAAGATGATGCTGTGAAAGTGCTGCACTCAATATGCCAGCAAATTTGGAAAACTCAGCAGTGACCACAGGACTGGAAAAGGTCAGTTTTCATTCCAATCCCAAAGAAAGGCAAGGCCAAAGAATGCTCAAACTCCCGCACAGTTGCACTCATCTCACATGCTAGTAAAGTAATGCTCAAAATTCTCCAAGCCAGGCTTCAGCAATACGTGAACCGTGAACTTCCTGATGTTCAAGTTGGTTTTAGAAAAGGCAGAGGAACCAGAGATCAAATTGCCAACATCTGCTGGATCATGGAAAAAGCAAGAGAGTTCCAGAAAAACATCTATTTCTGCTTTATTGACTATGCCAAAGCCTTTGAATGTGTGGATCACAATAAACTGTGGAAAATTCTGAAAGAGATGGGAATAGCAGACCACCTGACCTACCTCTTGAGAAATCTGTATGCAGGTCAGGAAGCAACAGTTAGAACTGGACATGGAACAACAGACTGGTTCCAAATAGGAAAAGGAGTATGTCAAGGCTGTATATTGTCACCCTGCTTATTTAACTTATATGCAGAGTACGTCATGAGAAACGCTGGGCTGGAAGAAGCACAAGCTGGAATCAAGATTGCTGGGAGAAATATCAATAACCTCAGATATGCTGACACCACCCTTATGGCAGAAAGTGAAGAGGAACTAAAAAGCCTCTTGATGAAAGTGAAAGTGGAGGGTGAAAAAGTTGGCTTAAAGCTCAACATTCAGAAAATGAAGATCATGGCATCCGGTCCCATCACTTCATGGCAAATAGATGGGGAAACAGTGGAAACAGTGACAGACATTATTTTGGGGGGCTCCAAAATCACTGCAAATGGTGACTGTAGCCATGAAATTAAAAGACGCTTACTCCTTGGAAGGAAAGTTATGAGCAACCTAGATAGCATATTCAAAAGCAGAGACATTACTTTGCCAACAATGGTCCGTCTAGTCAAGGCTATGGTTTTTCCGGTGGTCATGTAAGGATGTGAGAGTTGGACTGTGAAAAAGGCTGAGTGCCGAAGAATTGATGCTTTTGAACTGTGGTGTTGGAGAAGACTCTTGGGAGTCCCTTGGACTGCAAGGAGATCCAACCAGTCCATTCTGAAGGAGATGAGCCCTGGGATTTCTTTGGAAGGAATGATGCTAAAGCTGAAACTCCAGTACTTTGGCTACCTCATGCGAAGAGTTGACTCATTGGAAAAGACTCTGATGCTGGGAGGGATTGGGGGCAGGAGGAGAAGGGGACGACAGAGGATGAGATGGCTGGATGGCATCACTGACTCGATGGACGTGAGTCTGGGTGAACTCCGGGAGTTGGTGATGGACAGGGAGGCCTGGCGTGCTACGATTCATGGGGTCACAAAGAGTTGGACACGACTGAGCGACTGAACTGAACTGATCACCATCATCATTAGTTGGCACTCTATAACACCTTAGTTTAATATGCAATAGATTTTCTAATGGTAGAGCATGCTGTTTCGTATAAACATATATTTATACAAATATTTATACAAAAAAATAGTCATTCTACCTGTCAGAGAAATGCAGGAGACTGGCTACATATACAATTAAAATTACTTTAGCAAGAGCTGATCCATGTGGAATCACTGCTTAAAATGAAAAGGAAAGAAAGAAATTGTTACCATAACTGTGTTTTAACTTTATGTATCAATGACATGTTTGTCAATCATATGGTTTTCCTATAGAGGAATAGAAAAGAAAATCAGATATGTCTAAAGAAATCAGAAATGTCATTTTAAGCAAATAAAAAAAAACCCTGAGAATAGATTGCGCAGTCTGTGAAAACAAGTACAAATTAAATACCTACTGAGAGCCTGGCTCTCTTATTTCACCTGCCTCCTGTGCTTAGTCAAAGAACCTCTCTCCTGTATTGTGAAGAATCTGAATTTCTGGCTCAGTATGACACTTGCAATCTATTTGGTTGAAAGAAGAGTAGCCATACTTTGCTAATTAAATGATGCATTTATTGTTTTGATTTGTGTGGTACCATCTAAGAGGGATTTGATTAGAGGACTATTGGTGAATTTTAAAAGTCCATATTCCTTATATCCCATTTGATGTATCGTTTAGGTATAGCATATGCTACATCAGAATCTTTCCAGATTTTTCTCTGTAGAACAACAGTCTCATTTCTCATCATGGCTGGAATTAAAAAGAAAAAGAAATTATTGTTGGTATAAACTGAATAAAAGAACAACAAGTGATATCACCGTATTACTCATTCATTTCTTAAATCTGACAACTTGAATTTACTGTCCCTTTATCCCTCCTCACTATCTGTCCCTTCACTGGTACAGGATAGGGTGGCTTAGCCAACCAGAGCTGAAAAATGCCCCAAGGTTCATGTCACCAATAGAAAGGGAAAGTGGCCTGGTAAAAATAGCACAGACTGTGAAAAGCAAGTATAGTAAAATGTTTAATTTTAATACCTAGATGATGGGTGTGTTCAATATGCGATTCTTCCAATTTTTCTGTACATGTGACAATTTTCATGATAAAATGTTAGTAACAAAAGAAAAGTGGCTTAGGTAAGATTAGGCCTGAGAATTGACCACAAAAATGATAATGTGGAGGTAATCAGAGACGTCAGCAAGAGAAGTTTTTGGTGGAGTGGTGAGGATGTAAACCTGGTTGGAATGGATTTGAGAGACAGGGGAGGAAAAGAACTAGACAGTGAGTGTGAGCCACTCTTTTGAGGAGCTTTACTGTAAAGGGACATCAAATTCACTGTAAATAGAGTAGCAGCGGGAGGGGACTGAGGGAAAGAGATGATGAGAGAAATGACATGTGCTTGTATGCAAATGGGAATGTCCTCCTCAAGGACAGGAGGGTGTCCTTGAGTTGGTGATGGGTAGAATCTTGTGCACAGGTGGAGGGGTTGGCCTTTACATGGTAGCAACGGGCAGGAGTGCAGAGATGACTACAGATGCAGGTAGAAGGGGGAAGTAGCGCTGGGAGCTGGTGGAATTTCTCTTTTGACCTTTGGTATTTTCTTAGTGAAAGAAGAAACGAGATCATCACCTGGGTGTGAGGCTGTGGGAAAATGTTAGGGATTTGAGGGGACAGGAGAATATATTAGACTGTATTCTAGGAGAATGGGAGAGTAAATGGACTAGGGAAATGGAATAGTGTATGTTTTAGGAACCAAGTCCTGGAAATTGAGTTTCTGGGTCAAAAATTACATGCGCATTCTTTTCTCTTGATAGATATTGACAACTTACTACTATAAAAGTTAAACCCATTTGTACACCTACAACTGATATATGAGCTTATCTGTTCACCTGTTTCTTTGGCAACACAGTATGTTATCAAACATTTTGGTTGATAGTTGAAAACCGATATTTTAGTGTACTTTTATTTATATATCTCTTCTTATGCCTGAAGTAAGCATCTTTTCATATGATTAAAAGGTGAGAGGATTTTTCCAGGAAACTACCTCTCAATCTTAAGAGGTAAACAATTCTCTTTCATCTCTATGACTAAACCTATACTGAGCCCCAGAGCCCCAGACCACAGAAGCTTAGGGGCAGGAAAGATTTTAAAAGAGGTCTGGAGTTTTGTCCAAGCTCACAAGAAACAAGTGAGGGTTAGAATAAGGACCATAAGCCAGGATTTCCAGTGTCCTGGCCAGGACTCAAGTTCTGTGGTCTTGGAGAAGACAAGTGATGAAGCATTCATACATGAGCTTTTGGAGGATGAATCAGTCCATGTGTTTGTGATGGATGAGGATGGCTGAGTAGCAGTGGTCTGCTCATAGCTGGCATTTAGCAAACATGCAGAAGTGAAAGAAGGGAGAGCTTTGCAGAACACAGCAGTGGCCTTCTGGCTCATTCAGTCAGTTCAGTTCAGTCGCTCAGTCTTGTCCGACTCTTTGCGACCCCATGAATCGCAGCACGCCAGGCCTCCCTGTCCATCGCCAACTCCCAGAGTTCACTCAGACTCATGTCCATCGGGTCAGTGATGCCATCCAGCCATCTCATCCTCTGTCGTCCCCTTCTCCTCCTGCCCCCAATCCCTCCCAGCATCAGAGTCTTTTCCAATGAGTCAACTCAAGTGGCCTAATAGGTTCCATGAGAGAAAGCCAAGACTGAAGGAAAAACTTGCAGAAGTGCACAGGACTGCAGTGTCTGACTATGTAATCTATGTGTTGCACAGAGGACCCTGGTGGGTGAGAGCCGGCAGGAAGGCCAGAAGATCAGCCTCGGATTCCATTTGCTGTGTCATGAGCCCACAGGCTATGCAGAGAGGATTTGCATTTCTCCTATGTCCAGCCAGAGGGAGCTTTACCAATTTGTTACCCCAGAGAGACTTCATTTCCACATCTGTCTGTCCTGAGGGGGTGCCTTTCTCTAATTTGAATAAAAAGGCTGTGCAGCAAAAGGTCCCTGACAATGGCTGTGGGCCCTCACACACCTTCCCAGGCCCTCAAGTTCCAAGAATTGTGTGGAAAGACTGGAGTCAGGGCCAGCAGTTACACAGCTGCGGAAGGAGTTAAGAGGGAGGGGACTGAGTAGAGATAGGTTTAGGGAGATAAGGACATAACTTGGAATTATACAAGAAGCTGAAAATGTGCTTTTTCCATAGCCAAAATGCTGAATGTTAATAAAATTAATGTAATTTACTCCATATCCAGCAGAATAATTTACTGTATTTACAAAATTATGAGGAACTATTCACATTGAATGTGTGCTGTCATTAACATGGAACATTAATAATAGACTCCATTTTGATATAGAGATTACCATGGATCCTGCCTAAGGATAATACGCAAATTGTGAAGTATTCCATATTTTTAATCTCATAATAGCCTATAATGGAATATAATCTGCAAAAAACTGAATCACTATACAGTATACTTGAAACTAACACAATATTTTAAATCAGCTATACTTTAAAGAAAAAAAAAGATTCCATTTGGTTTCTCATCTGCCTTGCTGTAGTACAGGTTAGGAAGCCTCTTCATCAGAAGATAAGAAAGTCAGTGCCAGGGAGGAACTAAGACTAACATAAATGATATTATATATTTATATATAATATATTATAAATTATTCTGCTATATAGCTATTAGTCACTTTGTAAGAAATTGAATCATTTTTGCATACATGTTGCATTATATGCAACATATGTCTCCAACAAATATTCATTTTCTTACTATAGCTTTTCAGGTGTTGGCTCCTCATTTGAGACAAACAGAATTCCCACTAGCATTTGAACAATAAAACCCAAAGTAAAGCAAGAGACTTTAAAGAAACTAGCTTTAAAGAAAGCTGTACCCTTGTAAATTATGTGTCTGGACTAATACCTTTTATCACCAAAACAAGTGCCTCAAATTACAATTAAAGTCATACAGCCATGTTCATATGATCTGCTTAAGAAGGAGGATTTTGTGTGTGCCAAGCAAAAATAGTCAAAGAAAATAAAGCAACAATCCTTAAAGAGAATATTCATCTTAAAGACATAGAAGATTATAGTACTTAATTTATGAGCAAATGATTATCTAATTTATTGTATTTTATAGACAGTGCTGATAGCCAATACAGGCAAAGACAGAATCATATAGTATGTGAAAGAAGCCTAGTCCATATTTTCTTTTGAAATAACTGTAATCTCACTGAATGTGAATATTGTATTGAGTTACCTGAGTACTTTGATGGAAATCCGCTCTGTTGATGACCGCTATTGTTTTCATTTGGTTTGGCCAATGATTGATTCAATTTTATGGGTGCTGCAAAATATTTGAGACAGTTAATTGTCTTGAAAACCTCTAACAGTGAAAAATAATTACCCTTGTATACAATTTTACTTCCCCTGTGGCTAATGTAACTTTTTAAGCCTACCAGTTGTTCAGTTAACTTTTACTCACCGGAATAAACCATGTTCAAATGAAGTGGACTTTCCATTAAAAATACAAAAATGAAAAGAAGAAAGAACATTGCAACTTTGTTCATTATCTAAATATTTTAACTCTTTCCTTATATGAAGAAAAGGGAGAGTTAAGTCTAATTATCTGTCTTTTCTCTGGCCTTTGAACCGAGATCCTCTGCTGGCTTGACAACTCTGAAGAGAAGCCAGGAATATGAAGTCACACAAATCATCATAATGGTATTACTCCACAGAATCAAGCCAGCCAATGGGGTGACTAAGAGAATGAAGGGGCGGGCCTAGAGGGCTGCTTAGAATGGAGTGTAGTCCTGAGAGTGTAGGCATAGGGGTGAATTAAGACTAGATCTCTGCCCTCAGGGAGATTGTAGTTTAGTAACAGAAGGCAGACAAGATATTTATGACAATTCAGGATGACACTAATCACACAAATAAAATAGAGGAGACAGTAGAATATAAACAGGAGGGATTTGGTTATCAAAATGCCTGGACCCCAATCCTGTTCTTTTACTAGTTGTTGATGTAGAGCAAACTACTTGATCTCTGAAGCTGTTTCCTTATCTGGAAAATGGGGGTAAAAATAACACCTCTTTCACAGAGTTATTGTGATGGTTAAATAAAATCATCAGTGTAAAGTTCACGGTAGTGTCTGACACCACAGATTTACATCTGTAGTAAATCAACAGCTCAGTATACCTCTAACCTTTGGGATACTATTCAGAGACCCAAACCCAAGTGGCTGCCTCCCAGAGTTTCCTTTATGGAGACAAATTGGATAATTGCAAAGCCCATCTAGTAGTTACCTAATATCCCTAAGCAGTTGAATATGGCAGGTTTTTGCTTTATTCCTATAAGACCCCATTCTTGTCTTTCTCCCATCATTCTGTGATTGCAAATGATCTTGTGGGGCCTTGGCCCCACTCCGTCTCTCTTCTGAGTTCTCTGAATTTCATCTCTAACTCAGTCCCTCCATATTGGTTTGTCTTTGGACCCTGATGTTTGCTCTCTTTTGTTTTAGTTCTGGACAGTCAATCTGTCCATGGCACTGAAGCTTTAATCAGTGTTTAAGTCAGGATTCTACTAGAGAAGCAGAACCAGTAGGAGATATATATGGCACATATATCATATACACACAAGTATCTTATATCTGTATCTATTTATCTATCTATCTATCTATATATATATAGATATGAGATATCACACATACATATATATCTCCTATGATATATCTATCTGTCTATCTCTATCTCTCTACCCATCCTTCTATTTATCAAGGAATTGGCTTATACAGTTTTGGAAGCCAAGTTTGGGCATGCTGACAGGCTAGAAAATCCTGGGCAGGAGCTGATACTGCAATCCATAGGCAGATTTTCTTCTTCAGAAAAATCTCAGTTGTGCTCTTAAGGTCTCTCAGCTGATTGGATGAGGCCCACCTACATGATTGAGGATAATCTCCTTTACTTAAAATGAACTGATGGTAAAGGTTAGCATCATCTACAAAATATCTGCACAGTAGCACCTCAAGAAGTGTTTGATCAGATAACTCTACTATAGACTAGCCATGTGGCCACACATAAAGCAAACTAAACATCACACTCAGTTTCTCTGAATTCCTTTAATCTTTAGTGAACATCTAGTGCCCCTGAGACTTGGTCCTTCCTTGTCAACCCACTCCAGTATTCTTGCCTGGAGAATCCCATGGACAGAGGAACCTGGCAGGCTGAAGTCCATGAGGTCACAAAGGGTCAGACACAAATGAGCATCAGTTAGTCTCTATTCTTGGCTTTAATATGCCACGTACCCAGTCCAGCTGGCTGCTGCTACCTACCCACAAGGACACAGCTCTTCCTGAATGATGTTGACAGAGGTGTAGAGACAAGTATAGGTTAGAGGGCCATTTAATTCTATCCCTACATCTTCTAATCCCTCTGGAAACCCTTAGTAAATAATTAGGCTTGAGATAAATTAATTCATGCTATATTGGTGATTTATTAAATAGCACATTTCAGGTGATAGTATGTTGAGAATCTTCCAGTCCAGTGATTTCTAAACATCTTAATCCCTTAAGAAACTTTAAAAATCCCAGTTCTTAGGTATCAAGCCCCAAGATCTATTAATTCTGTATTAGGGAGATACTGCATATTTCCATTTGAAAATATTTTTCCTGGTGATTTTGATGCACAGGCAGTTTGGAAACTGTTGAAATAGTCTAGTCCTCTTGTGTGACTGATGAAGAAATTCTTTTCATAATCTTTCAGCAGATCTACAAACTTACCCATCTTGTCTTTCAAAGTGCTTCTCTTATTTCTAAGAAAGCGTGCCCTTTGGGGTTCATAACATTTTACATTTTTCCTTTCTGTCACTCTTCCTAATTGGGCTACCACCTCCCATAAACAGGCTTAGCCTCACTCCAGAATCTCTTCCTCTTTCTATCTCTCCATCAATTGCCTGGCACCACCATATATCCATCCAGTTACTTAGGTCAATAACTAATCTAATTACTAATAACTCATCCTAAATGACTTTTTCTCTTACCTGGATTTTCTTTCTCTGTTATAGCAGCAATAATATACCCTTTTGACTTCACCTCTAAAATACATCCTAAATTTTATCCCTTTTCACCATCTCCTCTGCTTCTACCTGAATCAAGCCATCATCATATTTTGCCTGGACTCCTCTTCTACAAGACACTCTTCACAAATCTCTCTGCTTTTACAACTTGCCAACATACAGTCTGTTCTCAAAACAGTAGCCAAAATTAAAATTTTAAAATATAAATTATATCATGTAATTTCCCTCCTTAAGTCCCTGCAATAGCTTTCCATTGCAATTAGCTACCCACATTTATTACCATTACCAACAGGATCCTGTGTGATCTGACATTTGTCAATCTTTATGGCCTCACCTCCTACCCATTTCCATGTTTTTGTCTCTGTACGTCAGGCTTATGCAGTCTTAGGACCTTTATGTTAGTTTTCCTGTCAGCTCAGGAAGCACTTCTACCTTTAGTTTCTTGGTTTCCTCCTGATCAGTCAGATCATGCTTCAAGTGTCAGTCTCTCAGAGTGGTCTTTCCTGAGGACCTAAGGTACTCTATCATGTAACTCTGTTTTAATTTCTTGTAGCACTCATGATTATCTTACAGTCTTATTATGTGTTTGATTCCTCATATTGGTGTGTTTTCTGTCTGAAACTTGTAAACTCTTTTAAAGCATAGACCTCATCTGTCTTATTCACTGTTGTACCACAGCATCTAGTACAATGCTTGGCCTTTTCCTCTTTCCACCTTGATGGCCTATATAGTGTCCAGTTCTGATCATCAGAAGTAACACTGGACTGTGGTATCAGCTCCTGCCCAAGAATTTCCAGCCAGTCAGCATGCTCTACAGATGGTAGACTTGCCTAGCTAGTCTCCACAACACTATTACATCAAAGCCAAGATTAGAGTTTATTTATTTGATATTTTTATTAAACAGCAAACCCTACTATCATAAATGTTTTTAAAAATAATTGTAACTCAGAGTCTTAAAGTTAACAAAGCGCTATGGCTTCCATTAGTTCTTTTACTTGTTCTTTACAAATATTCTGTGTAGTAGGTGGTATTATCTCCAATTTATAGATGAAGAAATAATTGTTAATGTAATTTCTGTGTTCGTTCAGACATTTATAATGTGTTAGCTGGCACAAGGGATAGAAATGCAGTAATCTAGAAAGTTCTAGATTGAACACTGGTCTTTAGCTTTCAAATCCTCTTCTCTGACCTATATATTAGAACCCTCTGTTGAATATATGAATCATTAAAATAGGACAGGTCATGTGTTTCAAAAAACTAAAATAAAAAATATTATATATATTTGCAGTAAGTCTATGAAGTCATTGTTGATCTCTTCTAGGTAGACTTTATAATGTTGATTAAAAAAAAAACTCATTTCTTGATGTTGGAGTCCAGATAAATTTTAATTTTGGTGTAATATAGAAAATGATTCCTCTTTCTGTCAGAATGTGAGATTCTTTTGGTATTTAGACAGTTGGAAACGATAAAATTAATGATTTTATAATGTATATTAATTAAATATTATTTTCACAAAAAGTGTATTCTGAGTATGCTGATATAAAAAACTTTTCTGAGGGGGGAAATAAAAGAAGTAACATTAGTCTTCTTTGTGTCCTTCAGCTAAAATCAAGACTATTTTAACGAGTTTGTAGCACTACTCTCCGAAAGGCAATCTGCAAAGGAGGATAGTTAGAAAGGTGAAGAGTTTTGAAATTTCAATTGTATGAGGAGTAGGTCATGAAATTTCCATGTTTCATCTGGAGAAGGGCAGAAGAGAGCTATCTGAAGAGAGCTATCTCAGGTTCATCACCAAGGCTCAACCTCTTTTGCTCATTTGTACTCTGGCTTTCTACCTAGTTTTGAGTCATTAATGCTTCCTATTGTGTTAAAGATAAGCTCAAATTCTGGGCCTTTTTTTCTCCTTATAATCCAAGCTTCTGAATTCAGATGGAAATCACACTTCAGTTCACATTCTTGGCAGAAAAGTCAAGTTTCTTAGGTGACCTTCTGTGATTGTATTTACGCTGTACTGACACCAGTACAATCTCTGCTAAAGACTGTGTGCTGATAGATGCAAAAAAGGCTGGAAAAATCCATGGGCTTTCTTTTTATGCAAAGAAAATTAATTAAATGCATTATATTCTCAGGTTCCTTGGGCATTACATTGCAAACACTATCTTCTTCTCTTTTAGCTCCTGATTTAAAAGAAATTGGTGATTTTTCATAGCAGTTTCAGGCATGGAAACATCAACAGCTCAGGATACCAGTCTTGGTGAATGTGGCTCTAATTCTGCCAGTCCTTCTGCCAGAGACTGTTCCTTGTTTTCCCACTGAAATGGGTCCTGAGGATCTCACCTTGCTGTCAAGAGTGGCAAGCATGGCTCTGTTGTTGCACCTGGTTAGTGTCTGCTGTGGTTCAGCAGTGCTGTTCTTTTCCCAAATGGGGACCCAAAGTCTCACATACACAGTGCTGTTGATGACCTGCCTTAAGAATTCAGAGTCCTACCTACTGTATAGCACAGAGAATTCTACTCAATACTCTGTAATGGCCTATATGGGAAAAGAATCTAACAAAGACTGGATATATGTATATGTAAAACTGATTCAGTTTACTGTACACCTGAAACTAACACAACATTGTAAATCAGTTATACTCCATCTATGTCCATCTCTAATGTTGGCCTGTAATTTTCTTTTTTATGTGATATCTCTGTCTGGTTTTGGTATCAGGGTGATGGTGGCCTCTGAAAGAATCCAGAGTCCTAATTTAGTATCTTTGAAGAGTTTCCCTAAACAGTTTATTTCATTTCCAATATTTTATCTCAATTGGATTGCATTTTCATCAGGAAATCATTTGTGTGTGTCTGTGTTAGTTGCCCAACCTTGTCCAACTTTTTGCAACCCCATGGACTGTAGCCCTCCAGGCTCCTCTGTCCATGGAATTTCCCAGGCAAGAATGCTGGAGTGGGTTGCCATTTCCTTCTCTAGGGGATCTTCCCGAACCAGGGATTGAACCAGGGTCTCCTGTGTTTCCTGCATTGCAGGCAGATTCTTTACTGTCTGAGCCACCAAGGAAGCCCTAATAATTTAGATCAGGCCTAAACTAAAGTCATTCCTTTGCATAAATATTCTTCTCTGAACTCTCCAATGAAAATATTTATATATTATTTGAAAATGGTAACACTCACTTTAGAACTTAAGATAAAAATCACAATTCTCCCTTTTCCTGGTATCCTTTACCAGACTTGCTATCACAAATTATACTAACATTTCAAAAGATGTTGGGGTAGCTGGGCCTGGGAAGTTATTTTTGTTGTTTGAAAAGAAATTCCTCATCAATCATTCACTAAATGGTTTTTACAATCATGGAAGATTGTTGCCTAGACACATTGTTTTGTTGAGTTACAAAATGGTGTTTTTTTTTCCTACTTCTTTCATTTCTTCTGCATGTAGTAGTTGGAAATTTAAAGTGCTTCCACTTAGCTGCTTGACTATGTTGAAACATAGCGTGCACGGGAAAGTTGAGGTAAATGCCTAAGTATTTCCCTTTACTTAACAATTTTCAAAATATGGGGTCATTACCCTAGTAACTACCAATGGTGATCAATACTTTGATGGGGGAGTTAAGTATGATTTTTATATATTTAATGCATTGCAGTAATTGCAGGTGCTTTTTGATGCTCCTTAGGAATCCCTTAATGTTGGCTCCTGAATAGGACTGGAAGTTCCCATTAGGCGACCAAACTGGCAGGTCAAATCAAGAGCCATTGCACTGAGATGCCTGGGAGAAAAGAGGGCTGGTTGCTGAGGGCCAACTCTACTTATTTGGCCTAAAGTAATTGTTGGACTCACAATGAAGCCATATCATTTTCTCTCTGTGTTTTGTTATTTTTTCACATATGACCAAGTGCTTACTTGGGTGCCTATGTTAATCTTTTCATAATTACCTTTTGTTCCTTTTACCCCTTTATGTAATTTTACTATACTGGGAACCACCCTTCACCACATCCCCACTCTGGCAGAGTTTTTAATATAAGTTATGAAAGAAGGTATCACTAATCTTCTTTCCAATTTAAAAAAGAAAGCTTCCAGTGTTTCACAGAACATATAAAATATGTGCACTCTCTCTCTATGCACACACACACACACACAATTTGTTGATACATTGAGGTGGTCTTTAGCAAAAGAGCTGCTAAATTTGGCTTGCTAGCCTGCATATATAAGAAGTCAATGAGCCAAGGGACTTCACTGGTGGCTAAAACTCTGTGCTCCCAATGCAGGGGGCCCAGGTTCGATCCCTTGTCAGGGAACTAGATCCCACATGCCCCAACTAAAGATCCATCATGCTGCAACCAGACCTGGTACAGCCAAATAAATAAATATTAAAAAAGAAGTCAATGAGCCAAATGGATGCACAGAGTCTCACATACAAGGACAGCAAAAGCAAGATCAGAAGATCAGCATGGTGTCAGCTCCTCATGTCCCTCATCCCACAAAATGACAATGAACCACAGGGACAAGATGACAGGTGACGTGAGCAGCAAGTCACTCTGTCATGGAGGAGCTATTTTCATATCACATCTAATTCGTTTTATAGCTTGAAGTGGTACCCTAAGGGAGGAAGCAAGACGGAAAATCCCATGCCTCACTAGAATGAGGGAGGCTGCCTCCTGGCAGCCCTCCAAAAGACAGCGAGGAGGTGAGAAACAGTCCTCACAAGGCTGCTTGTCTCAACATGTTCCAGGGAGGATCACAGAGCATTTCACCAAGATTTAGGTCAACTTGCTGTTGGTTGAGCCTTGCCTGTGTGGAGAGGTGGCAGGTTGGTAGCACACCTGAGCAGAGGCATTCCCCTACAACCATGAACAAATCCTGAAAATTAAGGGAGCCTTTTAACTATATTAATACACTATAATAAAAATATGTTTTATTATTACAATAAAGTTGTACTAATATGACAAGCTGAAATCAAGATTTTCAGGAGAAATATCAATAACCTCAGATATGCAGATGACACCACCCTTATGGCAGAAAGCAAACAGGAACTAAAAAGCCTCTTGGTGAAAGAGAAGAGTGAAAAAGCTGGCTTAAAACTCAACATTCAGAAAACTATGATCATGGCATCTGGTCCCATCACTTCATGGGAAATAGATGGGGAAACAATGGAAACAGTGACAGACTTTATTTTCTTGGGCTCCAAAATCACTGCAGATGGTGATTTCAGCCATGAAATTAAAAGACGCTTGCTCCTTGGAAGAAATGCTATGACCAACCTAGACAGAATATTAAAAAGCAGTGACATTATGTTGGTAACAAAGGTCCATCGAGTTAAAGCTATGGTTTTTCCAGTAGTCATATATGGATGTGAGAACTGGACCATAAAGAAGGCTGAGCACCAAAGAATTCATGCTTTTGAACTATCGTGTTGGAGAAGAGAGTCCCTTGGACTGCAAGGCGATCAAACCAGTCCATCCTAAAGAAAATCAATCTTGAATATTCATTGGAAGGACTGATGCTAAAGCTGAAGCTCCAATACTTTGGCCACCTGATGTGAAGAGCTGACTCATTAGAAAAGACTCTGATGCTGGGAAAGATTGAAGGCTAGAGAAGGGGACGACAGAGGATGAGATGGTTGGATGGCATCACCGACTCAATGGACGTGAGTTTGAGCAAGCTCTCGGAGGTGGTGAAGGACAGGAAAGCCTGGCGTACTGTAGTCTATGGGGTCTCAACGAGTGGGACACGCCTGAACGACTAAACAACAATACTTAATGAGTCAATTATATTGTGTTTAGAAATCCTTCAGTCTTGGTAAATCAGGATTTTACCACTAGATGGCGCATGGCAAATATTCATCATTCAATTGGTTAGTATGGAGGGACTACAAACTTAATTCTCATTAGTTCTAAAACGTGTATACATTTCAGCTTCCCTGGTGGCTTAGACGGTTAAGAATCTGCCTGTAATAACTTTAAATATAATTATTGTGCAATACTATTTTTGTTAAAGCATTTTATTCTTTATTTTCTGAAATTTAGAGCAAAGAACAACGCAGTAAACGTCTGCATGTACTCAATCTAGATTTACCAATTACTTGTTTAGTCACTAGGTCGTATCTGACTCTTTGAGACCCCATGGATTGTAGCCCGCCAGACTCCTCTGTCCATGGGATTTCCCAGGAAGAATACTGGAGTGGGTTGCCATTTCCTTCTCCAGGGGATCTTCCTGACCCAGGCATTGAACCCACATGTCCTGCATTGGTAAGCATATTCTTTACCACTGAGCCACCAGCATATTGCTAATTTGCTCTGTCTATCCTTTCTTTGATTTTTTTCTAAAGCATTTTAGAGTAATTTGTAGACGTCATGGCACTTCACCTCTGAATACGTGAACATGTGTCTCATGAGAACAAATCCATCATCCCACATTATCATACCAACTATTATATTGATCTAATATTACCTAATATCTAGCCTATATTCAAATATCCCAATTTTCCCCCAAATGACTCTTATAGTATTTTCTACTGAGGATCCAATCCAAGATCACATATTGCATTTGGTTGTCATAGCTCTTTTTTGGGGTTATATTTTTTAATCTTTAATCCAAAACAGTTTCCCTGCCCCTCCTTTTTAAAATGTAGCAGTTCTATACAAATATGAAAATGCACATCTTTTTAAAATATTTCTTATGTATTTCTTCCTCCACCACTGAGTGTCCAATATTTTTAGGCAGATAATGTAACAACCTTAATTATAAATGTTATCCCAAATGGATGACATTTTAAAAAATAATAAAATACTTCTAAGTGCGGCAATTGTACATGTCATGTATAATAAAAACTCATATAGAAATTTGAGGGCTAGCTCTTTGTTAGATTACGAGCTTTTTAGAAAGGTAATGGACTGTGTTTATTCATTTGTATAATTCCCTACCCCCAGTATTTTGATGCTATGATAAGAGGAATTGCTTCTTAAATTTCTCTTTCTGATCTTTCATTGTTAGTGTATAGAAATGCAACAGATTTCAGTGTATTAATTTTGTAACCTGCAACTTTACCAAGTTCATTGATGAGTTCTAGCAGTTTCCTGGTAGCATCTTTAGAATCTTCTATGTATAGTATCATGTCATCTGCAAACAGTGATAGCTTAATTTCTTCTCTTCCAGTTTGGATTCCCTTTACTTCTCTTTCTTCTCTGATTGCTGTAGCTAGGACTTCCAGAACCATGTTGAATAAAAATGGTGCGAGTGGACATCTTTGTCTTGTTTCTGATCTTAGAGGGAAGGCTTTCAGCTTTTCACCACTGAGTATGATACTAGCTTTGTCTTATAGTGTAATCTGAAGTCGGGGATCCTGAGTCCTGTAGCTCTGTTTTTCTTTTTCAAGGTTGCTATGGCTATTCAGGGTCTATTGTGTCTCCATACGAATTTTGAGACTTTTTGTTTTAGTTCTGTGAAAAATGTAGGTCTGTCTATATGGCCTTTATTATGTTGAGGTATATACCCTCTATGCCCACTTTCTGGAGAGTTTTTTTAATCATAAACGGGTGATTAATTTTGTCAAAAGCTTTTTCTGCATCTATTGAGATGATCATGTGGTTTTTATTCTTCAGTTTGTTGATGTGGTTGATTTGATTTGATTGATTTGCAAATGTTGAAAAATCCTTGCATCCCTATGATGGATCCTACTTGATCAGGGTGGGTATATGATCCTTTTAATGTATTGCTGGATATGGATTGCTAGTATTTTGTTTAGGATTTTTGCATCTATGTCCATCATTGATAGTGGCCTGTGATTTCCTTTTTTTTTATGGTATCTTTGTCTGGTTTTGGTATCATAGTGACGGTGGCCTCATAAAATGAGTTTGGAAATTTTCCTTCATCTGCAGCCTTTTGGAACAGTTTCAGGAGGACAGGTGTTAACTCTCCTCTAAATGTTTGATAAAATTTGCTTGTGAAGCTGTCAGGTCCTGGACTTTTGTTTGTTAGGAGGTCTTTAATCATGGTTTCAATTTCAGTGCTGTTCATATTTTCTATTTCTTCCTGGTTCAGTCTAGGGAGACTGTACCTTTCTACCCCCAGTATTTTGAATGTGGTGAGACTCAATACATGTTTGAGGAATGAATAAATGGTTTTCTCTTTCTTCTTTTACTGTAGTAAAATATGCACAACATAAAATGCATCATTTTAACTATCTTAAGTGAACAGTTCAGTGGCATTAAGTATATTCACATTGTTGTGCATGGTTCTCTTTTAATAACCCAAGGAATATATGTTAATTATAGAAAAGTTATTAAATAGATAATCAAAAAGAAAAAATGATCTAAACACCCCTCAAATTTGCCATCCATAGAAAACCCAGACATAGTTATTCCTAACATTTTGGTAAATATCCTTTCAGTTTTATTTATGTATACTTATTCCTAGCCATATAAGATATAAAAATGATCATATTATATATACTGTATAGTAACCCGCCCTCTTTTTCTTAACATGTAGTTAATATTTTCCATGTTAATAATAGATAAGTGGGTTGTTTTTGATTTGGTTATATTTTATCCACTATTTTTGCAACATGTACCTCCAGTAACCAAGAAGGTGGGTGGGGAGCATGGTTACAGGGCTAAGGATATGAACGAATTCTGTGCATTAATTTTTTTCTCTGAGCACAGTGGATAGCAACACTGATTTAGAGCCTGGATTTATAGCTGTGCTGCTCTTTGTAATTTGGCGACCACAGAAAGGTTTAGGCATCTTTTGCTAATGCCCATCTTTAGGTCAGGGGTCTAGCGACAACACTGCACCAGGGGCCAGACAAGAACAATCTCTGTCATTTGACTAGAATGTCTTTGGAATCTGAAATCTTCCCAGGGAGAACTTGTTATTGAATGCCTGCTTTGCCTATTGGGGAAAACACACGCATCTTGAACAATAAAATGGTAATGCTCACCACCAGAGACCAGACCTTGTGAATGTTCTCTGATGCCTAGTAGGACCACTGCAGAGAAAAATATTAATGAGATTGTTGCTAGGAGATGGGAGAGCCAAAGACCATGGCTTGGTAGGGGTTTCACTGGAAAGCAAGGCAATTTAGGTATATTTTAGATCAGCAGCTTCACTGTTAAATTCCACCCTTTGTTGAGCATGCGCTTTTTAGCATGTAATGTTTAATATGATTTTATGTTTGGAGAGGAATTTTGAGGATAATGCCAAGGCATTTTTTTCCTTTCCCTCCAGCTAATCCCTTCTTCACAGCACAGCTCATTTTCCAGCAGCCGCTGCAGCTCTTCCCCCCACCCCTTCAGTGCGACAACCTCCGAGCTGGTGGAGAGGCAGAGCGAAGGCAGCTGGTAAGTAGCGGAGAAATCTTTTGTAACATAGATATCCGAAACGTTTTTGTTTTTTTTTTTTTTTTTTTAAATAGCAAGCGACATGTTTTGATGGATCAAAATAATACATAACTGTGGAGGAATTTCTTATTTTAATCCATGGCATTGAGAAAATGGCTTAATTCAATTCTAAACATTCCACGGTCACTTTTCTAGTTTAAAGCTCATTTCTGAAAAAGTGAATGAATTTTTAGAAGGAAGTATAGAAACTTCCCTCTTGTGATTCTGGTTAAGATAGTACCTCAAAGAGGACTCGATGAAGATGTTATTGAAATGAGAAATTGCGTTCAGAATGCTATGGCAGCTTTAGGATGTTTGCATTAGATGTGATGAAATGGATGACGATTCACAATGTTCTAAGATCTGATTTCCTTTCACGGTATGGAGAGAGCATGAGAAAAATGTTATTTTGCAATGGGGAAAAGAATACCATGGCTCATTTTTTTTAATTAAGAAAATCATGTGACTGGATGTCTGTACAGGAGAGAAAAGGAGAAGGAGGGCACCCTGTAATGTTCAGATTAATTGCTTCACATGATAGATGAACGTTTGTTGAATGAGAAAGATTTAAATTTGGTTTTAGGATGAAACATCATGAAAGAGAAATAATGACTATTGTGACTGTGCCTTTATTTGGAAAATAATTCATTTGTATTTGTGGACATTGATTTTTACAGTAAAGACAATATGATCAGTGCTTCTTTCTTGGGAAAGGGATGTGAAAAAAATAGCAGATTCCTATCAACAAAGCTTTTATATTTGTTTCTGAATCGTGCCTGAAAATGTTTACACTTTAGTGTCTCCTTGTACCTGGAAATTGCTTTCGTACATACGTTTCTGCAAGAAAAAAAGAAAAAAAAAGAAAAGCTGAAGTGCTGGGTCTTTTATTTCTCTGAAATTCAGATTGCTTTGTCAATAGGAAGCAAAGGAGGAAAAAGATAGATAAGTAGATTTTTTGAGTTAGATGCCAAAATAGCAGTCAAGGAGGAAAAGATAAGAATGAAATAGCTTTAAAGAAAGTTGGTAAGAGGGGCCATTTTTTCCAAGCTGAAAATGTCTGCTGGTGGCATGTTTTGCAGGAGGTGGTGGGGAGAGTGTGATGAAGCCATAGGAGGGAGGGGGGCTTCGAACAGAGCACTGCGGCAAAGAGGATGACTGACACATCCAGGGACACGTGACCATCCTCTGCTGTAGTGAAGAAAATTTTCCAGGAGTCCATCTTGTATAAGAAATTCTGTACCTACTAACATCCAAATACTACTATAATCTTTACATAACACATCTTGAGTTTATCTGGTTTGCTCCATTGTTGATAAACATGGACAGATTTACTCTTTGCTTTCTAATGTCTCTAATCCCAGACTTTCTTTTCCATACTCTCATCCCTTTTATAGCCATTATTAAAATCAATATCTTATTAAAATATCTTGCCATCTTTCCCCTTTATTATAAAAATTCACATATTTGTTGTAGAAAATTGGGGAAAACCTAAAGATGCCTATACAAATTACTCATAATCCTATAACCAAGAGCTAATTGCTGTTAATATAGTCAGTCCCTCTTCTCTGAAACATGCAAATCTATGCATAAAATATGTATTTATATATAAAATGAAGATCCTACGCACATATCCTTTTCAATCTGCTTTAATCACTAAGCAATATATTGAGAGAAATTCTCCATATTTTAACATATCCCACAAGAATGCGATGTTTTGTGGATGCTTAATTTTCGATCATATAAGTGTTCCACTAAATGTCCAATTATTGAAAGTTTCTATGTGCAATTTTTGCTGTTATAATTTAAGGAATATCTTTCCATATAAACCTCATTGAGCTTCTTTGTTTTTTTTTTTTCTCCTAGGATAAATTCATAGCTGTGAAATTCCTGGATCAAATGGTATGAACCAGTTTAAGGTTTTTCCCCTACCCCGCCAACCCCATACAATATCACCTCATTTATTTATCATATGTGGCAAAAGCATTATTTTTCAGTTTATTTGCGTATTTATGTTTTATCATTTATGGTGAGTTTTCTTAAACGTGTTGCAGCTTTGCATTTTTAGACATCATAACTATCAAGTTTTGATTTTGTGATTTCTTTCTTTTATGAGTGTATTCACCTGCATTTTTCCTAGTCATTTACTTGTTTCATTCTTTGCAATTAACTCTAATTCATCTAGAATTCATTTTGGCATATGATATGAAGTAGATCTAATTTTGTGTTTTTTCCAAATAGGTCACCAATTGTTTCAGCATCATTTATTGAATAATCCAACCTTCTTCCACTGATTTGAAATTGCAAGAACTGTCCTCCCACTAGATAGGGTGTAGCTTTCCACAGGTCGGCCATTTTCTCTCGACCCAAGAAGGTTACATCCAACAATAGCACTGATACCTTCTTGCAGCTTCTGACAGCTTTCTATACTATAGCATCACGTTCTTGCTGATGCCTTTCACAAATTCAGGGCACACACGGTTTAGGGCAGTGGTTTTCAAATAGGATTTAAACATTTTAAATAGTCAAAAAATTATCTTTCTGAGATGCGTTTTACAAGTGAAAATCGAGGATTCCTGATATATTAAACCACTGTTCCAGATGTGCTAATCCTCCTAGACACAGCTGACACCCTAATTGTGTAGTCAAACAATACTCCTGGGGTTAGTGTTATTCCTAAAGTTCCTCCTTCAACCTCTTTTTCTACTCCTCAGGTACTCGGAGAATTAAAGCTGACTGGACTCAGTTCCTGGAATTTTCTAGAATGGTAGAAGTGGAAAATGTAAGAAATGTATAATGAACAAAAATAAATAATGTTTGCAGCCTGTTGCTGGCGGTAGTCTGATCTAGGGATTTAAAGGAGGCAGGATGAGTCCCAATCCATGGCTCCACTGCCACCATCTCTTGTAGAGAGGGACATACCCCTGTGATTCTCCTCTTTACTGCAGGTGAAAGGCTCAAGCATAAACCACGGAGTCTTTTAGTGGGTGGTGGGTTAAATGTTTCTGAAAGAAATATTTGACTATTAAAATCACCCGCCGCCCACTGTTGACCCTTGCCACCCCACTCCCAACACAGTCTTCTTTTCGCTATTGACTTCTGACTTGCTTCTAGCCTTTACTGATTCGGGAAGAAAAAAGGGGGGCGTGGGTGGGAGGATGCCTTGCCTGCCCTTACTGCAAGGGGCTCCTTTGGCTCACAGCCGCAGCCCCAATCATTTCTAGATTTGCTGTATTAGGCTATGATTTGTTTGTGACTGGACGTTGGTTTCCATGGCAACGGCAGCTCACCAGGGCATGCGCATTCTCTCTTCCGCAGTGGCAGAATGCGGCTGTGGAGGCGAGGGAGGGGTCATGGGGGCTCCAGACGCTGAAGGTGTTATTTTGCTGTCCTGATGTCAGTTCTTCTGGGCTGAAATGCCACCATTATGGTATACAGAGCATTGAATTTTTTTTTTTTAATCCTCGGAAGGCTTTGAGCCACTCCCTTTTTCTTCCTCCTATATTACCTGCTTTCAGTATGTCCACCAGAGATCATGAAGTCTTCCCAATCTTTGAGGCCACTCACCCACAAGGGGATATTTCGCCTCAGGGCCCCCAGGGGATTCATAATGGTGTGGGCAAAGGTAACAGACTGCCTTGTTTCAAACCTCCACAGGTGGCTAGTTGCATGATCACAGGTACAATTTTACTTAATGTCTCTGTGCCTCAATTTCCTCAGATGGAAAATGGGGGTAATAATAGCACCTTTAGAACAGTGTCCGGTAATGATAATCAGTGTATAAGTGTTGGCTATTATTCTTTGTAGATATTAAAGGAGACTTGCCCTGAAACAGACTGGTGCTACAATGTACAAACTCACCCTCTAATGTCCCCTGGCCAAACAGCACAAACACTGCAGTTACCCCTACAGCACAAAGACTCTTCGCTTTGCATGTGGAGAAGCACCAGGGCCACAAACGTGCCCCACAGCACACATTTCACTACATCACCCAGCCTCACCCAGAGGCATACATATCCTCCCCTCAGCCAAAAGTCTCACTAAAGCATGCAGATCTGCGCCCCCCGTGACACAGAGAGACTCTACCCCAGACACACAGACCATCACAGCCCCTGCGACTGTCCCCATGTCACACACAGCCTTTCCCTGGCACACGTAGAGCCCACAGACACAGCCCACAGAACACAGATTCTTCCAAAACCAAGCATCTTCCCAAGGCCCAAAGACTCACACCAGAGGTCACAGACACGCCCTCCTACCCACCAATACGCCCCACAACACAACACTCTCACCACACAGCAGGGACTCAGCCCGTGGCACATGGGCTCCCCATAGAACAAAGGCTGTCCCCACAGCACCTAGATTTCTCCGATGCCCCACCCACTAAACCCATAGCTGAGGTCCTCTGTAGGGCGCAGACTCCACTTGCATCTCCCTGACCCAGCACATGGACTCACGCCAAGGGAGAGGACTTTTCCCGGGGCACAGAGATGACCCGCAGAGCACGCAGGCCCTCCTCCGGGCACAGGACCTCGCCCCCATCCCCAGGCACACAGCCTACCCCATCCCAGAACACAGTTCACCACACAGCTTGAAAACCCACACAGAGAGACACACAGACTCTCCGCTGACAGGCGAACTTCACAGCACGCAGACAAGCAGCACAGGACCCAAGCCCGCCCCTGCAGACACGGACGTGGCCCACAGGACACAGACATGACTCAAGTCACACAGACTCACCCCGTGAAACACAGGTCACCGCCCCGCACCCCCGCCAGCTGACAGCACACGGAGTCTCCCGGACACACACAGATTCTCCTTTTGGCTGAAAGATGCTCCCCACAGCACACAGTATACTGTCTCCAGTATCTAGGCTCACCCCACAAACCCAGCTGTCTCCCCAGGACTCAGGCCCTCCCTCCGGGCACACAGACCCTCTCTGACTCAGCGGACTGGCCCCAGGACACACAGCCTCTCGGTGGGACACAGTCGTGTCCACAGCACAAGGATGTGCCCTCACCCCCTAGACCCTCCCCACAGCTCCAAGACTCAGCCCACAGCACCAAGATTAAATCCAGAGCACAGACTCGCCCCACTGCACCTCAAGCTCACCCTATCACAGAGAGATGCAAAGACCATCTTAACATGTATCCCGTACCCCCTTAGACTATGGCACAACGCACCATCTTTCCCTCCAATGCACCAGTTGACTCCACAACAAACACAGTCACCACACGATGCCAACACTCACCCTATGGCACCCTCGTGTGCCCTACAGCATCCAGAGCTCCTCCAAATATACACTTCCCCATAAGGCACACTGTGGCCTTGGATCAAGAAAGCCCCTGTCAAATTCTTCAGACACACTCTGTGATACATAGACACACCTCACAACTCATAGCACTACTTCCCAGTGTGCAAACTGGCCCTACAGTGCACAGGCTTGTTCCACAACAGACACGCTCATGCCATGGCAGCACCTAACTTTTCCCTGAAATGTTCAGATTCTCCCCTCAGCGCACAGTCACCTCACAACCTCGATACAACCTATGACAAAGCACAACCCTGCACTCAATGATGCAGAGTCATGTCACAGGACACACTTGTCATGCAGATTCACTTCACCCAAACCACACTCCTTAGGGTGATTACTCAGTGCACACACACACCCAAACACTCACCACCCTTTGCTCTACAACCTGTGGATTCACCCATCACACACAGATGGCTTTCACACCGAAGTCGGCCCAAGGAGGCCCAGAACTTCATCTAGATAAACAGATTCTCCCATCAACACACAGACTTGCTCCACGACACACACAAACACCACAGAACCCTGAGCCTCACCCCAAATACTCAGTCAAGCCTTTCAAGTCATAGATTTGCCCCACGACATAATCACACCCACAAAACTTAGAATTCACAGAAATGCCTGTGAATACATAGATTTCTCCCTCAATGCACAGAATTGCAACACAACACACATTTACCCTAAGATAGAACACCTGTATAAAGCACATGAGCCTTCCCCGATATGTAGACACACAACACACACTATTACCTGTGCAATGCCAAGATTTCCATCATAGTTTACAGATGTGCTTTACCATCCCATTCAGCTGCAGCCCTGGCCCTCAACACACACCACTTGTGTAATGGCTAAGAGCAAGGCCTCTGGACCCAGACTACTTGGGTTCGAATCCAGGTTCCACCCCTTTCTAATCATGCACATTGGGTAAGTATATTTTTCTGTTCTTTGGTTTGCTCATTTGTAAAACAAAGATAACAACCGTATCTATTAAAAAGGGTTGTGAGTATTGAATGGATTAGGATACGCTAAGCGCTTAATACAGTGCCTGGCACACAGGAACTGTTTCAGTTGTTAATGTAATTAACCATGTAATTGATAGTAGAATTGCTAATGTGAAAAGGGTCAACCCCAGAACATCTGGGAACGTTACAGCCACAGACGCTTTGCCACAACAGCCACACACCCTACAGAGCACGGACAGGACCCTAAACCAGATCCTGCTCGCCACACACAGAGCTTCATCGCGGTGCAGAAGTGTGCTCTGTGATGCATGGGCTTGCTGCTTAATATACACACTCACCCCACAGTATCCAGACCCACAACACAACACATGCACACACACATGCACCCTCCAGCTCAGCGATGTGCCCTCTGTCACATGAACACACCCTACCATGCACAGATTTTGTCCCATCATGTGTGGATATAGCACAGAACTATGCTCCTAAGGTCATGCTCCTCAGTGAATAAGTCTTGTACCTTGTGACTCATCCCACAGCATACAGCATCACCCAGCTTGCCTCACGAGCACAGAGAACACTCCATGATATGTGTCCCACCTCCCAGACCCCTAGGGTGCTTACTGTGTAAGTGCTCAGCATTATGTAACACACACCCTCACTCTGCAACACAGTGTCCTCAGCCCAAATGCACACCTGCCTCCAAGGCACCAGCATGCCCCAACAACACAAAGACGCTTCCCGTAACAGCACAGCTAGGCCCCAGATGTGCAGAAATATTGTACACCAATACACACACACACACCCTATGCAGAGGCATCCTAAAATGCACAGACCCCCCCTCCTCAATTAGCTTCCCAGGTGACGCAGTGGTAAAGAATCTGCATACCAATGCAAGAGACACAAGAGACTGGGGTTTGATTCCTGGGTTGGGAAGATCCCCTGGAGTAGGAAATGGCAACACACTCCAGTATTCTGGCCTGGAAAATTCCATGGACAGAGGAGCCTGGCAGGCTACAGTCCATAGGGTCACAAAGAGTTGGACATGACTGAACAGGTACACACATTCCCTCCTCAATGACCTCAGAAAACCTTCAGACCCCTGCAACATAAACACGTTTCCCACAGCACACGCGGTCCCCTCATCACTCACAGAACTGCGTCACAATTATAGACTTCCCCTACATGACTCAGTCTAGGACAGCAATACTCATCGTCCAGGGACTAGATGTACAACATGTAAACACACCTTTCCAAATCGACACTTCCGCAAACACACAGGATTCTCTGACAGCTCACAAAATTGCATCACCACATACCTGTCCATTAAAGCAAGAGCTCAGCACAGTGGCCACAGTCAGTGCACAGTGGAAAGCCTTGCCATGCAGGGCAAAACATTAGCATCTTTGCTTCCAAACTTAATATAAACAATGCCCGCTCTGCACAAGACCCATCCCGAAACTCAGGGAGAAGCCTCACACACTTGGATGAATTTCTGCTCTCTGTAGGGGCTCTGCACCCTATATTATACCACCACACCGACACAAACCCCACAAGGTCCGGAGATATGCACATCCCCAAACAAAGGAGCGGTGTAGATTGTGGTTAAAACTTACTCTTAGGATTCAGGCTGCCTGGCTTCCAAGACCATGTGTATTGTTAGCTAATCATGTGCCTTTGGAAAGCAGTCTTAATGTCTCTGTGCCTTATTTTTCTCAGGTATAAATTGAGAGTAATAATGGTACCTACTTATTAGGCCTGTCAAGAAGAATAAATGCGTGACTGCTTATAACGTGTTTAGAAGAGTGCCTGGCACAGAATTAGTGTTACATATGTTAGCAGATCTGGTTGTTGTTGTTATTGTTGCTTCTACACGTGCAACTGGACCATAATGGTACAACTTGAACTAAAATAATTCAAATTAACACACAGCATGCAGCCCAGAATCACATCACAGCTCACTCCCACCACCCTTTCCTTACAATTTCCCTATTGACTGTAGTTAGCCCACAACACTGGGAAGCACCTACTGTGCAGAGTCTCTAACACGTAGACGTATCACACAATACACATGGCTGTGCACAAACACACTCATGATAATACACACTCATCCATGCAAACATTCATCCCATTGAACTAAATGTACCTTGTCATACACACACACACACACACACACACACACACACGGGGTCTACAATTCACGTACCACAGAACACATTGGCCCCACAACACAGAAAACTCACTTTAAAATCCCTAGAAACAATCCATAACACATAGACTTCTCTAATGGAGAGCTGATCCGTATCGACATGCCTTATAGCATACAAACTTGATTTCACTGCAGACTCCTCCCACAAAGTAGAGAATGGCATCATGACACACCATCTTGTCCCACTGTGCAGTCTACTCTCCGAAATCCTGGGTGTCTTCCACAGGGTATGGACATCCACACAACCCACAGCACCCCCCCCCCCCCGCAAGGGAACAGAATTACATCACAGTGCAAGGGCCCCAAACACCTTTAGTTGTGTCCACCTAGTCCTTCAACAGATACACAAGGCCCAGAGCCCTCAAATACGACCTGTGACTGGTAATGCAAATGTCTGCCTGCCTAACTCACACTCACATCAGAACATCTGGAAGGAACTTACTGCTGACAAACCACCACATGCTGCACAGTCATGCCTCACAATATACAGATATTCATCTTGAAGTACAGACACAACCCCAACCCACACAACCCACTCCATAATGCACAGAGTGATAACAGTGTAAGACGTGCTCCACAAACACCTGTCTGCCATGTCCTACACATCTTCATCACATAGCACCATCATGCCAAGTATAAAGCCCAACAAAGGGACATCCCTGGTGGTCCAATGGTTAAGACTCTGCACTTCTACTGCAAGGGCACGAGTTCAGTTCTTGGTCAGGGAAGTGACATCCCACATGTCCACAGTGTTGCCTAAAAACGACCCCAACAAAGCACAGGTAAACCCCTCAGTGCATAGACCTGCCTCATAACAAAAGGCATACCGTGCATGGGCTGTGATCACCATGCACACCCTTACTCTACAAACCTGGTTTGCTCCACAGTCACTCCACAATGAAAACACTAGACCCACAACACCCAGGCTCACTGCCAAGAGTTTCCCCAGAACAAAGGAGGCCCTATAACATGCAGGTATGCTCCCTTACCTCCCAGGCTTGCCCAACCAAACTGTGCAAGGCATACATCACACACCAGTCTGGACAGATGGGAGAACACCTTGTATACAATGCAAACATACCTGCTAACATACTTGATTCCCTGCAGTGCACAGACTTACCCCATGGAGCACACGCTCATCCCTGTACGCAAAGGCACATCCTAGAGCACACAGACATGGGCTGCAACATCCAGGACAGCCCCACAATGCCCAGATTCACTTCACAGTACCATTAAACCCCGTATCCTTAATGCAGACAGAAATGCACAGCACACAGACTTGCCTTCAAAACACACAGCTGTACAACAGAGCACAAATGTGGCCTAGAACCGAGACGTGGTGCCCAACACATACACACACCCCCCACACCTTGCTGGGCAGACACCTGGCTTACAAGGAAAACAAGAGCAGCAACAAAGTACCAAGACCTGTCATGCGCAGCACAAAGGCACACCCTGCAACGCTTATCCACAACCCATCACAAGGACTCACCCCACCACTCTGAGCTCAGCACACAGTGTACAGAATTGCCAAAACCCAGCAGGCAGATACAAATACGAAACCCAGACTCTTCTCAGAAAGCACAGAATCGTGTCACAAAGCCCTGATATGCCGCACGGTGCAGTGTCAAGTCACAATGAGGAGACACAACTCATCCCACAAGACTCTTCTTACAATGCAGAAATGTGCCCCAGCGCACGTCTCTCCTAGATGTTCTCCAAAGACAGTGCCAAAACTCTGCTCACCACTCAGAGACCCACACAAAGGAGCATACAACCAGCCCAAGTTGGGCAGATTCCCCAGGTATTGTAGAGGGTCAACTCAAGACACACAGATGTGTCACACAACACTCACAGTTGACACCAAACACACATACCTGCATTTGTACACACTTGTCCCTCAGCAAAATGAGTGCTCCCCAACACTTGCAGTCAATGACAACACAACCTCCTCTCCCAACAAGGCATGGAATAGCATCTCAGGATACCACCCATTCTACTGAATACAATCTGTAGAACCCTCTCACAGTTAACACACTTAGCTCATAACGCAAAGATTTGCTCAAGCAGTGTACACACATGCACTATAACATGCAGAAACACCCTACAATGTACTCACACATGCAAGATAAAGAGTCCTCTCAGAACTCCCAGACTTACATTACAGCACATCAGCTCTATTCAGGGTACAGATGAGCTTGACACACACTTTTGTCCCACACCACACCAACTCCACAAACTTGTCCCAACTCAGACTTGTCCCAAAACATGCAAATTTGCCCTTTGGAGTCTCAAACTCACAGTGCAACACACAGACTCTAAAAATAATTGCCAAACCACATTAAAATATAATAGCATGCCCCCATAGAAACACCCTCATTAAGCCCATAGTTGAGTTTCAATGGATAGAAAAGAACAACAGCACTCCAACTCGGCTCACAGTTCTTTGAGTCACCCCACAATGCACAGAATTGCATCATACTGCACAATCGCAACCAACAACTCACAGATCTACCCCAGAGAACAAACTCGTGCCACCACACACTTAACCACATGACTCCCAAATTTGTACCAAACACTCACACTTAGCCCCAAATACACAAACCCACCCTGCATCAAGCCCAGCATGACACACACACTCATGTGTGTCCCACAGTGCCCATACACACAATAGAATGTACAAGCAACAGTCACAACTTGAGACACTGCCAAAACAAGGGGCATAAGCCAGTCACACAACCGAGCTCTGGCTACATTGGCCAGACTCACAGCACAGCAGCCCAAATTACACAAAGTGGGCAGCTTCCCCCATAGCTGTTCTATACATCCTGTATACACCCCACAATCCACACATATGTCCCCAAAGATGTAGACCCCCCCAGAAACACACAGAATTGCATAACAAGGTACAAATACTTCTCAAAACATGCACTTCATAACAACTGGACTCCTCCACCATATCTGGTCACATCCTCAAATGCAAAGACTCGCTCCCTCCCTCACCAGCAAAGTCTTGTCCAGGAGCTCTAAAACATGTGACAGAAAACCTACCTGCCTGATAGTACATACACAATTTTACACAACTTCCAAATTCATCTTACAATGCACAGGCTTTCCCCCTACACATGGCGTAAGTCCATAGGGCGGAGACTCATCTACAAAGCAAACAATGAGCCCATTATGCACCGCAACCACCAGATGCCCCCAAACACACAGAATGTGCACCACAACTCCAAAAACCACTCTGCCATATGTATATGAGCCCTACAGTGCCTAAACTGTCCCAGAACTCCAAACTCAGCTCTCAACGACCTAGACCAACTGATGGTATCACACATGTTCCACGACGTGACTCCCATTGCAGCTCATAGAATAGTATCACCATATACAGGTTTCTCTCACAATGCAAAAATTCTCCAAAAAAGCCGAGACTTGCTCCCTGAGGCATCCAACGTCTCTATAACACTTAGCTTTGCCTCAGAATCAGTCTTGCACCACAGTACTCGCAAAATGTCTCACAATATCCACAATGACCTTATAATGGACAGACTTGCCCCACCATGTCCAGGCTTACCCCACCACACCAAGACATGCCCTATAACCCACAGATAACTTCCACAAAGCTGAACTTTCCCGATACTGCACAGCCTCACTTTACAACATCAACTCACCCAATTTTACCCAATGGTAAAAATAGATTTAAAAAATATCCAGCCACAAATTCAGTCTTATCACACAACACCCAGATGTGTCTTCCAGCACACAAACTAGCTCCATAATCCCTAGCTGCAGCTAACCTACGATGAGCAAGTGTACCCTGTGACACAGAGGTTTCTCCCACAAACACAAAACTGCATTCTGATGCACAGATTCACCCCAGTATGTACACACACAATTGCTCCATAAGGCAAATACTTACCCCACAAAGAAAACATGTGTCCCCAACCCCCAGAATTGCCCCAGGACACACAGACTTTCCCCACAGGAGGAAGACATGATCCCCATTACAGAGTTGTTCTCCTCACCAGATGTACTTTCCAACACAGCCTTGCCCCACAAGATACCCTTGACCTACAACCTAGACACAATGTCTAGTGTACTTTGTCATCCCTACACCTTAGCAAAACCTCAAGTGAAAAAGTGCATCCTACAATGTAGAAAACACCTTGCAAATGCAGGGACATGCCCAGCAGTTCCAGAATGGCCACATCAGGCTCAGACTTCCTCCCCAAAGCAAATTCACTTGGAAACACCTAAAACAAAATCACAACTTAGAAGCGCACTCCAGATCAAGTTCTCCATATAACACACTGACATGCGCCACAATATTTAGACTTACCTGCCTGCACAAAATCTCACAATTCAATACATGAGCCACAATACTACAGACAAGCCTCACAGCACACAGTCTTGTCCTACACTGCTGAAAGACATGCCCTATAATGCATAGACTGACCTACCACACAAACATCCCTCACAGAACAAATCTTTACCCAGCATAAAGATTCCAAACTCAAGACATGTTCAGTCATACACTGGCATATGCTACAACACAGAATTACTTCATAAAGCAGATATGCCTACAGCACACAGGATAATCTTAACACAAATGCACAAGCTCCTGCACACCCAGACTCACCCCTAATAATATGCACTCTCTTTAAAACACCAGAATATACCCAACACCCCGTCCAGAAACAGTCTAATCATACAGTGTGCAGCACAGACCACGTCTTCCAGAAATGGCATACTATGTAAAGACACAACTTCACTTATGGGACTGTCCCTCTTTATGAAGCCACATAAATTGCCTGTGAGGCATAGACATATCCTACAGTGCAAAGGTTATCCCTATGACGTAACAACTTACTATAGAATCTCCAGAATCAACCCATGACATGTTGTCTCACCCTGTGACTCAAGCATATATCCCACAACACACAGACTGCAGTGTATATACCACAACAGCTAGACATGCCCTACATTGTGAGGACATGTTCCTCAGTCCATAGATGTACCTGATGGTACATCCAAAATAGGCTTCCCTGGTGGCTTAGTGGTAAAGAATCTGCCTGCCAATGCAGGAGATGCAAGAGACGTGGGTTCAATCTCTTGGTTGGGAAGATGCCCTGGAGGAAGGCATGGCAAGCCACTCCAGTATTCTTGCCTGGGAAATCCCATAGACAGAGGAGCCTGGTGAGCTACAGTCCATAGGGTCGCACAGAGTCAGATATGACCGAGTGACTAAACACACACACAAATCCAAAAAATCATAGTCATAAAAATCACAATGCTCTGAATCACTCCCGCAAAACACACTCACTCCAAACCTCAGACTGCACAGGACCCATAATTCATAGCGATAACCCATAATCCACAGCTTCACCTCACACCCTATAGCTATTCCTCCCTTAATGTAGAGAACAACATCACAGTGCACATGTGAGTCATACCTGTCATGGACTAACACCACAAGCAACTCATAGGCCCTACCATTTACTAATACTCCACATACTTCACACACACTAGCCCCACAACAGCTAGACTCACCTTCCTTCAGACAGACTCAACACACAACATTTAGCCTCACTCCAATTACACAGAGACATGCCACCTAAACTCAGAAACCAGCCCTGGGACACTCAGATTTGTCCCACGGTCCTCACAGAAGAGCCATACCGAGAGACACACGATCCACAGCACACATATTCATCCCACAATGCCCAGACTGGCCCCAGACTTCACAGATACCCTCATAACACCCAGACTTGCTACATAATACTCAGAAGGCCTCACAAGAAAAGCGGGGTAGTAAGTGTGTGTCCTCTGGAACATTCAGATTGACTTCATGAGGCATCCACGCTATCACCTTTAAGCCTCAGCAACAAGTTGTTACTCTGTAGCACACTAACTGTGGAGAAGGCAATGGCACCCCACTCCAGTACTCTTGCCTGGAAAATCCCATGGACAGAGGAGCCTGGAAGGCTGCAGTCCATGGGGTCGCACAGAGTCGGACACGACTGAAGCGACTTAGCAGCAGCAGCAGCACACGAACTGAGGACCTGCATGCTCACACAGGATTTTGCCACGTGACTTCATTTCTTTGGCTCTGTATAAGCATTTGTAAACATGGGTGAAATATTTCCTTTTCAGCTGTTCCAAGGATGAAATGAGATAGTTTCAGGAAAGAATCAAGGTTCAGGACACAGGCTTGGGAATGCAGTTGCGCCTCTTCCCAGTCCTGGCTCCAGCACTGGGAACGGGACATACTCGAAAGTATAAGTGGTTCAAGGTGGAGCAGAAGGCAGAAAGCTCTCATGTCAGTCAGGACTGGCTTTGAATTCTGCCTCTGCCACTTATTAGTCATATGGTGCTCATGATGCGCTTTAATTTTCTGATCCTCAGTCTTCATTTGTCAACTGTGGATGATGCTGGTTCCTGCCTCCAAGACTGTTGGACTATATGACATCAGGTATCTTAATCTGCATTTCTAGTCAAAGAGAAGCAGTAAAATGGGGAAAAGGTTGCAGCAGGTGGGCCCTGCTTAGGCCCAGGGGGAGGAGGAAGATAGGTAGGTGCATGCCAGGGTCTCCGGCAGAAAGGTCCCTGATGGCATCAGGACTGGAAGATCTGAGCAGCCACCATATTTGGCCTTCAGATTATAAAGCCTGTGTTATTACACCATAGTTACTGTCTTTAATAATCCACATTTTCCGAAGAAGGCCATCTTTTAATGCTTATTTTTGTGGCTATTTCAAGAGCAGGAAGAAAATCTTGAGCCCCCTCTGCTGGCCAAACAGTAGAAAGGCAGCTGAAGAAATGAGTAGAAAAGTCTTTCTCCAATAAAGTAGTCACATCAACATACATAACATGCATCTCAGATAAGTACCTACACACTAGAACACACACACACACGCATAGTGCCACAGATATTCACACTGACATAGACCTACAGGTGTGTCATCATCCCACAGATCATACATTCTTTCAGCCACAGCCAAAGACGTGTTTGCACAAATAGGAGCAAATAACCCAGAGTCCCAACAGGGATCATCTCATGTCTACACGGATACACATATGCATCCACGCAGATCCATACAAATGTACACGGTTCTGTATGTAGACACAGAGCACCATGTAGGTAGAAATATACACTCCACACTCACACAGGCCCAGAGAAGCATGCGGAGACATATGTATGCCAACCTAGGCATCCATAGGATGTGTTTACTAATTCATAACCTCAAAGTTGCAAAAACACAGATACATACACATACAGACATATGACAACATATAGATGCTTCTAGAGGCTGATGAGGCACATGTCCATTCTCAGACACTTCAGATGTTTATGCAGAAACGTAGACAAACCCATGGAAGCTCACACAGACACATGGGTGTTGGCCTGTCTACACACACACCCATAGGCTGCACAGAGCTGTCCATATGCAGACACAGGTGTATGTGTTTTTATTGATACACAGAGACACGGAGACATTTACACAAACACTGAAGTATGGAGATTTATTCATAGGTAGATATATGTGTTTTAAATATGTATTTACTATCATTTTCATGCTCACAGGAGTACATGAATCTACACACAGAGGCATAGATGTTATTAAAACATACCTGTGCATACATGTTCCTGCCTGTACATGCAACCTACATGCTCATGCTCACCATGAAAACATATAAATGTGCACACATGCATATGTATAGAAATTACCATGGGGATGCACATGGGAATGTTCATGCATGTTGGTGTGCATGTAGAAACACACAAGCATGCAGGTGTGCACACATACATGCACTGTACGTGGAGACATATCCATGCAGACACAGACACAACAGAGACAATCCATAAAGAAATCTCTACATGCATATATACACAGAGACAGTGCTGTATACATATACAGACATATACTTTTATATAGAGAGATATAAGCATTATATATAGATACAGGGGAGAGAATGAGGCAGGGAAGAGAGAGGGAGATTGATTCATATGCAGAAGTGTATACCTGCAGATATGGGCATATAGGCACACAGGCCTAGAGACCCACACAGAGGTATACATGGGCAAATATGTCTGCACTCACACACACTCACTTAGATGCACAGGAGGAACATACAAAGTCACATTCATGTACAGAATCTCAGTTAGATTCACAGAGACACAGGCATGTAGACAGAGACAGAGAAATACATGGACTCACATCCATGTAGACGCACAAAGGTATCGACACCAAAGCTGGTACAGGTACATCTATACAGATTTACACACGTGAACACATTCCACGTGAATGTACAAATGGACACAGAGACCCACAAATATACCGGACAAACACAGAGGCACACGGGGACACAAGCATGCATGTCTTTCACACAGACAGAAAGGTATGCACCCACATGGCAGAGCCCGGCATGCCTTCACAAACACACAGTTGCACAGACACGTGTGTGTATTGTCATATGTATGCATGCAAACAGAAGTGGGCATCGGTACCACAGAGGCATACACAAACCAAGAGCAGCAGAGACATAGCAGAACACATAGGGAAAATTCCTGTACACAGAGTCCTCAAATGCACACAGGAACATAAACACCTGCACGTGGACACACAGATGCATTCACCCAGAGAGTCGTCCAAAGACATTAGTTCTCATGCAGACAGACTTATGCAGACTCACACGCACACATGCGCCCACAGACATGAGGATGGTCACACAGACATACATATCCAACCAGAGGTGGAGGAACAGATGTATGAACAACAAGGCATGCATGTGTGAATAGAGAAGCCCTGAGACACAGATAAAGAGGCTTATAGGCAAGAATGTAGACATGTAGGCACATGGACTCCCACCCCTACACACACCTGTGTCATGTACACACAGATACAGAGACATGCAGAGGCCCACACAGATGAATATTTGCAAACAGTAAACATGAGGACTAAACATGTCCATGCAGGCATGGGTGCTATCTTATACACACGGTCTCTTGCAGAGATATACACACTGAAGACAGGACTTCAACCACATAGATGCTGACACGCTCCAAAGCCCCTTACAGGCACATGCACAGAGCTCTATAAATGCACTTGCCTATATGGACACACAAATTCACATGCAAATGTGCACTCAGATGGCAGGCATCCCCACCCAGAAATACACAGACACAGAACATCTTCACCCTATAAAAGCAAGAGACATACACATATGCATGCATGTGTGCTAAGTCACTTCAGTTGTGCCCAACTCTTTGCAACCCTATGGACTGTAGCCCTCCAGGCTCCTCTGTCCGTGGGATTCTCCAGGCAAGAATACTAGAGTGGGTTGCCGTGTCCTCCTCCAGGGGATCTTCCCAACCCAGGGATCGAACCCTCATCTCTTAAGTCTCCTGCACTGGCAGGTAGGTTCTTTACCATATACATGTAGAAATAGAGACAAACCCACAGGCACACAAATGCACAGATGCCCAGAGATGCACCCTCACATGTCAATATATACACACATTGACTCGTGCTCATGTGTGCATATGCACAAATGATCTACAAATATACTTCTATGCCCACACAACACTAAGTCTAAATGTACATCAAATATAAGAATGTACAGACACTAGTACATCTGTCAGTGTAAGCATATAGGTGTATCCATGGGCTTAATCATGTTACAGACAGAAACACAGACTTCCACATGCATAGACATAGAGACACATGCAGACTGAAACATACGAAAACCGACTCAACCACATATAAAAGAATGTGACTTTTAGTGTATCTTTTTCTTAGCCTCTTCAAGAGAAAATGAAAATTAGTGAGCTCCCTCTGATGGCTAAACTATATAAAGTGATGTGGAAATTACCAGAAATATCTCTGAAAGCTCTGGATTGCACATGTGTTTGTGTGTGTGCACACAGACACACACTTCCACATTGCACAGAATCATGGACATAAAATCACACAGAAGCACAGAAATATAAATATGAATAGGCAAATATAGAAAGACCCATAGACAGTTACACACACACAACCCCAAAGTATCACAGAGTGTGATATTTAAAGGTGTGGCTCTTGAACTTGAACAAAACCAAACCTGCATTTGCATCCCATATCTGGCACTTACTGACTCAATGAGCTGGGGCTATTTTCCTGCTTTTTCACCTGTATCCTGGGGGTGATATTAACACCTAGCTCTTATAGCTGTTTGCAGATTCAGTGCAATGAAGGGCTTAACCTTGTGCTTGGAATGTCCCAGAGGCCACTGCTGCTGCTGCTTTTTGATTTTTCTAGAGCTAAAGTACTTAGCTGAACAGGGTTTGAGTTTTGTAGTTTAAGTGCATGGTTATATCAGAGAGATGTATTAGTTAACAATATTTGTAAGTGATATTAATGAAGAATAAATGACCTTCCCAGACAAGGCTATTTCTGAAATTTTCATAGATGAGAAGGACTTATTACTGTCCTTGGGAAATGGAAACACCTAAAACAAATATTTCTTGCTATTGTTGTGTGTCGTTGTCACCGTTCTAAGTTATTCCTATCCTTTTCTTTTTTGCAGGAGATAGGAAGATTGAGAGAGCTGGTGGAAGCGGGGAAGAGGGTGTCTTTCGCCACCTAGTGATCATTTTGAGTAAGTACAGTATTTGTTATTGCTTAGAAATACTCCCTAAAATTTCACCTTTGCAAGATTGTATAACTGCCCTGGTGAATAAACTGGTATACATCAAGTTATAGTGGTTTCTGCTATACCATAGCCCCCACCCTTATCCACTGTTTTGTTTTCCAATGTTTCAGTTACCCACACTCAACTGTGGTCTGAAAATATTAAATACAAATTTCTAGAAATAAACAATTCATAAGTTTTAAATTGCACGCCATTTTGAGTAGCATGATGAAATATTGCACCGTCTTGCTCGGTCCCACCCATGATGTGAAGCATCCCTTAGTCCTGCACATCCCACTCATTAGTCACTTAGTATCAGATCGACCGTCGAGCTATCACAGCCTTGTGTCCAAGTCACCCTAATTTTGCTTAATGACCTCAAAGTACAAGAGTAGTGATGCTGGCAATTCGGATACACCAAAGAGAAGGCATGAAGTACTCCTGTAAGTTAAAAGTTCTTGAGTTAATAAAGAAAGAAAACCACGTTGTATGCTGAGGTTGCTAAGATTTATGGTAAGAATGCATCTTCTACCCATGAAATTGTGAAAAAGGAAAAAGAAATTGGTGCCAGATTTGCTATTGCATCTCAAACTGTGAAAATTACAGCCACAGTGAAGGATAAGTGCCTCGTTATGATGGAAAAGGCATTTTATTGTACAATAAGATATTTTTGAGTGAGACCATGTCCACTTTTATTACAGTGTATTTGTTCTATTTTACTGTTTTCATTATTATCATTAATCTCTTACTGTGCTTAATTTATAAATTAAACTTTATCATAGGTGTGTATGTATAGGAAAAACATAGTCTATATAGGGTTGAGTACTATCCACGGTTTCAGGCATCCACTGGGGGTCTTCGAACATATACCTGGGAATAAAGGTGGAACTCTTCAGAAATTAAAAAGTCATAAAATAAAAAGAAGTCTTTGTTTCTAAAATTCTTTCCTTCACTCAGTTTTCCTCTGGGATTCAATGAGACTATGTTTTATAGTGGTGGTCTTCAAACTTGCTAATTATAGGCTACCTAAAATAATTTTGAGAAACTGTCCACCCTGTCAAACATCTTGAAGTTATCATCTGAAATTTCTTATCATAAGTTTAATTATTTGTACAGTTATCTTTTGTGGCATATTATAAATATTTATACCTTTATTTAATGATTTAATCACATTTTTAATCTGTCCAATGAGCTAAAAATACCTTGCTAATTGGAGAAGGGAGTGGCCACCCACTCCAGTATTCTAGCCTGGAGAATTCTATGGACTGTATAGACCATGGGGTTGCAAAGAGTCGAATGAGTGACTTTGACTTTGACTTTCACCTTAATCTGTCCAATGAGCTAAAAATATCATGTTAACAAGACACTCATCATTGTTAATTAAGAGCACAAAAATAAGAAAAAACCACGAACAGTTAGAAATTTTACATGATTTTATTATTTCCTTGAAATTGCCATTCCATTCAACTTCCCTCACAGAATTTATCCTAATGCAATTTATTTTAATGTTCAAAGACCTTTTATTGGTCACCCATACATCTCTGCAAAAATATAGGTTGAAATAAATTTTCCCATAATGCTAAGCTTCTAAGTACTAAATCTTTTATTATTAAATTATTAGTAGCACGCAGTTTATCAGAAGAGTATAAAATATTACACATTTTGAAAAGTTAAAAATGAAAACTAGAATTTGGTTGGCAATGCTTTTCCTAAGTGAATTTGATTGTTTATTTTTCCCCAAGTTAGTTCATGACTTGGAGGATGACTCTTACTTCTAATGAGACAGAGTACAGTATAAATTTTATTCCCATAAATAAGGAGAAGGGAATGGAATGAGCGTCCAAGTCACAGATCAAAAATCTCATGATGACCAGTCATAAAAAAAGTTTAATGACTTAAACTTTTTAAATTAAATTTTTTTATTTTTAACAGACAATTTGGCTGAGCCTATCATTAATTGTTTGAAAGAAAAGAAGCCCGAATTATAGAAGGGTTTGTTGCTGAATCATTAATTTTAGTGTTTCTGGGAGGCTTACCAGAATAACCTTATTACCGAGGTTTAGCAAATGACTATTATATATCATTCTTTCATTTTGAGACATTGTTTTTAATTCAGTGGACTTACAAAGATTGGGAAAATCAAAATACTTAGATAAGTGTCACTTAGTTAATACAATAATTTTGATAAAATCCCTTTAGTTTATTATTTACCCTAAATATGAAACTTTGAGGCTACTGATTTGGATTTTTGATTTCATAGAAAACATTTATAATATAACTCAGTTGACAAAGGCAATGTTCATATCAAAATAATCAGCCAAATCAGCTTTATCTTCAGATAAAGTGTCCAATTTCATTTTTCAATGGAGAATATAAAATAATATGCATTTTGAGGAGCCTTATTTAAACCATGGAGAAATCAATTTGGGGGCACCTCTGGTTAAATATTTTACTAGCAAAGTAAATAGAAAATTAAAATGAGATTTTAATGTATTTCAGAATAAAGAAAATTTAATTTTAATATTTAATAATAATTTTAATGATAAAATTTATTAATACAATAAAATAAATAATAAAACTTTAATAATAATTTTGTTTCTTATATGTAATTTAAAATTAAACAGTGTAATATGTAGCTAATATGTTATAAAACAAGGAATTGAATGGCATGCATAGTTTCTTTTGGTAAACAAATATCCCAATTTTGGGTTTCTGGAAATAATTAAGAATAATGTATAAAAAATTTTAAAGACATTAATTTTTTTAGGCCACAGGATTAAACTTTTCAGCCATATTTTATAAAAGAGAAAAGTATATAGAGCTAAAAAATAATTGGTCTGGCAACAACCATATTTAATTTTTTGAAAATAAGTACTAGAAAATCTGTAATTATAAAATGAAATGAGGATTGACTTTCATTGGGAAAGATATTTCAAGATACAATCTGAGAAAACACGTCTTAGTTAGTTTAATTGAATGATGTACCTTAATTGAAAGAAATCACATACAATTTCTGTACATGTTTTACCAATGTAAACATTTTGTAACACAAAAAACATTCCAATTATGTGTAAAAGAATCAGCATGGACAGTATATGCAGCTATTAGGAGGTGTTTTCTTTCCAGTTAATGACAGATGTAAGTGATTAGTGTTGAGAATAGCTGCAAAATAATGCTTAATTTTAAGCAAGTGGGAAAAAGTTGTCCTTGGACAGATCAGTTTTAGGCAGGAAGAGGCATGGATGTTGAGAAGCTGAGCGTGGATTCCCTGCAAACTACCCCTGCTCACATACTTTCTGAAAAGAATTCATGGATGAGTAGCCAAGTTTGAAGCCCACTGTTCTAAACTGTCTTCAGCAGGATTGCTCCAGAGCAATGTTTTGTCAGTTAGGATAATCAATTTTTTGTAGTTCACAGTCACAGGAGTGCAGTGGAGGTAGCTGCCACTCTTGATTTTCTGCCAACTGTTTTTATGACTAATCATGTTTGAGCCAAAGGCTCTGAAAGGGATTATTTTTGTTTTGCTGATAAATGTGTATATTGACTAGACCTCCATTGTCTGATATTGGAGCCGCTAGCAACATGTGGGTATTGAGCATTTGAAATGTGATTAGTGCAAACTGGGCTTCCCTGTTGGCTCAGTGGTAAAGAATCCGCCTGACAATGCAGGAGATGCAAGAGACCAGGGTTCGATCTCTGGGTCAGGGAGATCCCCTGGAGAAGGAAATGGCAGCCCACTCCAGTATTCTTACCTGGGAAACCTCATGGACAGAGGAGCCTGGTGGGCTACAGCTCATGGGGTTGCAAAGAGTCAGAAACAACTTAGTGACTAAACACACAGTAGTGCCAACTGCAATATATTCTAAGTGTAAAATGCAACACAGCAGATTTCAAAGACAGGGCACACATAAATGAAATTTTTCATTAATATTTTTATATTGAGTACATGTAGAAATGATAATATTTTGGCTATATTGAGTGAAACAACACACATTATTAAAATTAATTTCACCTGTTTTTTAAACTTTTTTAAAATATTGTAACATGAAAATTAAAATGATATAGGTGGCTTGCATTATATGTTTTATATGACAGTGCTACTCTAGAGCTCAGATTAAAATTCTCTAACTTCCCCTAAAGAGCATGATCACAGAAAAGATTGATTTGTCCACTAATGTTGATATTCTGAGGTAACCAGTTCCTTTACTAGTATTTGGGTTTCTGAATTGGGGAATTTCTACTTGTTAGGCTTGAAATTTGTAGTTGTTTTTCTTAGGAAAAAGTAAAAAACCCCAAACAAACCAATATTCCACTAAATATATTGGAAAAGTAGTCTTTTATTAGTATCTGGAAATTTTCCCAGAATGAACTTTGGATGGCTTCTCAGTGGATATATGTGAAGTTTTTCAAGCTCTTCAAAATTGTCAGTGGCAGATATTGCATTCTACAGAAGATATGACGTGTTTCATCACATTTGAGATTTTTTTATGTAATATGTTTTTATGTAACACTAAGAAAAAAATACTTCCAAATAAACTGTGATGTAATGCTTTCATATCCATAAAATTTTAATTTTATACTTACCAAAAGAGCTTTTTTCTTTCATATATGGACATATATTTTTATCATATATCATGATACCAAAATAGCCACAACCAAGTTTGAGTATGTATGGCAGTGACATTTCCCTTTCAACTGCCTCCTGGCTGACAGGGATCGTAAAATGCCCTGATTATAAGACACATTCTGATTTCAGAGACATGAAAACGTTAAGAAAATATGCATCTTAGAATCGGTTAAATATGGTCAGTCATTTGTCAAGAAAGAAAGGATCACAGAGGACAGAAAGCCAGACTCCAAGACAGCTTAGTGAAAACACCTTTTCTGTGTGTGATCGGATATACAAAACCCAAAATGTGGCTCATATTCAAACTTTTATCATAGAGCACTTAAAAAACATTGCAATATACATTTCATGTTAGTTGTTTGATGGTTTTCCTAGTTTCCTTTTATTTGTTTCCTGGCTTGGAAGTGGGAGCAGTGGAGGAGAAGGGGACGACAGAGGATGAGATGGTTGGATGGCATCACTGACTCAATGGACCTGAGTTTGAGTAAACTCCGGGAGTTGGTGATGGACAGGGAGGCCTGGCGTGCTGCAGTCCATGGGGTCGCAAAGAGTTGGACACGACTGAGCGACTGAACTGAACTGAACTTGGAAGTGGGAGAGTTAGGGAAGAATCGTGATGGGTGGGGCTTCGGCTGGGCACAGACTGGCTCTCTCCAAACTAAAAATATCTAGCATCTCTGGAGTGAGAATCACTTAGCACAGCCTTGTGTGCGGCTGTGCCTTCAATGGCGCTGTTTCTTCTTTGCAAGCCGGGTAACCGACACAGCCTTTCTGCCTGTCCCTGCTTAGCTTAGTTCTAACATATTCACTGTATCCTTTCTTGATTGAAGGGTCTAAGAGAAGGAGGGATGGAGATAGAACTGCTTTCCTAGTTTTTGTTTTACATAGTATTTGAAAGGGTGAGCAGATGAATAAAAACTCCACAGGAAGTCCATTATGTCAAGAATCAATGAAGGGAAAACACAGTCTAGATTTATCATCCGGAAATTGTGCGAATCTCTGATTCTAATGGTACTCATGATGACATATTTATAAGAGGAAACAAATTTCAGAGTTCTCAGGAAATGAGAAAAATAAGAGAATCCAAACCATGTTTCCTCTTTTGTCCTTACACTTGTACTGAGACGTACGTGTCTCTTGAAGGCTCAGAAGCAGGGCCCAGCTTGTGACCAGTGCAGTCTCATTGGGCCCTGAGCTTAGAAGGGCTCCATGCTTGCTTTAATGCTCTGCTATCATGGTCTAGAAATCCTTAATACCTTTTTAAAAAGGAAATCCCACATTTTCATTTTGCCCTGAACCCCACAAATTATATAGCTAACCTTGTTCAAAAGGAGACACTTGCCAGAGAATAATGAACTGAAGTTGCCACATTAAATTAGAAACATTGCTTTTCTAATGTTGTGTCCTGAATCCTTTCTGTCAGTACTTGTAAATACAGTATTAGTAAGCTACTATTGTTGTTAGGAATAATAGGTGTAGAAGTACATCACAGGAATGGTAGTATCACTCAACAGTACTTTGTATGGACTTCCCCATTGATTCATAGGACCTGGGGCATCTTCTGTGTTTCTCTTTTCTGATCTGTAAATGGCAGTGACATTTCGCCTTAACCCCAGATAAGGTTAATTGTTAGAATTAGATTGAAATGCCCTCGGAAGTACTTGTGATCTCTAAAGTTTGAAGCAGATACAGAAGATGATTTATGCCCCTTCCCCGGCATGGAGTCTGGGCAGCACCTATCTGCTGGGGTCCTGGTGCCTGAGTTGCACTCAGCGGTGAGGCTGCTCTGCCCCATGACTGTACAGCAGATATCCAAGGGGGTCCTAGAGCCAGACAGTCAGCACCCCTGCCGTGTTAAGAGCCTGCTGAGGCACATCACACTGCTGCCTAGATGACTGGGTCAAGGCTCCTGGCTGGAAATCACTGCTATGTGGACAGGACTAGAGGGCTGAGAAGACATGAGAGGAAGCGTTGGACAGGAAAGATCCTCTGCGTCCCTGGGACCTAGTCCCAAGGACTTTTTCTAGGGCATGCGTGCATGCTAAGTCGCTTCAGTTGTGTCCAACTCTGTGCAATCCTATGGACTGTAGCCTGCCAGGCCCCTCTGTCCATGGGGATTCTCCAGGCAAGAATACTGGAGTGGGTGCCATGCCCTCCTCCATGGGATCTTCCCAGCCCAAGGATTGAACCTGTGTCTCTTATGTCTCCTGGCATAAGGAGTTCTAATGCCAGAACCTGGCAGGCGGGTTCTTTGCCACTTGCACCACTTGGGAAGCCCGTGGGCTATATCTGGGGTTAAGGAGGACCCAGCCATAGGTGCTAGCCACTTCAGATGGCCACAGGAGCTTTCTTATTTCTCAAAATGGAGCTGTATTCAGAATTGCCATTATCTCAGTAAGAAAAGTAGACAAAAGTCTCCATCATGTGAAGGAACTCATATTCCTGGAAGTGGGGTGGGGAAGTATGCAAGAATGCCCATAGTGACTTTATGGTACCTCCTGCCAGCCTTATTTAAACAACTGCAGGATTTTGTTATGATGCAGTGGAGAGAGGGGAAAGCAGCACTTCATGAGGTCACAGAAAATGCCGTTGGAAATATCTTGGTAATGTCTTCTGTCACTAATGGGGTTTGGTGATTGACAGTTTCCTTTAGTTCATATAGCAGGTATAAGACTTTTTGTTTCTTGTGTGTGGCAAAAGTGAGGATGGGGTGTAGTTTTATAGGAATGAATGTCCAAGAAGAAACTATTTATCTCCTGCCTAAGATGATGCAGTGTGTTGCAACCAAACGGTTGCAAGCATCTACTAGAAAACAGGAGGGGACTATGTTGTGTCCCCATGCAGGGGATGAAATAGCCAGGAGATATGAGCATTATTTTAATGTTTTTGCATTAGAGTTTGCACTCCAGCTTCAGTCTGCCACAAAGGCTGCAGATCTGGTAAACCTATAACAAGCAGCCAACATCTGGTCTGTGATTGATCCAGATCTGAGACTGCCAGCTGCCTAGCAACTTGGCTTGGGGAGGATGCCTGACAGCCTAGATCAGGATTGGAGATGGGGGATAAGAATGGTGATTAGGCAGCTGTCTTTGTGCTAATGAGCTTGCCACCGGGCATGTGTATTTTGAGAGACTTTCATCACAAGAGAGCCTGTAAAGGGAAGTTGGCTGTTGCACGCAAAGGTTGGTACAGGCGTAACGATGCCTGTAGGTAAGAGGATGAGGTGTGGGGAAGGTGCTCTGGGGGACTTCATGAACTAGATGGAAAGGGGCCATCTGTGCAGGTGCCTGTACCTGACTTAGGTAAGGCCCCGCTCAGGTTGGAATCAGAGCTTTCTTGAGCTGCCTCCAGCATTGCCATACCAACCAAGAGAGGCCACACCTGTTGATGAAGGCAGGTTGGGGACTCAGTGATGACCTCATTTATAGGAAGATGATATCATTACAGAGTTGCAAAGAACCCTTCAAGGCTATTTAGTGCAATCATTATGTCTTAATTTTGAAATCTCCAATAAATGGTTTTTTCCCTCCAGAAATGAGAAGCTCAGTGTTTCCTGAGGCAGTCCATTCAGCCTCTGGCCATCTTCAGTAGTTCTGCTTTGTACTGGACTGAGGTCTGCCTCCCTGGGAGGCACATTCTGAACTCTGGGACAAGTCATATCCTGCTGACATGTGGCACTTTTGGTCACTGAAGACATTTAACTCTTCTCTTTGCCTAGCTTAGTCTCTGTCTGCCGTTCTCCATTTGACAGTTTAGCCAGTGTTACCCTTACCCTTGTTTTCTTCCTCCTGAGAGTTCAGGTCCCCAGGATCCCAAAGTTTGGACAGTATTCCTGGTGCAGTTGGACCATTTGTTCCTTAAGCTGAATATCATTTGTCTATTGAGTGCATGACATTTATGATCAGATTGCAGTGTTGGGCCACCCAAAGTTTCCAGACAGTCTAAATGCATCTGAAAGGTGCCTTAAACCTGCTTCACTAAGAACCTCAGGGATAACCAAAGCTTCTAACCAGAAGTCTTTTACTCACTGGAAGTTAAGTCATGGTGGCATGTGTGTGTGTGCTCAGTTGCTTCAGTTGTGTCTCACTCTTTGCGATCCTATGGGCTATAACCCACCAGGCTCCTCTGTCCATGGGACTCTCCAGGCAAGAATACTGGAGTGGGCTGCCATGCCCTTCTCAAGGCGATCTTCCTAACCCAGGGATCGAATCCATGTGTCCTGCATCTCCTGCATTGCAGGCAGATCCTATACCCACTGAGCCACCTGGGAAGCCTCATGGTGGTACGGGGGAACAAAAATGGAGGGTAGAAATTTATCTTCTGTTGAGAGCTGTAGTGTCTATTTTTCTTCTGCATATCCTTAGTTTATTTAAATATCATTTCATATGGACTCTGGGAGCCTGAGAAATTACGGAAAAGTGAACCTTAGATGGGATTGAGGAATTACATTCATCATATGCATTGCTCACAGTGAAGTGGGAGTAAGCTGAAAATTTCTTTCTTCATGTCCCCTCCCCCACCACAGCCTCAGGAATATGCAACATCATCTGCAAGGAGAGGAAAAGAGGACTTGGTCACGTAAAAATATAGCGATCTAATCTGTTTCTTCCTCTAGATTTTACCTAAAAGGTTTATTTACTACATGGGCTGAAAAGTGTTATATATTCCATATATAATTAACTAAATAATAATCCCCAGTAGAATGTAAAGAAGACATGATGTGGTGGATTCATAATGCAGTGTGATATTACATCTATGAGAATGTTCACATTCCTGATGGGTTTATGTAACCAGCACACATCACAATGATGACTCATTTAAAATTATGTAATGAACACTCCATGCAAGAGTTAAACTCAAAATTAGGGCAAGAGGGGTGATTGCTGTACATGTAGCTATAGAGATAGAACAGACTGAGGTGCTGGGAATGTTCTGGAAAGAAAAGTCACGTGGGTGAAGACTTTGCTTGCATTGCACTGTGTTCATGATTAAGTATTCTGATGCCTCTTACTCTTGGCATTTACTATATTTGTTGCTCTTCCCACCTCTCTTCTTGGGGCTGGAGTTCCCACGGTTTCAAATCTGGCTCCTTGCCTTTGCCCTGCCTTTAGTTTCTGCAGAAAACTTCATGAAGTTTCAAATGCAAAGCTGAATTCATTTGAAAAACAAAAGATTAATCCATTTTCAAAAATGTCCACCATAAATGCATAGGAGTTTTCTTAGTAGGAAAAATAAGAAATGCAATATTAAAATTTAAAAAGTTTATTTAGGTAGAGGGTGGGATGCACTGGGTTTTGTGTTTTTTTTTTCAAAGTTTGAAACTCTGGACTGCAGTCATTGTGAGCTCGCGAAGCCAGGTGTCCTGACTTGGATCTCTGGTCCCCTTTCAGCTGGCAGTTGGAAGGGATCCTGTGCCCAACTGCCTTCACGAAGAGCAGAACTGGGCCAGGGGCAGCAAAACTTTGTTCTCCCTCTCCCAAGGCAGCAGTCTGTTAATAAGGAGCAGAGTGTGTGATGGATGCTAACGCCTTATGCAGTTAAAGGCACCCCGTGTTCCTTTACAGATGAAGAATTGAGATAATGTAAAGTATTAACCTCCACTCTAGAAGAAACCATCTCACTGTTCATTTTCATAAAACTTTATTAAAGTTATGAGCTTCAAATTTAATTGAAATATTCAGGAAACTGCTTCTTGGGTAGAGGAAATGAAACCACGAGGCAGCAAAGGTATTTCATTGAGTTTCAGTTTAATGGCAGCCTTGGACACTTGATCCGGGAGGGGTACAGCTCTCTTTCTCTGCGTTAGTCAATCTCTTTTGCTTCCCTCAACCCAATCAGTTAAGGGTCAGTTCCCTGTTGTAAATTTTATCTAGTTGATCCAGGCAATGAAACATCTTATTATGGCATGCCAGATAATTAGAGTTTACTGCATCCCTATTTATTGGCATGTTGAACAGTGTCGGGAGGGGGAAATTTCCTTTTAATCCTTCTTGAGTTCTTTGGGCCAGTCTAATAATTAAATTGACATAAGACAGATCACCAGGAGAAAAAAAGAATGACTGAAGGAGGATGAAAAGTCCTTTCTGTGTGCAACTACTTGGAAAGTATTTTTAAGCTTTGCAAGTTAAAAACATAACTATTGATAGAGGATTGTTTAATCTACAGAATACACTGTAAGTCTAAAGTGAGATGCATGTGGTATAAAATAAGGCCTGGAAATCTCCACTGGTTTGCCCGTGGGCAGAATAAATTTTGAAGAGGCTCCAATTTTTTGCCATGGCTGGATGAACAATTTGCTGAGGTAGAGTTTCAGAGGAAACAAGAAGATTAGCTTTGTATTTGATGCAGAGTATTAAGGGCTTTCTAAAGAGATTAAATCAAAACCTTATTACAGTCCCCTAATGCTGTATTAATGTAGCAGACATTTTTTGCTTTTCAAGGTTTTCATTTAAACTTGTGTTTGTGAATATTATTAAATTTCTTGGGATTAAGGACTTTGAAAGCCCCTTGTTTGTAAAGCTCTATTATTGAGTTCCCTGTAGGAGCTCAGAAAGCCCTCTGCACATTTAACTCCCGAGTCCTCATTATTACATTGGGGCTTAAGAAAGACAGAGGTGTTGAAACAGCTTTGGGAGAGAGAAGAACTTGGCCCGGGGAAGGGAGATGTTTGCAATTGTTCATCCACCTTTTCCATGTCATCCTCTCACCCGTATCCCAGATTGCTGGGTGATGATGATTCTAGGGACATGGCATTAGATTTAGCCCCAGCAGAGAACTTTGATTCAGCCTCTTTCATGGACTTGTTGTAGGAATTCGTGATCTGGAAGTGTAGGGTCGCCTCACTCTGGCTCATCTTGGTTCTTTAGGCTCTTCTCCCTCTCTCCCTTTCACCCCACTCCAGTACTCTTGCCTGGAAAATCCCATGGATGGAGGAGCCTGGAAGGCTGCGGTCCATGGGGTCGCTGAGGGTCGGACAAGACTGAGCGACTTCACTTTCACTTTTCACTTTCATGCATTGGAGAAGGAAATGGCAACCCACTCCAGTGTTCTTGCCTGGAGAATCCCAGGGATGGGGAGCCTGGTGGGCTGCCGTCTGTAGGGTCGAACAGAGTCGGACACGACTGAAGTGACTTAGCAGCAGCCTTCACTTAGAGTGCTTCTCTTCCTCAGTTTGCCTGTTCAAACTCACCCCATCCTTCAAGGCTCATCTCAAATGCATTGCTATTGTCCCTTACACCTCAAACAAGAAATCCAATCTTCAGTGACCTCTGGTAGTCCCACTCAGCACACTCTATGGCAAAACCTAAAAATCTTATCAGCTCCAAGGTCAAGAGAAGGAGGTGGAGAGAGCAAGGCCCTAGACTTTCTTGTGGGGAAAGGCTTCTCTGATGCTAACATCAGCCATCTTGCACTGTGTTTATTGCTCCAATGGCCAGGGCTGGTCGTTTGCTTGTATCTTCCCAATAAGGCTCCGTGAACACTGCCAGATTAACTGAGCTCTGCACAAGCCTCATAGTGAAGATTCTCTTGCTTCTTCTGGGTAAATAGGTTCATGTCTTGTAAATATATCTTTGATTGGGAAGGCTGTCTTTCACATTTTTGGTAAAAATTCACACCCACCTCCTTGGGGTAATGCAAAGCTGAACAAGCAAGAATGCATGACTTTTCTGGGTAAATGGTGATCTTCTCACCACTGTGTGATTAAAGCAGAAAAAACTAAGACTGTAGCTTTGATCCTCAAGCCCGGATTTCAAGTGTTGGAGTTTCTCGAGACTGCTTCTCTCTTCTCCCCATCTCATCTCTGTGTCCTTTTCTTACCCTGATCAGGTTAAAATGAGCTGGACAAAATCATACATGATGGAAGCAGTAAGAAGATGCACTTCTCATAGTGTTGCATATGCATGTTTCTGCACACTTAGGTTTGGGGGTTATATGTCAGCTGGTTGTATGTTCCCTTATACATCCTGAGGATCAGTTCAGTTCAGTCACTCAGTCGTGCCCAAATCTTTGCCACCCCATGGACTGCAGTGTGCCAGGCTTCCCTGTCCATCACCAACTCCCAAATCTTACTCAAACTTATGTCCATTGAGTCACTGATGACATCCAACCATCTCGTCCTCTGTTGGCCCCTTCTCCTCCTGCCTTCAATCTTTACCAGCATCAGGGTCTTTTCAGATGAGTCAGTTCTTCACATCAGGTGACCAAGTACTGGAGTTCCAGCCTCAGCATCAGTCCTTCCAATGAATATTCAGGACCGATTTCCTTTAGGGTGGACTGGTTGGATCTCCTTGCAGTCCAAGGGACTCGTGGGAGTTTTCTCCAACACCATAGTTCAAAAGCATCAATTCTTTGGTGTTCAACTTTCTTTATAGTCCAACTTTCACATCCATACATGACTACTGGAAAAACCAAAGCTTTGACTAGATGGACCTTTGTTGGCAAAGTAATGTCTCTGCTTTTTAATATGCTGTCTAGGTTGGTCATAGCTTTTCTTCCAAGGAGCAAGCATCTTTTAATTTGATGGTTGCAGTCATCATCTGCAGTGATTTTGGAGCCCAGGAAAATAAAGTCTGTCACTGTTTCCACTGTTTTCCCATCTATTTCCCATGAAGTGATGGGACCAGATACCATGATCTTAGTTTTCTGAATGTTGAGTTTTAAGCCAACTTTTTCACTCTCCACTTTCACTTTCATCAAGAGGCTCTTTAGTTCTTCTTCACTTTCTGCCATAAGGGTGCTGTCATCTGCATATCTGAGGTTTTTGATATTTCTGCTGGCAATTTTGATTCCAGCTTGTACTTCATCCAGTCCAGCATTTCTCATGATGTACTCTGCATATAAGTTAAATAAGCAGGGTGACAGTATATAGCTTTAAGGTACTCCTTTCCTGATATGAAACCAGTCTGTTGTTCTATGTCCAGTTCTAGCTGTTGCTTCTTGACCTGCATACAGATTTCTCAGGAGGCAGGTCAGGTGGTCTGATATTCCCACCTCTTGAAGTTTGTTGTGATTCACATAGTCAAAGACTTTGGCATAGTCAATAAAACAGAAGTAGATGTTTTTCTGGAACTCTCTTGTTTTTTCGATGATCCAACGGATGTTGGCAATTTGATCTCTGGTTCCTCTGCCTTTTCTGAATCCAGCTTGAACATCTGGAAGTTCACGGTTCATGTACTGTTGAAGCCTGGCTTGGAGAATTTTGAGCATCACTTTGCTAATGTGTGAGATGAGTGCAATTGTGCAGTAGTTTGAGCATTCTTTGACATTGCCTTTCTTTGGGACTGGAATGAAGACTGACCTTTTCCAGTCCTGTGGCCACTGCTGAGTTTTCCAAATTTGCTGGCATATTGAGTGCAGCACTTTCACAGCATCATCTTTCAGGATTTGAAATAGCTCAACTGGAATTCCATCATCTCCACTAGCTTTATTCGTAGTGATGCTTCCTAAGGCCCACTTGACTTTACATTCCAGGATGCCTGGCACTAGGTGAGTGATCATACCATTGTGATTATCTGGGTCGTGAAGATCTTTTTTGTATAGTTCTGTGTATTCTTGCCACCTCTTCTTAATATCTTCTTCTTCTGTTAGGTCCATACCATTTCTGTCCTTTATCGAGCCCATCTTTGCATGAAATGTTCCCTTGGTATCTCTAATTTTCTTGAAGAGATCGCTAGTCTTCCCCATTACATTGTTTTCCTCTATTTATTTTCATTGATCACTGAGGAAGGCTTTCTTATCTCTCCTTGCTATTCTTTGGAACTCTGCATTAAAATGGGTATATCTTTCCTTTTCTCCTTTGCCTTTCACTTCTCTTCTTTTCACAGCTATTTGTAAGGCCTCCTCAGACAACCATTTTGCCTTTTTGCATTTCTTTTTCTTGGGGATGGTCTTTATCACTGCCTCCTGTACAATGTCACAAACTTCCATCCATAGTTCTTGAGGCACCCTGTCTATCAAATCTAATCCCTTGAATCTATGTCTCACTTCCACTGTATAATCATAAGGGATTTGATTTAGGTCATACCTGAATGGTCTAGTGGTTTTCCCTACTTTCTTTAAGTCTGAATTTGGCAATAAGGAGTCCATGATCTGAGCCACAGTCAGCTCCCTGTCTTGTTTTTGCTGACTGTACAGAGCTTCTCCATCTTTGGCTGCAGAGAATATAATCAATCTGATTTTGGTATTGACCATCTGGTGATGTCCATGTGTAGAGTCTTCTCTTGTGTTGTTGGAAGAGGGCGTTTGCTATGACCAGTGCGTTCTCTTGGCAAAATTCTGTTAGCCTTTGCCCTGCTTCATTTTGTACTCTAAGGCCAAATTTGCCTGTTACTCCAGGTGTTTCTTGACTTCCTACTTTTGCATTCCAGTCCCCTATAATGAAAATCGCCTTGACTTCTGTGTACCTTGCAGCATCTAGCACAGTGCCTGCCGGGGGGTGGCCAGTCAATGACTGAATATGCACAAAAGACAGAATCAGTGTTTAAGTGTCAGTGTGGATCTAGGTTTGTATCTAATATTTTGGATATATTTGGTTATATAAAATGTGTTATAAAATTAATTTACCTGTTGCTTTTCACTTTTATACATGTGTTATCTGCAAACTTAAAAATTTTATCCATGAACTATGTTATATCTTAATTGGATAGTCCTGGTCTAGAGAGTAACTCCTTTTGCATGTGATTGAGTTCCAGTTACTTGGAAACCTCTCAAAGTTGAAACCATCTAAACTTGCAGTTCTCAGCCCTGGAAGCACTTTAGAATCACATAGGGAATCACAAACACTTGATTCCTCCTAATGATTTTGATTCACCTAATGCAACTCATAGTGATAATTTCTTCTGTGCTCTGAATTCCTTCCAAAAGGCTGTAGATGGTGTGATCATAATGATATAGGACTCTGTGACACGAATGCCAGAAACATGTTTAACTCCAGGTTGGCCAGCTGCTGGATGAAGGGGGCATGCAATATTCAAACAGACTTAGTTCAGACCCTCAACTAATTTTCCAGGATGAACGGACCCTCTTCTTAGCTCTTCTGTTGTTAAAATCAAGAAAACATACAGGAAACACTAACTTAAATTAATTCTGTCTTAGCTGCTACTTCTGAAAATCAGCTTACTGCATTCCATTTGGCCTCCCAGGGAGATACTTAGTATTACTTGTTCTGTTTTCAGAGAGGAACATGGGGTCAAGGAGTGTGACCATCTCTTTGGTTAAGAGAATTCCTTCTGCCAAATTTGTGTTACTTTGTTTGGCTTTTGTTTTGCTGCTGCTGCTGCTAAGTCACTTCAGTCATGTCCGACTCTGTGCGACCCCATCGACGGCAGCCCACCAGGCTCTGCCGTCCCTGGATTCTCCAGGCAAGACCTCTGGAGTGGGTTGCCATTTCCTTCTCCAATGCATGAAAGTGAAAAGTGAAAGTGAAGTCGCTCAGTCGTGTCTGACTCTTAGTGACCCCATGGACTGCAGCCCACCAGGCTCCTCTGTCCATGGGATTTTCCAGGCAAGAGTACTGGAGTGGAGTGCCATTGGCTTTTGTTTTAGTGGGGGGATTTTTTGAAGGGGACTTGTAAGGGGTCTAAGGAAGGGAACGTAGAAAAGGCAGCTTTTGGAGAAGGAAATGGCAACCCACTCCAGTATTCTTGCCCTGGAAATCCCATGGACAGGGGAGCCTGGCAGGCTGCAGTCCATGGAGTTGCAAAAGAGTCGGACACGACATAGCAACTCAATAATAACAACAGGGCCACAAGCTCTGTGAGAGTAGGAACCCAGACTTTGAATTCCCCAGGGTCTATCACAGTTTTAATAACTAGGCATTGAATAGGTATCATGACATTTCATTAGGAATAATGAGGCTAGTTTAAAAATTCTACTTGACCAGTCAGTATGTAAGAGAGTACCATTGTGAATTACTGGCAAGAAAAACCTGAATTCATGTCCATACTCTGCCACCTGCTGGCTATGCTAGTATGAATAAATCCCAGATCCTTTCAGAGCCTGTTTCTTCCTCTAAAGTGGTGGTACTAACAGCCACCTCACATGGTTGTAACAAGAAATTAATAAAATAATATAAAAACATTTTCAACTGTAAAAAAAAAAAAAGAAAAGGCAGCTCGATTGGAACTGGGCCATCCTCTATTTTGGAACGAGCAGTCATCGAGTTCACATTGATTCCTAGTAGCACAGGCTGCATCTCCTAACCTGACCCTCAAATTTTGGGAGGCACCTCCAAGGTCCTGTTGTTCATAGAGCTCCAGGTGGCTGCTCAGTCTCTATGGATGACTAAGGCTAGTGACCTGGTGTGAGTTCGGAATAGATTGGCAAAATAACAAAAAACTCTAGGCTTTTAAATCAGATCCTACTGAATTGTATCTTGGGATCCTGGGAAGTCTAAGCACTTTCTGACTGTAGGGGTGCTTGAAAAAGAGGTGCTGAGTTACTGTGATCATGAATGGCCAAATTTGGTGCCACCTACAGTGGTGATAGGGGCTTCCCTGGTGGCTCAGATGGTAAAGTGTCTGCCTGCAATGCGGGAGACCCAGGTTCGATCCCTGGGTTGGGGAAGATCCCCTGGAGAAGGAAATGGCAACCCACTCAAGTTCTCTTGCCTGGAAAATTCCATGGATGGAGGAGCCTGGTGGGCTACAGTCCATGGGGTCACGAAGAGTTGGACGCAACTGAGCGACTTCACTTCACTTCTTCACTTCACTTTACAGTGGTGATAATGTCTTGTCAAGGCAGTAGAAAGTTAAGGGGAAAGTTCCAGTAAATAGGGGCTTCCCTGGTTGCTCAGACAGTAAGGAATTTGCCTGTAATGCAGGAGACCCAACTTCAATCCCAGAGTCAGGAAGATCCCTTGGAGAAGGGCATGGCAACCCACTCCAGTATTCTTGTCTGGAAAGTCCCATGGACAGAGGAGCCTGACAGTCTATGGGGTCACAAAGAGTCTGACACAAATGAGTGACTAACATTTTTTTCCAGTAAATAGTCCTCGGTGTCTACAGTGTCCTGAGGTTTTTCCAATCCTCTGTCTAGGATTTTTGATTAAATACTACTTCCCTGAGTGAAAGATTCAGTAAAAGATGTCATGTTGTCTGAGTTATTATGGAGTGGCTCTGTTGCTTACTAGCTATGTGACATTGGGCAAGTAACTTCTTAAAGCTCCACTTGTGAAATAGGAATCACAGTAGGACCTACCTCATACCTTTGTCAGGACATGTGATGAATTACTCTACATATCTCCAGCACCTTAAACGGTGATGCTGTGCCCAGAATAGCAGCTGAGGAAAGGTCTGTGGGATGAATAGATGAATGAATTAATGAATATTAATATTGCAGTGAAATTTTTCACTTTTTCAAATCAATCTGAAAGTGCTCGGTTTTATTGGGAGCAAATTGCTAAAGGCTAATTAGTTATTCAAATATTTAGACTCAGGGTATCTTCACTCCCCATGCATTTTCACAAAAGAGATACTAGACATAGATGGAAAGCTAAAGATAGCATCTTTTGCCAGTTGGCTTTGAGTCTCACAGTGTCCAGAGTATACTTTTAATGTTGCAGAGATATTTTAAGGGATCAAATTGGTCTCAAATATGAAAAATGTTAAATGCAGGTGATTTATAGCCCAATGTAAGTAAATGTTACTAAGTAAAGAGCTGTTAAAATGGACAAGCAATAGTTAGAATGGTGATTAGTAACTATATATTATTGAAACATGAACCTTTAAGTGCTTGATGAAAAAATAATTCTCTGAACTGCTTATAAAATTTCTCCCCACTAAAAACAGAACAAACAAGTAATAAGTACCCAACTTTTTCTTTTTAAGGACAGCCCATGAGAGGGTGGTGATTTAACTTAACAAAGAGATATTGCAGAGCCGTGAATTAAGATTTTTTAATGTAAGGTGAAGTTTGAAAAGATAGCATCATGCTTTTTTTTCCCCCGAAAGTCCATCTTTATACTATAATTATAACCCAAATCACATTTGAACAAAACATCAGAAAGGGTGAAATTGGAAACCTTTTGTGTTAAGATATAGTTGTGGCTGCAGAGAATAAAAGTGACGTGCTTTGCCATCAGGTCAAATGTAGAGAGAGTTAACCCTGGCATTAATAATCCAATGGTGAAACTGTTGGTCACTCAGTCGTGTCCGACTCTGTAACCCCGTAGACTGTAGCCTGCCAGAATCCTCTGACCATGGGACTCTCCAGGCAAGAATACTGGAGTGGGTAGCCATTTCCTTCTCCAGGGGATCTTCCCAGCAGAGGGATCAAACCCGGTCTCCCACGTTGCAGCCAGATTCTTTACCATCTGAGCCACCAGGGAAACCCAATCCAATGGTATTTCAACTTTAAAGCCAGATCACCTCCATGACTTCATTTAATTTTTTCTTAATCCATGAATCAGTTTCTCTTGGTATCTCCTTCACAGGAGCTCTATGGAATGGGGAAAGGGAGCAGAGAATAATAGAACCTGTTACATGTGCAGAGACAAAGTGAGAAAGCAAAAAAAAAGTGGTGCAACAAAAGTAAGGGAAGCTGAACATATAGCCAGCCCAGCAGCTACTACAGTGAGCTGGGCTGCAATGTCATTTGAGGCTTTACCCTAGCCCATGTGCCTGGACGAACATAAGGAAATGTGCATCTACAATGCCATTACTTTATTTTCAATTTCGTTAACAGCTTTTAAAATCAACACATTTTATAGCGATTAACTATAATTACAAATCTTACAAACATTGTTATGGATAATTACACACCTAATTATTGTTCCTTCATTTAATTCTAAAAGAAATTAACTCTGCTGTTTTGACAAGTGCTTAGTGTTTTCAAAACTGTGAATACTCTATTACTTAAATTTGTTGTTATACATTTTCACAAATTTTTCCGAAGTCTGAAACTGTCTGTAATACCTTCAAGTAACTCCCCTGTCTGCGTGCTGGTCCCATACTACTTTCATGCCTACCATTGCTTGGAAGGGACTGTCACCACTGCTAAGGAAAAATGACCCACTCAATTAGTTAGTGGCAGGCTAGAGAATTTGGCTCCATATTTTCTGATGATGCTTGGTTTGGTATTTGACAGCCAGATGCCAAGTGAATTATTGATTCATTGGAACAGCTGGATTGCCACAATTGACTTTCTGTCTTCAGGCTACTAAAATAGTGTGTTTGGGGGAGATGAAAAAAAAATTAGAAACACTAGTCTGTGTAACTTAACAGGTTTAATTTAAGCTAACTACATTAAGATATTTGATGTGCAGTGACAATAGGGTAGGTTAATGGGAGAAATATTGAGTACTGGGACTTAGATGTCTTGAATGAATCTCTGAAATTCAATTAACTGGTCCAGATAGCATCTCAAATGCTGTTGGTGTTGGGAGGGTTCAAGTTAAACAGTACTGATGAGGAATTCCAATGAGCTATGTTTGCAGTGAATTCTTAATAAGAGGGGAAGAATAAAGGGGAGGACACATGTGACCTACGACCAAGTTCCAGTTCAGATGCTTATGATTTTTCATGTGACCTCTCATGATTTTTCAGAGGGATGAATTAGACAATGTGGGTAAAATCATTGAGGATTGTATTCGACAGGTGGTAGGTTCTCAGCAAGTGTTCTTTTCCTTTCTTCCGTTAAATTATACATGTGTTGTTCTATAAATAATTCAGTTTTCAAGATTACGTCATTCTGAAAAATATTTTATTTTTGCTGATTTATCAATGATGTCATAAGAATGATCCAGTATTAACTTGTAGACCCACATGATTATTTTATGATTTTTAAAACCTTTCTACAATCACATTATCATATACACTTTTTAATTAGTTTTCTTATAGTTCTAGGTGCTAAGATAAATCCTTAATAATGCGAAAGAAATTCTAGGTTTGGGATATAGTTACACTGGCCAGTGAATGCATAGTTCTTTTTCTAGAACATGTACAGCTATTGTATGAGCCTGAAACTAATTTTTTTCTTTATAGGCTTTTATCACTTGGTCTTATTCTTTTGGAAGATGGTGGTGTTTGTTCTAATTTCTCCAATTGCAAAGCAAAGGATAATGAATTGCCTCTAATGTCAGTTCTCACAATGATAAGTGATGGCCACTTGTTTGTATCCGTGTGAGTGACAGGTCCCATAGTATTCACAGCCCTTCCATCACACAAGGCTCACCTCAGTTTGAATGGCTAATCCCCATCCTGCTCGGCCTTTTTTCATTTTTTCTTTGGGGACACCTATGAGCCCATCATTAAGGGGCCATATTCATTGTGATGAATCACTCAAAAATATTTACTGAGCCCATTTATTGGACCAGTAATTCTGCCAGGTGATGGAAATATAGAGATACCTATTTCTAAGATCAAACCTTAGAGATACCTAAGGCATTGCCCAACCTTAAGGTGCTTATAGTCTAACAAGGAGCTAAGACTTGTCTGTGGATAACTGTAGTACAAGGTAAGAAACGAAAGTACCACAAGGAAGAACAAGAAGCTATTAGAGTTCAGAGAAGGGAGTGATTACTTCTGGCAGGAGGAATTCAGGAAAGGCTTCACTCATTATTCATTCACTCATTCAACAAACAAATGAACAAGAGGTTATGTTAGGCTGAGGATACAAAGCCAAATAAAACAACCTCTGTTCTTGAGTTTACCTCCTAGGAAAAGGCAGATACCCAAACTAATGACAGACCTGTGGGATAAGGTTAAGTGTTATAGACAATTAAGGTAAGAACAAAGTAGTGAGGGAGCTTAGGAGTTAAAAGGGCTTCCCTGGTGGCTCAATGGTAAAGAATCTGACTGCAGTGCAGGAGACAGAGGTTCGATTCCTCTGTCAGGAAGATCCCCTGAAGAAGGAAATGGCAACCACTCCAGTATTCTTGCCTGGAGAATACCATGGACAGAGGAGCCTGACAGGCTACAGTCCATGGGGTCACAAAGAATTGAACATGATTGAAGCGACTTAGCATGCACACAGGAGTCAATATCATTGGGGAAGCCAAGGAGGGACTCATGGTTGAAGCAGAGTTTGAGCTGAGTCTTCTTTAGCGAATTTATCTTCTAGTGAATGTGGCTGCTATGCACATAAAGAGCTCTAATACCATGTAAAAGGTGCTAAGTGCCTGAGAGAAATTCAGACAAAGAGTTATGAGGGAGGATTCAGGGGTGAATGTGTTTACTTCCAGCTGGGGCCTCAAGTATTTACCAAAGAGATCAAATTGGAGCTGGGCCTTACAGGATGAGCAGAAGTTCAACAAGGGAAGATGTGATGGAGGGGATAGTACAGAAGGGACAGCATGAATCAAGGTGTGACCTCTTCCTGGCAATGAAGCTGAACCTGGCCTCTGTACCCCGACACCAAATTAATTTTCAGAGACAGAGTTTTGAGAGAAGTAAAAATACCTTTACTGCTTTGCCAGGCAGAAGGGTCCACAGCAGGCTAAATGCCCTCAAAATTGTGTGTCCCAACTTTGAGAGGGTAGTGAGAAGTTTTATAGTAATGGTTCAAAGAGGGTGTGGTCAGCTAATGGACATTCTTCTGATGGGCTGGTGGTGATGTAATAGGAGTCAGAGTCCTCAGCATTCAGGTCTCAACTGGTCTAGGGTCTGTATACTTGTGGGCAGCATACCATCTTTAATCGTTAACTTTTTCCCACCTGGAGGGGGTTTCAGTATCTGCAAAACAGATCAATGCAAGGCTGTTGTGTGTATCCAGGCAAACCAGGACCTTGCCCCAAGGCTGCTTTTTGACTGTTCCTCCCTTATCTCTGCATCTCCTCCCTTCCCTCATTAAGCAACTGTTTGAACCTGCCCATTGGAACTCAGGGAAGGTCTTGGAGGCTGAATGAAGCCTAGTTCCTGTAGTCAAGCAATGAGGGGCACAAAAGGCTTTTGTGTCCAGGAGCTCCACAGAGTCCTGCTCGCTATCAGTAAGTCCTCTGAAGTGGCTGAAGTAGACTCGGCTGAATGGTGGCACAATGTGAGGAGAACATAAGGTGCATCCGGACCATGGAAGGTAGTCAATGCCAAGCTGGGTCGCTGCACTTCAGTGAGTAAGCGGTGTGTCTTTTCTTCTGATTGTGCTTTGGGATTGAGGCAATATTAATTAAAAGCTAGGGTTCTGCAGTCAGACTGCTTGCATTTATACTCAGATTCATCAGTGAACTTTAGCGAGTCTCTTAGCCTCTCTGGTTCTTGGTATTAACATCTGTAAACTGGGGGTGACAATAGACTGTGTCCCATAGATACAACCTCTGGGGATTGATTTAGTTCATGTATATGAAGCTCCTAGGATGGTGCCTAACAAAAGGGAACACTATATGTGTCAGTTGTTGGTGGTAGCACTAGCAGTAGCAGCAACGATACTAGTTGTGATATAAATAAGTAGCAACTTTAGGGAACTTTTGTGCTGTGAATTTATAGGGACAACTTAGGATGACCTGACTTGCTTGAGAAAACCAGTAGTGAACCTCAGGGGCTATTTAAAAATGATCAGTACTACCCTCTTTGCATAACTGTGAAGATACACCTGAGTTGAGCCATGTACTAGCCACGTGCATGGCCAGGCCTCAGCAGCTAGAAATGGCTCAGCCACAATGTTAGCTGTCAAGAAAATGGGGGCACCCAATAAAACAGGTGCAAGATTATGTCCAAGTTAGAGTTTCAGAAATACAAATCCCATCAGCAAAGCTTGCAAACAGTAGGCATCCCCTGTGGTTAAACTTAAGATTGTGCTGCAAGTGAGGCAATAAAAGAATTTCATTCCCAAGTCCCAGGTGCCTTAGCTTTCACATCCTTACCTCAAGCTGTAATTTTAATATGAAAGTGCAGCTATTTCCAAATACAGTCTGCCCTCCTATCCCCAGGTTGAACCTCCTCTGGTTGCACATCCTTGGATTCAACCAACTGAATGTGAAAAATTTAATCTGCAGTTGAATCAGCAGATGTGAAACTGGCAGATATGGAGGGCCAAGTGTACTACACCATTTTATGTAAGGAGCTTGAGCATCTGTGTATTTTGCTATCTGCGAGAGGTGGAGTGGGGTCCTGGAACCAGCCTCCTCCCCCTGCAACTTCCCTGCCTCCCTCTGGAGATACTGAGGGATGACTGTAATACTAAAGTATTCCCACAGGGGCCATGTTCACAAGAAACAGGCACAGTCCGAAAACCATGATCTGCAAAGCTGTGGAAACTGTTCTTTCTCGTTTGACCCTTTGTGTGATTTTGGGCGCAGTCGACAAGTATGACTACATTTCACAGATAGCCCGTGATTGAGTACATTCCCATTGTGTGTCCAACTGTAGATTCAGCCAATGAAATGTTATTGTATACGTGTCTCTTTCTTTTGGGTTGCCCTAACCTTTGGCTCACTTAATCTGGTTCTTGGTCATCACTAAAGCACACAGGCTGCTGTACAAGACAGAGGCACATTAATAAGCACTGGAGGAGACCACAAATCTCCTTTTCCAAATGAGCTTTAGCATAGCGAGCTCAAAGATCCCTTTGCAGATTCACAACAAACCTCTGGAAGTTCCTGAGACACAGAGCAATTAAAATGGATCTCTTTTTGAGACCTCTGTGTCTTACACTCTGAAAGCTCTGTTCAAGCATCATTTTTTAGGTCTAAAAGTAAGGGAATCATATTGCATTGGAAAAATGATTATTATATGTCTTAATCAAAAAGGATTTAATGGTGGCTGGTATTCTGCCAGTAATCAAACAGCTATTTTAAAGGATTAAGCCTTAAGTGTCTTCTGCCCAATTTATTCACCCTCCCTCAGAAAATGGATCTTAACTTACACCTTGGTTTTGATAAACATTAATTAAACATTTACCTAGAATAAATCATGTTGTATTCCTTAGAATTTTTTCTTGACAAGGGATATTTTGGATGGCTCATGTTTGTTTAAAAAGACTATCCTTGGAAATTTACTAAAATATATATACTTGTGGCAAATAGAAGCTTTCGATAGAGTAGAGCTAGAAATGTAGAAATGAGGGAACCTAAGTTCAGAGGGTGTCTGTGAACAAAACACTTGCCTATTGGTATGATCCTGAATAAATAAGGTAATGTTCTGACTCCATTTGTCAACAGAAAAATAGATCAAAGAAGATCTGCTTATAACCCTGTGTTGTCTGGAGAGAGGATTAATTAAAATACTATACAAGGAAGTGCTTTGTAAATGACAAACTACCATTCAAATGTAATTACTATTGTAATTATCCCTGTCCAAGGTCCTACAGCTTAAAGCTAGCCAGTTTACTTAAATAAATGATAATCATACACTCCCACCTTTTCCCACTAGGTGGCAGGCGAACTGCTTTGATAAAATGCTGAGCAAGTTGGGGCTATAAAAGCCACAGAGATGCTGTGGTTTGTGAGGCGGTGCAGCAGCGCACAAAGGGTGAATTAGAAACTGTGAAAAGCAGAGGTGGCCGGTATTGTTAAAACCAATCTCATTCAAACGCCATTGATTTCAATTTACCAAAATTTTGTATCTATGAAAATATGGTATTTTTCTAGACTACTGGGAAAAGGACAGCCAAGCAAATAGTTTCTGCAAATGAGGAAAATGTTTAGTAAAGTCAGAGTTATAGCTCACAGAGTTACTAATTATTGGTATCACCACTTTACAGGCAATGGTTTCATCCGTATCAGAGGTTGACAGACTTCTGTAAAGGCCCAGATAGTACATATTTCTGGTTTTTCAGGTTGATTCATCTCTGTTGCAATAACTCAAGTTTGCTTTTATAGCCTGAAAACAGCCCAAGGCAGTAAAAAAAAAAAATGGTGTGGCTGAGTTACAATAAAACTTCAATTATGGATACTGAAATTTGAAACACATATAACTTTCACTTGCCACAAATTTTTTTTCTTCTTTCCATTCTTTTCTACCATTGAAAAGTGTGAAAACCATTCTTAGCTCAAAAGCACCCAAGAAGTGGTTGCAAGCCTGACCCAGCTCCCAGGGGGAAGTTTGCAGATCCCTGTATGAATACCCTTAACTACCCTATTGGACAAGCTCTTCAATTAATATAAATAAGGTTTTTACTGCTTTCCTAATAAATATTTCAAAGTGACTATTCCTTTTTGTGTATAAGTTATTATGAATCCTTGTGATATTTTTTGCCTACCTCTCCATGTAGACTTGTGTCTTGTTTGTTGGATTGTAAACAGAAGAATTCAAGCAGTCATTGCATTATTCTTAGAAGTTGCCAGAAAAAAAAACAGGACACCCTGTTATATTCACATTTCAGTTAAGCAACGAATACTTTTGAAAGTTTAAGTGTGACCCGCATACTGTAAAGGACATACTTGCATGAAAAAATATTTGCTGTTTATCTGAGATTCATCTTGAACTGGGTGACCCGTGTTTTTATTTGCTAAATCTGGCATTGGTTCTTGTATTTAGGGACTTTGTCTGTAATGCATTGACTAAAACCTGAAAAATGACCAAAAATCGTAAGACAGGCCTCCTGAAGCAAAGTATGTCTTTGGAGCTTTGAGGGAACTGTGCACCTTAACACATGAAAACAACTGTGTGGCATAAACAGCCGTGTTTCACATCCATTTTCATTTTTCCAGAAGTATTTGTTTAGCATTCTTAGCTGCCAGTCTCAGACAAGCTTTGTAAGAAGCCTGGAGTAATCAGCTGACAGGCATTTGTAGAGAACAAAGTTCCACTCCACCCCACCCCCGGCCCGCGCTGGTATTCTGAGGGGCTGGACTTATTTTTGGCCAGATCCCACCAGAAACCGTTCCCTTCTCTAAACTCTTGTTCATGCCTCTTGATGGCGATTTTAAGGCTGCCCAGGCAGCGATTGGTGGAGTTTGCTTTGAGGGCGTATTTGTTCGGAGGCACCCCTGGTGCTACATGTTGGCTCAGATTTCATTTGCTGGGTGACTTTTCACGAAAGATACCGAATGCTACATCCTACCCAGATCTGATGTTCGGTCCAGCTTTAAGAGTTGCAGCCCGCCCAAGAGACTGTTACAGACCCTCGCGGAGTCTCTAGTCCCTTGGGCCTTGAGACCGAGTTATCAAGACTGCCTCTCGGCCGCCGCTGCTGGGACCAAGTTGGGGCGCGGGCTTGGGGTGGGAAGATCGAGGTGGTGTTCTGACACACAGTCATCGATCCGGTCGGAAGTGACAGCACGCGGTCCTCCCACCCGTGCGGGGGATGAGTCCGCCACGCACTGAGGAAGGCAGTTCTCTCCCGAGAGCCGCAGGATAAGCACGGCGGCGCGGAGGGGAGCTGCTTCCGAGCCGGCGCCCTGCACATGCGAGAGGAGTCCTCCCCACCGGGAGCAGAGCGGGCCTCGGCTGTTAGCAGAGGAGATCGCAGAGTCTGGAGCAGCCGGAACCAGGTGAGCCGATGTCCTTTCGGTATTCTTGAACCAAACTGGTTGCCCTCGGGGCGGGGGGTGGGGGGGGAGGGGAGGGGCGGGGCTGCCCCCAAATTAGCCGAGCGAGCGAGCCGGAGCATAGTCGGCTCCTGAGCTGCCTCTAGCTACGCGATCACACCCATCGCCAGGGGATTTGAGTTGAGGGCCCAAAATTTAAGGGGCAGGGGGCAACGAGATACTCAGGAATGAAGATGAAAGTTTTAATGCAATATCTTTAAAGTGCAAAGTTAATGCCAAAAATATTCCAAGAAGAACAATGTATGAAAATATGACATAAAGACATGATCCGAGCCTTGCTTGGGAGGGACTTGACCCTGCTCGCATCACCCTAACCCCCAGCTTGGCAAGGCAACTTCACAGTGATTCCCGCCGCTCTCGTGGTCCTAACTCCTAGCCCTCTGTGGTTTTTATTTCTTTGCTCTTCCGGTTGCAATGAGCTGGGACTTAAGTTTTTGCCTCCTTGGCTGCCGGAAAGGCAAAGGAACTGCGGCTCCCCTAACCCGGGCTTTGCTCAAGGAGGCAGCAAGGAAGGTGTGGCGCGCGGAGACGGAAGGTGAGAGCTTACCTAAGGGCCTCAGGTACAAAACTTCGCATTCATTGCAAAAGCCAAAAACAAACAAACAAACAAAAAAAAAAACAAAAAAACCCACAAAAAACCCGACGGAAGTGAGGCACAAAAGGAAGCGGTGTTTCCTTAATTAGGGCTTAGGAACCCATTCAGAACTGGGTTGAATATAAATACCTTAAAGGACCCACAAGAGGCTGGGCAGGGCTTTTGAAATGGTTTTGCCGGAAAAGGGATGTCTCTGAACTTGGGGACGCCTTATTCCTCGCCGGCCAGCCACGAACGTTTCCTGGCATTGCAATTCAGCCTGAGATTGCAATGATAAAAACACCTTTAATGAGGATCACACTCCATCATTTGCAGTGCGTGTCCCGCTTTTAACTCTCTTAGCAGGTGGCCAGAGACTCCGCTGCTGCTGCTGCTGCTAAGTCTCTTCAGTCGTGTCCGACTCAGTGCGACCCCATAGACGGCAGCCCAGCAGCAGCAGGTGGCCAGAGACTCCGCTAGGCACTGGCTAAAAATCGCCTTTCAATGGTCTCTATCCTTTGAAACTTTTTTTTTTTTTGCTGATCTTTTTCTTCTCTTCTTATTGTTCGCTGTCCTTAAGGTTGTTGTTCAGTTGCTCAGTCCTGTCCGATTCTTTGCGACTCCATGGACTGCAGCACGCCAGGCTTCCCTGTCCTTCACCAACTCCCAGAACTCATGCCCATTGAGTCGGTGATGCCATCCAAGCATCTTGTCCTCTTCTCCTCGTGCCCTCAATCTTTCCCAGCATCGGGGTCTTTTCTAATGAGTCAGTTCTTCGCATCAGATGGCCAAAGTATTGGAGCTTCAGCATGAATCATAAGGTTGAGAGAGGATAAATGGTGCATTTAGCCTGAACTTGGGAGGTGTCCTGGTTGTATTCCAGATTGGGATGAGGCTGGCCACTGGGTCCTTGATTGCCAGATTCCTTACAGAGTTCCCTAACTGAAAGCTTTCTTTTGTCTTATGAAAGCCAGTGAAAATGAGGTCAAGAGGCCAAGCAAATGGAGGAGATAGGGAAACTATTGTTTATATTTATGTGCCTCTTCTTAAAAAAAAAATCTTTGGAAGCTTTGGGTGTGTCCAGTCCTCCAAAACAACAGGAAAAAAGGTGAAATTTGTTGGAGCGCTTGCCTGATTCTTGCCAAAATGAGTTTGCTTACCTTGTGTGTGTGTGTTAGTCGCTCAGTCATGTCCGACTCTTTGCGACCCCATGCCTGCTAGGCTCCTCTGTCCGTGGAATTCCCCAGGCAAGAATACTGGAGTGGGTTGCCATGCCCTTCTCCAGGGGATCTTCCTGACCCAAGGATCAAACCCAAGCCTCCTTCATTGCAGGCAGATTCTTTACCATCTGAGTCACCAGGGAAGCCCTTATTTTGAGGCGCTTACCTTCAGGAGCTTACCTTGAGGAGCTATTAACTCAACATTCCGCTTAACATAAAGGGAAGAAGTGGGGAAGTGCATCGCACAGCAGCTCTGTGAGCTGTTGAATTCCTTCTCCTCCTGGATTTAGCTGTTCCTCTCTGTAGCCAGTAGAGGGCACTGTGACTACATAGACTCCATTTTGACATTTTTGGGGGGTCGGGGAGGGGTGGGGAGAAGAATTTTCAGAGCTATAAAGATTGCTTGGATCCAGAAAGAAATGTGCACTATTTTCCATGAAATTTTAGTGGGGAAAATAAATTATTATTTAAGAACGTATGGATGTCTATTTGATTAATAACCCATCCAACCAGAAAAGGAAAGGGAAGATGTTTCATAACTGTCTTTGTTACCAAGGATTGAAATAGCAAGAACAAAATAGCTATGTGATAATGAATATCAGCAGGATATCCCTAAATTATTTAGGACACAACTAGTTAGAACTTTTTCTCCTAGAAATGTTTGTGCTGAGACCTAGTAACAGGGAAGAATAGGTCTGATTTATACTAAACACCTGCTTTTCTGTTCATTGCAAACATAAATCCTTTCATTAATATCAGGACAGTTAAACACAACTCCATTTCACCAAAGAAATCTGTCATTGGAGGCCCTCCATAATTTTCCTCAACAGACTTCCAATTTCGTGTTTTGACTATCCACTTGTCCCAGGTGGTTCAGTGGTAAAGAATCTGCCTGAAATGCAGGAGACGATGGTTTGATCCCCGAGTTGGGAAGATCTCCTGGAGGAGGAAATGGCAACCCACTCCAGTACTCTTGCCTGGAAAATCCCATGGACAGAGGAGCCTGGCGGTCTACAGTCCATGGAGTCACAAAGAGTCTGACACACTTAGCAACTACACAGCAGCAACATCCACTTCAGCCGCCACATGTTTCAGCCTCATCTAACTGAATCCCCATACTTCCCTAGCAGTTCCTTTACTCCTCACCTCCCACTCACTCGCCCCTTCCATAAACACTGGAAATCCTACCCATTCTTCAAAGTCCAATTCAAATGCTGACCCATTGTGAGTGTTGCATGTAACTCTTATTCTCTCTACTGTAAGCATTTGGGCAATAAAATGAGGATCTCTTCTTCTGTTCCAGATACTGTCGAGATATTCACAAATGATGAATACACAGGGAAACATCACTACAGGGAAATGTTTGTGCTGTAACCAGAGTAAGCATGGGAGGGAGGCTCTGAGAGCTTTGATTAGTGCTTCCCAGACAGTCAGTGAGTGCTTCTCAGATAGCTGGAGGGAGCAGGGAAAGCCTCCTGTTAGAGGTGATACTTGAACTAGTGTTAAAGGTTAAGGAAATCTGGATGACTGAAATAGCCCCTTAACTGGGTGACTTGTAGATTACAGAGGATGAAGGGAAGAGGTAGTGAAAGATAAGATGGGGGAAAATAGGCAGGTGCCATTGTACAGAGGAAGTTCAGCTTTATTCAATAAGCCATGGGGACATCTTTCATGGGAGTGATTTAAAGTGGAGGAAGTACCGGATCAGATCCCATATTTAGAAAGGTTGCTCTGGAGGCAGTGTGGTCCATAGGGTTGAATGGAAGACAGATTTAGAAATTTATATCACTCTTCAGATGAGGAATGAGAAGGGCCTGGACCACTGTAGATAAAGTAGGAAAGGACATGGGAATTCCCTGGAGGCCTAGTGGTTAGGACTCAGCATGTCCACTGCGGTGACCTGGGTCCAATCCCTGGTCAGGTAAGTAAGATTCCACATGGCCAAGAAAATAAAAGAAATGGACAGAAAGGGGCAGATTAGGCCCCCATAATCCATAATACATTGTTTGCAACTCTTATATGAAGCTTTCTACCTTCATAGTGTGTTCTATTTATCTTCCCTAGGAGACTAAGTTCCTTGAGATCAAGATTTTTTAATTCATTTCTTTATTCCTCAGGTCACGTGGCCTTGTCCAGGATAAGCACTTTTGTCAGCATAAGTTGATTGAAGAGAATGAATGAATAGCTGAAATTTTTGATCATGAGGATCTACTTTTGAAGTGCTGTATTATTGCCCTTTGGTCTCAGAAGCCAGTTGAATGACATCTTTGTTTAACATATTAGTAAATGCATTGTGGGTAGTTTATAAATTTTGAAAAAAAATAAGACTTCTCATGGAAACCTCACCATTGATTACCATTTATGAGTACTGTACTTTAAAATGTTAAATGATTTTGATGGTCTGTACTTTTTGAGCTCACCACTTGCACATGTGTGTATGTTTTAAGATTTTTGAAGGAGATTTTGAAGGATGTTAGTTCTGCACATTTTTTACAAAAGCAAACTCCTTGTAACCAAATGTCCTTTCATAACAGAAGCTGCAATGAACTCAATCTTATTTGTCCATACAAATCCTCAAAGGATGTGATGTTTTATAAAATTCTTTGTTCTTGGTGAAAATGCTAACAGGAAAAAACATCCTGAGATCCTTCTGCCCTTTTGGGCACTTGAACAGGGTGAGCCCCAGTTCATGACTACAGAGCTCAACCAGCCAGGCTCTATTTCTCCTCATAGAGGATGCCAGGCATTCTCAGATTCACAAGGACCAGAAGCATGATGTTACACTCTCTAACTAAATGTACTTTGGAAAAATACCTTGCAAAGAATTGCATTAATGCAATTATTGCATTATTTATTATCATCCCAATGAAAGGTTGTTGCTAAGCCATGAAAGACACCAGAATTCTTGGCCTCCAGAGGAGAGGAATTCAATCTGGGGCCAGTGACAAGACTTGATCGCTCAGAGCTTTTGTGTAATAAAGTTTTATTAAAGTATAAAAGAGATAGAGAAAGCTTCTGACATAGACATCAGAAGGGGGCAGAAAGAGTGCCCCTTTGCTACTTGCTATTTTTTAGCAGAAAGTTATATATCTACTAGCAGGCTGCTAATTAGAGAAAGGAAATGTCTCAAAACTGAGAGAGTGGCACCAGGCCCCTCACCCACAACATGCATTCTGAGATAGCATTGGTACAAGGTGAGTCACCCCGGGCCATAAGAAGACTGACATGAATCTTGAAGAAAGGCAGGTTTCCAAACAAGTACATAGTATCATTAACATAACTTAAGAGAACATTTGCATGAGGAAAACATACTGGTTTGTTGAATAAAACAAGTTTGTCAAGTTAGTTCTGTCTTAGTCAAAACCGACTTGAAGAAAGACAGAGTCTAAGGTAAATACATAGTTCATTAACGTAGCTTAAGAAACACTTTTCCATAAAAAAAATTCATTGGTTAGCTCAAGGTATGAGAAAAGTTAAGTTCAGGTGGAACCAGGTGTCCTCATGGCAACAGAGAATTTAAAAGAAACCTCCTTTTAATTTTATATAGAGAAGGGAAAAAAATCTGAGGCTTGTAGTTTGTTTCCTCCTGCCGCTTAAGAGAGAGATAAAAAAACGTCTGACACTTGCAACCTATTTCCTCTGTTTGGGGACCCCTAGCCTTCCTGCCTGTTACCCTCTCACTAAAAGTTTCAAGTCTGTACAGCTTGCAGAACTGAAAGCTAATGTGGGAAGGTTACTTCAGAGTCTTTATTCTTCACATTAACTTGGCTCCAGCATTTTGCAAAAGTGACATATCCTTAGCAAAGTCAGAGAACACAGGATTAAACTCTGACCCAAAGTGAATTTTATGGGTAGAAGTATAGCTATCATTGAAAAGTTGGTTGAATGAAGTTTTACCCAGTGATTTAGTTAAATATAGAGTCAAGTCATTCTCCCTACCTGGAGTTTCAGTTTTTAATGCTCTTATTTGCATGCATAAAATGTATTTTGTGTGTTTTTAGTTTTATATGTTTTTTTTTTTTTTATCCTCTTAGGGAGGGGAAGGTTTTTAAAAGCAAAGCATGAAACATTTGACTGCTGCTACTGCTAAGTCACTTCAGTCGTGTCCGACTCTGTGTGACCCCATAGACGGCAGCCCACCAGGCTCCCCCGTCCCTGGGATTCTCCAGGCAAGAACACTGGAGTGAGTTGCCATTTCCTTCTCCAATGCATGAAAGTGAAAAGTGAAAGGGAAGTCGCTCAGTCCTGTCCGACCCTTAGCGACCCCATGGACTGCAGCCTACCAGGCTCCTCCATCCATGGGATTTTCCAGGCAAGAGTACTGGAGTGGGGTGCCATTGCCTTCTCTGAACATTTGACTACATAAATACTTGAAACATCTTTATGGTAAAAGACAAAATAAATGACAGGCTTGGATAAAATGTTTACAATTAAAAATAAGAGTTCCTTAATATGCTAATGGATTCCCAGGTGGCTCAGCGGTAAAGAATCTGCCTGCCAATGCAGGAGATCCTTGGGTCTGGAAAATCCCCTGGAGAAGGAAATGACAACCCGCTCCAGTATTCTTATCTGGAGAATTCCATGGACAGAGGAGCCTGGAGTGCTACATTCCTTGGGGTCACAAAGAGTTGGATGCAACTGAGCCAACTGAGCACACACACACACACACACAATATGCTAATAGTGCCTACAAATCATTAAGAGAAACATTAAAAAGTGGGCAGAGGATATGAACAGACAACTTAAAGATGAAATAGAAATGGCTTACCATATGGAAAGATAATGAAAGATGAAAATTAAAAATGAGATACTTTGTGACTCACCTTCTGCTTGGAACAGATTGCAGAAGCGGATAGTATTTTATGTTGGTGAACATATAGGGTAAAAGAACTCTTATCCACTCTTAGTGAGCATGCAAATTGGTCTAACTTTTGTAAGGGCAATTTGGCAGATATTATTATTATTATTCCACATTTCTGTTCTCCTCGCTAGCTTCTAAGCTACTTGTGCAGACTGCTTCTGTTCCTGTCTTCGTTTCCCATTTTTGTGTCTGTTTTTTCCTAGGTGGTGATACTTGTTCTCATTTCAGCCTGGTAGCCTGACCTTGACTCCTGAGTTCTGTGATCCCTTCACAACTGCAAGTCATTCTCATATGAAATTTGAGTTTATTTGGTCTGCACCTTTGAGAGTTTCGGAACAATATACAAATTCCAGTTACCATCATGCTGTCTTGCTGAGTATCTCACATGACAGGACCAACATTTGGGTTGCTTGCTGGTACCCTGGTTCTTCTACCCTTTCTTCCTTCTGCTGCCGTAAATCATACACAAGTATAGTCATGCCAAAGCTATTTTACCCTTTCTATTTGTCTTGTGAATGTTGTCATTTGCTCTTTATATGTTAGTGTTGTGTATTGCTCAGTGACAGAAAACTTTCAATAGCTGTAATTTTGTGTAAGTTTGAATAAGAATGGTATCCAAGCAAAAAACCAAGAAGGTAAATGATAGAGAGGCAAGAAGGGTGAAGAGGACAAAAAAGTTGGCAAACAAAATGAGAATTCTTGAAATGCTTGATAATGGTGAAACCAAGACCTCTTTAGGGCATTTTTGGGTGCTAATGAATCAGTGAAGAAAAGTAAGAAAGCTGTTAAGGCCAGTGCATCAGGGGCACACCAGAATCACTGAGAAAATCAGACAACTCAAAATGCCAAAATAGAAAAAAAGGAAAGAGATTTGCATTTGTGGCTTCTAAAACAGAGAAGGCTGAATAGACCTCTTTCTATGTGTAAAATCTACTAGCAGGCATCACAAACATGCAAATTTAAATTTTGATCTGGATGGAAAATTATAACATTCATTGTGAGTAGTAAGTGGTGGGATAGGTTTAGGAACTGCCATGGTCTATATGAAAAGACATGGCTTGCAGAGGAAGCAGATCATGAAGCCACTGCAGAATATTGAAGGAACGGATAGAGAAAAATGGCTATATGCCTGAACAGGTCTACAATGCTGATGAAACAGTCTTGTTCTGGAAGCGCATGCCCACTTGCACATCTATTGCAAAGGAGGAGACAAAGACCAGAGGCTTCAAGCTTGGGAAAGATAAGCTCCAAAGTTCTTTGTTCCAATGCTTCTGGTGATTTTCTGACTAAACCTGTTTTGCTTCACAAGTTCCAAAATTCTTGCCCTCTTAAAAGAAAATGCCAGAAACACTTTTCTGTGTATATGCATGGAAACCATAAGATATGGATCACCAAGAAACTCTTTTTTGATTGGTTTTTGAAGTGTTTTGTTCCTGAGGTTAAACAATATTTAAACCAAAAACATCTTGAATTCAAATTGTTGCTGATTCTGAGCACGGCTCCCACTGATAAAAGTGTGATAGTAAATGCTGATCTTTGTGTTAAAGTCATCTCCATTTACCCCAGTACAACTCCATTCCTTCAACCCATGCACTTGGAAGTATATTTGACTACCTGGCAACTCTTATGAGAGAGACACCTGAAATTACTGTGAAAGTAGCTTGGCAAAATTTATCCATATGTAATGCTTTAATAATAGTAGAAGAGTCAGTGAGAGAAATAAAACAATCAGCCCTTAATGGAGCCTGTCAGAAATTTCAGAATGAGGTTGTAACTAATTCTGAAAGTTTACTTCCAGTGCCAGAAGAAATTGAAAATGTTGTAGCATCTGCAAAATGTTTGGGTGGTGAAGGATTTGAAGACAGTGAATTAAGTGACATTGCTGAACTGTTAGATTCTCACCCTCAGAAGATAGTTGAGAAATATTTCAACTGTCAGAGACGTGATCACATCACAAGTTGATGAAAGGTCAGTATAGGTTAACTTCCAGAACTTGAAGAATGTTGAAGCACCCACTCTGCAAATCAAATTGCTGTGATGATTCAGAGAAAAGAGATTCTTTTTTTTTGTTTGTTTTGTTTTGGCATTTTATTTTTTTATTTTATTTTTTTTTAATTTAATTTAATTTTATTTTTAAACTTTACATAATTGTATTAGTTTTGCCAAATATCAAAATGAATCCACCACAGGTATACATGTGTTCCCCATCCTGAACCCTCCTCCCTCCTCCCTCCCCATTCCATCCCTCTGGGTCGTCCCAGTGCACCAGCCCCAAGCATCCAGTATCGTGCATCGAACCTGGACTGGCAACTCGTTTCATACATGATATTTAACATGTTTCAATGCCATTCTCCCAAATCTTCCCACCCTCTCCCTCTCTCACAGAGTCCATAAGACTGTTCTATACATCATTGTCTCTTTTGCTGTCTCGTACTATTCTTCAGTGGAATATTTATTGACTTTCAGGCAAGGCTTAAATGATTACCCACAACCTTATAAAGGCAGGAATAAGAAAGCTTCAAACAAAGGCCAGTAAGCATTTTCTCTCTGCTTGCTTCAACAGGGAGAAGAGGCTGGACCATCGGACTGCGTCATGCAAACCCATTCTACAAATAGCAGACAAAAAGACCTCACACAGACAGTGGAACCCTGGGATTCAGACTCTGACAGCTTTGATGATGTGATGATCCATGCAGGAGACTGAGCTTACTCATATGCAGATAAAAGCCTGTTTTCTCCACTCTTTCCCTGTCACTACTGTGATGATCAGCCTTTTCAGTGATGCATGATATTCTTCACCTTGAGCTCAGAGAGAAATAGAAATTAGTTGTTCAACAATCACGATTGCTAATGTAAAATTCGTAAAATTCCATCAAGGCTCATTTTACTTAGTATTTTATTCTGATAAACAAACCAATTGTCAGGGCTTTTATAATACTCCCTTCCATCCCTCAATTTCCCCCCAAGGCTTATAAATTCCTCCAACTCAAATTCCCCTACAATGAGGGTTTAAGTAACTCAACTCTAGGACCTGAGGAGGGGGCTACTCAGTTTGATAAATTTTTGATCCTATAATTTATTTTAACTCTGTTTAAGCCTAACTTGCTGTCTCAACAGAAAGGATACAAATCCCCTTGTTAATTCATTTGGTATAAGTTCATTTGTTTTGCAGCAATTGTATAAGGTACTCAAAGGCATGGTGTGTCCTGGAAGACAGTACATTTATAGTGGATTCCTGGATTTACTTTGGTACCTAATCAAGGAAGAGAAGCTGCTAGAGTTCATTGCTATCCATCCTCTCTGTTCTCATATCTGGTCTTCCAAGTGATTTAAATGGTTGAATATCCTCTTCCCTAAAGGTGGTAGAAATCCAATAAGTTTTCCCCTAGCCTGGAAAACCTGTAAGATAGATCCCCTATATCTGAGTTTGCAGTGATCAGAGAAAGGGGACAAGAATACAAAAGTTAAAAGTCTTGGCTTGTGTAGTTACAGTTGGGATGGCAGACATTCTTCAACATGTTCCAAAGAGGCAGATGAGTGTTGAAAACCCATTACTGGGTGATAGGGATCTAGGGACTCACCATAGTGCCAGGGGAGCTTACACTCTTCTCTAAGTCACAGTGGTTTTCAACACTGGCTGCCCATCCTAATCCTTATGGGGAACTTCAAAAGCAGATTTCTGGGATCTGTCCCTAGACGTACTAAATCAGGGATTAGGCCAGCAGCTGTTGATTTTGAAAGCTACTCAAGCCACTTTTTAATAGAGTCATGGTTGAAAACCACTGCTGTTGAAAACTATAATTATGATAGAAAATATAAGACAAATGATAGTGAGCCCAGGGGGTAGGAAACCTCCATTCTAAGTTTCTGCTCTGCTACGGGCTCAATGGATGCTCTTATTCAAATCATCCTACTCTTTCCTTATCTGTCCAAGGAGAGAATAGGAACACTTGGTCTCTGATGTCCTTCTATCTCTGACATTGTTACCTTGAGAGAAAGGTGCATCAGCCTGGTTGGTTGGTTGGTTTTGGGACTACCTAAGCCCTTTCCTAGAGACCAAGGTAAGTAGTAATACTCCTGTCTTGTACTCTTGTTATTTTAAAAATGGCTCTTGTGACTCAGGCTGTCTTATCTTTTACTCCCTCTCAGAAAAGAGTTAGTCACAGATGCCACAGAAGAAAGGGAAACCAATGTAACATCAACTCTGAGTTATAGGGTTTGCATCATATATATATATATATATATAATGCATAGACATTGTCAATAAAACTAGATATTTTGTTTCATTTCCATAAACCAAAGCAAAGAAATATGTTAACTGTTTCAAGGTTCCATGGATAACTGGGGTACTCTTAATCATACCTAGAGGTAAATATTTTTAAGCGAATGATTGTTTTACCAGTATAATCAGCAGTTCCATATGGTGTTAAAGAATGTAGTTTCTTGATAAGTTTATCATTTATTGAAATTATTGCATTGGCAAGTTTTTGTCTTAATTTGACTAGAATTAGAGAAATAAAACTTTAAGTTGAATAGCATCCATTAGGAACTGTTAATATAAAATAATACAATGGGAAACTGACTATTATATGATTCTGGTGGTGGTAAGAATGCCTAGACTTTGGCTTGATATATGGAAACATTTGTCTAGGGCCTAGACCATTTGAAATAAAATACTGGGGTAGATCTAATTCTTGTTTATGGCAATATCCAGTTCAAATAATTTAAGAAGTATCATTGATGAGGCTGAAAGACCATTTTAATATGGTTTGGTCTAACAAGTCGGCAGGGCTTCCGAGGCAGCTCAGTGGTAAAAGAATCCGCCTGCCAATGCAGGAGAAGCAAGAGATGGGGGTTCCATCCCCAGGTTGGGAAGATCCCCTGGAGAAGGGAATGACAACCCACTCCAGTATTCTTGCCTGGGGAATCCCATGGACAGAGAAGCCTAGTGGGCTACAGTCTATGGGGTCACAAAGAGTTGGACACGACTGAGTGACTGAGCACACACAAGTCTGCAGAACACAGGAGGATGTGAAAGTTGGTTTAGGCTAAGTGGTAGAAATAGAAGTTTATGATAGTAGCACCATGTACATGGGTGTTCCTTTTTTCTTTTTTAACTGAAATTTCTTTTGGTAAATTTTATATACAGTTTGAATGGAAAGGATCTTTCTGTTGTCAAATGGCTCAGGTAAATTCTGATCTTCGATTTTATGAAGTACATGGAAATTTCCTTCTTTACAGACATATTTAACAACTGGCAAAAAGAAAGAAAAGGAAGACAAAGCAGGTAGAGAGGAAGGATAGCTCAGGTTGCTGAAATTTGTAGAAAATATTAGAAAACTGGCATTACATTTAAAAAGAGCATTTTGTTTGCTTAAAATCTTTTAAGATCAAAATGCAAAGAAGGCTCTTTAAACTACACATTTGGATTATATAGCTGCCAGCACCTGAATGCCAATAAAGGGCTTCTACAGCGTGTATAGTCTCAAAGAGTGTATGGGTCATGTTTATGCTATGAAATACATTACTCACTGAACTTTACTTAGTTTTATTACCTTTTAATGGCCTTTGATGTCAGTGTGTTATGGTTGTTTTCCTGCGAGTTCAGAAATAAATATGTGCTATGAACAGAGTGTATATGCTCTGGGGAACTATAAAATCAAGTAGAAAATAGGTGAAAGGATAAATAGTACATTTCACTAACAAATATGGAGAGTAGTTAAACATGAATCTAGTGTGCTTGAGATGTTGCACTTCATTTTTCTTGCATTACTACATAAAGCCGAAGATATAATCAACCTATCATTGCAAAGACCCAAAGTTGGTTCTTGATTAACTGGCAGTGGTATGATGAGTGGCCTAATGGCATGAACATTGGACTTAGAGTGAGGGCTTTGCCAATGACTTCTTGTCTGCCCTGAACTGGGGACTTCCTCTCTTTGGGTGAGTGATACTTAGTCCTGGCAGAATAACCCTTGGCCTGTTGAGGTATGAGAAATTAGCGTGGGTCTTAGGCTTGGGAATCAGGTACAGGTATCTGCCTGCTTGCAATCCTGTCCCTGCCAATTAACAGCTATGTAACTGTGGCCATGTTTTTAAACCATTTCAGACTTCAGTTTCTGATCTGTAAAACGGGGTTGAAAATACTTACCTTATAGGATTGCTATGAGGTTGTATGAAATGTTTAACACAGTGCCTGGCGTAAAGTAAATGCTCAATAAGTTGTTGCTGTCACTATTATTTTAATGTGAATAACCATTAAAGAACTAGAATACGATCATTCACTATCTTTGCCAAATTTTATCTGATTTCCTTCAAAATAAGTTATACATGATGGTCTCACAGAGAGAAGGAGTAAAAATCGATGTTAAATGTTTCTGTTTGCTTGTGAGGGATACCTGACAATAATTCCTTAGTCCCTGTTACACCTTGACCTAAGTGAATTCATATGATATATTTATAATGTGGTTATTTATTTATATAGTGATTAAGGGTAATGACTTTTCTCACATGGATGTATTTCTATTCTTTAGAAAATAATCCATCCACCTGGTTCCACTTTTAAGATAACTAAGTGACTCTGTTAATAGGAGCCAAAGATAAAGCTATATGGGACCTTAAGCTATATAGACCTTTGTGTGCTTAAACCACACAAAGTATTAGTTCAGCTGTCTTTGAGAGAAATTGGATGTCTAGGTAATCTTACTAGATGAGAACAAGACAGTTCCTCATAACTAGCTTCTGAACTTCTTTGTATTGTATTTCTTGTATTCTGTGATAGCACTCAAGCAGTTTGAAATAGTTGTATTTAGAATGCTAAGTACTCATCGTAATACAGATGCTATGTATGCTGAGCAACAGAAATGTAATTCAACTTAATTCAACCTTAATTCAACTATAATGGTCTCATAATTCACATCCCATCCAACCCTTTAAGTGTTTTAACTTGGAGTCTTTGGTGTTCTAGTTATATTTATATATATATAGTAGTCTTTGGCATTCAACATCTTGCCCCTTGACTAACTTTCCTTGTGCAAACTCTGATTCTGGTACTTTCTTGTTCAAAAATCGTCAGTGGCTGCCAATTGTCTATATATTCACCCACTTAACCTTGAAGTCTGGGCCCAATCTCAGTGTACCTTAACCAGTTTTGTCTGCCAGTGTTTCTTTTTTGCAGTAAAAATGATAGTCCCTCCCTTCCTCAGCCCTGTCTTTAGCCTATAGCTCAATTCTGATCTCTTAAGCTTATCAGTCTCTGGTGAGTAAGACCAGAAATCAGAAACTTAATTATTTGAAGCCAGAGTGCCTTAGATGAGCCTACCAAGCTGTAATCTCCTTCCTGTTCTCCTCCATCACTGCAAACACCTCGAGATTATTTGGCAGTGGTAGGATGACAAGAACACGGGACTGAGAATGAGGGCTTTGTCACTAGGTCCTTGGCTGCCCTGGGCTGGGGACTCTCTCTCTCTTTTGGTCGGTGATGCTTAATCTTGGCAGGATAACCCTAGTCTGTAGTGGTGAGTTTCTTCTTTTAAAAAAATATTTTTGTGTGAGTTTCTTCTTAAGCTTCCAACCTACTAAATTAGGGCATCCTCACTGAACCCTATCCCCCTAGGCTGGGGCCTTGAATACCACTCACTTAATTTTGGCTCTGAATACAAATATCCTTGTTGAAAGCCCTGAAACAATTAATCGGAGATCTAAACTTCATTCTTAGGTTCTTGCCAGCTTTGTCTCCTGAATAGCATTATATGCCGGAGAAGGCAGTGGCACCCCACTCTGGTACTTTTGCCTGGAAAATCCCATGGATGGAGGAGCCTGGTGGGCTGCAGTCCATGGGGTCACTAAGAGTCAGACACGACCGAGCCACTTCACTTTCACTTTTCACTTTCATGCATTGGAGAAGGAAATGGCAACCCACTCCAGTGTTCTTGCCTATAGAATCCCAGGGATGGGGGAGCCTGGTGGGCTGCCATCTATGGGGTCGTACAGAGTCAGACACGACTGACGCGACTTAGCAGCAGTAGCAGCAGCAGCAGCATCACATGCATAGCATCTTTATTTACCGCTGGGCTTCAAACTGCTCTATCCACTCTTTTCCATGAGTGCTAGACTGCAATGTACTTAAGTTTACCACACCCTAGATGTGGTATCTAGAGCTGGGCTTGGCAAACTAAGGCCCTTGAGCCAAGTCTGGCCCAGCTCATTTATGTGTTTTCTAAGGTGGCACTACAATGGTAGAGTTGAGTAGTTGCAAGAGAAACCTCGTGGCCTGCAAAACCATAAATATTTACTATCTGATCCTTTACAGATAACTTTTGCTGACCCCTGATCTAAAGCCAGGTGGTTCCCCTGGCCATGTCTTTGCTTGTTCTTTGATAATTCCTCATTCTCGTGCTGCCAGTCGATAAACCCCTAAAATCCCAGTTCACTGAAACTATGAAATATGTTCCAATCCATTGAAACTACTTCTAATTAATTTGCCTGTTTCCTCTTTGTCATCTTCCTAAAATGTCCTTTCTCTGTGTTTTACTTTTTAGTGGAAGAGATGCTATATTCATAAAGACTGTTAGTCTTATGTCTTTTGATGTCACATCAGGTCCTAGTATGAAATTATTTTTCAATATGACCTTCCAGTATCTCTAAGATTAAAAAGGACTAAGATTAGTCCTTTTAGTTTTTCAGTGTCTCTAATATCAAGTCTTCTGAGCTGCGTGTCTTCTAATATCTCCAGTTGCCAGATCTTGTAGATCTTCTGCATGTTACAGTTTCCATGTTTTCTACTCTCTGGCCTGCAGTATCTTCACTGCCAATGTTTTCTAATCTCCTTAATATCAGGGTCTTCTAATATCTCCAAAAATTAATCTTCTAATTCTACGTCTTGCCTTTCAGGGTCCAGAGTTCTAAATGCCATTTTTTCCTATGTTCTCAATCCATCAATGCCTCCTAAACAGGTATTCTAGAGTCCATGTATTTCATTGTGTACAAAAGTCTAGCTCTTCTAATATCTTACAGCACATAGATAGTTCAGTTCCTGCAATTTATAGTATCTCTTAAATCCTGATTTTACAATGTTTTGTCATCACAAGTTCCTCTAATGCCCAAGTCTTTCAATATCTCCAAGAACCTGGTCTTCTAACATTCAGGTGTTCCAACATCCTCAGTGTTTGAATAGCTCAGTCTCTTAATATCTTAATCTTTTAATGTCCAAGTGTCCTAATGTCCAGGGCTGCCAACATCCTTGATTTATAGCATCATGAAAACTACATCTTCCAAATTCTATGTCCTTTAACATAAATATGTCAATATCCAGGTTTTCCAGAGCCTCCCAATATCCAGGCCTTCTGATTTTAAGATTTCTAAATGTCTAGGTCTTCTATTGTCCATATCTTCCAATGTTTAGGGCTTCCAAGGTAAAGGACTTGCAGTGTCTTTAGTTTTCAGGGCTTCCAGTATCCATTAACTCTAACACTCAGGGCCTCCAAAGTCTCCAATGTCCAGAATAACAAATGTCCTCAAAATCTAAGACTTCCAATGTCTCCAACATCCTGTGCTTCCAATGTCTCCAATGTCCAGGGTTTCCAGTGGCGCCAGTGTCAAGGTCTTCCAGCGACTCTAGATCTTCCAGCAACTCCAAGTCTTCCAACTAATTCCAAGTCTTCCAGCAACATCAAGGTCTTCCAGCTAAAGCAGTCTTCCAGAAAATCCATGACTTCCAGTCAATCCATGTCTTCCAGTAAATCGAGTCTTCCAGCAAATATAGGTCTTCCAAAAAATCCATATCTTCCAGGAAAATCCATGTCTTCCAACAATTTCAAGGTCTTCCAGCCAACTCATGTCTTCCAGAAAATCTTTGTCTTCCACCAAATCCAAGTCTTCCAGCAAATTTATGTCTTCCAGAAAAATGCAAGTCTTCCAGTCAATCCATGTCTTCCAGAAAGAAATCCAGGTCTTCCTTTCAGTCCATGTCTTCCAGAAATATCTACGTCTTCCATCAAATCCAGATCTTCCAGAAAAATACAAGTCTTCCAGCCAATCCATGTCTTCCATCAAATTCAGTCTTCCAGTCAATCCACGTCTTCCAGACAAAATCTATGTCTTCCACTAAATCCAGGTCTTCCAGCAAAGCCACGTCTTCCAGAAAATTCATGTCTTCCTATAACTTCCAGGTCTTCCAGCAAATCTACGTCTTCCAAATAATCCAGGTCTTCCGGACAATTCGGGTCTTCCTGAAAATCCATGTCTTCCAGAAAAGCCATGTCTTCCAGGAAATCCATGTCTTCCATCAAATCCATGGCTTCCAGAAAATCAGTGTCTTCCAGGAAATCCATGTCTTCCAGCAAATATTTGTCTTCCAACAAAACTGTGTCTTCCATTAAATTCATGTCTTCCAGCCTATCCATCTCTTCCAGAAAATCCTCGTCTTCCAATGAAGGTGCACCTTCCAGGAAATCAACGTCTTCCAGAAAATCTTCGTCTTCCGATGAAGGTGCGCCTTCCAGGAAATCCACGTCTTCCAGAAAATCTTCGTCTTCCGATGAAGGTGCGCCTGCCAGGAAATCCACGTCTTCCAGAAAATCTTCGTCTTCCGATGAAGGTGCGCCTTCCAGGAAATCCACGTCTTCCAGAAAATCTTCGTCTTCCGATGAAGGTGCGCCTTCCAGGAAATCCACGTCTTCCAGAAAATCCTCGTCTTCCGATGAAGGTGCGCCTTCCAGGAAATCCACGTCTTCCAGAAAATCCTCGTCTTCCAATGAAGGTGCGCCTTCCAGGAAATCCACGTCTTCCAGAAAATCCTCGTCTTCCAATGAAGGTGCGCCTTCCAGGAAATCCATGTCTTCCAGAAAATCCCTGTCTTCCAATGAAGGTGCGCCTTCCAGGAAATCCTTGTCTTCCAACAAAGCCACGTCTTCCAGGAAATCCTTGTCTTCCAACGAAGGTGTGTCTTCCAGAAAATCCTCGTCTTCCTACACCTCCAGGTCTTCCAGCATCTCCAGGGCTTCCAGCATCTGCTCGTCTTCCAGCATCTCTGTGTCTTCCAGCATCTCCACGTCTTCCAACATCTCCACGTCTTCCAACATCTTTACGTCTTCCAGCATCTCTACGTCTTCCAGCATCTCCACGTCTTCCAGCATCTGCATGTCTTCCAAACAACTACTCAGTCTTCCAAAAGCAGGCTCAATATCTACGTCTTCCAACGTCTCTGGTGTACCGGTCTTCTAACATTCAGGTCTTCCAGTGTCTACGATATCCAGGTATTTTAACATGTTCCATAGTTCAGGTCTTCCAAACTTTCCCCAGATCCAGACCTTTTTAAAATTAGTCTTCCCAAGTCCAAGCCTTTCTATGTTCAGATTTTTCCATAGACAAGTCTTCCAACTCAAATATTGCTGCTTCTAGTAGAATTAGCTTTAAAAAATTGAATAAGGCATTCCTTCAGCCTCGTAGTGTTTTTTGCTACTAGGAAACGTGTATTCATTCTTTACAACTTTTAAAGATAGTGTTTATTAAACAGCTTCTTGAGAATAAACACACATAAGATTGCTGTGATAAGTTTTGCAAATTTACTAATGCTCCTATTTTTTTTTTATAAAGTCAATTCCATTTGGTACAAGTGAAATTCTTATTTTAATGAGAAAAACTCCTGTTTAGAGACTTTATTATTTTAGATAAAGCTAACATACAGTGTATTTATCCATTTGTTATAACATCAATTTTTGTGGTTTAATCTTATGTGGCATAAATAATAATAACAGCAACAACATTAACATAGCATTTGCTATGTCCAGGCACTGTTCTAAGGACCTTACATGCATCAACACATTTAATCTTCATAAGAACCCATTGAGGTAGATACTATCATCCCTGTTTTACAGATGAGGAAACTGGCACACAGAGGTGAAGGACATAACTCTTCAGGAAAGTATGTATAGACCGATAGAATATACACTGAAGTATTAGTAGAGAAAGTCCCTAAAGGAAACTGAATACATTGTGCTGTGTTTACACAATGGAATATTATACAGCAGAGAAATGAGTGGACAATAGATAAACATATTATATATATATATATATAAATATGTGTACACCAGGGGCTTCCCAGGTAGCTCATCTAGCAAAGAATCTGCCTGCAATGCAGGAGACCTGGGTTCAGCCCCTGGGTTGGGAAGATCCCCTGGAGGAGGGCATGACAATCTATGCCAGTATTCTTGCCTAGAGAATCCCCAAGGACAGAGGAGCCTGGTGGGCTACAGTCCATGGGGTCGCAAAGAATTGGACATGACTGAGTGACTAAGCACAGAACGGCACATCAAGTCCCAGAAGACTACATATAATAGGATGTTCTTTTTATATTAATTATTCAAAACAAGTACAACTGAAGGATATTTTATTTAGGTGTACATATATACTAGGGATTAAAAGTATTTTATGAGAAAGTAAAGGAAAGCCAATAAAAAATTCAGGATAATGGCAATTGGGACTGAGGAAAGGCAGTTGGAATAGAAGTAGAGGGAAGTCATTGTCAGTATTCTAGTGCTGCTCAGGTTTGATGGGTTAGTGGGTGGTATTCATTCTATAATTAAAACATATTGACTAATTATTGTGTGATTATTATGAAATTAAAGAACAAGTCTGCATGTTCTATGACAGTGTGAATGGATGACTCATAATCCATTTCTGTGCACTTGAATTTTACAATATTTTCTTAGGCAATTATCTCTGTGCAGTGGGAATATATGTGCTTTTTGTTCTCTTGTGTCTCTTTATTCTCTGAATTATTATAGGGAAAATACAGTATTATCTTAATTGAAAGACAAGCCTAAAATTACGATCTCAAATATGTTAAAAATGCATAATAAGGACGGAAAAGAAAAGTGGCGACAATTTAATGCCTCTGTGTGGTGAGAATTCATATCACTTTTTCTCTATTTCCTTATAGTTTTTTAAAAAATCCAAATGTTATAAAGTGAGCTTACGTTATTTTTCCTTTTAGAAAAATAATACATACTTATCATGAAAGTAAAATTACCGTGGTATGTAAAGTAATAGGTGAAAATATCCTTCTCCTAGTCCCAGAGCCCAGAGATAGCCGTGATTATTTGTTTGTTTTGTATCTCCAAGTTCTTTTTCTGTTTATGTGTTCTTGTGTGTTTTATAAAGCAAAATTATCCTATACTTGTTATTCTACAACTTGATCCACCCGCACCTCCCAGCCCTGGGATCAATAGAAAGTCATTGTAACAGCCAGTAGAGTTCTATAATAGGTGAACCATATAATTTATTCAATTTTTTCCACATGATAGATCTTCAGGTTGTCAACAGTTTTTTTTTTAAACTGTTACAAATAACATTATAAAAACATTTTTAAAATCTATCTTTCGCACATGTAGAAATATTTTTGTAGACTAATACCTTAGAAATAAAACTTAGATCAAAGGGTTTTGAGCTAAACTGCCCTCCCGGCATGCCGGACACTATTATTATTTTAAATTTCTGTCAGCATTTTGGATGAAAAACCGATTCTCATTCATTTCTTTTCCCCTAATCACCAATTAAGTTAAGCATCTTTTAATATATTTATTAGCTATTTATATTTCTTCTGTTAGAGATTGCTTGTTCATATCCTTTGCCTATTTTTCTGTTGAATCATTTGTGGGTTTTTTTTTTTTTTTTTCCTTCTTGATTTGTAGGAGGTCTCTGGATATTAGAGCTGATATCCTTTTGTCTGCTATATATTGCCAATGTCTTTTTAAAAGTTTATTTAGGATGGTATTTGGCAAAATTTTAATTACATAAAAAAGCAAACATTTTAATCTTTCTTTTATAGCTTCTTGGTTTTCTCTTATATTTAGGTAGGCTTCTGTAACCCAAGATTATAAAAATACTCTCCTGGGACTTCCCTGGCAGTTCAGTGGGTAAGACTCAGTGCTCCCAATGCAGGGTGCGCAGGTTCGATCCCTGGTTGGGGAACTAAGATCTCACATGCCTCATGGCAAGACCAAAAAATAATCTCCTATATTTATTCTAATATTTGATATATTACTGTTTAGTGTCTTAATCCATATGTGGTGTGTATGATGAAAAGTAGGGACCTATGTTTACTTTTTCAGAAGAGAGCTAGTTTTCCTAATCTATTTATTGTATTGAATTATATCTGCACCAATTTGGAATTCTCTCTGTGGGTATGTTGTTTATGTTTCTTTTCTGCTCAATTTTTGTCTATTACTGAGCTAGTATCTCACTGCTTTAATTATTGTAGCATTATAATATGTTTTGAAAAGTGCTCCCCACTCATTATTCTTTTTTTTTTTTTAGCATTTACATGGCTATTTTTGAACATATTCTTTTTCCAGATGTATTTTACAATCAACTCATCAACTTCTATGAAACAAACAAAAAAATTCCTCAAAGTGCCTTGGAATTTTTGAGTAATGTGTCAAGAATGGACGTCTTTACAATATAGAGCTTTGCATTTGTCTTGTATCCAGGCATGATATTAAACTCTGTTCTTAGTTCTGTGGGAGTTTATTCCAGTTACTGATCTTAAATTCCGAGATACACAATCATGTCAGCTGTAAATAATGAAACGTTTGTCTTTTCCTTGCTGATGTTTATATCTAACATTTTTCCTTTTTAGCACATTGGTAAAGATCTTATGACTTCCAGGACAACACAGATTTGTATGACTTAATAAAGAATAGGTATCCTTCTCTTGTTTTGGGCCTTAATAGAAATAACTCATTGTTTCACTCTAAAATATGATAATCGCCATTGTTTCTGATAGATACCCTTTTTCAAGTTATGGAAATGCCCTTCTGTTCGTTACTCCAGCTTGACTTATAGTTTTGTCAGGAATGTATATAGAGTGTTATCAAAGGCCTTTTCTGGTATCTATGAAGGTGATAATATGGTTATTGTCTTTAATCCATTAATGTATTAGTTACACTAAGACTTACTAATGTTGATCTATTCTTGCATTCTTGGCATAAAACTGACTTGGTAGTGATGCTTTGACTATGTTGATATTTCATTTAGAATATAAATCTCTGTTTTAACAAGTCCCTGAAGTAGTGCCTCCTTAACATTTTCAAATCATGGCAATTAAAGCAAATGTGTATTTTCTTTTTGTTTGGTAATAATGTATCATATTTCTACATATTAAATCAAACTTGTTCATTGTTATTCAGTTTTCCCTTTTTAACTGTTTTATCTAAATTTTCAGATAAAAGTATGGAGTATCTTTTTAACCTTTTTTGCTTTACATATTTGAACTTTTTTTCCATTGTGTAAATTTCATGATTTTCTTATTGCATTGTGTTAATTTACAACATAAAGAAACCTTCTTTAACCCATTTAATGCTTCTTGATTTGACATTTCTTTGTTATCCCTACTTGGTTCTTGTTAGCATTTGTCTGGTGTATCTTTATCCACTCCAATATTTTCAACTTTTTTGTGTTTTGTTTTATCTTTCCAAAACAGCATGCAATGTGATTTTTTTTTTACTTCATCTGAGAATGTCTGCCTTTTAATTCATAATTAAACCTTTCACGTAGATTACAATTCTGTCAAATTAGTAATAATTCTGTCATTTAAAAATTTTATTTTTTTTCTTGCTAGATTTGTCAAAGTGCATTTCCTCTTTTTTATATAGTGGTTTAGAAGTTTGAAATATCATTTCTAAGAGTGGTTGCACTAATATTTAAATGCATATTTTATTTTATGTATTTTTGCATTGTGAAAAATTGTTTAAAGTGAGCATTTAATACTTTTGTAATAAAAGAAGCATTTAAATGCATCCAGTATTTGTTCATTCCTTACCAGTCTGATTCTCCTTGCTCAGGGAAGATCATAGTGGGTCTTATCTAATCTGAAAGAACATACCAAAATTTGTGTCTCTATTCTGAACCAAGCTCAGCATCAAAAAGGTTCTATCCTCATTAACAATGTGAAAAATGAGGACGAGCTCAGGTGTTCATGCCGTGTCTGCCCTCAAGTTCCCAGTAGGTGAGAAAGCCCACAGATTCAATTTATAATAATGTCCAGATTCAGATGGTCCTAATACAGAGTTTGTCTGAGGACTGCAATCATATATGCATTTTATACAACTTGTTTCTTGCTTACTTAATTTTGTCCCTCTCGAGTCTCATCATGGACGTTTGGCCTTTCACAGAATCCACTGGTTTCAGGAGACCAAAATAACTTTTTTAATGTTCAAATTTTCATAGACCAGTAGTGGTGATTTCATGCTGACTCCTGTGCCACAACTCAGACACCTTTGAAAGTGTGCTTGCTTCCTCCCAAGATCAGGATGTTCAGGGTGATTTTAAAGAATGCCACTATCTAAGGACCCCAGTTTCTTTTTATTGAAAAGGCCAGTCTCAGGATGCTAGGAGTGGAAACAGTTTCACACGACTGCTTGGGGAAGAATAGGGTCACATGGTGGCTACTCTCCACTTTCACAATGAGTCAAAAGGATTACTTTTCCCCCAAATATACCCACATTCATGTTATTGCTTTGAAGTCACTGTTTTGTTGTTGTTGTTGTTCTGGTTTAATGAGAGCTTATTAATCCAATTTTTCATTTTTGTTTTGATGCTACTAACTTTTTCCCTTTTCTACTGGCTTTATTATATGATGATAGGTGTTACAAAGCCATACCATGAGTTCAAATGATAGCACTGGCAGCCTCAGTCCCAGTTTAGCAGCTTCCATTTTTCTCTATTAGTTTATATTTCTTTAAAATGGCCACATTGCATAGCTCCAGACAATCTCCATCAAACCCCAGTGTTCTGCAAAGAAAAATCTCTACCACCACCAGAGGAATTTAAAAGTGTGGGATGTGAGTAGCTCAAATAGATTATCAAGCAGTTCTCTATAAGGTATCATTAGTGTTTTTTTTAAAATGGGAACTAGTATCTTTTGTATTGTTGCAGGCAGTTTGAACTCCAGTTTCTTAAAGGCTTTTAGAATAAATGCAGATATTTATTATCTCAGTATGGACCAGTTCATCTTTGCAAACAGCAATTATCAGAAAATGTAGCTAACATCAAAAATCATCAGACTTAAAAATTTTATCCAGAAGCTTCAGGTGGGCTCGTTTTTTAACTCCTAAATAGTTCACAATTCTGTTTGTTTCATAAGCACCAACACATGAAACACCAGAAATTTAAGACAGCAAACTTCAATTGCAATTCTATGTCCACGTCAGTTACTTACCCTCCTTTTTCTCACCTTCATCCCACACCCACTAATCCAAGTAGTGACATTCTTTACATGCTTTCTTATTGAAACAAGGACAAAACAGTTATTTAAAGTTTTACAGCAAAGATCAACATGGATTACGATGTATCATTTCAGTAGCCCAATTTTGAGTTCAGTGTTAAGTTGATCACCATAGAAAAGATAAACAAAGTCCCTCTCTTCCAGGTTACTTTGTTGATACGGCCTGTATTGCTTACCTATTTTGGTATAACAAACTACTTCAAAATACAGTGGCTTAAGTTGATAATCTTTTTACTATTATGAGCCTATGAATTTGCTGGGTGTGTCTTCTTCATTAGACTCATTTATGTGTCTGCAGTCAGCTATGGGTAAGTTAAGAAGCAGCTTTTTTATCTTGTCTGGGTTCTTTCAGCCAAGGGAGTTGGTGATGGACTGGGAAGCCTGGTGTGCTGAAGTCCATGGGGTCGCAAAGATATTGGACACAACTGAGTGACTGAACTGAACTAAACTGAGTTCTTTCACATATTGGGGAATTTGTTAGAATAAGCTCCTCTGGTAGTTCAGTTGGTATAGTTTCCACCTGCAATTCAGGAGACCCTGGTTCGATTCCTGGTTTGGGAAGATCTGCTGGAGAAGGGAAAGACTACCCACTCCAGTGTTCTGGCCTGGAGAATTTCATGGGCTGTATAGTCCATGGGGTTGCAAAGAGTCAGACAAGACTGAGTGACTTTCACTTTCACTTAGAATAACGAAGTGTGAGTATTTGGAGGTAGGGCCTTTGGGAAGTAATTAGGTTATGAGGGTAAAGCCCTTATGAATGGATGTTTCCATTTCAGAGAATATATTCAATAGAATCCCGGAATTACTGAAAATTGTCTCTGCCCAGATGTCAGCAAGAAGGTCCCAACACTTACCCCTCCCACAAAAAAACAACAAAAACTGAACTGCATGCCAATAAGAATATCCCTTGGAGAGCTCCAGAGTACCAAAAAGAAGTACAATAAAGAAGCTGAAAGAAAGGAACAAAACAACTGTAAGACAAACAGAAAACAATGAACCAAATGGCAATACTAAGTTTTCACTTACCAATAATTACCTTAAAGGTACATAGATTAAACTTACTAAATAAAAGTCATACAGTGGATGAATGGATAAATAAAGATGATCTAGTCATATGCTACCTACAAGAGACTCACTTTCAGTTCAGTTCAGTCACTGAGTCATGTCCGACTCTGTGACCCCATGAACCGCAGAACGCCAGGCCTCCCTGTCCATCACCAACTCCTGGAGTTTACCCAAACTCATGTCCATGAGTCGGTGATGCCATCTAACCATCTCATCCTCTGTTATCCCCTTCTCCTCCTGCCCTCAATCTTTCTCAGCATCAGGGTCTTTTCAAATAAGTCAGCTCTTCACATCAGGTGGCCAAAGTATTGGAGTTTCAGCTTTAGCATCAGTCCTTCCAATGAACAACCAGGACTGATCTCCTTTAGGATGGACTGGTTGGATCTCCTTGCAGTCCAATGGACTCTCAAGAGTCTTCTCCAACACCACAGTTCAAAAGCATCAATTCTTTGGCGCTCAGCTTTCTTCACAGTCCAACTCTCACATCCATACATGACCACAGGAAAAACCATAGCCTTGACTAGACGGACCTTTGTTTGCAAAGTAATGTCTCTGCTTTTTAATATGCTGTCTAGGATGGTCATATCTTTCCTTCCAAGGAGTAAGTGTCTTTTAATTTCATGGCTGCAGTCACCATCTGCAGTGATTTTGGAGCCCCCCAAAAAAGTCAGCCACTGTTTCCCCATCTTTTTGCCATGAAGTGATGGGACCAGATGCCATGATCTTAGTTTTCTAATGTTGAGCTTTAGGCCAACTTTTTCACTCTCCTCTTTCACTTTCGTCAAGAGGCTCTTTAGTTCTTCTTCACTTTCTGCCACAAGGGTGGTGTCATCTGCATATCTGAGGTTATTGATATTTCTCCTGGAAATCTTGATTCCAGCTTGTGCTTCTTCCAGCCCAGCGTTTCTCATGATGTACTCTGCATATAAGTTAAATAAGCAGGGTGACAATATACAACCTTGGTGTACCCCTTTTCCTATTTGGAAGCACTCTGTTGTTCCATGTCGTTCTACTTGTTGCTTCTTGACCTGCATACAGGTTTCTCAAGAGGCAAGTCAGGTGGTCTGGTATTCCCATCTTGTTCAGAATTGTCCACAGTTTATCGTGATCCATACAGTCAAAGGCTTTGGCATAGTCAATAAAGCAGAAATATATATTTTTTGGAACTCTCTTGTGTTTTCAATGATCCAGCTCAATGAAACTAAGCCATGCCATGAGGGGCCACCCCGGATGGATAGGTCATGGTGGAGGGATCTGACAGAATGTGGTCCACTGGAGAAGGGAATGGCAAACAAGAGACTCACTTCAGAATTAAATAAACACAAAGGCGGAAAGTGAAGGGATAAAAAAGATATGGGATGGTGAATGGTATGAAATGAGTGAAATGTGAATGGTAGCCATAGGAAAGCAGAGGTAGCTAAATTTATATCATACAAAATAGACTTTAAGTCTAAAACTATTTCTAGGGACAGAGAAGGTCATTATGTAGTGATAAAAGGTGATTCAACAGAAAGATACAGCAATTATAAACCTAACACCCTTGGAAGGAAAGTTATGACCAACCTAGAGAGCATATTAAAAAGCAGAGACATTACTTTGCCAACAAAGGTCTGTCTAGTCAAGGTTATGGTTTTTCCAGTGGTCATGTATGGATGTGAGAGTTGGACTGTGAAGAAAGCTGAGCACTGAAGAATTGATGCTTTTGAACTGTGGTGCTGGAGAAGACTCTTGAGAGTCCCTTGGACTGCAAGGAGATCCAACCAGTCCATTCTAAAGATCAGTCCTGGGTGTTCTTTGGAAGGACTGATGTTAAAGCTGAAACTCCAGTACTTTGGCCACCTCATGTGAAGAGTTGACTCATTGGAAAAGACTCTGATGCTGGGAGGGATTGGGGGCAGGAGGAGAAGGGGACGACAGAGGATGAGATACCTGGATGGCATCATGGACTCGATAGACATGAGTTTGGGTGAACTCCAGGAGTTGGTGATGGACAGGGAGGCCTGGCGTGCTGCAATTCATGGGGTTGCAAAGAGTCAGACACGACTGAGTGATTGAACTGAACATTATAGAAGCAAATATTGACAGATTTGAAGGCAAAAATTAAGAGCAATCAATAATAGCAAAGGACTTCAATATCCCCAATTACAATAATGGACAGAAAATCCAAAAAGAAAAATCAATAAAGAAATAGCTGACTTGAACTCTAGACTAAAAGGACCTAACTGACATACATAGGACATTCCATTTATAGCAGAAGAATATGTGTTTGTATATCAGACTGTATACAAAAATCAACTCTAAATGGATTAAAGTTTAAAATGTAAGACCAGAAATCATAAAAGTCCTAGAAGAAAACTTGGGATAAAATCTCCTTGATGTTGGTCTGGGCAATGATATTTTGTGTATGACAGAAAAAGCATTGGCAACAAAAGCAAAAATAGATGAATGGAATTATATTAAATTAAAAAGCTTTGTTTGCACAGCAAACAAAATAATCAATGGAGTGCAAAGGCAACCTATAGAATGGGGGGAAATATTTGCTAATCATGTATCTTAGAAGAGGTTAATCCCTAAATTGTATAAGAAACACATACAACTCGTCAAAAGCAAAACAGGAGAGGGACTTCCCTGGCAGTTTAGCAGTTAGGACTCCATACTTCCACTGCAGGGGATCCCATTTCGATCCCTGGTCAGGAAACTGAGATCTCACTGTGCGGTGCTGCGGGAGTGGGGGAGGGGGGCAGAGAACAAGACAAAAAAGAAAAAACTCAATGAAAAATGAACAAAAGCATGAACAGACCTTTCTCAAAACAAGACATACAAGTGGTCCAGAAACACACGAAAAGTTTCTCAGGACCACTAGTCGTCAGGGAAACCAAAACCATAATGGGATATCACCACACAATTGTTAGAGTGGCTATTATTTGAGAGACAAAAGACAACTAGTGTTGATGGGGATATGGAGAAAAGGGAACACTTGTATACTGCTGGTGGGAATGCAAAATGATGCAGCCGCTATAGTATGGAGTTCTCTCAAAAAATTAGAAATAGAGCTACCATATGATCTAGTAATCCCTCTTCTGGGTATATATCCAAGGGAAATGGAATCAGAATCTCAAAGGGGTACCTACACTTCCACATTCATTTTGGCATTATTCACAATAATTCACAATAATTATTCACCAAGATACAGAAACAACCTGAGTGTCATTGATGAACAAACATAAAGAAAATGTAGCGTGTGTGTGTGTGTGTGTGTGTGTGTGTGTGTAGTAATAGGCATACCTAATTTTATTCTGCTTCAATTTGTTATGCTTCACAGATATTGTGTATTTTTTTTAAAACAAATTGAAGGTATGTGAGAACCCAAGCAAATATATCAGTGCCACTTTTCCAACAGCATTTGCTCACTTTGTGTCTTTGTGTCACATTTTGGTAGCTCTTGTAATATTTCTAACTCTTTCATTGTTATTTGTTATGATAATCTTTGAGCAGTGGTTTTTGATTACTATTGTCATTGTTTTGGGACACCATGAACTGTGCCCCCAAAAGACAGTGAATTTAATCAATAAATATGTGTGTTTTGACTGTTACAAAGTTGGTCCCTCATCTTACTCCCTCTTCTTGGGCCTCCCCATTCCTTGAAACATAATATTAAAATTATGCTCACTAGTAACCCTACAATGGTCTATAAGCAGTCGAGTGAAAGGAAGAGTCATAAGTCTTTCCCTTTAAATCAAAAGCTAGGAATGATTAAGCTCAATGAGGAAGACATGTTGAAACCTGAGACCGGCCAAAATCTAGGCCTCTTGCACCAAACAGTTACCACATTGTGAATGTCAAAGGAAAGTTCTCTAAGGAAATTAAAAGTGCCACTCCAGTGAACACAAGTGACAAGAAAGCAAAATATCTTTATTGATTATAGGGAGAAAGTTTCAGGGATCTGGATAGAAGATCGAACCAGCCACAACCTTAAGTCAGAATCTAATCCAGAGCAAAGTCCTAACTCTCTTCAGTTCTCTGAAGGCTGAGAGAGGGAAGGAAACTGCAGAGAAGCTTGAATTTGGCAGAGGTGAGTTCATGAGTTTTAAGGAAAGAAACCGTCTCCATAACATAAAAGTGCAAAGTGAACCAGCAAGTGCTGAAGCAGAAACTGCAGCAAGTTGTCCAGAAGTTCTAGCTAAGATAATTAATGAAGGTGGCTACACTAAACAACAGATTTTCAATGCAGATGAAATAGCCTTCTATAAGAAGAAGATGCCATCCTGGACTTTCATAGCTGAAGAGAAGCCAAGGCCTCATTTTAAAGCTTCAAAGGACAGGCTGGCTCACTTGTTTGAGGCTAATGCAACTGATACAAAGAACTGACTCATTTGAAAAGACCCTGATACTGGGAAAGATTGAAGGCAGGAGAAGAAGGGGACGACAGAGGATGAGATGGTTGGATGGCATCATTGACTCAATGGATATGAGTCTGAGTAAACTCTGGGAGCTGGTGATGACAGGGAGGCCTGGTGTGCTTCAGTCCATGGGGTCACAAAGAGTTGGACACGACTGCATGACTGAACTGAACTGGACTGAACTGAGTGCAGCTGGTGATTTTCAGTTGAAGCCAATGCTCAACTACTATTCTGAAAATCCTAGGCCCCTTAAGAATTATGCTAAATCTACTCTTCTTGTGCTGTATAAAGGGAAGAATAAAGCATGAATGACAGCACATCTGTTTACAACATGATTTACTGAATATTTTAAGCTTATAGTTGAGATCTGTTGCTCAGAATAAAAGATTCCTTTCAAAACACTGAGAAAGGAGAGAAAGTACCTGGCCATCCAAGAGCTCTGAACTGGACTGAAATGGAGATGTACAATGAGATTCATATTGTTTTTATACCTGCTAATGCAGCCTCCATTCTGCAGTCTACGTGTCAAGTGGTTTTGACCTTCAAGTCTTATGATTTAAGAAATACATTTTGCAAGGCTATAGCTGATCATACATAGTGATTCCTCTGATGGATATGGGCATTATCATAATATCTAATAGTATTCCATATTGTGGATAAAGAATTCAGTGCCAGCTAGGACAGCTAAACTTTGATTCCCTCTCTCTGAATTCTCCCATGATTTTCACTTTATTCTCATAACTAAATCATGTGCATCAATTAACTTTTGTTGTATAACAAAACAGTTCAACATTTTATGGCTTAAATTATTTATTGAGCTCTGGTTTGGCAATTTGGGCTGGGCTCAGCAACTTTTCTGATCTAAGCTGGAATCACTCATGCATTTGCAAGCGCAGTGAATGGCCTCACATGTCCAGGGGCTGACTAGGTGTTGTCTCAGATGACAAGAGTGACTGAGTGTCATAATCCAGTGGAAGAGCCTGGATTTTCTTGCATGGCAGTCAGGGACTTCAGGAACAGCAAGAGAGCAAGCCTTGATGCACAAGTGCTTTTCAAGTCTCTGCTTGTATTATATTTACTATTATCTCATTGGCCACAGTAAGCCACTTTGCCAACCCAGATCCAAGGAGCAGAGATACAGAGTCTACTTTTTGAGGGAAGGATCTGTGATATCACACTGCAAGGGCAAGGATATAGAAAGTAGAATAATGTGTGGCCTTTTTTACAATTTACCACACTCCTCCTCTCATTTCATCTCCTACCCTTCCCTCTATCACTTATGCCACTCTAGCCAAACTGACCTCCTTGCTTTTCCTCAGAAGTGGCAGGCATGCTCTTACCTCACGGTGTTTGCACATACCTATTCCTTTGCCTAAAATACTGTTCCACCAGACTTCTGCATAGGTAGTTCTTTTGGCTCTTTCAAGCCTGTGAGTTGGCGATTTGTTCTGAGCTCGGTTGGGCAGTTCTTCTTGTCTCAGGTGGGATCACTCATGTGTCTGTGATAATCTGGTAGGTCAGCTGGGTGCTAGGAAGGCTTCAGATGTAATGGCTTGTGTCTGCTCTATGTCACATCTTACCTGTTAGTAGACTAGCCTAGGCTTGTTCACAGGGTAATCAGAGGGATGGTTCCAAGCAAACGTAGAAGCACACAAGGCCTCATGAGACAGAGCTTGGAACTAACACAGTGTTACTTGTACCACATTCTATTGGTGAAATGTGGGCTATCTTTGGGCTTCCAAGGTGGCTCAGTGGTAAAGAATCCACCTGCAGTGCAGGAGACGTGGGTTCAATCCCTGGGTTGGGAAGATCCTCTGGAGGAGGGCATGGCAACCAACTCCAGTATTCTTGCCTGGAAAATTCCATGGACAGAGGAGTCTGGTGGGCTGCAAAGAGTCGGACATGACTAAAGCGACTGAGCACTGGCTATCTTTGGTAAGCCATGATGCCAAGTCAGATTCGAAGGGGCTCCTTGATGGGAGGAACTTCAAAGTCACATTGCAAAGGGACACAGATACAGGGAGGGCAAAAATAGTGGTCCTTCTGGCAAACAACATACCACAGTGTGCCATTTTTCAGTATCTTGCTTTGAAACAATAGTCTTCAGCTCAGGGAAGTGTGTTTTTGTTACACCTTAAATTATGTTTTCCCATCTCTCCTTTCTCTTCTTCACCATCTGGAACTTCTATTAGAAAGACTTTGACTCACCTGTATCTCTTCTCCATACCTCACAACTTTTCTTTCTTATCTTTCTTCTCTCTCCCTCTACTCTTCCCCAAATATTCTAAAAGAATTCTTTAATGGGATTTACAGACATCTAATTTGATTCCCCGCCATGTCCCTTCTGCTATTAGGCCTTATCTTGAGGCAGTATATTCTTTTTTAGTCTGACAATTGTATCTATAATGTTTATAAACTGCTTTACAACTATACCCTTCTAATTCTTCTATGGGTACAAAATCTTCTTAAATATCTATGAGGATTTTTTTTTTCTAATGTTTTCTTCTGTTTCCTGCATTAATGCTTTGCAGTGAGTTCCTCTTTCAGCTTTACATCACTTTTTCAGGCTGTTTATTATCTTCAGGCAACAGGCAATTATTTTTCAGTTACCCTCTTCTGAGCTGCTCAAGTTAATTACCAATGATCATAATATGAATACTGTCCCTGTTGTTACTGTGGATCACATAACATTGAGTTATCTGTTTGAGAAACAATTCAATAGAAAACCAGTGCTTGTAATTTGTAGTATCTGCCTTTGTGGCTTTCAAAAAGGGGCTTCTGTTTAAGTATTGTATGATTTTTGTCTCCTTGGCATCCTAATGCATATGCCAGTATTTTCCTGATTAGCAGTCATAGAGGTCTCTGCTATAGCTGCTTTGAAGCATGTTTTTGTGAAGCAGAGTTTCACAAAAAGTGAAGCTCCTGTATTTCAAATAGCCTATATTTTGAGTCACACTATTCTAAACATATCCTGCAAATTTGGTTGAAAATTCAGCCATTTTCATTTGATATGTGATGATAAAAATATTAAACACAGCATTGATTGTAATTTCAAATAATTGAAAACCTATTTGAAGATCTTTTGGCATATTATATAGCATATATTGCAAAGATATTGATATCTGTGCAGTGGGAGGATGCACTATTACACATTTGAATTTTCAAATTACATGTGTAATTTAAAAAAATGTCATCTGGGGTTAACTGGTAGTACAATTATATGGAATTTTTATTTCTTGTGATATATTTTAAACTAAGAGGAAAAAGTTATTTAAAAAGCAAATAATGTAACATTAGCTCAATAGTGTAAAAATGCTTAGAAAAAATGGGGGAAAAGATCCCAAAATGTCAAGGATAGTTATCTCAGAGTTATAAATGGTTTTTAAATGTTTTCTGTATTTCTATAATTTCCTTGAGACATAGTATTTCCTAAGCAGATAATAATGAACAGTTGAACAGAAATAGAGTTCACATGATGAACAAAAACATAGGCCTTGTGTATTTTATGTATTGTGCTTTCGTGCATGCCTGCTTTGTCGCTCAGTCATGTCTGACTCTTTGCAAGCCCATGGACTGTATCCCGCTATGCTCCTCTATCCATGGGATTTCCCAGGCAAGAATGCTGGAGTGGGTTGCCAATTCCTCCTGCAGGGGATCTTCCCAACCCAGGGATTGAACCTGTGTCTCCTGCATTGCAGGTGGATTCTTTACCTGCTGAGCCATCTGTCCAAGTTATGAGTTTATCATTATAATGTTGGTGCCTAAAATCATTTAAATAAGGAAAGGTAGATGAATTTCTGAAATAATGAAGAAACACAACTATGGTATTGCTAAAATATATTGGGGATTAAATGGAAAAGATATCTAGATTCGATCCACACTCTGGTCCCAGGTCAAAGTGGTCTCTCTCTCTTGGAGAGCTTATTTTGCATGTTACTCATTAACCACATGTCCTTTATTCCAGAATTCACAGTAAGTGGTTTCATAGGGACAAATTCCATGTCTTAAAAGTTGTATTTTCTGTAATTTCTAGTGCATAGGCATTCAGTGAATATGTGATGGTTGAGGAAAAAAGCGGTGTAGCTCATTTCACGGCACTGAATGGACTTTGACACAGCAAACTTACTCTTTTACTGTCATGGAGGCTTAGATAGTACATAATGTGAAGAATTCATGGCACAGAAAGGTTATGCATCTTACCCAAGATCACACAGCTTATAAGTGAGAGGGTTGGGATTTATACTCAGGTTGTTTTGCTCTGGGGCTTGGGGTGCTTACAGACAGACACTATGTCAGACAGCATGACAGATTCTGCTGGAAAAGAAACAACCCAAATAGATTCAGACAACGTGTTATGTAGTCAACAAAAGCAAGATCACTGTAGCGTCAGCTACCCATATCCTTTGTGCCACAGGGGCACGCTGAAACAAAAGGGGATAGATGACAGACAATAGTAGTGGATTATCTTGCTGCTGAGTGCCCAATTCCACACTACAGCTGAGAAGTTTTAAAGCCTGCAGCTCTCCCTTAAGGGCATGGAGCTCTCCTCTAAACTCTACTATCTAGATCAAATCTGGTTGAAAGTGAAAGAAAGTGAAGTCGTCCAGTCGCATCCGACTCTTTGCGACCCCGTGGTCTGTAGCTCGCCAGGCTCCTCTGTCCATGGGATTCTTCAGGCAACAATACTGGAGTGGGTTGCCATTTCCTTCTCCAGGGGATCTTCGCAACCCAGGGATTGAACCCGTATCTCCTGCATTGCAGGCAGACACTTTATCCTCTGAGCCACCCGAGAACCTACACTTAGCCTCCAGTTTAGGATGTTCAACCTAATTAACCTCTACTGGTCAAACAGCTTCCACTTTTCACCAAGTAAACAAAGAGTTCTAGGATCTGCGCTCCCCCTCCCTCACTCCGTCTCCCGGGCACCGCCCTCCATTTCCCATTCTACCTAACACCACCTGCCCTAGGATTGCTTACTTCCACCCTGCTTTTCCATCTCTTCCTCTCCCAGCACATTTCCTAGTGGTCAACAGCCCTTTGTTGAACTGAGCAGTTTTGAAATTCTTTTTTGTGGTTACTTCCAAACTGCTCTGCTGCTGCTAAATCGCTTCAGTCGTGTCCGACTCTGTGCGACCCCACGCAGCCCACCAGGCTCCTCCGTCCCTGGGTCTCCAGGCAAGAACACTGGAGTGGGTTAGTGGGCAAGTAAAATCTGGTAAGTCAGCTCATTTCAGTAAGTGGAAGATGTAAGCAAAAAAGCTGCACAGTTCAGTTGATAGGCTAAGAGGCAAAATGCCCTGATGATATGAGTGAGAATCTTGGTCTTGGTTTACGGAACATCGTGTAAAGTTTTAAGGACTGATTATACAAGGCTGAGAAGTCCTTCAAAAAAAGCATTGTGTCAGAATAGCCGTTGGAATCAAATCAGGAAAAGTTTAAATGATTGCTACAGGATTATACTATCTGCTCTTGAGAGTTTGAAGTGAAGTCAAAGTTGCTCAGTCATGTTGACTCTTTGCAACTTCATGGACTGTGGCCTGCCAGGCTCCTCTGTCTGTGGAATTCTCCAGGCCAGAATACTGGAGTGGGTAGCTGTTTCCTTCTCCAGGGGACCTTCCCAACCCAGAGATCAAACCCAGGTCTCCCACATTCCAGGCGGATTCTTTACTATCTGAGCCACCAGGGAAGCTTAGAAGGGATGAAGTCACTAAAAAGCCTTGTCATTGCTGTGCAATTCCATTTTCAAGATGATTTTTCTCTTTACCTAGTTTCTTAGTTTGCTGAAAATAAATTTGCTGGTATAATTGTCTTCAGAAGACCACAGGATTCTGTAGCTAATTTCTTAGTATGTAACATTTAAATATATATATATAAGAAGCCACATGTGAAACATTACACTTATTAAATAATGGAAAATAACTGTAACATGGAAGTTCTCTCAGATTATCTTTCTTTTTCTTCCAAATATGAATGTGTTATGGCTGCAGAACCAACATGAGCCAATATCCATAAATGTAAATACTCATAAATGGGAACTTATTGCTGTGAAACTTTGTTAGATTATGATTTGCTCTAGAGAAAAATCTTGAAATTAACCAAATTGATATGAACCTCAAACAGGGAATATATTTACTGAAATGCACACACACACACACACAAATAAACACAAAAAAAATCCCAAACTTGGATGTATACTTGAGAGGGATCCAGAAGACTACTGACTCCAAGACTAACTCACTGATCTGAAGCGACATTTCCTTGCCTTTGTGAGGATTTAGCTGCACAGTCTCTAAGAGATCTTCCAATTCTGACATACGGAATCTATGATTTTCATAATGTACCATGATTCATTAACCTGTTTTTTCCAGTAATTCTTTAGTGTAGTAGCATATTTATTACATAGTACCTTACTGATATCTGATTGTTGCACTGTAATTGATTATTACTCTAGTAGCACTAAATATTGAGATTAATGAAATGCATAGGAAGAAACATGCTTTTGCAAGTCACATGCTTGGACAAATCTCAATCACTGCTTCCTGGGAAGTAATGATAGTTGTGATAAAATAATAGGATTTTAGTCCAAACAATCATGGTCTGTAAGGGAACTGTAAAAAAGACTTCAACTGATGAGTTTGTTATTGGACACTTCGTATTTAACGAATGTTAACTGAGAGGGTTTTTATCATTGAGAAATATTAAAGTAAATGCAAATTTACAAAGTAGTGGGTTTTCATTTTAGGCGGTACACCAGAATCTCTGCTTTGCTTTTCAGTAAATGAGTCTTGTAAAGTCTCCCTGGGATTAGAAATACAACACATGGATTCACAATCCTGACTTTCAGAAATGTCTTTTTAAAAACTGGAAGGCCAAGCTCTTCATTTATTTTTATTTATTTTTAATTGACAAAGGAATTAAGAAGCAATTTCTGGTTTTATACTTCATTGCCTCTGAGCTAGCTTTCATGTTTAATTCTTGGGCTGCATACATTCTTAATAATTTAATATTTGAAGTATCATAAAGCTAAAAAGATGCAGGCATCCTGGTATGGGAAATCAAAATTGCAATTAGAGTATCATCTGAATCAGTCATTAGGGAAAGATCTTTTGAAGTGTTAGTGTAAGGGATAAAATTGCCTTAGGGGTTTTCCTTCAACAGGTTCAGTTTATTTGACTACAAAGGCATTGTTTTTGAATGTGTAATTGCCATTGACTGAATATCTGTGTTACCCCAATCCCCAAATTCATATGTTGAAACCTAACCCCCAATGTGATGGTATTTGGAGGTAGGACCTTTTGGAGGTGATTAGGTCCTGCGGGTGGAGCACTCATGAATGGGATTAGTGTCCTTGTAAAAGAGATCCCAGAGAGTTCCCTCACCCCTTTCACCATGTGAGAATACCTCCAAAAGACTGCAGTCTATGAACTAGGAAGTGAGGGTTCACCAGACACTGAATCTACTGATGGACTTCCCAACCTCCAGAACTTGAGGATTAACTTTTGTTATTTATAAGCCTCCTTGTCTCTGGTATTTTGTTATAGCAACCCAGAGAGATTAAGATGATAATAGAAGGAAATAATGTGATTTGGGTTTCCCAAGTGGCGCTAGTAGTAAAGAACCCACCTGCCGATATAGGAGACATTAAGAGATTCGGGTTTGATCCCTGGGTCAGGAAAAGCCCCTGGAGGAGTAAATGGCAACCCACTTCAGTACTCTTGCCTGGAGAATCTCATGGATAGGGGAGCATGGTAGGCTACAGTGCATGGGGTCGCAAAGAGTTGGACATGACTGAAGCGACTTAGCACACAGCAATCTTGTGATTTAATGTAGTTACAAGAGAGAGAACCATATTGGTAAGAGGCTTCTGAAATAAGGAATGTCACTGACATTGGGAACCACAGTTTCACATGCAAAAACATGATTCTAAGGTGTTGCGTGCACGTGTATGCTAAGTTGCTTCAGTTGTGTCCACCTGTTTGCAACCCTAGGGACTGTAGCCCACCAGGCTCCTCTGGCCATGGGATTCTTCAGGTAAGAATACTGAAGTGGGTTGCCACGCCCTTCTCCAGGGGATCTTCCCAAACCCATGTCTCTTATAAGTCTCCTGCATTGCAGGCGGGTTCTTTACCACTAGCACCACCTGGGAAGCCCTCTAAGGTGTTAAGCACACAATTTGTGTTGTTAGTGTAAATACAGGTACCATCCCAACCCCCCAGTTTTCCAAAAGTTTGTTTTATACCCCTTTGCTTGTATGAAAGACGTACATTAGTACCTGTTTTCACTAACTGAAAGAAATCTGAAAAGAATTTCACTTTTACTTAAAAAGGCGAAAAGCAAAAATAGCATTTTGTTTTGCAGCAAGCTGAGTTGTTACAGAGCATAACAGTATCAGGCACCATAGCTTTGAATTGCGTCTGTGAGCATCTGTGCTTTGTCTCCATTTATTTTGTTTCTCCCTTAGCAAGATGTGTCCTAAGGTAATTGCTTCTTTGTTTTATGCCATTGTGGCTCACATAGAATTTCAAAGGGGTGTTCTACTTTCTGATAGGAAGGGAAACCTGTCTCATCTTTACTAGTATCATTTTTTCCTGTATAGTAAGATTATATGTAATAAGATTTCCACAATATATTTACAACTCAGCCGTAGGAAGGCAGAGAGGTGGTAGGTAGAGAGAGCGATGTCTAGGCTTCTATTTCTAACTCTGCCATATTTTAACAGCTGCTACCTTGGGCAAGTCCCCTTCCTGCCATAGTCCTCTGTTTCCTCAAATGTAACATGAATAGCTTAGATGAGAGGCCTTTAAGGGATTCTAAAAACATGGTCCTAGGCTTGCAGCTGGGCAATAATTTTTCACCTGATGGGTCATGTGTGAGTTAGTCACTCAGTCGTGTCTGACTCTTTGCGACCCCTTGGACCGTAGCCCGCCAGGCTGCTCTGTCCATGGGATTCTCCAGGCAAGAATACTGAAGCAGGCAGCCATTTCCTTCTCCAGGGGATCTTCCTGACCCAAGAATCAAATCTGGGTCTCCTGCACTGCAGACAGATTCTTTACATCTGAGCCACCAGGGAAGCTGAATCTAAGAGTATAAGTTCTTTCTTCAGCTGTTGCAGGCAAATGACACAGGATTCCAGAGACTATCGTTTTATGTATGACTAGGAGAAGGCACTGGCACCCCACTCCAGTACTCTTGCCTGGAAAATCCCATGGATGGAGGAGCCTGGTGGGCTGCAGTCTAGGGGTCGCTAAGAGTCAGACACAACTGAGCAACTTCACTTTCACTTTTCACTTTCCTGCATTGGAGAAGGAAATGGCAACCCACTCCAGTGTTCTTGCCTGGAGAATCCCAGGGACGGGAGAGCCTGGTGGGCTGCCGTCTATGGGGTCGCACAGAGTTGGACACGACTGAAGTGACTTAACAGCAGCAGCAAGAGAACCTGCTTTTTCACTTAACAAATACTCATATACAGCTTACTCAATGCCTGGCACAGCCCTAAGCAATGTATAAATACTGATTAAACAACACTGTAGGGAGATGTTAATTCTATTGCCCCCACTTTATGGCTGAAAAACTGAGGCACAAAGACCTTAGGTAATTTGCCCAAAGACACATAACCAATAAACGACAGAGTTATGATTTAAATCTAGCAATCTGACTCCAGAGTTCATGCTCTTGACCATTATTCTATACTATTAACTTATGAAGATCTTACTGTATAGCACAGAGAACTATATTCCATATCCAATGATAAAAAAAATCAGAGAAGGCAACGGCACCCCACTCCAGTACTCTTGCCTGGAAAATCCCATGGACAGAGGAGCCTGGTAGGTTGCAGTCCATGGGGTTGCTAAGAGTTGGACACGACTGAGCGAATTCCCTTTCCCTTTTCACTTTCATGCATTGGAGAAGGAAATGGCAACCCACTCCAGTGTTCTTGCCTGGAGAATCCCAGGGATGGGGAGCCTGGTGGGCTGCCGTCTATGGGGTTGCACAGAGTCGGACACGACTGAAGCGACTTAGCAGCAATGATAAAAAATAATGAAAAAGAATATATATATGTATACACATATATATTTGTGTGTGTGTGTATTAGTCACTCGGTCGTGTCTGACTGTCCATGGAATTCTCCAGGCAAGAATACTGGAGTGGGTAGCAATTTCTTTCTCCAGGGGATCTTTTCGACTCAGGGATCGAACCCAAGTCTCCTGCATTGCAGGTAGCTTCTTTACTATCTAAGCCACCAGGGAAGCCCGTACATATAGATACTTGAATTTGCTGTACAGCAGTAATTAACACAAATCAACTATACTTCAATTTAAAAAAAAATTACCAAGAGAGTGATTAATGATTTTTGAAGCTTGATCTTCAGAAGCTAAAATCAGTACATTGCTTAAGCTTACTGAAAACTCAAATTCAGGGTTGTAAGGCTCCCATGGTGCTTGTTCACACACAGCCTGCTGCTAGAGTTCTCTTGGTTTTCAGTAAGACTATTTTAACAGCAGCTCATTTGCAAACCCACAGTGGTTTGTGATTTACCATGATCGTGTCCTTCGCATTTGAATTTTAAATTACTGTTGGTGTGTTTTGAATAATTTCATCAAGAGTGTGCCTTCCTTCATTCTCAGCTTTCATATTATTTCTCTTTGGGCTTTACTGAATGTAAGAAGGAGGCGACACTGAGCCATATTTTTCTTTTTAAAAAATTTATTTATTTGGCTGTGTTGTGTCTTAGTTGTGGCATGCAGGATCTTGATTGCTGTGCACAGGTTCAGTAGTTACAGCTCGTGGTCTTAGTTGCGCCTCAGCATATGGGATCTTAGATAACTAACCAGGGATTGAACCCACGTCCCATGCATTGTAAGGCAGATTCTTAACCACTGGAGCACCAGGGAAGTCCCACCGTATTTGTCTTGATGTCCTCTCTCTTAGCTCTTTAAGACTGTTACAGCTCTGAGATCACATACTTCTTGTAAGGGCTCAGTTTAGTGTTCTCATTCCCTTTACGTCCTATATAAGCAGAGTGAAGAGGATGGGGGAGGTGTTTAGTCTTCCAATTTCAATTTATTTCTCTAGTTACCTCTAGGCAATTTAATGAGGACCATGCACAATGAAAGGTGGACTAAGGAAGTAAATTTTATGGTGCCGTATTTACACTTTCAAAAACAACACAGGTTACTACTTAAAAATTCAGGTTCTAATTTTAATGATCGAAAAAGCAATATAGTTCAGTTTATGCTTTTTCTAACTATTACAAAGACCTAGACCAACTCTTTTCCCTTTTACAACAAAATTTATAGTTCCTATGAAGCTGGGTGGCTTACATTTAGGGAGATGTGGCAGGTATAGAAATGCAATATTGGTATATTCAGTAAGTCTCAGAGTGGAACAATTTCCATGACAACTTATTTCAGTCTTCTTTAATGAAACATTTGCACAGTTCATATACAGAATCAGCATTCTGTTGTTTGGCTCCCAGCATATTATTCTGTGGTATGAGATGTCATGTGTTCCAATTCTGGTGTCACATGCTGATATTTTTTAGATATAGAAAAATAATGCCATTATTCGATGGTAGAATAACTGTTGTGTGCTGGTCTCAGCCGATCAATAACCAATGTTGTGGCTGGATTGGCCCTTATGGCTCTTATTATGATTGAAAGATAACTTCAGCAATAACGATCAGGAGAAAATTTGTAAAACATTTATTACACATCCTGGAAATTATATGGCACGTCTAGGGCCACTTGGGCTTCCCTTGTGGCTTAGTTGGTAAAGAATCTGCCTGCCATGCTGGAGACCTGGGTTCGATTCCTGGGTTGGGAAAATCCCCTGGAGAAGGGAAAGGCTACCCGCTCCAGTATTCTGGCCTGGGGAATTCCATGGACTGTATAGTCCTCGGGGTTGCAAAGAGTCGGACACGACTGAGCGACTTTCACTACCTAAGGTTAAGTCTCACTACTAGGGCCACACAGTGAGGTTGTGGGAAGAAAGGGGAAAAGAGGGAAAGAGGGAGAGATTCCAAGGGCCTGGTGTTCTATTTATTGGGGTCAATCCATACTTTTGCACCATGTGAACCAGCATGTGATTTAAGTGTGTTCATGAGTGTACGCATGTTACATACAAACTGTATATTTGGACCTCAGCCCTGTGTTCTTTCACATGTTTCACCTATGGAGCCTCCACATGTGACAGTTTAGGGGCCAAGATTGGACGAGGTGGTTACTCAGAGCTTCTGCAGTAACAGAATCAGAGGGCATAGCCAAATCAGAGTTGAGAAAAACGAGACTTCAGAATTGGGAAAACGGTGTCAAGTTTTTGGTACAGTATGAGATGAGGCTGTAAATGGCATAATTAATAACAAAGGTCAAAGCTGGGATGAAAAGAATCACTTAGGACACTGAATAAAAGGTAGGTTGTGAAGCAGATTGGAACAGAGACCGTGGATAAATGTTAAGAATGCCCTAGAGGAGTCCTCCTTATCCATGGCTTTGCTTTCTGAGGTTTCAGTTACCTGAGGTCCAACATGGTCTGAAAATACTAAATAGTAAATTCCAGGATACACAGTGCACACATTTTAAGTTGCGCACCCTTCTAAGTAGCACGGTGAAAGCTCATGACATCAGCCATCCCTCCCAGGACATGCATTACTCCCTTGTCCAGAGGAACCCCCCCATTAGTCACCTAGTAGCTGCCTCGGTTATCAGACAGAGGCCGCACTGCAGTGCTTGCATCTAAGTAATCCTTGCTTTACACTTAATAATGGCCTCAAAGCACAAGCTTGCAGTTCAAATATGCCAAAAAGAAGCTGTAAAGCGCTCCCTTTAAGTGAAAAGGTCTAAGTTCTCAACCGAATACAGAAAGAAAACATTGTATGCTGAGGCTTCCGTGAAGAAGGAAAAAGAAATTTGCGCTAGTTTTGCTGTCACACCTCAAACTGAAAAATAGGGCCACAGTGTGTGGTAAGTGCTTGAGATGGAAAAGGAATTAAATGTATACAATAAGGTATTTTGAGAGAGACCATGCTCACATAATTTTTATTACAGTAAATTCTTGCAATCATTCTATTATTAGTTATTGCCATTAATCTCTAATTTAGACATTAAACTTTATCATAGGTGTGTATGCATAGGAAAAGCATTGTATATATAAGATTTGGCACTGGCCTCTGTTTCAGGCATCCTCTAGGGATCTTGGAACATGTTCTTTATGAAGAAGGGGGGACCACTGTACATGTGGGTGGGGGTAGAGGTGGCCTGACGCCATGCTGTGGACATGATTCCTCAAAGGAGGTTTGCAGAGCTAGATATCAGCTGTATTCAACTGAAACCTTGGGAAGGAGTGGATCATCCTTTCATATGTCCTTGGATTGCCTGTTCAAGCCAGGCATATGTATAGTTGTGTAGGAGATGGATTGCTTCAATGCTATGATCCTTAGAGCAAGCTTCGAAGCAGCTTTCACAACCATGCTGCAAGCTATCGGACAGCTGTGTGGCCTTGGGAAGTTTGTAGGTTGCGCTCAGATGCTCAATCATGTCCAACTCTTTGTGACTCTATGAACTGTAGCCCACCAGGGTCCTCTGTTCATGGGATTTTCCAGGCAAGAATATTGGAGTGGGTTGCCATATCCTCCTCTAGGGGATCTTCCTGACCCAGGGATCGAACCTGTGTCTCCCACATCTCCTGCATTGTTAGGTGGATTTTTACCACTAACGCCTTAGGAAAGCCTAGGGCTCTAGAATTGTGTGGGAAGGAATAGACGATTTCTTCAGTGAGTTTTTCTTCATATTGAGGGCTTAGAAATAAGGCTCATGTATATTTTACTGTTATTACATATCATATCAAAAAAGCCACGTAGGTGAATTTGTGAGCAGTGCCCTTTACATCTATCTAGTGAGTTTGTGGTAAAATTGTTTACTAAGATTTGTGTGCAACTACCCTACAGGTGAGTTCAGGGTATCCCACTCCTTTCAAATTTCTGTTGAAATACCCAGTAACAATTATCTTTCAGAAAGTTCAAGACATGGGTTTTTGATGAAGATTGTGATTTTAGGAATGGTGCAAAACAGCTGTTATTTTGAGCTAGCTTTCCGAAGGGATGTCTTATTCAAAAGTTTAATATCAGAATTGAGGGAATTAAGTGGTTGAGACCTACACATGTTTAATTTTCTGCAAATTTTATTTTTTATTTTCATTGGTGAAAAATTAGATGAAATTATGATGTGCTGCTACTGCTAAGTCACTTCAGTCGTGTCCGACCCTTAGCGACCCCATGGACTGCAGCCCACCAGGCTCCTCCGTCCATGGGATTCTCCAGGCAAGAGCACTGGAGTGGGGTGCCATTGCCTTCTCCTAGCATCTTAATTTTAATTCCTTTTAAAATAAATAATACATTAGCTCTCTTGCCCCAGAGGGAAGACTATAATTGAAACACTGTATTCATTTCTTCTAGACAGAAAAAGTAAGAGGTAATGGCATACTTTGACACCTTAGTGACTTTTTGAAATCTCCAAGAGACCAGGGTGAGGGGGAGGTTCACATAATACTGTCACATTTTTGTTAGAAACAAACATATTCCTCTTGTTACTTTTTTGTCAAAAGTATTCATTTCGCCTTTAGATAATGTTTCATAAGTTTCTATATCTAGCTAATATAAGAGCATCTTTGTTGAAGTCTCTTATGAAACTTTGTATACACAGTGGAGATTTAAAAATTAATATTATAATTTGCTTTGTAAATTATAATATTTACAAAGACCACCTGACCTGCCTCTTGAGAAATTTGTATGCAGGTCAGGAAGCAACAGTTAGAACTGGACATGGAACAACAGACTGGTTCCAAATAGGAAAAGGAGTATGTCAAGGCTGTATATTGTCACCCTGCTTATTGAACTTATATGCAGAGTACATCATGAGAAACGCTGGGCTGGAAGAAGCACAAGCTGAAATCAAGATTACCAGGAGAAATATCAATAACTTCAGATATGCAAATGACACCACCCTTATGGCAGAAAGTGAAGAAGAACTAAAAATCCTCTTGATGAAAGTGAAAGAGGAGAGTGAAAAAGTTGGCTTAAAACTCAACATTCAGAAAATGAAGATCATGGCATCTGGTCCCATCACTTCATGGGAAATAGATGGGTAAACAGTGGAAACAGTGTCAGACTTTATTTTCTGGGGCTCCAAAATCACTGCAGATGACGACTGCAGCCATGAAATTAAAAGACGCTTACTCCTTGGAAGGAAAGTTATGACCAACCTAGATAGCATATTGAAAAGCAGAGACATTGCTTTGCCAACAAAGTTCCGTCTAGTCAAGGCTATGGTTTTTCCAGTGGTCATGTATGGATGTGAGAGTTGGACTGTGAAGAAGGCTGAGCACCGAAGAATCGATGCTTTTGAACCGTGGTGTTGGAGAAGACTCTTGAGAGTCCCTTGGACTGCAAAGAGATCCAACTTGTCCATTCTGAAGGAGATCAGCCCTGGAATTTCTTTGGAAGGAATGATGCTAAAGCTGAAACTCCGGTACTTTGGCCACCTCATGTGAAGAGTTGACTCATTGGAAAAAGCTCTGATGCTGGGAGGGATTGAGGGCAGGAGGAGAAGGGGATGACAGGTTGAAATGGCTGGATGGCATCACCCACTTGATGGACGTGAGTCTGAGTGAACTCCGGGAGTTGGTGATGGACAGGGAGGCCTGGCGTGCTGCGATTCCTGGGGTCGCAAAGAGTCGGACACGACTGAGCGACTGAACTGTACTTGCTTTGTAGAACAATGTAGTTCTATATTGTAACAGAACACTTCAAGAGTCTAGGAGTGGTTCATCTAGGGGTAATTTAGGACACAAAATAGAACACTCATGGTTATGCATTGGTGATGTTGATGGTGTATCTACAACATAGCCCCACTAATTCCTTACTAAAAATAGTAGTGATGACTCCTATTCTAGGGCCATTAGACCACATATCATGCTGTTCTGTAATTGTTTATGTGTCTACTTCCCTCTCTGCAGTGTGAGTTTTTCAAGGGCATGGTCCATGTCTCATTAATTTTTCTATTTCCTGTAGTGTTAAATTCAGTGCCAGGCCCATAATATTTGCTCTATAAATACCTGATGTTTGCTTTGTATAGGAAAACAGAACTGTTTTAATGATTCTTATTTGGATGTCAGAATTTTCAAACTCCAAGTTCCACACTTACATGGAGGTATTACATGCTTGCCCCACCTCTTTCCTCCATGTCTATTGTCTTTCCCAAATATATTATATCCTTAACTTCAGCCATAGGTTCCATCCTATTCTAAACTGTATGTACTCAGGGGAGAGGCACCAGCACAACAGGCCCTCTTCTGTGAAGGTCAGGGCTAGTTTGTGCTGTATTTGTAGGAATAGGGATAAGACTGTGGGCTGAGCATGTGACTAACAGGGACTTGTACTCTGCCATCCCTTTCCAATAGGGAGTCTAGTTTGGCCTGGCTTTGTGTGTATGCAAAGTAGGTGCCACCTGTATCATGTGATCCTGCCATGTCTGAAATGCATCTGTAGGGAGTTGGAATGGCCATGGTTTGTCAGTACATGGTCAGTTGTATCTTGAATTGGTGGAGACAAATGGGTAGTTACACCTTAGGGATATATGTCCTAATTGTGACAGTCCATGAAGTTTGAGAAACTGCAAAACAGTCAAATGAACGTGCTTTGTAGTGTCAGAAGATTTGGGTTTGTGTTGTAATGATGTATTAGTTGCTCAGTAGTGTCTGACTCTGCAACGCCATGGACTGTAGCCTGCCAGGCTCCTCTGTCCATGGGATTCTTCAGGCAAGAATACTGGAGTGGGTAGCCATTCCCTTCTCCAGGAGATCTTCCCAACCCAGGGATTGAACCTGGATCTCCTGTATGGCAGGCAGATTCGTTACAGTCTCAGCCATCAGGGAAGCCCCAAACATGAGTGTTCTTGCATTGGCCGGGAATCAAACCCAGGCCTCCTGCATGGCAGGCAAGAATTCTACCACTAAACCACTAATGCTTACAGTGGAAATGATGTGCTTTGGGTTAAATCACATGACTTCCCTGAAACCCATTTTCTTATCCATAAACTGAACTTAATAATAACAACTAAAAAAAAATAATAGCAACTCTATTGCCTTATGATCTAGCAATTCCACTCCTGGGCATCCATCTGGAAAAAAAGCATTGACAGGATACATGCACAACAGTGTTCATTGTAGCACTGTTCACAATAGCTAAGACATGGAAGCAACCTCAGGGTCCATCGACAGATGAACGGATAAAGAAGACGTGGTACATACATACAATGGAAATTACTCAGCCATAAAAAAGAATGAAACAATGCCATTGCAACAACACAGATGAACCTATAGACTATCTTACTACATGAAGTCAGATAGAGGAGGAGAAATATTATATGATATCTCTTATATATAGAATCTGAAATATGACACAAATAAACCCATCTAAGAAACAGAAACAGAATTACATACATACAGAACAAACTGGCGGTTGCCAAGGGGGAGGCGGATTGGGGAGGGATGAATTGGGAGTTTGGGATTAGCAGATGCAAGCTTTAATACATAAAATGGATAAAAATAGGGTCCTACTAAGATCATGGCATCTGGTCCCATCACTTCATGGGAAATAGATGGAGAAACAGTGCCAGACTTTATTTTTTGGGGCTCCAAAATCACTGCAGATGGTGATTGCAGCCAGAAAATTAAAAGATGCTTACTCCTTGGAAGAAAAGTTATGACCAACCTAGATAGCATTTTAAAAAGTGGAGATATTACTTTGCCAACAAAGGTCTGTCTAGTCAAGGCTATGGTTTTTCCCGTGGTCATGTATGGATGTGAGAGTTGGACTATGAAGAAAGCTGAGTGCCGAAGAATTGATGCTTTTGAACTGTTGTGTTGGAGAAGACTCTTGAGAGTCCCTTGGACTGCAAGGAGATCCAAGCAGTCCATCCTAAAGGAGACCAGTCCTGGATGTTCTTTGGAAGGACTGATGCTGAGGCTGAAACTCCAATACTTTGGCCACCTCATGCGAAGAGTTGACTCATTGGAAAAGACCCTGATGCTGGGAGGGATTGGGAGCAGGAGAAGGGGACGACAGAGGATGAGATGGCTGGATGGCATCACCGACTCGATGCACATGAGTTTGGGTGAACTCCGGGAGTTGGTGATGGACAGGGAGGCCTGGAGTCTGCGATTCATGGGGTCGCAAAGAGTCAGACACGACTGACCGACTGAACTGAACTGAACTGAATGTATAGCACAGGGAACAATGTTCAATATCCTGCAAGAAAACATGATCGAAAAGAATATGAAAAATCATAATGGAAAAGAATATTAAAAAGGATATGTAACTGAATCACTTTGTTGTATACTAAAAACTAATACAACATTGTAAATAAACTATATTTCAATAAAAAACAATAGCATGTTTGTTAGCCTCATAAGGAAATTTTGAAGACTAAATGTAATGATATATGTGAAAATAATATGGCATAAATATAAAAATATTATCACATATTGTAATTTCAAGTGTTCAAGCTTATTTTGCACTAAGTATGAGAAAGAAGCTTCTTTTCTATTATGTTGCACTATTTTGATATTATTCTGGCTAAAATGTAAAATCTCAGATAGTTAAATCATTATATAGACTCTGGCCACATTGAAAAAAAAAATCCTTTAAATAAGGTAATTTTTCAAGAAGGTGTAGAAGCTGCAAGTGGCAACCAGGGGCATGATTTGCGACTAATAAGACCTTGCATTATCTTAAAAAGTTACTTATTTGGAACAGTGCTCCAGGAAATCTAATTTGAGATCATTTAAATGTCAGTAAATTAAGGGGCCCAGATGATTAAATATAGTGTACAGATATTAAAAGCTGCAGGGATGAAGGGCAAGAACATTATTCTCATTCTGATTAAGAATTGCTACACAGAGTTCTTTTTCTAGTGTAGTAGATATTAAAAGCTACACCTTTTGTTTTGCATTTCTGAAAACTCAATAGTGGATTAGGAAATGTGGAGAGAAGACAGAATAATACATTTTGATATCCTTAAGACCTTGAATGCTTTCCCTTGCCTTTAGAGTAAAATTAAGTAGAGTAAAATTAAGCTGAAAAAACTAAGTTGGAGAAGGTGTTATATAATTCTTGGGATTTCCATTGATGACTTCCATTCCAAGTTCCTCTTGTGGCCACCTTAAATTAATATTTAAATTTTTATTAAATAATTACTATATCCTGGGCAACAGATTTGGAGGGAGAAGGAATCCACAGAAGCATGAGGTGTAATTCTTTTTTTAATATTTATTTTTATTTATATGGTTGTGCTGGGTCTTAGTTGCAGCATGTGGACTCTTAGCTGTGGCATGTGAGATCTAGTTCCCTGACCAGGGATAGAACCCATGTGTCCTGCACTGAGAGCATGGAGTCTTAGCCACTGGACCATCAGGGAAGTCCCAAGACATGATTCTTTTGAGGGGTGTCTCAGTGTTGGCCAAATGTTCTGGAACTTTAGTAAGCCTAAGAATCACCTGGAGAGCTTGTGAAAATGCAGATTTTCAGCACTTATCTGCAGAGCTTTTGATTCCACAGGGCTGGATTGGAGCTCTGGAGTCTGAATTGCTATGAAGAACCCAGGTAATTCTAATTCACACTCTACACTGGTCTGGAGGAAGCAGCAGTTATGTATCAGTGCAAAGAATTGTGGTTAACAGTAGAGATACAGAACCTAACGGGAGTATTGGGAATGGAGAAATGACTTGTGTCTGGTGAAATTTAGGGAAGTCTGCAAAACAAAGTCTGGTTTGAGCTGAGCAATGAAGGCAGGATGGCTACAGGTGGGTACAGCAAGGTGGAGTGGGGGAGGGGGACGGAGAATCAAAGAGGCAGGAGGAAGCATTCCAGGTGGAGGGTTAGCCAGCACAAAGGTCCATATGTGGAAGCACTTGGGGAATGGTAAATGATCTGATAAGGCCAGATTGTGAAGTACCTGTGGTACTATAGTAGTTGTTGTTGTTCAGTTGCTCAGTCATGTCCTACTCTTTGCGACCCCATGGACTGCAGCACAGCAGGCTTCTCTGTCATTCACTATCTTCCAGAGTTTGGAAGAGTTTCCTAAATCATGTTCATTGAGTCAGTGATGTCATCCAACCATCACATCCTCTGTTGCCCCCTTCTCTTTCTGCCCTCAATCTTTCCCAGTAACCGGGTTGTAGTGGGAGATACAATAAAGAAAAGAGAGCCAAGTATAGACTGTGGAGTTCTTTGAAGTAGTCTGACTTCTTTTTAAAGGCAACAAGAGCCTTTGAGGTCTTCTAAGAAGGAATGCCACCATTATGGCAGAAAGCAAAGAAGAACTAAAGAGCCTCTTGTTGAAAATGAAAGAGGAGAGTGAAAAAGTTGTCTTAAAACTCAACATTCAGAAAACTAAGACCATGGCATCCTTTCCCATCACTTCATGGCAAATAGATGGGTGAATAGTGGAAACAGAGAAACTTTATTTTTTTGGGCTCCAAAATCACCACAGATGGTGACAGCAGCCATGAAATTAAAAGACACTTGCTTCTTGGAAGAAACACTATGACCAACCTAGACAGCATATTAAAAAGCAGAGACATTACTTTGCAAACAAAGGTCCATCTAGTCAAAGCTATGGTTTTTCCAGTGGTCATGTATAGATGTGAGAGTTGGACTATAAAGAAAGCTGAGCACCGAAGAATTGATGTTTTTAAACTGTGGTGTTGGAGAAGACTTTTGAGAGTCCCTTGGACTGCAAGGAGATCCAACCAGTCAACCCTAAATGAAATCAGTCCTGAATATTCATTGGAAGGACTGATGCTGAAGCTGAAACTCCAATACTTTGGCCACCTGATACAAAGAACTGACTCATTGGAAAAGACCCTGGTGCTGGGAAAGATTCAAGGCAGGAGGAAAAGGGGACCAATGCTGACTGGATGCACATGAGTTTAAACGAGCTCCGGAGGTTGGTGAAGAACAGGAAAGCCTGGGTTGCTGCAGTCCATGGGGTTGCAAAGAGTTGGACATGACTGAATGACTGAACAACAACAATTTACAAAGCAGAAATAGAGACGCAGATGTAGAGAACAAACGTATGGATACCAAGGAGAAAAGGTAGGAAAAGTGGAAGGAATTGGGAGACTGGGATTGACCTGTATATACTATTGATACCATGTATAAAATAGATAACTAACGAGAACCTACTATGTAGCACAGGGGACTCTACTTAATGGTCTATGGTGACCTAAATGGGAAGGAAATTCAAAAAAGAGGGTCTATATGTATATATATATATAGCTGATTGACTATGCTGTGCAGCAGAAACTAACACAACATTGGAAAGCAATTTTTATACTTGAATATATATTTTTTAAGCTAAATTGTATTACAAGTCTGAAAACAGAAGTTCTTTACCCAATCCCTTAGTCCCGCTCTGGAATATATTTCTGTTGTTACCAAGCCAAACTCAGGTTTGCTTGCTGGATGCACACCAGAGCCAACCTACTGACGCCAGGTTGTGATGAAGGAAAGAATAGTGCTTACTTTCAGGGTGCCAAGCAAAGGACTGGGAGACAGCCTCAGATCCACTCCAAGTTGGCCTTTGAATTAGGAGTTTTTAAGGGGGAAAAACAAAGAAATCGGGGTTAACCATTGTCTTGTAAACATTTCTTAAAGTAGTTTCAGCAGTCAAGATGCCTATGCTTTGCAAGTCTCTGGTCTGGTGGTCCATGATGGGGGGTCGGGGTGGGGTCTGTTAGCTCATCTTGTCCTGGAGAAACCACTTGAGTCTGTATGTTAATGATGTTATCGATGACAGTAATTGTAGTCATCTGACTGTGATGACCTAGAGGGGTGGGGTGGGTGGCGGTGGGAGAGAGGCTCCAGAGGGAGGGGATATATGTGTACATATAGCTGATTCATGCTGATGTACAGCAGAAGCTAGCACAACACTGTAAAGCAATTATAGTCCAATAAAATTAATAAAAAATCAATATTTGTACAAACATTATTTTGATTATTATGCATTGCTGAGTCATACAGTGTACTGTGACTATTAAAAACTGTACAATTTTACTTTCCATAAAGTTAACAATCCTCTTATTTTCTGTTTCTTTGTTTTATTTATTTACTGCTTCCAATGTTTTCTCTGGGCTTCCCTGGTGGCTCAGTGGTAAAGAAGCCACCTGTAATGCAGGAGATGTGGGTTCGGTTGGGTTGGGAAGATCCCCTGGAGGAGGGCGTAGCAACCCACTCCAGTATTCTTGCCTGGGAAATCCCATGAACAGAGGAACCTAGTGCACTACAGTCCATGGGTTCTCGAAAGAGTGAAATATGACTTAGCAACTAAACAACAACATTATCCCCAGACTCTCTACCAGATAGCTAAAACCCATTGTTACAATCACATGACAGGTGTTCTTTCAGCCCAGTATCTCTCTTCCTCCACTGTTCTCTCTATCTTTCATAATCTCCTGGCTATCTAAGCCAGTTCCATGATGGCCATCCAGGAAAGCTCAACTTTCCTTCACCATTTTATGGGAGAGTTTTCTTGTGGTCATCTCCAGTTTCCTGGACTCTACTTCTCATTCTTCCTTGGTTTACTTCTTTGTTTTAATGCAGCCCATCTTCAAATAGTTTGCTAAGAAGGTGTCATGTGATTTATAATAAGAAATTTATGTTTGATCTGTATCCCCTTTTCTGAAGGGCTTCTCTTGTGGCTCAGCTGATAAAGAATCCGCTTGCAATGAGGGAGACCTGGGTTGGAAAGATCCCTTGGAGAAGGGAAAGGCTACCCACTCCAGTATTCTGGCCTGGAGAATTCCATAGGTCCATGGGGTCGCAAAGAGTGGGACAGGACTGAGAGACGTTCACTTCACTTTCCCTTTTCTGGCACAGAGCTGCTAAAACTCTTAGCATTCCCTAAGTGTTGAGAGCAATAGTGTGTTTTGTTATGTTAATAAGGTGATTTAGGAAAGCCCTTGTGTCACAGAAGGGTTGGGGCTTGTTGCCAGCGTAACCAACCCTGAGAATAGAGGGTTGGAACTTTCAGTCCTGCCCCCTGACCTCTGGGAAGGCAAGATGGGCTGAAGATTGAGTTCAATCACCAATGGCCAATCATTTAATCAATTATGCCTGTGTAATGAAGCCTCTTTAAAAATGCAAAAGAATGAGATTTACAGAGATTCCAGTTTGGTGAACAAGAATGCATCCATATGCCGTCCTGCATGTTGTGCTCACTATCTCTTCATCTGGCTGTTGTTCACATCCTCTAATATCCTTTGTAATAAACCAGTAATCTAATAAGTACAGTACCCTCCCCGCCAAGCAGTTTTACTTTCAGTGGTTTCAGTTACTTGGGATCAACCACAGTCTGAAAATATTAAATGGAAAAATGCAAGAAATAAATAATTGTAAGTTTTAAGTTGCATGCTGTTCTGAGTAGCACAATGAAATCTTGTGTTGTCTCACTTCATCCTGCCCAAAACGTGAATCATCCGTTTACCTAGAGTTTCTGGCCCCTACTCGGTTAGTAGCCGGCTCCGGTATCAGAGCAACTATTTCAGTATCACAGCCTTGTGTCCAAGTAACCCTTATTTTACTTGGTAAAGGCCTCATAGCTCAGGAGTAGTGATGTTGGCAATTCAGACACTCCAAAGAGAAGCTGCAAAGTGCTTCCTTTATGTAAAAAGGTAAAACTTCTCGACTTAAGAAGGAAAGAAAAAACATCATTTGTTAAGTTGTTAAGATCTACAGTAAGAACAAGTGTTCTAGCCGTGAAACTGTGAAGAGGAATTCATGCTAGTCTTGCTGACTTGCTGACACTTCAAACTGCAAAAGTACGGCCACAGTGTGAAGTGCTTAGTTAAGATAGAAAAATAAGATTTTTGGTGAGAGACCTTATTAACCTATCTTTTATTACAGTTTATTGTTATTATTCGTTATTGTCATTAATATCTTATGGTACCTAATTTTAGATTAAACTTTATCATGGTTGTTTATGTATAGGAAAAAAACAGTCTCTCTATAGGGTTCAGTTGTTCAGTCACTAAACAGCTGTTTAGTCACTGTTTTGCGATCCCATGGACCCTAACCTGCCAGGCTCCTCTTTCCATGGGATTTCCCAGACAAAAATACCGGAGCACGTTGCCATACTCTTCTCCAGGGGATCTTCTCAATCCAGGGATCGAACAGGGTCTCCTGCATTGGAAGGAGGATTTTTTTTTTTTTTTTTTTTACCGCTGAACCACCTGAGAAGCCTATATAAGGTTCAGTACTATCCACAGTTTCAGATCCACTAAGGGTCCCTGGGGGGTGTGTGGGTGGGACTACTGTATTTACAAATTAAAAATAGCAATAAAATAAAATAAAAAGTCCTTTTTTTCCTAAAAATTTTCCCACCACTCAGTTTTCCTCTGGGCGTCACTGAGACTATGTTTTATTATAATATATTGTTCTAATTGTTCTATTTTATTATTGGTTATTGCTATTATTCTTTTCAGTTCAGTTTAGTTCAGTCACTCAGTCGTGTCCGATTCTTTGCAACCCCATGAATCGCAGCACGCCAGGCCTTCCTGTCCATCATCAACTCCCGGAGTTCACTCAGATGTCTTCACGTCCATCGAGTCAGTGATGCCATCCAGCCATCTCATCCTCTGTCGTCCCCTTCTCCTCCTGCCCCCAATCCCTCCCAGCATCAGAGTCTTTTCCAATGAGTCAACTCTTCTCATGAGGTGGCCGAAGTACTGGAGTTTCAGCTTTAGCATCATTCCCTCCAAAGATATCCCAGGGCTGATCTCTTTCAGAATGGACTGGTTTGATCTTCTTGCAGTCCAAGGGACTCTCAAAAGTCTTCTCCAACACCACAGTTCAAATGCATCAATTCTTTGGCACTCAGCCTTCTTCACAGTCCAACTCTCACATCCATACGTGACCACTGGAAAAACCATAGCCTTGACTAGACAGACCTTTGTTGGCAAAGTAATATCTCTGCTTTTCAATATGCTATCTAGGTTGGTCATAACTTTTCTTCCAAGGAGTAAGCATCTTTTAATTTCATGCCTGCAATCACCATCTGCAGTGATTCTGGAGCCCCCAAAAATAAAGTCTGACACTGTTTCCACTGTTTCCCATCTATTTGCCATGAAGTGATGGGACCAGATGCCATGATCTTCGTTTTCTGAATGTTGAGCTTTAAGCCAACTTTTTCACTCTCCTCTTTCACTTTCATCAAGAGGCTTTTTAGTTCCTCTTCACTTTCTGCCATAAGGGTGGTGTCATCTGCATATCTGAGGTTATTGATGTTTCTCCCAGCAATCTGGATTCCAGCTTATGCTTCTTCCAGCCCAGCGTTTCTCACGATGTACTCTGCATATAAGTTAAATAAACAAGGTGACAATATACAGCCTTGACATACTCCTTTTCCTATTTGGAACCAGTCTGTTGTTCCATGTCCAGTTCTAACCGTTGCTTCCTGACCTGCATATAGGTTTCTCAAGAGGCAGGTCAGGTGGTCTGGTATTCCCATCTCTTTCAGAATTTCCCACAGTTTATTGTGATCCACACAGTCAAAGGCTTTGGCATAGTCAATAAAGCAGAAATAAGATATTTTTCTGGAACTCTCTTGCTTTTTCCATGATCCAGCGGATGTTGGCAATTTGGTCTCTGGTTCCTCTGCCTTTTCTAAAACCAGCTTGAACATCTGGAAGTTCATGGTTCACATATTTATCACAGGTATGAATGTATAAGGAAAAAACATAGTCTATATAGGGTTGAGTGCTATCCACAGTTCCAGGCATCTATTGTGCGAGGCCTTAGAACATATCCCCTCTTCACATAAGGGGGAAACTACTGTAAAATGTTTCTTTGACTTCTGTGAGCCAGTCTAGCAAATTAATTGAACCCAGAGTCTTTGGACTCTCTAGTTTATAGGGCATCAGTCAGAAGCACAGGTGACAACCTGAATTTGCTCTTGGCATCTGAAGTGGGGGGCAGTCTTATGGGACTGAGCCCTCAACCTGTGGCATCTGATGCTAACTCCCAGTGGATAGTGTTAGAATTGAGTTGAATCATCAAACACCTGCCTCCTGTGGGAGAACTGCTTGGTGGTGTGGGGAAAAGCCAAATACTTGGTGTCAGAAGTTTTGTGAATGTGGTAATAGTGTGTGAGTAAAGGAGAAACACAGGAGGGAAGAGACTTGAGTTTGTCCAACTTGGGAGACTTTATGGGGATAATTTTCCCCATACAGTACTTTGCACCTCTGAAAAAGTATTCTGATTTAACACTTGGTATAATCATTTGAGGTGGCTCAGAGATAAAGAATCTGCCTGTAATGTGGGAGACCTGGTTTCGATCCTTAAGTTGGGAAGATTCCCCTGGAGAAGGAAATGGCAACCTGCTCCAGTATTCTTACCTAGAAAATTCCTTGGACAGAAGAGCCTGGTGGGCTGCAGTTCAAGGGGTCTCAAAGAGTTGGACACGACTGAGCAACTAAACAACAATAATAGTTCACACTGGGCACTTAATATGGAAACAAATCTTTCTGTTCTAGGGATTTTTCTTGCATTATTTCTTTGATTTCCTACCCCTTTGTTTTCCTTGTCTTCTATTTCTGAAACTTGTATTATTTGGGTGTGGGTTCCTCTCAATTGATTCTTTAATTTACTCACTTTATTCTATGTATATCATTAGTTCTATTTTGGGGAAATATTCTCAACTTTAGCTTTAACCACTTGTAATGGATTTTAACATATGGGAAGTATAATTTAAGTTTCCAAGAGCTCTTACTCTCTAATCATTATCGTTTTTCTTTAAAAAAAAAATCCCAAATTCAATATTCTCATAGATTTGGGAATTCTTTCTAATCTCTCAGGCTACTGATTATAAATGTTTGAAGGTTTTTTCCTACTTTTTGGGTTGTCTAGTTCCACTGAATTGTTTGTTATCTTGGTCTTTACATTGGAGACTTCCTTTACTTTTGCTCTCAATTGTATTTAATGGCTATGCACAAAAAGCTGATAAGTTCCTTGTTGATCAGTGGTGTTTTCGACTGGTAGTCTGCATTGTAGGTCAGTTATGAGGGGACCAGCTATCAGTACCTGCCATTCCAGAGTGAAATGCCCCATTCTTCCTGGGTCAGAAATATAAATTTGGGTTACAGCATTCTGGGAGCCAAGCAGAGAAAGATGATTGTTGGGGCTCTTTGCCAGTCATTTCTTTCTTTATTTTTCTGGCTCAGGATAATTCATTACTTTTGTTCAGTCTTCTTTAATCTTGAATAGTTTCTAAATCTTTCTTTGTTTTTAATGACCTTAATATCCCCACCTCTAGCACATGTGGTGTGTGGGATCTTAGTTCCCCGGCCAGGGATTGAACCCCTGCCCCTTACAGTGGAAACACAGAGTCTTAACCATTGGACCACTAGGGAAATACCCTTGCAGTATTTAGACTTACTCAAGTCCTTTGTTTTCAGCCTAGTGTCCCTAAATTGTTTAATTTCTCCAGAGTATAAAGATAAATTTCCCTTCTGTTAGTATAGGGAAGAGATGGCCTGAGTTTGTAAGGAGGGAAAGGAGAAAGGTGAGTAGATGTGCTTCTTATGCAGGTTTTCAATCCCACAGTTCACCTCTTGAGAAAACAGAACAGGATCTGTCTTTGCTTACCTTTGTCTATCTTTTCTTTCTGCAAGTATTTATTGCATGGTTACTATGTGGTAGATGCTAGCATCTACCTATAATAAAATGGTGACTAAAGACAAATGTAGTCTTTGCCCTTCTGGAGCTTATGCAGTGGTGGTTTAGTTGCTAAGTTGTGTCCAACTCTTGTGATCCCATGGACTGTAGCCTGCCAGGTTCCTCTGTCCATGGAGATTCTCCAGGCAAGAAATACTGGAGTGGGTTGCCATTTCCTTCTTCAGGGGATCTTCCAGACTCAGGAATTGAACCCGGATCTCCTGCATTGCAGGTAGATTCTTTACTGACTGAACTAGGAGGGAGCTTATAAAAGACCCCAATTAATGGCAAAAATTAGTGTAAAGTTATGACTAAGATAAGTGCTAAGAAGGAAAAGTAAGAGGTAAAAATAAAAACAATAACAAGAGCAATAATAACCATAACAGCTAATAGCCTCTACTTCCTATCCTGGAGGAGTGTGTACTGAAAGATTTGACCTATTTAGAAAGTATGGAGCTTTAGCTGAGATCTGAAAGGTGAAAAGGAATTAATTAGGGTAAGGCGGGGTTGGAGCATAGATAGCCTCAAGGAAGAAGAAACAACTTGTGGCAAATACCTGTGGTGGGATCTCTCTAAAGAAGCCTGAAGTAAGGCCAGTGTGACTGGAGTGAAGAGTGAAATTACACATAGCTGTGATTACATTAATACTAACTAACTAAAGCTCTAAGTTTAAAATCAAATTTTTCCTTAAGCCTTTAAGTTCAATGTAAAGCTTTGTTATTCTATTCATAAATCTGGTATGTTTGTACAAAAATTTTTTAAAAAGACACTTTCACTTGTTCTTTCAGTAACTCTTAATATATTTTCCCTTAATTTTTTTACTTTAAATACATTTGGAAATTGAATAAATTTGATTCCCATAGACGTTTCAAATACTTGATAGAGTCGTCTTGTGTGCATGTTGAGGTGCTCAGTCATGTCTGACTCTTTGAGAACCCATGGGCTATAGCCCACTAGGCTCCTCTGTCCCTGGGATTCTCCAGGCAAGAATACCGGAGTGGATTGCCATTCCCTTCTCCAGGAGATCTTCCCAACCCAGGGATCAAACCCAGGTCTCCTGCATTGCAGGTGGATTCTTTACTGTGTGAGCCACCAGGGAAGCCCAAGAATACTGGAGTGGATTGCCATTTTCTTCTCCAGGGGATCTTCTCAACCTAGGGATTGAACTTGGATCTCCTGCATTGGCAGGCGGATTTTTTTTTTTTTTTTTTAACCACTGAGCCACCTGAGAAGCCCCCAGGGTAATCTTACATACCTAATAAACAAAATGTTTCTAAGTCCTATAGTAATGCTGATAAATTTAATTAACCAAAAGGTAGCTCAGATGGTAAAGCGTCTGTCTACAGTGTGGGAGACCTGGGCTTGATCTCTGGGTTGGGAAGATCCCCTGGAGAAGGAAATGGCAACCCACTCCAGTACTCTTGCCTGGAAAATTCCATGGATAGAGGAGCCTGGTAGGCTACAGTCCATGGGATAGGAGTCAGACATGACTGAGCAACTTCACTGGTTCACTGGATAGTGGTCTAAATCACATTCTGATGAGCATTCAAACTTTGCATATACAGATAACACAATTCTCTTACTCATTTTAGTAGTTTAATGAAAACTAAACATTTCAAATTAAAAATATTATTTTAGAACCTCCAATAGGTCAATTTTTGTGAAATGTCTTAAATACCTTAAATTGCAAACTTGGAGACTAATCAAGATAATAACAAAGCATATTCCTAAAATGAGAAGAGTAAATAACTAAGGGTTTGGTTTGCTTCAATGTTTATATAATTATTTCTGTATCTTACTGGCTATTAGGGTTGCCAGATTTAGCTAATAACAATAAGATACCTAGTTAAGTTTGAATTTCAGGTGAACAACGAATAGCTTCAATAACTGAAATTTAATTAAAATGGGTGTCCTATATTTTATCTGGCAGCCCTACTGGGTTTGCAAAATCACTTACCCTACTGGGAGAGCAGGGTTAAACCATTTCTGATGGACTTCACTTACTTGGTCAGAGATTTGTGGTCATACTATTGTTACAGGATCAAAGATTTGTGACTATAATATGGTTACAGATTAGGGATACTAATCAGGAATTATAGAGACCTGGGTTCTACTTCATGGATGATTCTACCCAAGTCACAGTTTAACATGCTGAGATATTTCAAATTTCCTGAATGTGACCTACTATGTCAGTGGTGACCCGAAGTCCATGCATTTTAACTGGGATATAGTTTTGTAGCCATGGACATCATGGATTCTTTTGGGTATCTTCTAGGTTTCACCATTATCTAATTTTTATTGTAACTGGTTTTAACTGTTTGTATCATTTGAGTTGATGGAATTGTATGCTTTGAAGTGATGGAATTCAGCCAGCCCCTGACCCAAATCTGACCATGCAAGACCTTACAGGTCATTGGAATAATGTGGCTTCCCCCTTCACCCCACCTCATAAAAGCAATGGGGAACCAGAGAGAAGTTTAAGCAACAGTGTGACATGACCAGATTTTTGTTTTTGGAAAAAAATAAAATCACACTGCTGCACAGAGAATAAATAGGAGGGGTTTGAAGTGGGTGATGGAGACTATGAGGCTTTTGCAGTAGAGGAACTCAGAGATTATGATAAACTTGGTTGATGCTGATAGAGAAACAGGACAAATTTGAGGCAGAATCAAAGCACATGGTGATAGACTGAATTCAGGCAGTATGAGAGAGGGTGGTATCAAGCATGATTCCCATGTGTCTGGTATGAGTGACTGGATGAATATTGACATTATTCACCCAGACAAGAAACAAGTAAGGAGGAGACAAGCCATTTATTTTTAAGTTTTTCTTCATTTGTTTTGCTCTCTTTTGGCAAGAAAGGGGAGAAACTATGAGTCCAGTCTGGGTGTATCTTAAAGATATATATGGGCCACATAAGTGGAGATGGTCAGCAAACATCTGGAAATGCATTTTTAGCTCATCCTTTGGTTTCCATCTATGGCAATTGAATCCAGAATTCTCCACAGCAACATAATTACAGTTGGTGTTTTCAAAGGCTTTCTGCCTGGCCATGTTTCTCCAAAGAAACTTGTAATGTGCAAAGTATCCAAAATCAACTTTAGTATTAGAGCAACTGTTTTGAACTGAAATATTCTACTCTCTTGTTGGTTGGTGATAGTATTTTAAAACTGTCACTTCATTGATAGATTCAGGGTCATATCCCTATTTTTGGTATTTATTTGAATGATGTGTATTTATTTAAACCAATATCCAGAAACACACTTGTCTATATGACTTAATTTAAACTTGAGTTTTGTGCCTTGTTACTCTGTTTAACGATGCTAAGCTATTTAGAAGAAGTAGGTAAATAATAAATCTTTGAGCTTGGATGGTCTGTTTACAGTCAATTGACTTCTACCTTCAGGAGATGGGAAATTAATGAGCTCTATCCTTTCTGTGACAACAGATTTTACTCAGTTCTTTTTAGGTGTTGCAAAGATTTCTTGTACCTTTTTCAATTAGCCAGTACTTCCTCACGGTGTTTTTAATTTAGGGAATCCCTGCTCTTCAAGACATAACTCTATGGTTTGTATACTTTGCTGGTATGCTTTATGTGGACAGTGGCTTAAATAATATTTTGGTCTCTTTCTCACTTTGTTTTTCCAAGCCCATGCATTTTCCACTCTTATTCAGAATAAGTAGTTAGAGGTCCTGATGGCAGTTTTCATTCATTCTTTTATTTATTTATTTTGTGTAGGATATCTTGGGATAATTACAAAGATAGAGTCCTAAAAATAGCTTGTTTCTAAAGTGAACTTTTATAACATATGCTAATTATTTTGATTTTTATTCAGCTGCAGAAAGCCATTCATCTGTTCTATTCAAGCTATTTTTCTGATTACTGAAAATGAGAATATAATTATTATTTATTAACTACCCCTAGTACTTTCTCTGGGATACAAAGCACTGCTATTTCTATACAATGCAACTTTTGACTAATTAATTAGAATGTATGCCCATATTATCAAGAGTGTTTATATTTGGAAAGAGGACAAGAACACTTTCAGATTTCTTAACATGTAAATTCTTTGCAGGCCTGGTTCCATAGCTAGTCTGGGCCTTAATAAATCATCTTGAGAGTAAATTGCTTACTGGTAATAGATGATGAATAACTCTTAAGTATTTAGAGTTATTCATAAGTAACAGTTACTCTTAATCTGAAATCTTTCTTCCCAAATGATGAGTGGTTAATAGAAAATGAAATATAACTATGATGTCATTAAACAGTTAAATTAGTCATGAGATAGTTTTTAGGAACCAGAATTGTACAGTAAGGAACCTTTCCAACCTTGTGGTTAGTTTTTAAAGTACTTTGCTGGCTAAAGCAGGATCAGGGTTAAGATGATTACAATTAAATTTCAAAGATACACAAGGAATCAAGCCAGAAAGGGGTGGGAGTCAGAAGCAGAGACAGAAGAAAAATGAAAGAAGCATGCCCTGAGAACAGTAGTCCAGAGACTAAAATCCAGAGGGAGAGGTAACATGTGAGATGCAGATAATACTAGAGGCATCTCAGGAAGAAGAGAGCAGGTCCAAGTGAGGCTATTATACTGTTGAGACCACTTTTTTGGACTTCACTGTGTCTTCATTGCAGTGCATGGGCTCTCTCTAGTTGTGGAATCACAGGCTCTAGAGTGCCCAGGCTCAGCAGTGGCAGTGTGTGGGCTTCTCTAGTTGTGGCACACAGGCTCTCTAGTTGCAGCGTGTGGGTTTAGTTGTCCCATGGCATATTCCCCCACCAGGGATCAAACCCATGTGTCCTCTGCATTGGAAGGTAGATTCTTGACTGGGACCAGCATCTACAGCCTAGGTTTAAATTTTCCCTTTACTCATCTGGTCATAGGAAAATCCTCGAGATCATAGATACAGGCTGAAAAAAACATAGTAGTATGATAAGAGGCAGATCAAGATAGTTAACACTCTGCCCATGCAACTTATTTTTGCCTTCCATGGCTGAAAGTTAAGTGTGGTGATGACCATCTGGGGCCCACTAGACAACCGGGCAAAAAATAATGCTACAGTTTTTGCTGGGTGATTGATATTATGTAGAAGAACAAGGGTGCTGCAACATGGCGGGGCAGAGAAGAGCATGAAAGGAATTTGGGGGAATCTCCTGGGTTATTCTGTTGTCCTACAAGTATGCCCACAGGTAAAGCATGATGGTTCACTACTAGAACCATACAAGTAGGGCAACTGAGAGCTCAGATCCCTCAAGAATGAAAACTGGATCATACCACTCAGGTAAGCATCCTACATAACAAACAGCTTCCTACCAGGAGAATTGATAGGTGCCAGAAAAGTGGTGTTTATAAAGTCTTATGAATTATACATTTTATGCATATTTGATACAAATAATATTGAGCATAACATGTTTAAATAGTGATATCCCAAACTAGCTTGCCTTGGTTGGTGGTGGACTATATTTCACTGTGCTACCCATGAGGTATCAAAGCCCTTTGCAAAAGGAAAATCTTATAAATTTGGATTCCAAGTAGGGAGAGACCTCCAGCCAAAGAGGAGATAAACTCCTGTTTCTTCCCTGCCTCCACTCCTGCTCCCAACTCTTGTCACTGCATTCAGAACCATGTGGTGTTAGGGAAAGGACAGAGTCAACTGAAAGTCCACGAACACAGAATGCTCAGGTTAAGGAAATAGTTATTCTCAGCCCTTAAACATCACCTTCTATTCATCTCCTGAAGGTCTTTGTTCTTGTTCCCATGGCCTGTAGTGAGCTTAGCCTGTGTCCTAAATCTCTATTACATGCTGATGGTAGACATCACTAAACAATTAAGGCATGATTTCCCATTGAGCTAGACTGGTTACACAGCTGCAAATTGTTTGGGTTGGAAGTTGAGATGAAATCTATTTAGTGTCTTGCATTTTCCTAGTATCAGGAAAAGGAATTAGAAACAACTATAGGAAAGCCTGATCACTTGCTCACTCAATTCTTAGTAGACTGACAGCAAAAACATAAGGGTAGACAGTTGTGTCTATATATTCTAATGCCAGAAAACAAACAAAAAAATAGATGTAGAGTGAGGGCAGTAGAGCAGAGAGCAAAATAAGCTATTAACTAAGTGAGGGCAGTGCTTTTCTAATTCACCCAGTATTAGGAAAGACCGCTGAATAAGCATCTATAGTATTAATCAATAGGTTATTATCCCATTTGATAAAAAGTGACCAATTAAGAAGTGCAAGAAAGTGCAATTATATGGCCATTCATCACCTAGAGGAAGGGAAGGGTGATTACAGGCATAAAATAAAACACTACAGCATGCATAGAAAGTACTTCAATTACACTATTGGTTTGTCATACAAATAATTAATAATAAAAAAATACTATTAAGAATACCAGAAGCCAGAAATTCCCTGGAGGTCCAGGGGTTTAGGACTCTGTGCTTTCACTGCTGTGGGCCCAGATTTGATCCCTGGTTGGAGAACTAAGATTCCCACAAGTCACACAGCCAAAAAATAAAAAGAATACAAGAATTCAGAAAAAAAAGTTTCCTTTAATGTTAACCCTAAACAAACTTTACCATTATTGATCTACAACAGCTATGTCACTAACCATCAACATCAATGGGCTCAAGATTTTTCAGACCCAGCTGCCTTTTCCAGCTCCACCAGCCTCAGTTCAGTTCAGTTCAGTCGCTCAGTTGTGTCCGACTCTTTGTGACCCCATGAATTGCAGCACGCCAGGCCTCCCTGTCCATCACCAACTCCTGGAGTTCACCCAAACTCATGTCCATTGAGTGGGTGATGCCATCCAGCCATCTCATCCTCTGTCGTCCCCTTCTCCTCCTGCCCCTAATCCCTCACAGCATCAGAGTCTCTTCCAATGAGTCAACTCTTCACATGAGGTGGCAAAAGTATTGGAGTTTCAGCATTAGCATCAGTCCTTCCAAAGAACACCCAGGACTGATCTCCTTTAGAATGGACTGGTTGGATCTCCTTGTAGTCCAAGGGACTCTCAAGAGTCTTCTCCAACACCACAGTTCAAAAGCATCAATTCTTCGCCACTCAGCCTTCTTCACAGTCCAACTCTATCCATACATGACCACTGGAAAAACCATAGCCTTGACTAGACGAACAAGCCCCACAATGTCTGAAAACACAATAAGAAGAAAGCACTCTTTGCTGCTCATATCTGATAGAAATCAAGAGCTGGACTTTGCTAGACTATCTATTAACAAATTCAGTGAAAATGTTTATCTCAGCAATACTGCAAAGGACAAATATGGTACTTTAAAAAAATCAGAAACCTTAACTTCAAAACTATCCCATTAGAAAACCACATACTAATTCAAAATATGCAGCAGGCAAATAAAATATTTTTAGAATTTTTTCCTGAAAATTTCTTCATAGCTTGCCTTTGAAGCAAAGAATTAAACGTTGTCTCATGATATCATAATTTATTTTTTAATCTAAAAAGATAATGTCTGGTTTATTCACCTTCTGTTTTGACTATCCTTGGCTCTGAAAGACTTTTGGTAGTTTCCAAAATGTAAATTCATCTTTAAGAACAAAAGGAATTCAAACTGTGTCCCTCACGTTTAAAGATCCCCCCAAATACTTTGTGTAATAGTTGCTTCCCTGGAATATGTTTAATTTTTCCATATTATTTATTCACCCACCTAGTTATTTGACAAATGTATACTGATACCTATTCTCCTGGTAGATTTCCTCTAGAGGCTGGAGATGCAGGACTAAACAAACAAACAAACAAGAGACAAAGGTGTCTGTCTTGAAGTAGCTTATAGAAAAATAAGGTGAGATAAACAATAGACAATAAACATAATAAATAATATATAGTAGGTCAGAAGATAATAAGTGCTACAAACAAAACAAAAGATGAGGAGGGAAAGGGGAATGGGAGCCATGAAGGTTGGGGGTAGAAAGTTGTAGTAAAGAAGAGGTGACAGCTTGAGCTGAGGTTTAAAGTAGTGAGAGTCTGCCTTCTGGATATTTGGGGTAACTTCTATAGGGAGGGGAAAAGAAGTAAAGAACACATTTGATATGAAAGAACAACAAAATCAATGAGGAAGAAATGGATTGAATAAAGGGAGAGTAAAAGGAGAAGAGGGGGCTTCCCTGGTGGCTCATTGGTAAAGAATCTGCCTGCCAATGTAGGAGACTCAGGTTTGATACCTGATCCGAGAAGATCCCTAGGAGAAGGAAATGGCAACCCACTCCAGTATTCTTGCTGGGAAGTCCCATGGACAGAGGAGCCTGGTGGGGGTTGCAAAACAGTCAGACATCACTGAGCAAAACAAAAAAAGGAGATGAAGGCAGAGTAGTAATTGAGGACAGATCATGTAGACTGATGTAGGTCTCTTGGCTTTTAATCTAGATAATTTTGGGAGCTATTACAAGGTTTTGAGCAGAGGTATTACATGGAAGATCCCCTGGAGAAGGAAATGGCAACCCACTCCAGTATTCTTGGAGTGAGTGTCCTGGAGAATCCCCATGGACAGAGGAAACTGGCGGGCTACAGTCCATGGGGTGACATGGAGTTGGACATGACTGAGCGCACACGCACACATGCACACACTACATGGCTTGATTTATATCTAAAAGAATCACTCTGGGAGTTCGATTTCTAGAATGTCTAAGTAGTTCCTATTGGACCTGCCTTTCCATAGCAACTATAAACTCTGGAAAAAAACTGAATGCACAGGAAAGTGAACAAAGTGGGGGCCGGAGGGCACATGGAGAGGTTGGCACTTAGAAGAAGAAATGGATGGGGTTGAGAGTCCCCTTTGCAGGTTTCGGCCCCAGAGCAGGCTGAATGCACCATAAAGTGGCTAAAACACTGACTGAGAACCTGTAGTCTTTCCAGCTTTAAAAACTGGAAATAGAACTGCCTTATGATCCAGCAATCCCACTGTTGGGCATACACACCGAGGAAACCAGAATTGAAAGAGACACATGTACCCCAATGTTCATCGCAGCACTGTTTATAATAGCCAGGACATGGAAGCAACCTAGATGTCCATCAGCAGATGAATGGATAAGAAAGCTGTGGTACATATACACAATGGAGTATTACTCAGCCATTAAAAAGAATACATTTGAATCAGTTCTAATGAGGTGGATGAAACTGGAGCCTATCATACAGAGTGAAGTAAGCCAGAAAGAAAAACACCAATACAGTATACTAACGCATATATATGGAATTTAGAAAGATGGTAACAATAACCCTGTATACGAGACAGCAAAAGAGACACTGATGTATAGAACAGTCTTTTGGACTCTGTGGGAGAGGGCAAGGGTGGGATGATTTGGGAGAATGGCATTGAAACATGTATAATATCATATATGAAACGAGTCACCAGTCCAGGTTCGATGCATGATACTGGATGCTTGGGGCTGGTGCACTGGGACGACCCATAGGGATGGTACAGGGAGGGAGGAGGGAGGAGGGTTCAGGATGGGGAACACGTGTATACCTGTGGCGGATTCATGTTGATATATGGAAAAACCAATACAATATTGTAAAGTTAAAAAAAAAAAAAAAGAATTAGAGCACAAAGGCTGGGCAACCATGGCCTCAGCAGCTTTGGCTGATGACTTGAATTCCTTGTGTGCAGGGCAGACTCCAAGCAGCTGAGCTAAAGGTCAAAAGAAGCAGAGAAGAAATTAAATGAGACTTGAACAATAGCCCAAGAGACAGACTTAATGGATGATCAAGGGGAACACCTACTTATGGATGAGAGGGAATTTCTTACTGAAGAGTTAACATTTATGCTGAAATCTACAGGATAAGGAGCAGGAAGCCAATGAAGTCTAAAGGGGATGTGAGAGGGAGAAAAGGAATTCCAGGCTTTGGAAACACCATGACAGGAAATTCAAAGGCAGGAAAGAGCCTGGTGTCTTCCAGGAAATGCAAGGAGGCCAAAATGTAGAATATATTCATGGAGAAATGGGTCAATTGATACTAAAACAATAAATGCTCTAAATATGAGGTAGGGAAAAAGCATTAAAATTCATGTTGATGTATGGCAAAACCAATACAATATTGTAAAGTAAAAAAAATAATAATAAAGAAATGATAAGTTGTTAAACAAACAAACAAAAAAATTGATCTCTATCCTCAAGGTGCTTATAACCATGTCAAGGAGACAAACATATGAATGTCAATGAAACAACTGAACTTCAGTACCAGACAGCACGTAGTTGGCCAATGTTTTGAGTTTTCAAATCATATTTGCAAGAATCATCTTATTTGGTCCTCATAATAGTCCCATGAGGCAGGTACTCTTATTGTTACTATGCTTAACCTGGTTGTTTTCTCTCTGTCCTCGCACAATAAGCCCTATGAGGGCAGAGCCAGACCTGTTCTCCTAGGCACAGCTTTGAGTTCAGAGAAGTGCTCAGTAAATCCTTGTTAAATGCTTAAGTTTAACAGATTGGAAACTCAAGGCTTTGAGGGGACAGGACGTAAATGGTCAAGGTAACACAGCATATCCAGGATGGAATCACCTAGAATTCATGGCTCTAGTCTCCTGGGCCAATATTATAATTTGACCAATGATACTCAAATTGCTCTCCCTATCTCTTTCTCTCCATCCCTCTTTCCCCTATTTTCTCCTTCCTTTTCTCTTTCCTTCCTTCAAGTAGCAGAATGCTTTGCTTTCAAATAATTTTTTTTTCACTTGGATATGGAAACAGAGGGCTTCCCAGGTGGCGCTTGTGGTGAAGAACCCACCTGGCAGTGTAGGAGACATAAGAGACGTGGATTCAATCCCTAGGTTGGGAAGATCCCCTGGAGGAGGGCATGGCAACCCACTCCAGTATTCTTGCCTGGAGAATCCCATGAACAGAGGAGCCTGGCAGGCTACAGTCCATGGGGTCACAAAGAGTAGAACATGACTAAAGCAACTTAGCACACACATAGAAACAAAAACTTCAGTTATAAATACATTATAAATATTTTATAAATTCAATGTTATAAGATTTATTATATCAGTCACTGACAATGATGACAGTTGTTGTGATGGACATAGAAATTAAGCATCAGGTGTCTAGATGATAGTGGCTGCCATGTGACAGGCTTGCCATCCAATTTATTAGGGAATTTTGTTTTGAATGCCCAGTATTGAGAAAATCCAGATGAATCCTAAGAAGTGTAGTAGCTAAAAATAGTAACATGTGTTAAATAGTATGCCAGCAATCTTAGGATGCTTAAACTCGACTGATCCTGAAACATGAAAGAGGATTAGGAAAGGATGTCTTTATTTTAAATTTGAATCACTAACAACATCTGTTAACTTCCATGCCATGTTGTTAATACAAAAATCTGACAAGAAGCCTTTAGCCTGCTGCAATCCTTTATACTATGATAATACTTTCATAATGCAACATGTTATGTGTACGTTTGTCATTGCAAACGGACTATTATGCAGAAAGTGAGAACAAGCACTGATGATATGACTGTCTTGTCTTGCATTTCATTGGGCCCAATACATGTGTTCCATGATCCTCCTCTTATTTGTACAATTTTGTGTGAGTGAACCCACACAGGCTTGAAATAAAATGATGAATGGAGACCTATAACTTCTCTAATCAGTGATATATGTCCATAAAGCTCAAACCCATAATAGAGGTGATAGGAAGAGTTATATTCTGAGATCTGCCCTCAAAACTGTTCTATACTACATAAGGAAATATATCTATGGCTTTTAGTGTGCTCAAGCATGGTACATTTGAGTGAGCTTATTATGTTTACTATAGGAAATTCCATGGACAGAGGAGCCTGGTGGGCTACAGTCCATGGGTTCGCAGAAGAGTCAGACCCAGCATAGGTTAACAAAGAATTTAGGGTGGTTTTCTCAAATTAAATTTAATCCAAAATATTTGTACCCTTGAAGCACTTCAAAGTAGTCCGAGGGTTCTATAAAACTAAACCAGGCCCTCTAGCACTATGCTTCCCCCTAAGCTACCGCCAGTGTAGGTGGGGTGACTTTGTGGTGGGGTAGGCAGCTATGGCCTGGCCAGCCCTGGCAATCAGGTATTGTAGGAATTTTCCTCCAGTGTTCCAGACATGGATGTGCATTTGCCAACCATCTCATGCACAGCCCCTGGGGAAAAAGCAATAGTCTTTTGCTTTCCAGTTTAAATGCATTGCTCTGTTCATCAAAATTTAGTTGGAGAACTGAGGGAATATTTGAATTTTTATAGTGTTATTAATATTCTTTGCCTTTCTAGTTAGCCTATCATCAATCTGTAAGGAGAGATTCTGGAATGTCGAGTTGAAGGCTATGTGATTAAAGTAGGTCATTTGGTTTCATTAACTTAATAACTGAATAAATAATTTCTCAGAAATATCTGTCACCAATGCTTGTTTGTCTTTATATCAATATTTTTTCAATGAAATCATGTGTTTTTTATGCTTATGTAAACGTACTCTTGTAAAAAGTTTACAAGAAAAGAACATTATCCTTCCCCTATTTTGTGGGGAAGGATAAATGTGTGAGAGAGACAGATGAGGGAGTTGGACTCTGATTAGGTGGTTTGCCTTTTCCAGCCTTAACAGATCTGAGGTAGAAGATTCCTCTTAGTAATGACAGTTCACAGTGCAGTAATTCTCAGAGTCAGTGTGGGAATGGAGCCATAACAAATTCTGAAGGGCCTTGTGTATAGCTTGAACATCTGGGAACGTTAATATGAGTGCTTTCTCATAGCTTCTCAGCCTACTGAAATCCTACTGAGCTTTTGGGAGTGCCTCCATAAGACATCTCAGACCTTTCTTACTTCTTATTCATCAACCATTCATCCTTTCTCTGAACTTCTACAGAAGTTATAGGGCCCATACTACTTAATCTAGCTTAATAAGTAGACTGAAAGGTATGACTCAGAAAAGTGTACTTCATCAGGAATTCAAAGACATAGATTTTGGTTTGTGCCCATGTGCCCCATTGGGCAAGTAACTCACTTATTTTGATTCCTGTCTATTAAAGGGGTATAGTAGTAATAATTCTACCTTCCTCGTAGGGCTGTTATGAGGGTCAAATAAGATGATTCTTGTTCAGTTGCTAAGTTGTATCTGACTCTTTGTGATCCCCACAGGACTGTAGCCTGCCAGGCTCCTCTGTCCACAGGATTTCCCAGGCAAGAATACAGGAGTGGGTTGTCATTTTCTTCTCCAGGGGATCTTCCTGACCCAGGGACTGAATCCATGTCTCTTGCATTGGCAGGCAGATTCTTTACTACTGAGCCACGTGGGAAGCCCAAATAAGATGATTCTTACAAATGTTTTTTTTGAAACAAAGCATTGAACATGCTCGTATTGAAGTTTAGTTGTTTCATTGACATCATCACTTTTGTCTTCCTCATATGGTCATAAGCACCTTGAGGATACAGATCAAATTTGAAGTTTTTTTATTTCCTTAGAGTGCTGCATATTTAGAGCAGTTATTGTTTTTGTAATTATCATTTATAGTTACATAGTGTTTCATTGTGGCTAAAGCATTTTCACATACATTATATCCATTTTTATATGCCAGCAGACTGAGATTCTGAGAGACACAGTGACTTTTCCAAGGCCACCAGTTAGTGTATCACACAAGTCTGCATGCTTGCAGTCTGTGGCTTTTTTCACTCTGTGATTAGATCTTTTGCAGTCTGGGCGCTATAAAAAAGGTACTTTGGTCTATCAGTTCATGCAGTTCTGGTTATTGAAGAGATTTGACTTTGTAAACCACAGAAGTCTTCTGGGAGTGACATTATTGATTCTCTACAGCTGACTGCACCTGTGCCATTGACTGCTTTATTTTCTCTCTCAGTATACCAGCGAGTGTAGTTAGAGTATGGCATGTACCCAGAGTGATGCCTGGTTTGGGATGTCTCCATTTCAATGAAGCCAGTTCTTAATTTTTGAGATGGTGAATTTTCCAGGGTCTCTGTTGGGCTGGTCTTTTCCCTATCTGCTAAGGCCCACTTTTTGTACATGTCACTGTGAGCTAGAATTCTGATCAGAAGGTTAGCAAGCAAGGAGAAGTGAAGGTGGCCAATTTCAGTCCTAAAATGTGATCCTTTTTCACCACTCTGCACAAAATGTTTTAGAGAAGAGGTTGAAGTTATTGGATAATCACTCATTTAAAAATTATCTGGGTATTTTCCCCCTCCTGGTCCTAATTTAGTATTGATCGGTCCTAATTTAGTACTGACTGTGTCATCCAAATTAATCCCAAACAAATGTAAACAGTCAATGAAAAAACATTGTATGCTGATTATTATAATTAAAACCTGAATTTAAGTCAAAATGTGCTGTTTAAATGACCCTAGAGTTTGACTAGGAATGATGATAATGGTGATGCAGTGGGCTACTGATAAGACCTTCACAAAACTCTCATCAGTTTCTATAATGTTTTTGACATTTCATCAAAGCTCAGGAGGAAATGGAGCAATTATTTATTTGACTTTAAAAATCACAGGGTGTCAGAATGCACTCAAGTGACTTCAAATAAAATGCTTTGAGAAAGAAGAACTGCAGTGGCTGCATCACAACTGAAATTAGAGCAAGTGTCAATATGTCAGCTGCAAAGTGACAGGTCTTGCACAAGGCACTTAAGGTTAACGAGAGATGTTTAATTTGGCCAGAGTTACCAGAAAACTTCCAAGATGTGACGTCATCTTAGAAAAGGGCAACTTATGGCGAGGATCTAGAGGAAGGAGATGTAGCTTTTAAGCAGCAAATTTCTATCATAACAGTACTATTGTATTAGTATTAGTGTAAGTGTTAGTAATAATAATAATACAGCTGCCATTTGTTTGATGTGTACTATGTGCCAGGCCCTGCACAGTAAAGCATGGACTCATGTGACCTGATTTGTCCTCACTCAACCTTATGTTGCTCCATTTACTTCTGAGCAAGCAAAGGCTTAGGGAGTGAAAAGCTGGGATTTGAACCTGTGTCTGTCACAGTGTGGAGCCCAGTTTTCTAATCCTTTATCTATGACATGGGTCTTGTGTCAGATCTAACATTTACTGTACTGTTGTGTGACCTTAGAGAAGGTACTTTCCCTCTCTGGAAATATCTCCATCTGTAAAATGAGGGAACTTAACTGTGGGTTTTCCTATCTCTAGTCTTTTAAGAATGAATGGGTACGTGACCTTTGGATAGGGTGAAGTGTTGTGGAGGAGTAGCAGGCAGGAACTGGTATGGAAAAGGTATGCAGGTGAAACAGGAACTGAGAGCTTGGATGGGCACTCTTGCTCTGTGATATGAGCCCCCATTCAGCTGCAGGCTAATTTGTACTTTTATCAACAGCCTTTGTTATTCTGGGCTTCAGACAGGCCTAGAGGGAGGGAGAAGAGTAACTGGACATGAGGAAAGAAGGTTCTTGTTTGGTGTTTCCTCTTATTATCACACTAGTCTTTGGAGGTGAGCACATCCCAGTGGTCTGAGTCCGAGCACATGGAAACAAAATGAAAGCCCTACACTGAAAGTCAAGAAAATGGCAGTTGCAAAATGCTGATGGGGAGGCAAAAAAATTTATTTGTTTCTTTTTTTCCAGCCATTAAAAAATTCTTAATATAAGTAATTCAAATGTAATATATAATGTTTTTAATATTTAATTTTGTAGAAAATTAGATATATGTATACATAAAAAATGAAATTTAAAAACATCCACAATCCTACTGCTTAGAGAACAGCTCTTGATATTTTCATCTATATTGTGACAGACTCCAGATTAAAAAAAAAAAACAAAACTAGGCTATTACCAGAGTGTTTCATAATCTGCTTTCCATATGTGTTCCACTTCATCCAAAAGTTTCCATACTTTTATAATCATCTTCATAACTGTTTTCTAGGGCCTTGGGTACCATAAAAATACATACTACTACTATACCTTATGTTCTTAATATTACAGTCTGCAATACTTGTTACCTACACAAGTATCTTTTACTACAGGATATTTTTGTATGGTGGATTCCAAAGAAATGTACATGACATGTTCTGAGGCATTTTCCTTTCTCATTCAAATATTTCCAGAATGTTTCTCTATTTCTCATCACCTTTGTGTAGGAGTGGGATGAGGTGGGGGAACCAATCCTGTTATTCAGATTGCTTTTTTTTTTAAAAAAAAAGGTGATTATTTGATATTAGTAACCTAGACTGAGAATGGAAAAGATAATATGGATAATTCTGTACTATCATTCTTTCACTCATGACTGGTAGCACATTGTTTAGTCACCAATTGTCTTTGCTGATAATACTTTTAATCAGTTACTGGCTGATTATGTAGTTTTATTTCTCACTATATTTGTAAAAAGAAAAATTTTTAAGAACCAATTCCAAATTATACTATTTTTTCCCTTTATCTCAATTTGCCTTTTATCCTGAGAGATTTTTAGAAGAGTAATTTGGTGTTATTTTGTGTAACCATTTGTTCTCTGAGGTGGATCTCTTTAATTTTTAAGGATGATTTTGGTCTTCTCAAGGTCAGGCCAATTTTAAAATAGAATTTTCCTGAATATTATATTTTAGTGTTCTGAGAGAGGCAGTTTTCACAGTCCTGAGGGACAAAGATTTCTGAAAACCTTTTTGATGGAAACTATGGTTCATAATGATCAAAGTCTCCTCCCAACCTGTTACTTTCTTTGAAAAGCTTTAAAGTACGTTGTTCCTCCCCTGAGTATATCCCCTAGTGAAATTCTTGCACATCTACACAGAAGACATGTACCAGAATACTCGTTATGAGTCATAGCAAAAATTGTATCTTAACTGTTCTATCAATGGGAGAACAGATAAATATTATAGATTTTTATATGTTACCTGCATTAGCATGAGTGAATTTCAAAATACCCCAATATAAAATGTTTTTGGTGTTAAAAAATAAAATTAAAAAAATTGTCAAGGAAAAAACTGCTGTATGATAAATATGGCAAAATATAATTTATACAAAGTTTAAAACTATGTAAAACATTTCTGTTTAGACAAGCTAAATTATACTACTTTAACAAACACTCTGAAATCTCAGTGACTTAGATCCATAATACGTCCAGCTCCGATTATCTGGGGCCTCTGTTCATGAGTAATTCAGAGTCTCAGGCTGATATAAACTTCATTTTGTCACATGCTTCACTGATCACTTTACCAGTGGGAAGCAGATAAAGTGACTTGCATGGTAGTTCTTAAAGCTTCTCCCTGGAAGAGGAATATTTCCTTTTCACTTATATTTCATCGTCTAAAGAAAGTTACATAGTCACACTGAACTTTAAAGGACTAGGAAGTATAATCTTACTATGTGACTGTAAGATCACCCCAAGTATTTGGTTGTTGTTGTTTAGTCGTTAAGTTGTGTCTGACTCTTTGCAACACCATGAATTGCAGCACACCAGGCTTCCCTGTCCTTCACTATCTCCCAGAGTTTGCTAAATTCATGTCTATTGAGTTGGTGATGCACTCCATCCATCTCATCCTCTGTCACCCCTTCTCTTCCTGCCCTCAATCTTTCCCAGCATCAGAGTCTTTTCTAATGAGTCGGCTGTTCGTATCAAGTGGCCAAAGTATTGGAGTTTCAGCTTCAGTATCAGTCCTTCCAGAGAATATTCAGTGTTGATTTCCTTTAGGATTGTGTTTGGTGGATAACTCTAGCAACTACCAGACTAAACAGTACTCTGTAGTGCAGATGGACATATGCAAGTATGGTAAAAGTACACAGTTCTGAATGGAAATACCAAACACTAAATTCAGATTAGTGATACCACTGTGGATGAGAGGAAGAAGAGGGTGAGATGGGATGAGAAAGCTGAATAACTGATATCTGCCTCTTCAGTTAACTCTCTTCTCCACTCTGCTCTCTGCCAGGGGAGGCTGACCTGTATCAACTGCATAAACCGGTTCTCCATGTTCTGTGGCTTCAGGAAGGATTTGGACAATGGGGAAGCCAGTAGGAATTCAAAAAGAGGGTGGGGAGTATTCTACTGGCTCCTTCTCTGTGAGGTCACCTCCGACTGCCTATGTTTGACCAGAGGTCTCTGCTACACTCAAAGAGGCCAATTCTACATGATGTTCTTTGGATTCCAGGCATATCTCCTTTTCTTAACCCTTTGGGCCTAAGGATGGTAACAGCTTTGTTGCTACTACTCCCAAATTTCTGCACTGTTTTTTGTAGCTCTCTCATACCCACACCTTGGTAAATAGTCATTTTTCTATCAAAATCTCTTGGAATGATCTCATATTGAGTGTGTCACTATGTTTCTTGTTGGGACCCAGATGGATACATAAACAAGAGGTTTTATTTATATCTCTAATGTTTATTTCATATGCTGAGTTGTTGGCACTTAGGTGTTCATTATAATAGTCTCTATGCTTTTGGGTTAAAGACCTAAATGTAAGACTGGATACTATAAAACTCCTAGAGAAAAACATAGAATACCCTTTGACATAAATTGCGGCAATATTTTTTGGAACTGTCTCCTATGCTATGCTATGCTAAGTCACTTCAGTCGTGTCTGACTCTGTGTGACCCCATAGATGGCAACCACCAGGCTCCCCCGTCCCTGGGATTCTCCAGGCAAGAACACTGGAGTGGGTTGCCATTTCCTTCTCCAATGCATGAAAGTGAAAAGTGAAAACGAAGTTGCTCAGTCGTGTCCGACTCTTAGCAACCCCATGGATTGCAGCCCACCAGGCTCCTCCACCCATAGGATTTTCCAGGCAAAAGTACTGGAGTGGGGTGCCATTGCCTTCTCCGAACTGTCTCCTAGAGTAATGGAAATAAAAACAAAAATAAACAAATGGGGCCTAATTAAACTCAAAAGCTTTTGCACAGCAAAGGAAACTATAAACAAAATGATAAGATAACCTACAGAATAGAATAAAATATTTGCAAATGGTGCAAGTGACAAGGAATTAATTTCAAAAATATGCAAACAGCTCAATATAAAAAATAAGGAGACAACCCAATCAAAAACTGGGCAGAGGATCTAAATAGAAATTTATCCAAAGAAGACATGCAGATGGCCAGCAGACACATGAAAAGATGCTCAACATTGCTAATTATTAGAAAAATACAAATCAAAACTACAATGAGGTTATTACCTCATTCCTGTCAAAATAGCCATCATCAAGAAGTCTATATAAAATATTTCATAATTAAAGAACAAACTGCAAAATTTCTGTCAAAGCACACCACAAACATCACACACAATACCCACCCCCTCAAAAACCTTTAAAATTCTATTCTTTAAACCTATTCTATTGACAGTTTCTAAATATAGAATGGGGATTAAAGTTGTTTTTTGTTCCTTTTCCCTTTGTGATTTTGTTTCATAAAAATAAAGCAAAATAAATAAACAATAAACAGTAGAAGTTCTGTTAGCTGACCTCTGAGTGGTTTCTGGGTCCTCTATAATACATGTAATACTTGTAGCACATGTAAAGCTCATGGCTAGTAGGCATCTCCTTGTGTGCTTATGTGGTCCTTTTCCTACTGGTTGAGGAGTATGCTTATCAAGAATCATTTGCATATTTGCAAATGTTTTATATGCTAATTAAACTTGGTATAATAACAATTCAATTAAATGTCAAAGAAACCAATGTGATATAACTATAAAAATAAAGCTTTTTTTTTTTTTTTTCCGTGCAGGAATGCTCAGATAAAAGCCTTGGGAAAACACAATAAAGGCGAGCTCTAAAATAAATCTGTATTAATCTGTAGTGAGCAAGAAAATCAAAAATTTGTAAAAATATTATAAAAATTAGAAGACCTCTCTCAGATTGTTTGTTGCTTTTTAAGTTATTGCTCCAGTGCAAATAAAATGTAACTGGAAATAATAATAACAGAAATGTAACTAGAAATAAAATGTAACTAGTATTCACTGTTAGTATGCATTTCATAAGGATGAGGAACAGGACTCTGGATACATCTCAAGAGAAGACCTTGGCTTCACCTTACAGGACTAGTTAAGGAATATACACTTTCATGTTTTATGTTAAAAATATGGAAAAGAACTACAAAACTCTAATGAAAGAAATCAAAGCTCTAAGTAAATGGAGATGTTCCATATGCATGGATAGGAAGAATCAGTATTGTCAAGATGTCACTTCTTTCCAATTTATTTTATATATTCAATTTAGTCCCAATTTAAATCCCAGGAAAGCCCTTTTGGCTCTGAGCGGCACCATGGCGGTCAGCAAGAACAAGCACCTTATGAAAGCAGGCAAAAAGGGAGCCAAGAAGAAAGTGGTTGACCCATTTTCTAAAAAGGATTGGTATGATGTGAAAGCATCAGCTATGTTCAATATAAAGAATATTGGGAAAACATTGGTCATGAGAACTCAAGAAACCAAAATCACATCTGATGGCTTCAAAGGTCGTGTTTTTGAAGTGAGTCTTGCTGATCTGCAGAATGATGAAGTAGCATTTAGAAAATTCAAGCTAATTACTGAGGATGTTCAGGGCAAAAACTGCCTGACTAATTTTCATGGTATGGATCTTACCCGTGACAAAATGTGCTCCATGGTCAAAAAATGGCAGATCATGATTGAAACTCACGTTGATGTCAAGACTACCAATGGTTACTCTGTGTGGGTTTAAAAAAAAAAAATGCAACAATCAGATTCGGAAGACCTCTTATGCCCAGCACCAGCAGGTGCGCCAGATCCACAAGAAGATGATGGAAATCATGACCTGAGAGGTGCAGACAAATGACTTGAAAGAGGTGGTCAATAAATTGATTCCAGATAGCATTGGAAAAGACATAAAAAAGGCTTGCCAATTTATTTATCCACTCCATGATGTCTTTGTTAGTAAAAATGCTGAAGAAGGCCAAATTTGAATTGGGAAAACTCATGGAGCTACATGGTGAAGCTAGTAGCTCTGGAAAAGCTACTGGGGACGAGACAGGTGCTAAAGTTGAATGAGCTGATGGATACGAGCCACCAGTCCAAGAATCTGTTTAAAATGCAGACTTTTAATGGTGACAAATAAAAGATCTTATTTGTGGTAAAAAAAAAAAAAAAAACCCAGGAAATTATTTTGTGGACATTGACAAACTGATTCTACAGTTTTTAAGTAAAAGCAATAACCATGGATAGCTAACATAACACAATCCTGAAGGAGAAGACAAAGTTGGATTGACACTACCCAAGACTTACAATAAAGCCACAGTAATTAAGAAAGTGCGGTTTTAGTGAAAGAATAGAAAAATTATCAATGGAATAGAATAGAGAGCCCAGAAATAGACCCAATTAACAAAGGAACAAAGACAATACAATGGAGAGAAAAAATAGTCTTTTCAATGAAAAGTGATAAAATGACTGGACATTGACATCCAAAAAAAAAAAAAAAAAGAATCTAGACACAGATCATTCTCAAAAATTAACTCAAAATAGATCACCTACCTAAGCAAAACATGCAGGATTACAAAATTAATAGAATATAACGTAGAAAATGTAGATGACCTTGGGTATAACAATGACTTTTTAGATACTGTTCCAAAGGCATGATCCATGATAGAAATAATTGATAACTTAAACTTCATTAAAATTATAAACTTCTGTTCTGCAAAAGATACTGTCAAGAGAAGGAGAAGACAAAGCACAGACTGGCAGAAGATATTTGCAAAAGACATCTGACAAAGGACTGTAGCTCAAAATATATAAAGAGCTCTTAAAACGTAACAGTAAGAAAACAACCCAATTAAAAAATGGACAAGAGACCCAAAGAGGACCTCATGAAAGAAGATATATACATGATGAATGAACATATGAAAAGATGCTCAACAGCATATATCATTAGGGAATTGCAAATTAAAACCACAATGAGATATTGCTACACAAGTATTGTTGTTGTTGTTCAGTTGCTAAGTCATGTCCAACTCTTTGCCACCCTGTGGACTGCAGCACAACAGGCTCTCTGTCCTCTACTATCTCTCAGAGTTTGCTCAAAATCATGCCTGTTGAGTCAGTGATGCTGTTTAACCATCTCATCCTCTGCTTCCCCCTTCTCCTTTTGCCTTCAATCTTCCCAGTATCAGGGTCTTTTCCAATGAGTCAGCTGTTTGCATCAGGTGGCCAAAGTATTGGAGCTTCAGCTTCAGCATCTATCCTTCTAATGAATATTCAGGGTTGATTTCCTTTCAGATTGACTGGTTTCATCACCTTGCAGTCCAAGGGACTCTCAAGAGTCTTCTCCAGCTCCTCAGTTTGAAGATAACAATTCTTCAGTGCTCAGCCTATTTTACTGTCCAACTCTCACATCCATACATGACTACTGGAAAAACCATAGCTTTGGCTATATGGACCTTTGTTGGCAAAGTAATGTATCTGCTTTTCAATATGCTCTCTAGGTTGGTCATAGCTTTTCTTCCAAGGAGCAAGCGTCTTTTAATTTCATGGCTGCAGTCACCATCTGCAGTAATTTTGAATCCCAAGAAAATAAAATCTGTCACTGCTTCCACATTTCCCCCTTCTATTTGCCATAAAGTGATAGAGATAAATGCCATGATCTTGGTTTTTTGAATGTTGAGTTGCAAGCCAGCTTTTTCACTCTTCTCTTTCACCCTCATCCGGAAGCTCTAGGTCTGCTTCACTTTCTGCCATTGGAGTGGTATCATTTGCATATCTGAGGTTGTTGGTATTTCTCCTGGCAATCTTGATTCTAGCTTGTGCTTCATACAGCCTGGCATTGTGCATGATGCACTCTGCATATAAGTTAAATGAGCAGGGTGATGCTCCTTTCCTAATTTTGAACCAGTCTGTTTTTCCATTTCCAGTTCTAATTTGCTTCTTGACTTGCATACAGGTCTTAGCGGAGAGGTAAAGTGGTCTGGAATTCCCATCTTCTTAAGAATTTTCCAGTTTGTTGTTATCCACACAGTCCAGGTTTAAATGTATTCAATCAAACAGAAGTAGATGTTTTTCTGGAATTCCCTTGCTTTCTCCATGATCCAACAGGTATTGGCAATTTGATCTCTGGCTCCTTTGCCTTTTCTAAACCCAGCTTGTACATCTGGAAGTTCCAGGTTCAGGTATTGTTAAAGCCTAGCTTGAAGGATTTTGAGCATTACCTGTTGGCTTGTGAAATGAGTACAATTGTCTGGTAGTTTGAACATTCTTTGGTACTGCCCTTCTTTGGGATTTAAATGAAAAGTGATATTTTCCAGTCCTGTGGCCTCTGCTGAGTTTTCCAAGTTGGCTGGCATATTGAGTGCAACACTTTAACAGCATCATATTTTAGGATTTTAAATAACTCAGCTGGAGTTCCATCACCTCCACTAGCTTTGTTCATAGTTATGCTTCCTAAGGCCTACTTGATTTCACACTCCAGGATGTCTGGCTCTAGGTGAGTGATCACACCATCGTGGTTATCTGGGTCATTAAGACCTTTTTTATATAGTTCTTCTGTGTATTCTGCCACCTCTTCTTAATCTCTTCTGCTTCTGTTAGGGCCTTACAATTTCTGTCCTTTATTGTGCCCATCCTTGCATGAAATGTTCCTTTGATATCTCTAATTTTCTTGAAGAGACCTATAGTCTTTCCCATTCTATTGTTTTCCTCAATTCCTTTGCTCTGTTCCCTTAAGAAGGATCTCTTATCTCCTTGCTAGTCTCTGGAACTCTGTGTTCAGGGCATATCTTTCCCTTTCTCCCTTGCCTTTTGCTTCTCTTCTTTCCTCAGCTATTTGTAAAGCCTCCCCAGACAACCCCTTTGCCTTCTTGCATTTCTTTTTCTTTGGGATGGTTTTGGTCACTGCCTCCTATACAGTGTTATGAACCTCCGTCCATGGTTCTCCAGGCACTCTGTCCACCAGATCAAATCCCTTGAGTCTATTTGTCACCTTCACTGTATAATTACAAGGGATTTGATTTAGGTCATACTTGAGAGGTCTAGTGCTTTCCCCTACTTTCTTCAATTTAAGTCTGAATTTTGCATTAAGGAGCTGATGATCTGAGCTACAGTCAGCTCAGGTCTTGTTTTTGGTGACAGTTTAGAGCTTCTCCTTCTTTGGCTGCAAAGAACATAATCAATCTGATTATGTTTTGGTGTTGACCATCTGGTGATGTCCATGTGTAGAGTCATCTTTTGTGTCATTGGAAAATGGTTTGCTATGGCCAGCATGTTCTTTTGACAAAACTCTGTTAGCCTTTGCCCCACTTCATTTTGTATTCCAAGGTCAAATTTGCCTGTTTCTTCTGGTATCTTTTTTAAAAAATTTATTTTTTACTTGAAGCATAATTGCTTTACAGAATTTTGTTGTTTTCTGTCAAAACCTCAACATGAATCAGCCATAGGTATACATATATACCCCCTCCTTCTTGAACCTCCCTCCCATCTTCCTCCCCATCCCACCCCTCTAGGTTGATACAGAGCCCCTATTTGAGTTTCCTGAGCCATACAGCAAATTCCTGTTGGCTATCTATTTTACTTATGATAATGTAAGTTTCCATGTTACTCTTTCCATACATCTCACCCTCTTCTCCCCTCTCCCCATGTCTGTAAGTCTGTTCTCTGTGTCTATTTCTCCACTGTTGGCCTGCAAATAAATTCTTCAGTACCATCTTTCTTGATTCCATATATATGCATTAGTATATGATATTTATCTTTCTCTTTTGGATTTACTTCACTCTGTAATAGGCTCTAGGTTCATCCACCTCATTAGAACTGACCCAAATGTGTTCCTTTTTATGGCTTAGTAATATTCCATTGTGTATATGTACCACAGCTTCTTTATCCATGCATCTGTCGATGGAAATGTAGGTTGGTTCCATGTTCTAGCTACTGTAAATAGTGCTGCAATGAACACTGGGGTACATGTGTCTTTTTTCATTTTGGTTTCTTTTGGGTGTATGCCTATGAGTGGGATTTCTGGGTCATATGTTAATTTTATTCCTAGTTTTTTAAGGACTCTCCAGACCTTCTTCCATAGTGGCTGTATCAGTTTACATTCCCACCAACAGTGCAAGAGTGTTCCCTTTACTCCACACCCTCTTCAGCATTTATTGTTTGTAGAATTTTTGATGATGGCCATTCTGACTGGTGTGAGGTGATATCTCACTGTAGTTTTGATTTGCATTTCCCTAATAATGAGAGACTGCAGCCATGAAATTAAAAGATGCTTACTCCTTGGAAGGGAAGTTATGACCGACTTAGATAGCATATTAAAAAGCAGAGACATTACTTTGTCAACAAAGGTCCGTCTAGTCAAGGTTATGGTTTTTCCGGTGGTCATGTATGGATGTGAGAGTTGGACTGTGAAGAACGCTGAGTGCCGAAAGAATTGATGCTTTTGAACTGTGGTGTTGGAGAAGACTCTTAAGAGTCCCTTGTACTGCAAGGAGATCCAACCAGTCCATCCTAAAGGAGATCAGTCCTGGGTGTTCATTGGAAGGACTCATGCTAAAGTTGAAACTCCAATACTTTGGTCACCTCATGTGAAGAGTTGACTCATTTGAAAAGACTCTGATGCTGGGAGGGATTGGGGGCAGGAGGAGAAGGGGATGACAGAGGATGAGATGGCTGGATGGCATCACTGACTCAATGCACGTGAGTCTGAGTGAACTCCGGGAGTTGGTGATGGACAGAGAGGCCTGGTGTGCTGCGATTCATGGGGTCACAAAGAGTCGGACATGACTGATCGACTGAACTGAACTGATTAATGAGCGATATTGAGCATCTTCTCATGTGTTTGTTAGCCATCTGTATGTATTCTTTGAAAAAATGTTTGTTTAGGTCTTTTCCCCACTTTTTGATTGGGTTGTTTGTTTTTCTGGTATTGAGTTGTATGAGCTGCTTATATATTTTGGAGATTAATATTTTCTCAGTTGTTTCATTTGCTATTATTTTCTCCCATTCTGAGGATTGTCTTTTCATCTCACTTATAGTTTTCTTTGCTGTGCATAAGCTTTTAAGTTTAACTAGGTCCCACTTGTTTACTTTTGTTTTTATTTCCATTACTCTAGGAGGTGGTTCATAGAGGATCTTGCTTTGATTTATGTCATCAAGTGTTCTGCCTATGTTTTCCTTGAAGAGTTTTATAGTTTCTGGTCTTACATCTAGGTCTTTAAAACATTTTGAGTTTATCTTTGTGTATGGTGTTAGGAAGTGTTCTAATTTCATTCTTTTACATGTAGCTGTCCAGTTTTCCCAGCACCACTTATCAGTGTGGGAGACGTGGGTTCGATCCCTTTGTTGGGAAGATCCCCTGGAGAAGGGAATGGCTACCCACTCCAATATTCTGGCCTGGAGAATTCCATGGACTGTATACTCTATGGGGTCACAAAGAGTCTGACACGACTGAGCAACTTTCACTTTCACTTTCTCCTATAATGATGAGGACACTTTTTTGGGGGTGTTAGTTCTAGAAGGTGTTGTAGGTCTTCATGGAACTGGTCAACTTCAGCTTCTTTGGCATCAATGGTTGGGGCATAGACTTGGATTACTAAGATGTTGAATGGTTTGCCTTGGAAACAAGTTGAGATCATTCTGTCATTTTTGAGATTGCACCAAAGTACTGCATTTCAGACTCTTTTGTTGACTCTGAGGACTATTCCATTTCTTCTAAGGAATTCTTGCCCACAGTAGTAGATATAGTAGTCATCTGAATTAAATTTACCCATTCCTGTATATTCCTAAGATGTCGATGTTCAATCATGCTATATCTTTCTTGACCACATCCAATCTACCTTGATTCATGGACCTAATACTTCACGATCCTATGCAGTATGGTTCTTTACAGTGTCGGAATTTACCTTCACCACCAGACACATCCACAAGTGAGCATGATTTCTGCTTTGTCCCAGCTGCTTCATTCTCTCTGGAGCTATTTGTAACTGCTCTCTGCTCTTCCGCAGTAACATATTGAACACCTACTGACCTGGGAGGGGGGGGTGCTCATCTTCCACTGTCATATCTTTTTGCCTTTTTGTACTGTTCATCGGATTCTTGAGGCAAATCATGGAGTGGTTTGCCATTTCCTCCTCCAGTGGACCACATTTTGTCAGAATTGTTTACTATGTCCTGTCCATCTTGGGTGGCCCTGCATGGAATAGCTCATGGCTTCACTGAGTTATGCAAGCCCCTTTGCCATGACAAGGCTGTGATCCATGAAGGGAACACAAGTATTAGAATAGCCAAACTTCAGAGCCCTGAGAATGCCAAATGCTGCTGAGGATGTGGAGTGATAGGAACTGTCATTCACTGCTGGTGGGAAAACTACATGGTACAGCTATTTTATAAGACTGGCAGTTTCTTACAAAAGTAAACATTCTCTAATATTATCCAGTAATCATATTCCTTAGTATTTTCCAAAAGAATTGTAAACTGATGTCCATGCAAACAGAGAAGGCAATGGCACCCCACTCCAGTACTCTTGCCTGGAGAAACCCATGGACAGAGGAGCCTGGTAGGCTGCAGTCCATGGGGTCGCTAAGAGTCGGACACGACTGAGCGACTTCACTTTTGCTTTTCACTTTCATGCATTGGAGAAGGAAATGGCAACCCACTCCAGTGTTCTTGCCTGGAGAATCCCAGGGACGGGGAAGCCTGGTGGGCTGCCGTCTATGGGGTCGCACAGAGTCGGACACGACTGAAGCAACTTAGCAGCAGCAGCAGTCCATGCAAAAACCTATACCTGGGTATGTATAGTGGTTCAATTCATAATTGCCCAAACCTGCAGTCAAATGATGTCCTTCAGTAAGTGATTGAATAAACAAACTGTGGTACTTTCAGAAAGTAGAATATTATTCAGAGCTAAAAAGAAATGACCTATCCAGCCATGAAAAGAGATGGTGGAATCTTAGTGGAAGTGCACATTACTAAGTGAGAGAAGCCAATCTGAAAAGACTCTGTATGCTCTAAAAAGTAATCTATTAAAAATATTTAGCATAATTTTTTATTCTTATTTCAACTGACTTTTTAGACTGCTTACAATAAATAAGAGGTCTTCTATATTTGCATTAAAAAAGACAGAATAAATACAGATGCCCCTTGAACAACATGGGTATTAGTGGGACTGACCCCACACTCTGTTGAAATTCTGCTTTTAACTGTATAGTTCACCCTCCATACCTGTATGTGCACATCTGTAGATTCAACCAACTGTGGATTATTTGTTCTATACACATTTGTTGAAAAAAAAATCCACATATAAATTACCCATGCAGTTCAACTCATTTTCAAAGTTTTAACTGTATGTCAATATTTTAAAATCCCTCATCCCTGGGTGGTATATCACAGATGGATTTTTAAATTTTTTCTTTACATTTTTTTTCATTTTTCATATTCTTTTATAATAAATGTTTACAATTTAAAGGTTATCTTTAAAATATCAAAGATAATGTGGAAAAGTAAAAATAGCCTGGACTGTAGGGTAATTCTTTAGTATTTACCTCAAGAATCCTTCTAGTTTTCTGACAGTTGTAACATTTAAAAACTATATTTGAAACTAATATCCTATCCTGGTGTGACTACTTTGATATTGCAGCATGTTTTTTGTTTGTTGCTTTGTCCTTTTGCCATGAGCAGTTAAGTGCCTGAAGTTCCTTTCTGTTGCCCACATGGTGTGTTATGGATTCTAGAAAATTTTATGTCTTCTTGGGAGTATGGCAAAAATTGCCTGTTTGTTGTAAATATCAGTTTGTTGGGAGATATTCATAATGTTGGGTTTATGCACTGTCTGTAAATCCACTCCTTCCTCTTTTGCCTGAAGATATACTTGGAAATAGAGTGTTTCATCACTTAAGTAATTTTCCACAAAATATCAGAAATAAATTAGAGGAGAAAGGAGTACACTCAAGTGAAATATATTGAATATAATTATGTATATGTACTACAGAAACTGAACTTGAGAGAGAAAAGAGCATATTTTTCACAAGATGCTCCAAGGGGAAAAGAAAATGCCATACTTTAGTAGAGAGAGAAATTTAGGAATGAAGTGTTCAAAAGCTGAAACAACCAGTGGATACAACTTTCAAGAACCAACTTGTTTCTAATAAAATACCAGTCAGTGACAGAGCCAGTATATGGTCATGCTCAAGTTGTCTTGTTCTCAGTTGGCCTGCCATAGTCAGTCACCTTTGGCTACCATTGTGCAGTCCAGGCTTCTAGTATTATGATTCCAATGGGTAGGAGGGGCATGGATATTCTTATGCTGAAGGCAATCTTTGATGCCCCTGTATCAGTTTATTTCTACTCCTGAGTACTTATCATGTGTCAATATTTGCACTTAATTCTGGAATGTACAGTCTAGAAGGGAAGACTCTTCTGCATAAAACCTGTCAAGCCCAGGCAAATGGTAGTTGTCAGTAGAAAGGCAAAGTACTACCAGTATGTGTGGGTAAAGAGGGAAAACAGTTTGGCAAATGGAGAGGAAGGTAGTGGCTTCTCAGCTGATACTTGCAGGACCATGTGCACTCAGGGTCCAGTGGGAAGCTCGCTTTGTTTGGCATTTGGAATGCAAAAGTAGGAAGTCAAGAAACACCTGGAGTAACAGGCAAATTTGGCCTTGCAGTACAGAATGAAGCAGGGCAAAGGCTAATAGAGTTCTGCCAGGAGAACGCACTGGTCATAATGAACACCCTCTTCCAACAAGACAAGATAAGACTCTACACACAGACATCACCAGATGGTAGACACTGAAATCAATTTTGATTATATTATTTGCAGCCAAAGATGGAGAAGCTCTATACAGTCAGCAAAAACAAGACCGGGAGCAAACTGTGGCTCAGAACATGAACTCCTTATTGCCAAATTCAGGCTGAAATTGAAGAAACTGGAGAAAACCACTAGACTATTCAGGTATGACCTAAATCAAATCCTTTATGACTATACAGTTGCTGCTAAGTCACTTCAGTTGTGTCCGACTCTGTGCGACCCCGTAGATGGCAGCCTACCAGGCTTTCCATTTTTGGGATTCTCCAGGCAAGAATGTTGGTGTGGATTGCCATTTCCTTCTCCAATGCATGAAACTGAAAGTTGAAAGTGAAGTTGCTCAGTCGTATCTGACTCTTCACGAACCCATGGACTGCAGCCTACCAGGCTCCTCCATCCATGGGAATTTCCAGGCAAGAGTACTGGAGTGGGTTGCCATTGCCTTCTCTGATGACTATACAGTGGAAGTGAAAAATAGATTTAAAGGACTAGATCTGATAGACAGAGTGCTTGATAAACTATGGACGGAGGTTTGTGACATTGTACAGGAGACAGGAATCAAGACCATCTCCAAGAAAAAGAAATGCAAAAAAGCAAAATGGCTGTCTGAAGAGGCCTTACAAATGTCTGTGAAAAGAAGGCAAGTGAGAAACAAAGGAGAAAAGGAAAGATATATACATCTGAATGCAGAGTTCCAAAGAATAGCAAGGAGAGATAAGAAAGCCTTCCTCAGCAGTCTATGCAAAGAAACAGAGGAAAACAATAGAATGGGAAAGACTAGAGATCTCGTCAAGAAAATCAGAGATACCAAGGGAACATTCTATGCAAAGATGGGCTCAATAAAGAACAGAAATGGTATGGACCTAACAGAAGCAGAAGATATTAAGAAGAGGTGGCAAGAATACACAGAAGAACTGTACAAAAAAGATCTTCACGACCCAGATAATCCCGATGGTGTGATCACTCACCTTGAGCCAGACATCCTGCAATGTGAAGTCAAGTGGGCCTTAGGAAGCATCACTATGAACAAAGCTAGTGGAGGTGATGGAATTCCAGTTGAGCTATTTCAAATCCTGAGAGAGGATGCTGTGAAAGTGCTGCACTCAATATGCCAGCAAATTTGGAAAACTCAGCAGTGGCCACAGGACTGGAAAAGGTCAGTTTTCATTCCAATCCCAAAGAAAGGCAATGCCAAAGAATACTCAAACTACCACGCAATTGCACTCATCTCACATGTTAGTAAAGTAATGCTCAAAATTCTCCAAGCCAGGCTTCAGCAATACATGAACCATGAACTTCCAGATGTTCAAGCTGGTTTTAGAAAAGGCAGAGGAACCAGAGATTAAATTGCCAACATCTGCTGGATCATGGAAAAAGCAAAAGAGTTCCAGAAAAACATCTATTTCTGCTTTATTGACTATGCCAAAGCCTTTGCCTGTGTGGATCACAATAAACTGTGGAATATTCTGAATGAGATGGGAATAGCAGACCACCTGACCTGCCTTTTGAGAAACCTATATGCAGGTCAGGAAGCAACAGTTAGAACTGGACATGGAACAACAGACTGGTTCCAAATAGGAAAAGGAGCATGTCAAGGCTCTATATTGTCACCCTGCTTATTTAACTTATATGCAGAGTACATCATGAGAAACGCTGGGCTGGAGAAAGCACAAGCTGGAATCAAGATTGCCGGGAGAAATATCAATAACCTCAGATATGCAAATGACACCACCCTTATGGCAGAAAGTGAAGAACTAAAGAGCCTGTTGATGAAAGTGAAAGAGGAGAGTGAAAAAGTTGGCTTAAAGCTCAACATTCAGAAAACTAAGGTCATGGCATCCAGTCCCATCATTTCATGGCAAATAGATGGGGAAACAATGGTAACAGTGGCTGACTTTATTTTTGTGGGCTCCAAAATCACCATCTGGTGATTACAGCTATGAAATTAAAAGACGCTTGCTCCTTGGAAGAAAAGCTATGACCAACCTACACAGCATATTAAATAGCAGAGACATTACGTTGTCAACAAAGGTCTGTCTAGTAAAGGCTATGGTTTTTCCAGTGGTCATGTATGGATGTGAGAGTTGGGCTAGAAAGAAAGCTGAGTGCCGAAGAATTGATGCTTTTGAACTGTGGTGTTGGAGAAGACTCTTGAGAGTCCCTTAGACTGCAAGGAGATCCAACCAGTCTATCCTAAAGGAGATCAGACCTGGGTGTTCATTGGAATGACTGATGTTGAAGCTGAAACTCCAATACTTTGGCCACCTGATGCGAAGAGATGACTCATTTGAAAAGACTCTGATGCTGGGAAAGATTGAGGGCAGGAGGAGAAGGGGATGACAGAGGATGAGATGGTTCGATGGCATCACCGACTCAATGGACATGGGTTTGGGTGGACTCCGGGAGTTGGTGATGGACAGGGAAGCCTGCCGTGCTGGGGTTCATGGGGTCACAGAGTCGGACACGACTGAGTGACTGAACTGAACCTATGTCTTCCTGAGGCCTATCACACCAGACCAAGAAGATTGATTTTTGAATTAAGAGTAAAACTGATAAGAACCAGTTTAAAAAGAGTGCTCTGCTCTTAAGAGTAGGGTACACTGGTGAAAGGGTTCAACTGGAGAAATCACCTTTTCCTGTTAACCCTCCAACCCTATCATACCCTGCATCCTATTATGCCTCCATTGGCTTACTCTCCAAAGGAATAGAAAAGTTATAACACTTAACTCTTTTCTATCTAGCATCCAATCTTTGATAAGAGGCTCACATTAGGACGTTCTTCAGATTCTCACTTATCTGGATCTTCCTATTGATACAAGAAGAAAAATACAACCATGTCATGTTAAAAAAATTAAGAATATCAAAGTTTCTTGTTCCAGCCTTTACCTTCCTTATGCATAAATATATTAAGAAGGTATAAAGAATTATTGAAAGTGTAATACGGATACATGGGTTTTCTGAGTATGGAGTTTCCAGAGCTTTTTTGCTTGTATTTGGATATTTTTTTGGCATCTGTAATTAGCTGTTTATTATTTGATCTAATGGAGGTGAACAAAGGTTGGACAACCCAAAGAGACAGATAATTACACACCTCTGTTATTCTGAGTTCAGGTGTCTTTCTTGACACATCCCTTCCTCATATCAGAAGAATGACCGGAGGATAGGAAAAGCCAAGATAAAAATTTGCCTTCTTCCACTTAGGAGAAATAAGGTACTGCCCTCTGTAGCCTCTATTTACATTTATAAAATGTTAGGAAAATCTGTCATTTTTTTGGAGACTATGTCTCTGAAGTTTACATTGTCTGGCTTATTGTCTTAGTGTCTCTTCCCTAGGGAGCATCTCTATCTTCTTGGAAGGAAATTGCTTCTTCCTCTCAATCAAACGAAGTCGTTCTGGTAGAGTATCCAGGTGTCCTTGGTTACAAAGATAGGCGTACTGTAGAGAATGGAAACAGCAGAGTGGGTAGCCAGGTGGTAGTTGAGGTCTCAGTTCCAACTGTTTTGAGGACAGACTCACCCTTTGGTTTGGTTATGTGAAACATTAATGTTACATTTTTGTATAAGATTAGAGTTGTTTCTATTACTTAAGGGAAGAGTCTCAAAGAAAACACTCTATCTGTTCACTCTTTTCCATTCCTACCACAACTACTCTAGTTAATATTCTTATGACCTCTTACATCAACTGTTAAAATAGCTTCCTGGCAAGCCTCCCTTTGTTCATGGAGGAAGTGAATATTTAATTGTATTTCATTTTATTGCAGGTCCCAGGTACCACAGGTCCCTAACAGGAAGGTGATGCTGGAATCTTGGCCCAGATTGGGGGCAGTGATGGGGACAGCTAAAGCAGTAATAGTGATGGCATCATCTGTGGATCAGAGGGAGAGGTCGTACTTCACATGGAGGAAGTGCTGGGACCCAAGCTGGGACCTTGTCTTTCTCATCTGTCCCCAGAACCTGTTCCTGTAGTGTTTGTACAAACATTAACTCTTTGGCCTGAATGCCAGGACAAGTGCAGCCTATGCTCAAGCAGTAAATTGGTTAGTAAATTATTATAAAAATAAAAACATATTCTCGGACATTGTACTATCCATTTCAGGGAGTTATTAGAATTCTTCAAGGAGTTTAGAATTTCTGATTTTGAAAACTGCTGCAGCATTGCAAAGCAAATATCCATAGGCTTAGAAAGAAAAGTCAGAGTTATAGATTATTACATTTCACAGAAAAGAACATTATTTTCAGATGAAGTCTTGGATCTTAGTGTTTCTGCTTTTCTAATTGAATGTGAGTAATATAATGTTCTATGCGGAGAGTCCAAGAAGTGTACTGCTTCTAGAAGGAGATACCAGATAATGAACGATTAAAAACAAACAAACAAACTGAGCCTAACTTATAATTCACCATTTATATATCTTTTTTAATCTACAAAAAAGAGAGGTATAGACCAGCACTGAACAATAACAGTACTTTTGTGATAATGATGATGGAAATGCTCTCTATCAGTGTTTTCCAGTTCAATAGCTACCAGCTACATGTTGTTGTTCAGTTGTTAAATCATGTCCAACTCTTTGCGATAGCATGGACCATAGCACACCAGTCTTCCCTGTCCTTCTCCATCTCCTGGGGTTTGCTCAGCTCATGTCCTTTGAGTTGGTGATGCCATCCAACCATCTCAACCTCTGCCACCCTGAATATCTGAAGCATGGCTATTATGACTAAAGATGCAAATATTTAATTTTAGTTAATTTACCTCTAACTACAACTGTTTAGTAGACAGCGAAGTTTAGTGTTTAGTAGACACTGTGATATATGGGAATCTCCTGAAAGAAATAAGTATATTATTTTGGACTAGTAAGACTTCAGCCTTCCAGGTGGCGCTAATGGTAAAGAACCTACCTGCCAATGCAGGAGACATAGATACTGGATTCGATACCTGAGTTGGGAAGATTCCCTGGAGGAGGGCATGGCAACCCATTCCAGGATTTTTGCCTGGAGAATCCCATGGACAGAGGAGCCTGGTGGGCTCCAGTTCATAGGGTCACACAGAGTCAGACACAACTGAAGTGTCTTAGCATGTATAAGACTTGAGCAGAACATGTTGGCTGTTTCAAACATCTGAAGGATTGCCATATGGTTATTTAGAAACATTTATTGTGATTCCACAAAGCAGAATCAGAACTAATGAATAATCAGTTACACAGGGACCAATTATGGACTTTATGTAAGGAACTTTGTAACAAGTAGAATGTCTAAAACTTCAGTGGGTGACTAGACTAAATGTCCTTCAAGGTCCTTTTTCTGTACTGTGAATCTGTGATTGTAAGATTTAAATGTTAGTAATGGTATACTATAGAGAGAATTTCTTTCCAGTTAAATAGCCATGTAATGCTATGCTATGCTATGCTAAGTCGCTTCAGTCATGTCCGATTCTGTGTGACCCCATAGACGGCAGCCACCAGGCTCCCCCGTCCCTGGGATTCTCCAGGCAAGAACACTGGAGTGGGTTGCCATTTCCTTGTCCAATGCATGAAAGTGAAAAGTTAAAGCGAAGTCGCGCAGTCGTGTCCGACTCTTAGCGACCCCATGGACTGCAGCCTACCAGGCTCCTCCATCCATGGGATTTCCCAGACAGGAGTACTGGAGTGGGGTGCCATAAGACACCCAAGCAAGGTGGCTTTGTCTATTTTTTATTAAATCCTGAGTGAAGTATATTCTGTCAATCTCTGAGATTAATTGTTCTATTTTCTACTCAATATTTTTGAGAAAATTCTGTTACTAATCTGTGGAAAAAAGTAAACTAACTTTTCAAGACCTTTTTCTTGAGGTTATCAACATGTAAGTTTCATGATTCTTTCATTTTCCAGCTTTTATAGGTTTCTAAGATTATATCTCTAAAATATTGACAGATAAATGTTGAGAACGATGCAGTTCCTAGGTTAGATAATGGTTGATGCTAATTACTTCAGGTAAGAATGTAATCTGACTAGATGGAAGCTGTTACCTTAATTTCTGTGTTTACATTTGTGCAATCATGTCTTTTGTGTGATACTCAACCTAGGAAAAATTATAAAGTTAAAATAATTATGTATTTTATCTAAAAATTCAAATGCAATGTCAAATCAAATGATTCAAAAACAAATATTTACAGTGTACACTCTGATCGAAGCAATATACAGACACTGTGGATTCAGTGGGAGACATAGCATAGTCTACGGAGATAGACAAACTGTTAATCACATCTTGGAAATTAATTTGATGATGAGACGAGGAGCATAAAAGGGGTATGGGAACACAGAGAAGAACATTTAATCTAGCCTGGATTTGGGAAGGTGTGGAATGAGGACAAAATACATTATTGATTCTGTATCAATTTAGATATTATCTTTCTCATTTAATCTGTTAACACTGTATGCTTTTCCTGGGATTAACCGCCCTCAGATTCACCCCTCACTTGTCCTCCTCTCTGCCTTATATTATATATTGGCTGAATCCTACAGTCTGCAACTCTCAGGCTGGCTAACATTTTGCTTCCATCTGAGTTCTGCCAACAGGCAAACCAGCAGGATATTAAACCCAGTAAAAAGAAACAGCCAGTTTTTCTCCTTCCTCTGTATCAAGTGATTTCCCTTTTATAGCTACATATTTCCCATGGTTCCAGCCCTATCAGATTGATCCACCATGGCTTCAGATCCTATCGAAATGAACACTTCTTTATGTTGCTAATTATTGGACTCCCCAACTGTCCCCTGTTTAGCTTCTCTGTCATTTTTGTCACCAATTTTCTGCTTTAAATATTTATCATGGTTTCTATTTTCTTGGACAATCTCTGACTATTACATGTGTGGCCAATAATAGTGGCAGATTTTCTAGTTTTAAACTTCATCACATTCCTGGGATAAACTCAATTCTGTCACCAGCAATTAAATAGGTTTAAGTTTCTTCTATAGTTAATAAGGGCTTCCCTGATAGCTCAGTTGGTAAAGAATACCCCTGCAATGCAGGAGATCCCAGTTCGATTCCTGGGTCAGGAAGATCCCCTGGAGAAGGGAAAGGCTACCCTCTTTTATAATTAATAAAAGAAAAAACATAAATACCCCTGGATCCTGAAACCTTCTCTATATAACACTATATATCTCTCATATTCTCCATCTTTTAATCAAAAATATTTTTTGCACTTCTAGTTTTTATATATATTTTGAAAAATTCTAATAATGTAAGTAATCAGATGATATATTTAACTTTAACTGTGTGATGCAACCCAGGTGCTACTCAGAGGGAAATATATAGCCTTAAATAGATGTATTTAAAAAATAAGAAATGTCTGAAACATCCAAGCCATTCAAGAAGCTAGGGAATAAATAGCATGTTAAACCTAAGGAAGTATAAAGTAGGAAATAAAGAAAGTAAATGCAGAAATAAAGAAATGGAAAACAGTAGAGCCAAATAACAAAAGCCCATTCTTTGAAAATCTTATAAAACAGACAAAATTTTAAAATACGATTACTGAATATAGCTGAGCGCAGAAGAATTGATGCTTTTGAACTGTGGTGTTGGAGAAGACTCTTGAGAGTCCCTTGGACTGCAAGGAGACCCAACCAGTCCATCCTAAAGGAGATCAGTCCTGGGTGATCACTGGTAGGACTGATGTTGAAGCTGCAACTCTAATACTTTGGCCACCTAATGTGGAGAGCTGACTCATTGGAAAAGACCCTGATGCTGGGAAAGATTGAGGGCAGGAGGAGAAGGGGACGACAGAGGATGAGATGGTTTGATGGCATCACCGACACAATGGACGTGGGTTTGGGTGAACTCCGGGAGTTGGTGATGGACAGAGAGGCCTGGCGTGCTGCGGTTCATGGGGTTGCAAAGAGTCGGACATGACTAAGCGACTGAACTGAACTGAATATAAAAGCAGAAATAAACAATATAACTTAAATAAAATTATACAAAATATTGATGCAGAAGAGATTTAAATGTTATAAGAGAACACAGCAAATATTACACCTTTCCCTCAGGATAAACAAATGATGGACAAAGAATAATTTATACATACAGTATAGGGGTATTTCAGCTAATAAATTAAAATGAAATGAGCAAATAAGAAATTATCATTATTCAAGCCCTAAGGGATTAATGGATAATTGTCATCAGTGACTGCCAGCATCAGCACAAAGAGAGATAACCAGACATTATGTACCCTCCTATTGGAAGTACTTGGGCTTTCCTGGTAGCTCACTTGGCAAAGAATTCACCTGCAATGCAGGAGACCCAGGTTTGATCCCTGGGTGGGGAAGATCCCCTGGGAAGGAAATGGCAACCCACTCCAGTATTCTTGTCTGGAAAATCCCATGGACAGGGAGTCTGGCAGGCTACAGTCCATGGGGTCACAAAGAGTCAGACATGACTTGGTGACTAAACCACCATTGGAAGTACACAGTATCACCTATGGAGTAGTCTTGGAAAACAAAAGAAAATAACAAAAAAAATCTGATCAAGTCTCTACCTCTAACTAGCAATGAAAAGAAGTACAGAAGGCTGAAGAACATGTTAAAAGACACTAAAGTGTTGCAATCCACAAAATCCAGACTATGGGAAACAGGATAGAACACAAGACATATGTATGTGTTTCATTAAATAACAAAAATTAATTGCAATGGAAAAATGTTATGTGTGTGTGGGGAAACCTGTAGATTAAAAATAACTTAGGGGACATAATAAGCAATAGCAACGTATAGATCATATTTGGGCACCAATTTGAAGGAAACCAATTAAGAAATATATATATATATAAATAGAAAATTTTAGGGTTTATAATTGCATTGAGTTCATATTTTATGATCATTATCTTTTAAAATGCATACTGAAATATTTAGAGATGAAACAGTATAATATCTTAAATTTGTTTTACATTATTCAAGATGCAAAGACTGGTGGTAGTAGTAGATGGAGGTCTATATAATTAAAACCATGTTGGCCATGCATTAATGATTGTTGATGCTGAGTATCAGGTATATTGGGTTCATTATACTATTCTCTTTACTGTTGTGTATGTTTTAGGATTTCTGTAATAAAAATTTTATGATAAATATCATGTCATTAAATATGAAATCCTAAGTGAAAGCAACGACTTTTTAGGAAAAGAAAGATCAAATCGCCTTATAAAGAAATAGAAACTTCCAATACAGTATACTAATGCATATATATGGAATTTAGAAAGATGGTAACGACAACCCTGTATGTGAGACAGCAAAAGAGACACAGATGTATAGAACAGTCTTTTGGACTCTGTCGGGGGGGGTATGATTTGGGAGAATGGCATTAAAACATGTATAATATCATATAAGAAACGAATTGCCAGTCCAGGTTCGATGCAGGATACAGGAAGCTTGGGGCTGGTGCACTGGGATGACCCAGAGGGATGGTATGGGGAGGGAGGTGGGAGGGGGGTTCAGGATGGGGAACACGTGTACACCCATGGCGGATGCAGGTTGATGTATGGCAAAACCAGTACAATATTGTAAAGTAAAAAAAAAAAAAAATAATAATAATAATTAAAAAAAGGAAAAAAAAGAAATAGAAACTTCCAACTGAACAATAAAAACTGAAATTATTTTCAAAGTTTAAGCCATCTTTATATGTTCCAGAACAAGCAGGTTGAAGGCTGATTTTATCAAATGGTCAGAGAGAGCCAAATCACCATGTCATGTAATCTCTTCTAAAGCATATAAAATGGTGGGCATTTTTCCAACTATTTTTCCCAGGCTAGCTCTCCTTAATTCAAAAACGAGATGAGGACTCCCCATGAAAATAACATTTGAGCCAAACTCACTCACATGGCAGTAAATACCTTAAATAGATTAATAGCATATTCAGTACAGCAGTGAATTAAATGAACAAAGAGATAGTGTCTGAGAAATAAAAACATGATTTAACATTAGGAAATACTTTCAATTATAATTCCCTACATTAACAAATTAAAGGAATGTGTTAGTTTACTAGGACTGCCATACAAAAATACCAGAGACCAGGTGGCCTAAACAATAGAAATTTATTTCCTTATAATTCTGGAGGCTACAAGTCTACAATCCATATGTTGGCAGGATTGGTTTCTCCTGAAATCACTTTCTTCAGCTTGTAGATGACTGTCTTCTCTTTCTGTCTTCATATGATCTTTATGTGTATCTGTTTCCCCATCCCTTCTTCTTATAAGAACTCCAGTCATATTGGATTAGGCCCCATCCTTATGACCTCATTGTACCTCAGTTATCTCTTTAAAGGCCCTGTCTCCAAATTCAGTCACATTCTGAATTGCTGAGGTTTAGGGCTGTCATCTCTGGGGTCACATAGAGTCAGACATGACTGAAGCGACTTAGCAGCAGCAGCAGGACTTCAACGTATGAATTCTGGGGTACACAATTCAGCCCATAACAAAAGAAAACCATTTCATTTATTCAATGGGTACATTTAAAAAAATCTTAGAAAATTTCAATACTAGTTCATGGGAATTCTTTTAGCAAACTAAGGTTACAAGGGAGCTTCCATCCCCCCAAATCTACAACAAACATGCTTTAATGTGAAATAGTAGAAGCATTTCCATTAAAGTCAGGGAAAATAAATAGATACATGCTATCATCTTTATCATTTAAAATGATACTGGAACACAAAGTCAGAACTGTGGATATCAAAATAAATAAGAGGTATGAATATTGAAAAGAAAGTTATACTATTTGGTGATATTACCTGTGTAGAAAATTCTAAAGAATAAGCATGTGGAATATTCAAATAAACAAGAAACCTCAGAAAGTATAAATTCACTATAGCAAAAGCCAGAGGCCTGTCACATAAAAGCAGTAACTGATTAGAACATGTAATCGAAAATATCCCATTCACAACAGCAACAAAATCCAAAATGTTCCTTAAAAGAATCATCACAAAAACATTTTAGATCTTTATGGAGGCAACTATAAAAGTTTATTGATAAATTCAGGTAAAGTAAGTCTCAGATAAATGGGGCAGTATATTATACTTACTGATGGGATATACATCATTGTAAAGATGTCAATTCTCATTTACAGATTTCATGCCTTACTTGTAGCTGCAAAGATGACAATCAAACTTGGCCCGTTGTCTTCTCCCAAAATCAAGCCTGGAAAACCATAGAAGGTAGAATAAAAAGAAATCTCACAACTGTACATAATAAAATCTAAGCAACAAAACATGAGAAACCCCTGGGGAAGACTGAGGACTGTGTTGAACTTGTGTTTGGGATGAGGAAGTCCTGGGCCTATAGAAGGAAGATGACAGTATAGGGAGGAGTAAAGTTTAAAAGCTTCTGTTCCTACTTCAATATAGTAATCTGAGGCTGCACCTCAGACCCCAGATGCCAGTATCCTTGAGGACAGCAGGACAGCAGGAAAAATGAGTTGATTTAACCAGTATGACTTGAGTCTGCTAATAATCAGTTGAAACCCCTTTAGTGGGTAAAGACTCGTCTTTTTAAAAAAAAAAATGTACTATTTTAGCAGACTATAAAAATGTACTAAAAATGAAATAGTGAGTATCACAATGAATCACCCACAGTAAGGGTAGATATTCATGAAATACACACAAACACACACACATATATTCTACATATATATATGGTAGAGATACACAATGTACAATATATTTCTAAGAATGAGGGTTACATAAAAGAAAATTACTTCAGGGTAGATATTCATGAAATACACACAAACACACACACATATATTCTACATATATATATGGTAGAGATACACAATGTACAATATATTTCTAAGAATGAGGGTTACATAAAAGAAAATTACTTCATTGGACAATGCAGAGTTAGATAAGCTCAAAGGAGGCAGGATACCCCATAATCACAACTGTTCAGCTTCTTCCATGTAGAAAATACATTTTTTAGAACAAAAGTTTCTGAAATCTAAGTCTGGCTAGTGAAGAGCCCCCTTAGGAAGTTGGGCTTCATCTCTCTCATGGATGCTGCTACTCTCTTACACAGCATCTAGCCTGGAACCTAAAACCATTCTCTGCAGGAGATGCACCTGAGCAAATGGCCAGAGATGGCAGGAAGGGATGATTTCCCATTTTGTATTTAGTTGAACCCGGGGTACAAGATGAGGACTCTCAGAGAGGATTGAGGGGTGCACCCATACCAGAACAGAGGGTACCCCACAGAATCCTGCTTCACTGCTGATGTCAGTCCTGGGAGACTTCAGGCATAGATCTCAGGCTGAGCAGCCCCCTTCATTTCCAGCTTGGAGGGTCTCAGGAGGGTAGAGGCCTTGGTCTGAAGGTGGCAGACATAGGTCAGCAAGGGGAGGAGTCTAGATCTTGCTAGTTGTCAAGGTGAGGACTTAAAAGAGGATTTGAGGGTCTGAAGAACTGGGCCCTAGCCCTGCCCTCTTTCTGTGGTCAGCCCTGGGAAACCTCAGGGTGTGGTCACTGGATGTGGTCAGAAGGGAAAGACAGGTAACACTGTCATCATCCAGTCACCAACAGACATCAAGGTGAGGACCCTGAGGGAGGAGTAATTAGAAGCCTGCCCCAGACAGAGGAGGTACTACAGAATCCAGCCCTTTATTTGCTTTCAACTCTGCTACTGCTACTGCTACTGCTAAGTCACTTCAGTCTTGTCCGACTCTGTGCGACCCCATAGACGGCAGCCCACCAGGCTCCCCCGTCCCTGGGATTCTCCAGGCAAGAACTCCAGTGGGTTGCCATTTCCTTCTCCAACGCATGAAAGTGAAAAGTGAAAGTGAAGTCGCTCAGTCGTCCAACTCGTAGCGACCCCATGGACTGCAGCCCACCAGGCTCCTCCGTCCATGGGATTTTCCAGCTTTCAACTCTAGGAGGTCCTAAAGCATGATGGCTGGGTGTGGGGTTCCCTGACTTCTCACTAAGGCATCAGAAAGAGTTGAGGACCTTGCTCTGAGGAACCCTGTTTCATGTCAGGAGAAGGGAGGGGACCCAGGCCTTGCCAGGCATCCAGAGGAAGATCTTGAGGAAGGACTGTGGTGAGCCCCTTCCCAGACAGCGGGGGACCCACAAAAAGCTGCCCATATAGTCAGCATGGGATGTCCTGCGTAGTCCAGTCAGATAGAGTGCCCCTCCCCCATGCCCTCTTTGGAGAGGTGCTTAGGGAAATGGCGACTTTGGACCAAAGGATGCATCATCAGGTCAGCAAAAAGGAGGGCATACAAATATAAATACTATTTTGGACAAGTCTGAGGGTATGCCTGCAATCTCAGAGCGGGCCAGTAGCTTGCCCTGCCTCTGCTGTCAACCTTCCATAGCCCTGGCATGCATGCCTTGATGTTCTCAAGGAGTAGGGGCTTGTTCTGGAGATCGCGAGGGAAGCAGCCCAGGCAGAGCCCAGAGTCAAGGTGAGGACTCTGAGCTAGGACTGCATGGCTTTTCCACACCAGAGCTGGAATCCTGTCAGTGCCCTGCAGAAAGAGTAGGAACCCTGGCTCTGCCTCATAGATGGGGCATCATAGATGGGGCAAGGAAACCCGGCCACGTCTCCTAGTAGAGCTGGAAACCCCGCCCTGCCACACAGACAGCGCCATGAAACTGGGCCCTGCCCCACAGAAAGAGCGGGAACCCTGGCTGTGTCTCACAGATGGGACAGAGAAACCTGGCCGTGTCTCCTAAGGTAGAGCTGCAAATCCGGCCCTGCCTCTCAGAAAGAGTGGGAACCCTGGCTTCGCCTTACAGATGGGGTGGATAAACCTGGCTGCTTCTCATAGTAAAGCTGGAAACCCCACCCTGCCGCACAGATAGCCATGAAACGAACCCTGGTTGCGTCTTATAAGGTAGAGCTGGAAATCCAGCCCTGCCCGACAGAATGAGTGGGAACGCTGGCTGTGTCTGATAGGTAGAGCCGAAAATCCACCTCGTGGATGGGGCGGGGAAACCTGGCCCCGCCTTAGCCCTGCAGTCATCCCTGGGAGACCATACATAGGACTCCTAGAGGTGGTGTGTCGGGACCATTTCTTCTGGAGTCTGAGGGACACGAGGCTTCTCTGAGAGGCCGGGGAAGAAGGAGTCCAGCTGTTGTCTATCAGGTGAGGACCCAGAAGTGGGAGAAGCCCACTGCAGGTCAGGTGGAGGCAGCCCCACTGTGTGCTTGCTTTCAGCTTTGAGAACCCACAGTAGGCTTCCTGGACATGTGGTGAGGCTTGTTAGAGGAGGCTGGACTTGGGGCACCAAGGAACGAGCCCAGGCCCTGCTGGCCTTTGAGGCGAGGACCCAGAGCAGGGGAGAGCAGCCTCCTTAGCCCCAGTGGACGGGACCCTCTGGCACGCTATGCCTCGGCCATCCTTCCCAGGAGGTCTCAGGCAGGGGTCCCGAATGTGATGTGTCCTGACTTGCGCCCAGGGGACTGGGGCACTCTGAGGTGTCGGTGGAGGACTCAGGGTGGGAGACGTGGAGGTGAGGATGCAGAGGAGGCTCCCTCTCCACTCTGGGTCCCCTGGGGACCCAGAGGCCCATGACGCCCTCCCCACCTGCTCTCAGCCCTGAGGCGACCTGAGGGGAGCTAGGGGGCGCTGCGCCCCTCTTTGTCTTCTGCCTTCTGTCTGGCTCCTCATGGCGATGGTGGGTGCAGGGTGAGGGAATGGCCTCAGGTCAAGAGAAGCAGGGGAGGCGGGCCCGTGGGGCGTGAATGTGAAACTCAGGGTTGAGGGCACTTTCCGCAGCCGAGGAGCCCCACCAATCCCGCTCCGCGGCCCCAGTCACCTGGAGGGCTCGGCCGCGGGGCTCGGGAGTGGTGGCCCTCGCTCCCTCAGGACGTGGTGGGGCTGGTCTCCGGGGAGAGAGGCCTTTGCCTATGGGGTGGTGGGAATATCCTAAGCGGGGCCAGAGCTCCCTGCTGCAGAAGATATGCTGGTCAGCCCCTACTGTCAGCCCTCAGAGGTGCTGGGCGGAGGGGTGGGGAGGGGAGTGGAACGGGAAAGGGTGGGAGGTGGGGGAGGGAGGGCGTGGCCTCTCTTTACCTTTCTCTGGTTGTTCTCAAGGGAGTGAGGACCAAGTCTGAAGGAGCAGGGACAGTTTGGTAGAGGGTGAAATTGCAGGCCTTCCCCAGGGTCAGATATAAGACTGAGGGCACCCCCTACACCAGAACACATTGGACCCAGCAGTTCTCTGCCCTTGCCATTAACACAGGAGAGCCAAGGATGCTTACTGGATTTGGGCCCTGACTACTTTTTTTTCTGGGGGCTTCCCAGGATGGAAGACCTGGGTCTGGTGGGTGTGCCTGAGTTCAGCAGAGGGAGGAGAGCCACATGCTGTCAGGCATCAAGATAAGTACTCTGAGGGAAGATCTACAGGACCTCCCAACCTATGAAAAAGGGTCTCCCAGAAACCTGCCCCTGCTGTCAGCCCTGTGAGGCCATGTAGCAGGGATGCCAAATGTGGCTTTATTGACTTCCACTCTGGGAGTCTCAGGGAGGTGAGACTTTTTCTGAGGGGTAGACCTCTGGATAACAGAGAGGACTGTGAGGGAGGATGGAGAGGACCTCTCTCACCAGGTAGATTGGGCCTTGCCTGCCCTGAAAATATCTGTCTTAAAGAGAAGGGGCCCCAGCCCAGCTGTTCCTCTTGTCAGCCCCAGGAGACCACAGGCAGGGTTGGACAGATGTGGCATTTCCTAACTTTTGCTGGGGAGTGGGGGTCTCAGAGAAGTGAGGGCATCCCTTTGAAGGGGAGACACATCAGAACAGGGAGGAGTTTCAGGCTCAGTCAGGAATCAAGGTAAGGGTCATTGAGAGTCCTGAAATGCCCCCTTCCCTGAAAAGAAGGATACCACAGAATCCTCAGCCCTGGGAGGATCCAAGTAGGGGTGAACAGAGGGGAGGAACTCTCACTTGTGCCACAAGCTCTACCAGGAGTTCAGGGGATAGAGTGTCTCAGGGAGGTGAGGTCTGGGTTGGAGCAGAAAACTTCAGGTCAGCAGAGGGTAGGATAAGCCTTGCCAGGGGTACAGATGAATATTTTGAGTGAGGATTGAGTACATTCCGTATGCCAGAACAGACCCCAGGCAGGGGTGGCTGGACTTGGTGTCTTTTTACTTTGTATGGGGTGTCCCAGGGAGATGAACACTTTGGTCTGAGCTGATGACATCAGCCAAGGGGGCAGTTCCAGAATCTGAGGAGTCAAGGTAAGATAAAGATCTTGAAGGAGGGGACTAAGGTTACTCCTTAACACAGACAGAAGGGGTCACACAGAAACTCCACACTGTCCCCACTATCCACCCTGGAAGGATCTAGGCAGTAATGGTCAGATGTGGTGTACCCTCACTCCCTGCAAGGGGTATGTGGAGCTGTCCCTGGGAGATAAAACCTTGGTCTGAGAAGGATGATTTTAGGTCACCACCTAAATTGGGCAAGGCCATCCAGGAGTAAAGAATACATTGAGGGAAGACAGAGAAAATTACCTATCTCAGAAGAGGAAGCCCAGTCCCTGCTGCCAGCCATGGGAGACCCTCAACCAGAGGTGGTTGGATGTAATGTCTCTTTACTTTTGTCTTGAGGGTGTTTAGGCCTTGAGGTGAAGGCCTTGGTGTGAATGAGAAGACAGGTCAGCTGAAGGAGTCACATCAGATCAGAAGAGGGAAAAGTCCCAGAGTCTACCAGAGTCAAGGTAAGGACACTTGGTGAGGACCAAAGGCACTTTCAATCCCAGAATGAAGAGACCCCATGGAGTCTAGCTATCTTTTGTCTTCAGGCCTGGAAGGATTCAGGCAGGGTTGGTTGTATATGATATGCCCCCACTTTATCCAAGGGTGAGAAAATTGTCTCAGAAAGGTGAGGTCATGGTCTGAGGCAGTAATGTCCAGTCAGCAGGGGGTGGTCTAGGCCCTGTCGAGGTAAAAATGGATACCATGAAGGAAGACTGAAGATAGCCCTACCAGAGGACACATGGGGCCCAGCACTTGCCTTTAGCACTGGAAGGACCTAGCAAGGGTGGTAAGATGTAGTGCCTCATTTTTGTCCATGGGTTTTTCAGGAAGGTGAAGTCCTCGTTCTGAGGAAGTGGCAGTCTGCGGGTAAGCTACATCAGCTCAGCAGAGGGAAGAGTCCTGGATTCTGCCAGAGTTTAAGGTAGGGACCCTGAATGAGGACTAAGGGCGCACCCTCACCTGAGGACCCAAGGCATACCCGGCTCTGCCCTGCCCCTGTGGTCAGCCCTGGGGGGCCCTGGACACAGTGGTCAGATGGTGTACCCTTACTTCCTTCTTGGTGGTCTCAGGCAGGTGAGGGCTTGTTCTGAAGGTGCCAGACTCAGGACAGCAGAGGGAGTCCCAGAACCAACCAGCAGTGTGAGGAATGAGGGTAACCCTCAGCTAGGAGAGAGAGGGAACCCACAAACTTCGTTCAGCTCCTGCTGTCACTCTGGGAGGCCCTGGGCAGGTGTGGCCGAAAGTGTTGCCCCTTCACTTCTCATCTGTCTCAGGAATGTAAGCTCTTGTCTTAAGCTAGTGGAGGCAGGGAAAGAGGGGGCACAAGCCTTGTTAGAGCAAAGGTAAGAACCTTAGCATGGTGGGAATCATCCACTCCAGAACAGTAATGACCTCACAGAACTCAACCCCTCCTCACCTGTCAGGGGCTCCAGGAACTATGAGGTAAGGGCCTTGGTGTGAGGCACATGTCCTCAGGTCAGCAGAGCCCAGGCAGTGCTGGGAAGTCAAGGTGAGGTGGATACTCTGAATGTCTACCAAGGGCCTCACCTATTCCAGAACAGAAGGGACCTCACAGTTCCTGACCCCACCTGCCATAGTCATCCCTGGAAGCCTTGGGCTGTGCTGGTTGGCTGCACTCTGAGGAGCTTTCTAACACCCTCTTATAGGTTCCCAGGGGACAAACTGTCCAGGGAGACAGGAGCCCTGTGAGGCCCTAGAGAACTCCCTAAAGAGGGGATCTGTAAGTCAGCCTTTGTCAGAGCTGCCAAGGGTACATTTCTCTGATGAGGCTGCTGACCCACTTTCTCTCTCCTTCAGGCCCGTGGGATCCCATCTCCTACCATCCTGCTAACACTTCCACCTACTCCCTCCAACAAGACTTATCATGCCTTACTCTCCAAAGTGTCCACGCCTCACATTTGAGCCAGGCTTTCATACCCTAAGTGAGATACAAGGCTTGCTGATGGTTCAGGATTCCATAACTGAGGAGAAGGAGGAGACCTTCTCCATTTCTTCTTGCTCTTTCACCTTCTCCTACCCCTCTCCTTCCCCCCCACCCTTCCTCTCCACTGATATCGGGCACACCAGAGGAGAAGCAGGAGGAGGAGAAGGAACAGCAGGAGGAGAAGGAACAACAGCAGCAGGAGGAGAAGGAGCAAGAGGAGGAGAAGGAGCAGGAGGAAGAGAAGGAGCAGAGGGAGAAGGAGGAGGAGCAGGAGGAGCAGGAGAAGGAGAAAGAGCAGCAGGAGGAGGAGAAGGAGCAGAAGGAGGAGAAAGAGCAGCAGGAAGAGAAGGAGCAGGAGGAGGAGGAGAAGAAGGATCAGCAGGAGGAGAAGGAGCAGGAGGAGGAGGAAGAGAAGGATCAGCAGGAGAAGGAGCAGGAGGAGGAGGAGAAGAAGGATCAGCAGGAGGAGAAGGAGCAGGAGGAGGAGGAGAAGGATCAGCAGGAGGAGAAGGAGCAGGAGGAGGAGAAGGAGCAGGAGGAGGAGAAAGAGGAGCAGGAGGGGGAGCAGGAGCAGGAGGAGAAGGATCAGCAGGAGAAGGAGCAGGAGCAGGAGGAGAAGGATCAGCAGGAGAAGGAGCAGGAGGAGGAGGAGAAGAAGGATCAGCAGGAGGAGAAGGAGCAGGAGGAGGAGGAGGAGGAGAAGGATCAGCAGGAGGAGGAGGAGAAGGATCAGCAGGAGAAGGAGCAGGAGGAGGAGGAGAAGAAGGATCAGCAGGAGGAGAAGGAGCAGGAGGAGGAGGAGGAGGAGAAGGATCAGCAGGAGAAGGAGCAGGAGGAGGAGGAGGAGGAGAAGGATCAGCAGGAGAAGGAGCAGGAGGAGGAGGAGAAGAAGGATCAGCAGGAGGAGAAGGAGAAGGAGGAGGAGAAGGAGCAGGAGGAGAAAGAGGAGCAGGAGGAGAAGGAGCAGGAGGAGCAGGAGGAGGAGAAAGAGCAGCAGGAGGAGAAAGAGGAGCAGGAGGGGGAGCAGGAGCAGGAGGAGGAGGAGAAGAAGGATCAGCAGGAGGAGAAGGAGCAGGAGGAGGAGGAGAAGAAGGATCAGCAGGAGGAGAAGGAGCAGGAGGAGAAGGAGCAGGAGGAGAAGCAGCAGGAGGTGGAGATGGAGCAGCAGGAGGAGGAGGAGATGGAGCAGCAAGAGGAGAAGGAGCAGGAGCCTTCGGAGAGTCCTGGGAGCTTCTTCTCTTCCATGACATGGAGCGCATCAGATGAAGACTCCAGTAGCCAAGAAGAGGAGGGCACAGGCTCTCTCCAGGCCCTCAGAAGACACCACATCCTTGCCCAGAGACCTGCTAAATGAGAAGGTGGCTAATTTGGTGCATTTAATGATCCTCAAATATCAACAGAAGGAGCCGATCACAAAGGTAGAAATGCTAAAAGTTGTCATCGAAAGGGATAACAAACAATTCCCTGTGATCTTTGAGAAAGTTTCTAAGTGCCTAGAGGTGATCTCTGGCATCGATCTGAGGGAAGTGGGCCCTAAAATCCACTCCTATGTCCTTGTCAACTCATTAGGCCTCACCCATGATAAGATAGTTAGTGATGATCAGAGCATGCCTGCAAATGGCCTTCTGATAATCGTCCTGGGTGTGATATTCATAGAGGGCAACTGTGTCCCTGAGGAAAACATCTGGGATTTCTTGAATATGATAGGCATCCATGCTGGGAGGAAGCACTTCATTTATGGGAAGCCTAGGAAGCTCATCACCAGAAACTGGGTGCAGGAGAATTATCTAGAGTACTGGATGGTGCCTAATAGTGATCCTTCATGGTACGAATTCCTATGGGGTCCAAGGGCCTATGCTGAAACCAGCAAGCTGAAAGTTTTGGAATTTTTGGCCAAGATCAAAGGGATTGACCCCATTTCCTTCTCAGATTGGTATGAGGAGGCTTTAAGAGATGAAGAAGAGAGAGCTGGGACCAGAAATAACTCTATGCATAGTAATACTGCCATGTTTATTGTGCAGCATTTGCCAGTAATTCCTGACCCAACTGAAGAATGTACTGTGTTTGAAGAGGGCAATCAGGTTTCAAAGTAGAGGAGAGTCGGGGTCAGGCTGGGGAGAACACTCTGTGCAACAACTTTGTTTTCCTGTTCTGTATGGGTGACTTGAAAGTTTATCATTTTTTCTTCCCTTTCAATTTTTTTTTCAAATACTTCCTTTTAATAGGCTTATTGACTTTAGAATCTGTTGACGAATGATGTTGTTCACATTTATTGCTAAACACTTATTTAATTTTAAGATTTAAGAATAAGGGTTTTGATATTTTGCAAAACAAGTTGGGGAACCTTCCATTGTATTTTGTGACATGGAACAAGATAACATGATACTGGGGTTTTCTTGGAAATGTGGAAAAACTCAGCAGGCAATAGAGAAAAAAATGTAAAACATGGTTCATTTTTGGATTCCCATACTACTTTAGTCTGTTGTTCAGTAAAATTTAAGATATGTATACTGGATTTGTATGGCTTATTCAAGAAAGTAAAAGTAATCTAAACAAACCCTACTTTTTGGATTCTCTTAACCACTTTAGTGTACTATTCTGTAATATTAAAATATATACCTGTACTTGCTTGGCTTATTCAAGAAAATAGGCATAATCTTAACAAATCTTAATTTTTGGATTCCCTTTAGCTATTTTAGTCTCAGTCAGTTCAGTTCAGTTCAGTTGCTCAGTCGTGTCCAACTCTTTGCGACCCCATGAATCACAGCACACCAGGCCTCCCTGTCCATCACCAACACCCAGAGTTCACTCAAACTCATGTCCATTGAGTCAGTGATGCCATCCAGCCATATCATCCTCTGTCATCCCCTTCTCCTCCTGCCCCCAATCCTTCCCAGCATCAGAGTCTTTTCCAATAAGTCAACTCTTCGCATGAGGTAGCCAAAGTATTGGAGTTTCAGCTTTAGCACCAGTCCTTCCAATGAACACCCAGGACTAATCTCCTTTAGAATGGACTGGTTGGATCTCCTTGCAGTCCAAGGGACTCTCAAGAGTCTTCTCCAACACCACAGTTCAAAAGCATGAATTCTTTGGTGCTCAGCTTTCTTCACAGTCCAACTCTCACATCCATACATGACTACTGGAAAAACCATAGCCTTGACTAGAAGGACCTTTGTTGGCAAAGTAATGTCTCTGCTTTTGAATATGCTATCTAGGTTGGTCATAATTTTCCTTCCAAGGAGTAAGCGTCTTTTAACTTCATGGCTGCAATCACCATCTGCAGTGATTCTGGAGCCCCAAAAAATAAAGTCTGAAACTGTTTCCACTGTTTCCCTATCTATCTGCCATGAAGTGATGGGACCAGATGCCATGACCTTAGTTTTCTGAATGTTGAGCTTTAAGCCAACTTTTTCACTCTCCTCTTTCACTTTCATCAACAGACTTTCATCAACAGACTTTTTAGTTCCTCTTCACTTTCTGCCATAGGGTGGTGTCATCTGCATATCTGAGGTTACTGATATTTCTCCTGGCAATCTTGATTCCAGCTTGTGCTTCTTCCAGCCCAGCGTTTCTCATGATGTACTCTGCATATAAGTTAAATAAGCAGGGTGACAATATACAGCCTTGACGTACTCCTTTTCCTATTTGGAACCAGACTGTTGTTCCATGTCCAGTTCTAACTGTTGCTTCCTGACCTGCATATAAGTTTTTCAAGAGGCAGGTCAGGTGGTCTGGTATTCCATCTCTTTTAGAATTTTCCACAGTTTATTGTGGTCCACACAGTCAAAGGCTTTGTCATAGTCAATAAAGCAGAAATAGATGTTTTTCTGGAACTCTCTTGCTTTTTCGATGATCCAGCAGATGTTGGCAATTTGATCTCTGGTTCCTGTGCCTTTTCTAAAACCAGCTTGAACATCAGGAAGTTCACGGTTCACGTATTGCTGAAGCCTGGCTTGGAGAATTTTGAGCATTACTTTACTAGCATGTGAGATGAGTGCAATTGTGCGGTAGTTTGAGCATTCTTTGACATTGCCTTTCTTTGGGATTGGAAGGAAAACTGACCTTTTCCAGTCCTGTGGCCACTGCTTAGTTGTCCAAATTTGCTGGCATATTGAGTGCAGCACTTTCACAGCATCATCTTTCAGGATTTGAAATAGCTCAACTGGAATTCCATCACCTCCACTAGCTTTGTTCATACTGATGCTTTCTAAGGCCCACTTCACTTCACATTCCAGGATGTCTGGCTCAAGGTGAGTGATCACACCATCATGATTATCTGGGTCATGAAGATGTTTTTTGTACAGTTCTTCTGTGTATTCTTGCCATCTCTTCTTAATATCTTCTGCTTCTGTTAGATCCATACCATTTCTGTCTTTTATTGAGCCCATCTTTGCATGAAATGTTCCCTTGGTATCTCTAATTTTCTTGAAGAGATCTCTAGTCTTTCCTATTCTGTTGTTTCCTCTATTTCTTTGCACTGATCGCTGAGGAAGGCTTTCTTATCTCTTCCGGTTATTCTTTGGAACTCTTCATTCAGATGCTTGTATCTTTGCTTTTCTCCTTTGCTTTTCGCTTCTCTTCTTTTCACAGCTATTTGTAAGGCCTCCTCAGACAGCCATTTTGCTTTTTTGCATTTCTTTTCCACGGGGATAGTCTTGATCCCTGTCTCCTGTACAATGTCATGAACCTCCGTCCATAGTTCATTAGGCACTCTGTCTATCAGATCTAGTCCCTTAAATCTATTTCTCACTTCCACTGTATAATCATAAGGGATTTGATTTGATTTTCTTCAGTAAAATTAAAAGATATATACTTGAATTTGCTTGGCTTATTCAGAAAAGTAAGAGTGATCTTAATCTTAGTAAATAAAAAACTACTCACTGACTCATTTATTCATCAAACATTAACTGGATATATTTTCTTTAGAAAGCACTGTGATAACAGTGGAAATCTGAGGATAAGCAAGACATACTCCTGCCCAGAGAAAGGAAGAGGTTAGGAGAAGCAATAATATCAGGAAGAAAGTAAGATGTCCTCCATTACCTAAACAACAGTTGAAAAAAAGAGTAGGGAAGTAGGACTCCAGATGGGAGCAGTCAAGTGGAAATGCCCTGAGCTAGGGCAGTTTGGGGCTTTGGGAAACTGCATTTCCTTCTATGAGAGCTAATTATTAGTTAAGCTATGGGTGATGGCAGAGGCCAGACTCTTAGACTGCGTGTTATAGAGGTGAGAGAAGAGCATGCAATGGAAAATTGCTTAGTAGTTACTTTTGGATCAGGGATAAACCAGAGGGAAATCCCTATCTGGGGCAGGTAGGAGAGGTACCCTGAACTCTTGTTCCAGTGCAGTGAATACAGTGCTTGAAGGTGTTCTCTCTCTCTCTCTCTCTCTCTCTCTCTCTCTCTCTCTCTATATATATATATATATATATATATATATATATATATATATATCATCTGCAGTGATTTCTTGAGAATAGGGTGATACTCTCTTGAGGTGATACCCAGAAGCCACTAGGCTGGCATTCCTGTCCCTGGCCTAAGAGAGTCAGAGCCAACTCTGTTAAGATCCCGTTAAAGATAGGTTATCTTGAGTTTGCATGCATACTAAGTCGTTTCAGTCGTGTCTGACTCTTTCTGACCCTATGGACTGCATCCCGCCAGGCCCCTCTGTCCATGGGATTCTCCAGGCAAGAATACTGGAGTGGGTTGCCATGCCCTCCTCCAGGGGATCTTCGTGACCCAGGGATCAAACCCAGGTCTCCCACATTGCAAGCAGATTCCACCCGTGTCTCTTACATCTCCTCCATTGGCAGGTAGGTTCTTTACCACTAGCCCCACCTGGGAAGCTTGAGTGTGAAAGTGTTAGCCCCTCAGTCGTGTTCAACTCTCTGTGGCCCCATGGACTATAACCTGCTAGGCTCCTCAGTCCATGAAATTCACCAGACAAGAATACTGGAGTGGGTAACCATTCCTTCTCCAGGGGATCTTCCAGACCCAGGGATCAAACCCAGGTTTCCCACATTGCAGGCAGGTTCTTTAACGTCTGAGCCAGGAGGGAAGTCCATCCCATCTTGTGTGTAATTAGGCCAAATCTAAGCAAGGTCTAGACTTTGGTGGCAGTGAAATGAATGAAAATAGTATTTTGGATGGATGAGTAGCTGGGAGAGAAGGAAAGAATTTGACTTAAATTCTAGGAGCTTTGAGTTATATTAGCTGGGGAAATTTACTCATACCCCAAATTAATAATCCTCTAAGAGGAAAAATTTAGTGAGTTTTGTGAAGCTGCATTTTTGCCTGATTTGATTATCTGTATATTATTTGGGACACCCTGGATAAAAACAAAATCCCAGAAGAGAGGGTCGTAAGGTCTGGGGACAAAATAATACTAGAAATAATTGCCATTCATTAAAGACCTAATAAATGCCACTGTGCTAGATGCTTTTCTTATTTTCCATACATTCCAGCAGTCCTATAAGAGGGCTTATCAAAACCATTTTATAGAGGATGCATCCAATGCTCATAGTGTTGGTAATTTCCCCAAGATTATATTGCTAGTAAGTGATAGGGCTGAGACTGGACTATGGTCTGAATTCATCTAGGGCCCATAGCCTCCTAGCTTATGGCAGGTCTATCTTTTATTCCATTCTCTTCTGAGTACTGTGTAACCTCTCAGGTGACAAAAAGAAGGACCATGTGACAAGGTACTAAAAAAAAATGAAGAGAAAATGAGAATAAGACATAATTTGGGGATTGTCTGAGCTTTGTTTATCTAGGATCCTCTTGCTTAGAGACCTGGGATACCTTCACAGTTAACTCTACCCAGGTGCTGGCATTTGTGTCCAGTCCTAGCAATATCCTGAATTACAGCACACTTCCCCTTATCTTCCCCAGTGTGCCCTCTTGTCCAGTTCTGGAACCTAGTCTGCTGGACAGCTCCTCACTGTCTCCTCATCTGAAAGCTGTACCCTATTCCCAGTGGACGACCCAGCACCACCACTGCCTTCCCCCTAACAGAGAACATTCCTACTCCCTGCAAAAGTACTCTGACTGCTTCATCTTCACTCTGGAGCCCTGATAGCAACAGCCCCTTCAACTTTGAAGTCCAGTTTGGAAAGTTCAAATAGACAGTGTAGATTATACTGATCTGTAGTGAGTTAAATGGTGACCCCCAAAAGATATGTATTTAAGATATATATAGATAGATAGATAGATAGATACATCCAAGTCCTAATTTCCAGTATCTGTGTATGTGACCTTATTTGGAAATGGTTTTTGCAGATGTAATTATGTTAGGAATCTTGAGATTATCTTGGATTTAGAGTAGGCCATAAATACAATGAATGGTGTACAAGTAAGAAAAAGAAAGGGAGATATGATACACACAGAATCACAGAGAAGAAGGTGATATGAAGGTTGGAGGCAGAGATTGGAGTGATGCATTTATAATGCAAGAAATACCAAGGATTGCTGGTGATAACCAGAAGGCAGAAGAGGACCATGAGATGGAATTCTCTTTAAGATTTACAGATAGCCCTGGGAAACTACTACATGTTCATTCCCCCAGGTGTATTTAACAGAATATCAAAGTGTTTTCCAAATGTGCTTGTTAGTAGAGTGTGCTGCTGCTGCTGCTAAGTCGCTTCAGTCGTGTCTGACTCTGTGCAACCCCAGAGACGGCAGCCCACCCGTCCCTGTGATTCTCCAGGCAAGAACACTGGAGTGGGTTGCCATTTCCTTCTCCAATGCATGAAAGTAAAAAGTGAAAGCGAAGTCGCGCAGTCATGTCCGACTCTTAGCGACCCCATGGACTGCAGCCTACCAGGCTCCTCCATCCATGGAATTTTCCAGGCAGGAGTATTGGAGTGGGGTGCCATTGCCTTCTCCAAGTAGAGTGTGATTCCGCATATAATCTACTGGCTATTGGAATATAACTCTGAAGTTAGATACACCATTTTTGAAACCACCATAATATTTGCAGTAGGACTTTAATGGGATGTCTTTTTGAAATTGACCACTGAACACATACATAGATGGATGTGCTTATCTAGCTGGTTAAAAACCAAAGCCTTCATCATAAATAATAGATAAGGAAAGACCATAGAAATCTCTGTGTAATCAAATGTCTACAGAGGCTAAATTCTTAAAATCTCTGTTGTCCTTCTGGGTGATGAAAATGGTTCCTTAGCAGACAAGCTAGCTCTGTTTTAAAACAAACAAAAAAATCTTTGTAGTGAACTGTATAACTGTATGTTTATGTCGCCCACAAATTCATATATTGAAAACATAACCCCCATTGTGGTAGTATTAGGAATTGGAGCATTTGGCAGGTAATTAGGTTCTGATGAGGTCATGATGGTGAAACCTCTATGATGAGAGTAGTGCCTTTATAAGAAGAGAAAAATAGGCTAGAGATTTCTCTTGGCCATGTAACAACAGAAGAAGAAGATAACTGTCTTCAAGTCAAGAAGAAGGTCCTCTCCAGACACCAAGTCCATCAGCAGCCTGATCTCGGACTTCACGGACCCCCAGAAGATATATACCTTTCTGTTGTTTAAACCACTAAGTTGATGGTATCTTATTTAGTCAGCCTGAGCTGACTAAAACAACCATCCTTCTACTGCCCCTTGTCTGTGTACCTGTTGTACAGGAAAGTCCTGGTTTGCAGCATGCCAAAAGACACCTACCTGTACAGGAATGTTCAGTAATGTAGAACGTAGCAGAGGCTCATAAAAGATTCTGGCCATGTATCACAAGGAAGGAGAAAATTCTCAGTATGCTGAAATTAGAAACATTATTGCAAAGAGTAGTGAACTAAAGTGTTATTGGGTGAAGAAGGGTGAGTTCTCCCTGCCGAGATTATAGAATCCTTTGACAACTGGGTGTGGTCTTATATTAGAAAGCACCTGTCAGATAGTAGGTTCCTGAAAAGTTGGTGAATCTTAAGGTAAATTGGGTTTTCTCAGAAACTCCCTTCAAGAAATGAAGAGAACTGTCATAACAAATTACAATCTCTGCTTTTTATTGAGCAGCTCATGGGAAAGAGAGTATGTGAAGGCTTATGGAATAGACTACAAGAACTCATCCACATTTTGTCTTCCTCACCTTCTGGGTGGTCCACTGGTAGTTAGGTAGGAGCCAGTATGCCCTTTCCATGCTTCCTCTGCCATTCAGCAGCAAACATGGAGACCCGCATGTTGGAACAGTGGTGCCACAAGATGGAAGCAGCCTGTATCCTTGAGTCACCTGAAAGCAGAAAGTCCCTGCCAACCCAAATCAGAGTTATGTGAACAACAATAACAATTGTGTTAAGTCATTCATATGTCAGGTTTTGTCTACTGCGTCAGCAAGCAGTTAATTTACTGATTAACACACAGCACCTATTTCTGATTTTAGGCCTACCTAAATATTTTACTTAGAAAGCTGCTGCTAAGTCGCTTCAGTCGTGTCCGACTCTGTGCAACCCCATAGACAGCAGCCAGCCAGGCTCCCCTGTCCCTGGGATTCTCCAGGCAAGAACAGTGGAGTGGGTTGCCAGTGAAAGTGAAAGAAAGTTGAAAGTGAAAGTGAAGTCGCGCAGTCGTGTCCGACTCTTAGCGACCCCATGGACTGTAGCCTACCAGGCTCCTCCGTCCATGGGATTTTCCAGGCAAGAGTACTGGAGTGGGGTGCCATTGCCTTCTCCGTACTTAGAAAGCTAGTAGTTCATATATTCTTGTAAAAAAATTCTAAAAACAAAAATCAATCACAATTCTCCCCTTTACAAAGTTCATTCAAAATCCATACCCCTTCTCAGTTGTTGTTCAGTCACCAAGTTGTGTCTGACTCTTGGCGACCCCATGACTGCAGCACACCAGGCTCCCCTGTCCCTCACCATCTCCCGGAGTTTGCCCAAGTTCATGTCCATTGAATTGGTGATGCCATCCAACCATCTCATCCTCTGTCACCCTCTTCTCCTTATGTCTTCAATCTTTCCCAGCATCAGGGTCTTTTCCAATGAATCAGCTGTTTGCATCAGGTGGCCAAAATATTGGAGCTTCAGCTTCAGCATCAGTCCTTCCAATGAATAATCAGGACTGATTTCCTTTAGGACTGACTGGTTTGATCTCCTTGCTGTCCAAAGGACTCTCAAGAGTCTTTTCCAGAACCACAGTTCAAAAGCATCAATTCTTCAGTGCTCAGCCTTCTTTATGGTCCAACTCTCACATCCATACATGACTATTGGAAAAATCATAGCTTTGGCTATATGAACCTTTGTTGGCTAAGTGATATCTTTGTTTTTTAACACACTGTCTAGGTTTGTCATAGCTTTCCTGCCAAGAAGCAATCATCTTCTAATTTCATGGCTTCAGTCACCATCTGCAGTGCTTTTAGAGCCCAAGAAGAGGAAATCTGTCACTGCTTCCACATTTTCCCATTCTATTTGCCATGAAGTGATAGGACTGAATGCCATGATCTTAGTTTTTTTAATACTGAGATTTAAACCATTTTTTTTCACTTTCCTCCTTCACTCTCATCAAGAGGCTTTTTAGTTCCTCTTCACTTTCTGCCATTAGAATGGTATCATCTGCATATCTGAGGTTTCTGCTATTTCTCCCCACTGTCTTGATTCCAGCTTGTAATTCATCCAGCCAGGCATTTTGCATGATGTGCTTCGTGTATAAGTTAAACAAACAGGGTGACAATAAACAAACTTGTTGTACTCCTTTTTCAATCCTGAACCACTCAGTTGCTCCAGACAGAGTTCTAACTGTTGCTTCTTGACCCGCATATAGGTTTCTCAGGAGACAGGCAAGATGGTCTGGCATTCCCATCTCTTTAAGAGTTTTCCACAGTTTGTTATGATCCACACAGTCAAAGGCTTGAACATAGTCCATGAAACAGAGTTAGATGTTTTTCTGGAATTCTCTTGCTTTCTCTATGACCCAGTGAAATTTTGCAATTTGGTCTCTGGTTCCCCTGCCTTTTCTAAGCCCAGCTTGAACATCTGCAAGTTCACATAACGCTGAAGCCTAGCCTGGAGGATTTTGAGCATAACCTTACTAGCATGGGAGATGAGTGCAATTGTCCAGTGGTTTGAACATTCTTTAGTACTGCCCTTCTTGGGAATTGGGATGAGCGTTGACCTTTTCCAGTCCTGTGGCCACTGCTGGGTTTTCTAAATTTGCTGACCTATTGAGTGCAGCACTATAACAGCATCATCCTCAGAGGTAACTACAATTAAAAATCTGCTGTGTATTATTTTAAAGATTATTCTAGGCTTTTCCATAAATACATGTATTAAAATATATATTGTTTTTCTTTTAACATACTTGGTAATTATGTATATATTAACCTTCCACTTACCTTTGCCATTTAATAAAGAAAATGCAAGTTCTTTCCTAGCCAAAAGACCAGGAAAAGTTTGGCCTAACAAGAGAAAATCTTTTAGCAATACTTGCCTCATGCTAGCCAAACGCTAACAGACAAAACTACAACATCCACACACCATCAGCACACTAAAAGGTTATTAGGAAGGAGAGGGGAACTGATCTTATATTTCTAAGGCTGAAGGTGGTAGTGCCAGAATTCCCCCAGCAGGGTAATGTTGGCAAGGCTTAACAAGGTATTGGCCTTCATATTCCCTGCCTGGCAGAAACAAAGAACATCCTTATTCCCCTCCAAGGTGGTGTGTGTGTGTTGGGGGCAGAGCAGAAAGCTGGTCTTCCAAGTCTTCCAGATGGCACAGTAGGAGGTGCTCTGACTCCCCCTCAAAGATAATGTGATCAGGATCCAGCCTCTTTCCCCTCATAACATTGGGCCATGCAGAGCTATGACACAGCTCTGAAGCAGAGCTATATGGCATACCTCCTCTCCACTTTCCTAGCATCACAGTGACACTGTGCCAGTGGTGAGCTAACAATCTACCCTGCCCTATAGGTTAGGTACCAAGAACTAAAAAGATCTCAAACGGATGAGAAAGGCAAGGCACAGAGGCTAACAAGAGGATAATAGAAGCAGTCTGAGTCATCCCTCTTTCCCACTCATACTGGTGAGTAACCATGTTACTTGGCAGAAAGACAAGTTTACATTGCAGCTGGGAGGTACCCAGGAAGTATGAGTTAGTTCTTTATGTTTGCCAGGACAGTGTCAGTTCAGTCAAAGAGGGAGCTGAACTTCCACTCTGTCTATAATAATGCTATGTGAGTCAGCACCTTGCTTTTGCTGAGAAGATGTTGGTGGGGACCAGAGGAAAGTTGAACGTGGACCCATCATGTATCTCAACAGGGGAACTGTCTGCTAAAAAGAAAAAAAAAAGGAATAGGATCTAGAATTCATAATATAATGTCCAAAATGTGCAGGATACAATTGAAAAACAGCTTTCATACCCAGAATCAAGTAAAGCACAATTTAAGAGAGCAGAGACAATCAGCAGATACCAACACTAAGGTGAATAAAATGTTGGAATTATCTAAAAAGAATTTAAAGCAGCCATTAGAAAACAGGTTCAACAAGTAACTACAAATTCTCTATAAAGAAAAGAAAAAGAAAAAATTGTCAAAAATGAGATAGAAATTATAAAAAAATAAACACAAGATATAAAACTGAAAAATACTGTAGCTGATATAAAAATCTTGTTGATTGGGCTCAATAGTAGACTGGAGATGACAGAGGGTAGAGTCAGTGAACTTGAAAAGAGAACAATAGAAATTACTGATCTGAAAAGTAGAGGGAAAATACTCTGACCTTATCTAATCATCAAAATCTAGTCTGAAGACTTTTACTTCGGAAAACATGGACTATATATGTATTTTCTTATTATTCCTGCTGTGAACAACTAAAAATCCTAGACATTATATTCAAAACAAATATAAAAGGACTCTGAAAGGTGAAAAGAATCAGCCAGACTGGCTAAGGGCCTAGGAGTCTGAGGAATGGCAAAGAGGTAAGTTCCCTGAGTTTCTTTTTTCTTGCTTTGTAAGTCCCAGTAGTGGAGCTGAAGAAATCAGCAATCAGGAAATACCAATAGATGCAGACAAAAAGAAAAGTCCCGGCAAAATCCTGCTTTCTCTAGCCTAAGGACAAAGAAAGGGGCAGCTTAGTAGGACAGAAACCTTTTAGACAGTAACTGCTCTATTCCAGCCAAAAGCAGCACAAGTAACTGTGGTGTCGTCCCTGCACACAACAGCCAAGGCTGAGTGGGGAGCACAGGCTTCTATCTTCACAGGCCTGTAACAAGGCAGCCCCAACTCCCTTGCCAGGGTGATGTCAGAGAAGGGCAAAGGAAACTGGGGACTGTCATCACCACTGGACAGCAAGAGACCACTTACGGGCCTGGAATTTTACCCCATCCAGGGTAGAGAATCTGAGGGAACCTCCAATGCTCAGATGTCAATGGAAGCCAAATTGGGAATCTGAACTTCTACCTCCACCTGTCAGTAACAAGGTGGTGTCACTCCTCCTTCCTGTGCCAGAGTCAGAGAAAGCCAGATAAAACAAAACTTTAAACAAGATTCAGGGTCTCATAACACACAAAATGTCCAAGTTTCAACTGAAAGTCATCATACCAAGAACTAAAAAGATCTCAAACTGAATGAGAAACACAATGCACGGAGGCTAACAACTAGGTAGTACAAATGTTAGAACTATCTGCTGCTGCTAAGTCGCTTCAGTCGTTGTGTCTGACTCTGTGCGACCCCAGAGACGGCAGCCCACCAAGCTTCCCAGTCCCTGGGATTCTCCAGGCAAGAACACTGGAGTGGGTTGCCATTTCCTTCTCCAATGCATGAAAGTGAAAAGTGAAAGTCAAGTTGCTCAGTCGTGTCCGACTCTAGCGACCCCATGGACTGTAGCCCACCAGGCTCCTCCGTCCATGGGATTTTCCAGGCAAAAGTACTGGAGTGGGATGCCATTGCCTTCTCTGTAGAACTATCTAATAGACTTCAAAGCAGTCATCATAAAAATGTTTCAGTGAGCAATTATGGACATGATTAAAACAAATGAAAAAATATCTGCAGAAAAGATATATAAAGTTTTAGCAAAGAAATAGATGATATAAAAAAGACTCAAAATCAGGGGACAATTTAGATATTCTAGATTAGTTAACGGAGAAGGCAATGGCAACCAACTCCAGTACTCTTGTCTGGAAAATCCCATGGACAGAGGAGCCTGGTGGGCTGCAGTCCATGGTATCGCTGAGGCTCAGACATGACTGAGTGACTTCACTTTCACTTTTCACTTTCATGCATTGGAGAAGGAAATGGCAACCCACTCCAGTGTTCTTGCCTGGAGAATCCCAGAGACTGGGAAGCTTGGTGGGCTGCCGTCTCTGGGGTTGCACAGAGTCAGACATGACTGAAATGACTTAGCAGCAGCAGCAGATTAGTTAAACAAACTGCCGTATATCTGTACCATGGAACACTACAAAGCAATATAAAAGAATGAACTATTGATAAACAAGAACTTGGGTAGTTCATGGGGTCACAAAGAATCAGACATGATTGAGCAACTAAACTGAACTGAACTGAAAGGAGCAGAATTATTTAAGAATCATACATAGGATTTATATCATGAAGTGGCAAAGATCAAGCTGGTTTCTATAAAAGTCAATTCATGGAAATAGAGAAAAATGGAATCTACTCTAAGCAAGAATCCCCTTTCTGGAATGCCCTGGTGGTCCACTGGTTAGGACTCCACGCTTTCACTGATGAAGACACAGGTTCAATCCCTAGTTGGGAAACTAAACTAAAATCCTACAACCTGTGCATTTTGGCCCAAAACAAAACACAAACAGCCTTCTCCCAAAAGACTCCTCTTCCCAATAATTGCACCAAGAAGCCAAACACTTTCCATTATGGAGAGTGCACTCTTTCCTGAACAGCAGCAGTAGCAGAAGTGGTTTGTGTTCCTTGACGAACAAAACCTTTCCTTTAGCTTTCCTCCAAGTATCTATCCCTTTTCCTCAATTCACTGATGTGGACAAATGATGTTTTCACAATCTTATATAAATTGCTCTGCAAATGTAGCTTCCAATCCAGTCCTTTAGGATCCACTTGTGACTAGAGTGCCATCTCTAAATCTCTCCTAGATGAAAACTGTGAAACTGTCATTATTCTTGAGAAAGCATACTAGGCCTCAGTCCAGTTCAGACACTGAGCCAAAGTTAACTTCACTAACTCTGCCCCTAGACCCAGTTTTCTACCCATATCAGAATTACTGGGAACAAAAAGGATGATATTCCTGTCGCCAAAGCTCCTGAAATACCTAAAGCTAAACTTTTATATATGTTTCAAAGAAGAATTTTAAAAGTGTCCCTGAGGGGCATGCCAGAAATGGTATGTTTAGCCATGGGTCACATAATTATTGCCTAATTAATTTAAGGTTGGGCCACAGTTCTTGTAACCATCTCCAACAAAAAGGAAGCTCCCAAGGCAGTTGGGAGGAGCATCTGGAACAATGAGGTTAATGACAGAAACTTCTGGGGAAGCCATTTATCATGGCAGGAAAGTCCAAAACACAATGCTTCAGGGGCCGGATTTATGTTAACAACACAAATCACACAGTTGTAACCAACTCTCCAAGCATGTTAGAGAGGGTAAAGTGAAGCTCCTCAGAGGACTACTAAGGTAGTGGTTTGAAGCTAATATATGACCATGACAAAAAAACTCAGGAGTCTCCTGGAGAAAACAACCATCAGTTCAGGGCCACAGAAAAGATATAAATATTTTATAACATCATGCTGTGTCTAAAAAAATTTTCTTGGATTTGCAGCACCCAGCACCCCTTCTTATGTAACTTCCTCCAAATAAATGTTCAGAAATTTTATAAATGGCTAAGGCATTCGAAACAGACAGCAAGAGAAACTGAAAGCCAGGACCCCGCAAACACCCCCACATGAGGCAAAAGGTGGTCTAAATCTTTCATTTTTACCTATGCAAAACTGCCTGTGATGATGTTGCTGCTGCTGCTAAGTCACTTCAGTCGTGTCCAACTATGTGCAACCCCAGAGACAGCAGCCCACCAGGCTTCCCAGTCCCTGGGATTCTCCAGGCAAGAACACTGGAGTGGGTTGCCATTTCCTTCTCCAATGCATGAAAGTGAAAAGTGAAAAGTGAAAGTGAAGTCGCTCAGTCATGTCCGACCCTCAGTGACCCCATGGACTGCAGCCTACCAGACTTCTCCATCCATGGGATTTTCCAGGCAAGAGTACTGGAGTGGGGTACCATCGCCTTCTGCGGTGAGATGTTAGAGAGTACCAAAAAATAAAAACAATTTAAACCAAAAGAACGGAGAAGGCAATGGCACCCCACTCCGGTACTTTTGCCTAGAGAATCCCATGGACGGAGGAGCCTGGTAGGCTGCAGTCCATGGGATCGCTAGAGTCAGACACGACTGAGTGACTTCAATTTCACTTTCCACTTTCATGCATTGGAGAAGGAAATGGCAACTCACTCCAGTGTTCTTGCCTGGAGAATCCCAGGGATGGGAAGCCTGGTGGGCTGCTGTCTATGGGGTCGCACAGAGTCGGACACGACTGAAGCAATGCAGCAGCAGCAGCAGCAAACCAAAAGAAAAAGAAGGAGAAACAAAAATTGTAAAAGCATCATCTTGAAACAATCACTGGATTTGCCTTTCTCTTCCTGTGGAAGCAGTCCATGGGGTTGCAGAGTTGGACACTACTGTGCAACTGATACTTTCACTTTTCCTGTGGAAAAGAGTTCCGAGTCAAGAATCTCTTTTACAGATCTAACAGCTCATTTGTTGTCACTAAATTGCAGTTTTTGAAAAGAACCATCTTTCTTGGTACCAAGATACAGCAATGTGGAAGTCCCAAATGACAATGATCCTATCCTATTAGTAGACCAAAAAAAAGATTTAAGCTTTCATTTCAGGCAAGAATCTCTCTAAACTGAAAATCAGTTCTAGATACTAAGGAGGGCCTAGGCATAAAACAATGTATTAGAGTAGTTGTTAATTAAATTATTTTTAATGCCTCTTTCTTACACATTTACTGAGCTGCTGCTGCTGCTGCTGCTAAGTCACTTCAGTCATGTCTGACTCTGTGCGACCCCATAGACAGCAGCCCACCAGGCTCCCCTGTCCCTGGGATTCTCCAGGCAAGAACACTGGAGTGGGTTGCCATTTCCTTCTCCAATGCATGAAAGTGAAAAGTGAAAGTGAAGTCGCTCAGTCATGTCCAACTCTTAGCAACTCCATGGACTGCAGCCCACCAGGCTCCTCCATCCATGGGCTTTTCCAGGCAAGAGTACTGGAGTGGGGTGCCATTGCCTTCTCTGATTTACTGAGCACCTACCATGAATTAGGCACTAATCATAGCTAAATGTACAGTTACAATTCACAAAAAAAGATGTATAGTCACAAAAAATGTATAGGCATTAAATGTACAGTTACAATTCATACCATTAAAGGGTTCACTGTAGAGTAGAAGAGGCAGATATATAAATTAGTTCTCAAAGTACACTGAGAGAGTTGTTATTGACTGAAGAAACATGGTGTTATGGGCACAGAAGAGCTAATGTTTGGAGCACTGGGTCACAGAAGAAATGATGCTGTTGCAGAATCTTGACAAATGATTATAAGTTGGACAAGAGAAGTGAGGACATTCTAGACAAAGAAAATAGTAGATTTGTAAAGGGCATAAAAGTCTGAAATAAAATAATGTGTTCAGGAAAAATAACATGGTTTTGTCTGGTAGGATGCATAAAATACATAAAAGGAAGGAGCATAAGATTTTTTAAAAGAGAAGACAGTGTAAGGTAGAGCATATTGATGAAGCAAGAGAGGTACAAGATAAAAGTCAGGCATTCTCAATAGTTCTCTTCTACTTCTGAGCCCTCACAAGAGTAGCTCTTAACAGTCCATTCACTGGCAAGGAAGACTTTTTCTAGCATGCACCTCTAGACTCTTCCATCCTCTGCCCCATTACTCAGTTACAAAGCTGCCTCATTTTTTTTTTTTTTATTTGTTACAGCAGCAATCGCACTTCCAGTACCAATTTTCTATCTTAGTCTGTTCTGTCTGCTATAATAAAATATCACAGACTGGATGGCTTATAAACAACAGAAATTCATCTCTCAAAGTTCTTCTGGAAGCTAGAAGTCTGAAATCAGGTTTCAACAGAATGCCTTTTGCTAAGTTACAGACTTCTCATATCCTCATAAGCTGAAAAAGGGCAAGGAGGCTCTCTTGGGTCCCTTTTATAAGATCATTAATTTCATTCATGAGGGCTCTACTCTCAAAGACTCATCACCTCCAAAAGGCCTCACCTACTAATACCATCACATTAGGCATCAAAATTTCAACATGTGAATTTTGGGAGGATGTAGACATTCAGACCATAGCATCCTATTTACAGTATGGAGAACATCTGGAGGGTGGCAGGAGTAAAAATGGGGAGTTTTTGAGGAAATATTTAAACAGTAAAGGGATACAGTATAATAGTTCATAAGAATCTGAACTAAAGCAGTAGTGGGAATGGAAGAGTCGAAATATTAGACTATACTCACCAACACTTAGTTTGGTCACCATATTAATTTCAGTCATTCAGCAAGTATGTAATGGCACATCATTGTAGTTTTTATCTGCCTATTCCAAGTTATTATGTTGAGAATCTTTTCATGTGCTTATTGTCCATTCACATAAACTATTTGCTGATATGTCTGTTAATTTTTTTTTTACTTTTTATTGCATTGTTTTCTTGAGTTTTGAGAGTTTTCTATATACACTGGATACAAGCCCTCCATTGAACACATGGTTTTCTAATATTTTCTCTTATCCTTTCATTCTCTTAACAATATTTTGGAGAGAAGTTCTGTTCTTATTGAAGCCAACCCTATCCATTTAAAAAAAATTGATTTGGTGTTTTGGTATTATATCTAACAAACTTGTCTGGCTTGCCGTGTGCGCTAAGTCGCTTCAGTTGTGTTTGACTCTTTGAGAACCTGTGGACGGTAGCCCACCATGCTCCTCTTGTTCACAGGATTCTCCAGGCAAGAATACTGGAGTGAGTTGCCATGCCCTCCTCCAGGGGATCTTCCCAACCCAGTAATTAAACCTGCGTCTCTTATGTCTCCTGTATTGGCAGGCCCGTTCTTTACCACTAGTGCCATCTGGGGAGCCAGTAGTCTGGCCTAGGACCCCGTCCCCCCCCGCCCCCCCCCAATTTCTCTTTCATGCTTAGTTTTAGAAGTTTCATAGTTTCAAGGTTTACATTTAGGTCAGTGTTTCATTTTGAATTAAATTTTGTATTGGCGGATTCATGTTGAACTCCGGGAGTTGGTGATGGACAGGGAGGCCTGGAGTGCTGCGATTCATGGGGTCGCAAAGAGTTGGACACGACTGAGCGACTGAACTGAACTGAACTGATGGCAAAACCAATACAATATTGTAAAGTAATTAACCTCCAATTAAAATAAATAAATTTATATTTAAAAATATCCAGAAATAAAGATTATAGGATAAAAAAATTTTTGTATATGGTATGAGGTATAGATCCAAGTATTTTCTACTTTCTTTTCTGGACTCCGTATTTTCTTCCATTGGAGGATTTGTCTATCCTGATGCCAATTTGTTAGGTAACAGCGCGGTGGCCTTGCCCGCCGGCTCGCGAGCTTCCTCCACCCGTGCGGAGCGGGATGGGACGGAGAGAGGGAGACAAACGGAGGGAGGGAGACAAACGGAGGGAGGGAGACAAACGGAGGGAGGGAGACATCCGGAGGCCAGTCCCTCCGCGCGGAAACAGGGTATTCCCAACGGCCGGCGGTCGGGTCCGGTGGTCTTTCCGGTAGGGGAAGGAGAGCGAGAAGGTGGGGGACGGCGTGAAAAGGGTCTTCGGGCGGGAAGGCGGCTCCTCGCCTCCTGTTCCCCCCGCCCAGTCGCCCTCTCCGCGCCTCCTCCCACCCCGTTCCCGCCACTCGACCCGCACCCCCCGCGCCCCGCAACGCCTGGCCTGCCCAGGTGGACCCCGGCCCCGGGTTGTCGTCTCTGGCGGCGTCTCTCTTCCGCCCGACCTCCTGGCTACATACCTCGAGGCTGGGGGGCCGAAGTTTCCCCCGCTACGCACCTTCGCCTCTGGCGGTGGCCAGGACTGTCCCCGGTCGCGACGGCACAGTCCGGAGCGTCCGGTGCATTTCGCGGGCTGCGCGGCGGGGCCGCTCGCCTGCCGGTCGCCGCCGGCCCTGGACCAGTCTTCCCGGCCGGTCGTCGCTTGTCCTTTGCTCTGCTCTCCGCCAGGTCGCCAGGCCCCTCTCCCCGCCCTCCGAGCCTCCGACCGGCCAGCCGGTTCTCTCGCGCCCTTCCTCTGTCGTGCTCCTGCCCGACTGCGCCACGCTTCCCGTCGGAGCGTCCCTCTGCCCTCGGTGTCAGGGGAAAGGGTGCCTGGGACGTGGGTGCGGGGACGGGCCACGGCTGTGGGGTAAGAGGAGGGTGCCGTCTGGGCGCGAGGGGGGGTTCTGCTCCTTTTCGGGGGAAATGGGGGGGAGGTCGTTGGGGCTGGCGGCGGCAGCTGTAGGGACTTCAGGCGGCTGTTGGCCAGGGCCCAGCAGGCCCTGCGTCACGGGCTGGTAGCGCCCGAGGCCCGCGGGCGGCCGCGGTGGTCAGGGTCTGGGCCGCGGGCCTGTGGGGCACCACGCCGCCGCCTCGCCCACCTCCCCCTTTCCAGGTACCTAGCGCGTCCCGGCGCGGAGGTTTCAAGACCCCTGGGTGGGGGCGGGGGCGTCGCCCGTCTACCTTGGGGTCTGGGAGGTCGGGCTCGCCCTCCAGTCTCCACCGGACTGCACTGCCCCCGGGGGCATGGTCACCCCTGCCGCGGCCGTAGGGAGTTTTTTCTTTTGGGGGGGCGTTTCCCGAGTGGCGCTAGCGGTAGAGAACCCGCCTGCCAAAGCAGAAGACCTAAGAGACGCTGGTTTGATCCTTGGGTCCGGAAGATCCCCTGGAGGAGGGCATGGCAACCCCCTGGAGTATTCTTGCCCGGAGAATCCCCATGGACAGAGGAGCCTGGTGGGCTTCAGTCCATGGGGTCGCAGAGTCTGACACAACTGAAGTGACTTAGCACCCAGGCATATGCCAATGCCATGCTTTATTGCTTAATGTAATTTTGTAATAAATCTTAATATCAGGCAATATTTTGCAACTGTATTCTTCTCTTTTAAAGTTATTTTGCTTGGCTTCTCTAAATCCTTTGCATTTCCACATGAATTTTATAGTCAGTCAGTCAGGAGCTACAAAATTTTTACTGGGAGTTTGGGTTTGAATTGAATCTATAGATGAAGTTAGGAAGAATCAACATCTTAACAATATTGAGTCTTCCAACCCCATGAATATGAACTATATTTCTACTTATGTGGTTTGCTTTTAAATTTCTTTCACCAGTGCTTTGTATATTACTACATACAGATCTTGCCTGATTTTGTAGATTTACATATAAACACTTTACTTTTGGGTGGTACTGTAAATGACATTTTTTTAATTTAAAAATTTAATTTCCAGTTTCATTGCTTGTATATAGAAATGCCATTGACTTTCCTATATTGTCTTTGCACTAATTTGTATCCCACAATTTTGCCCAAGCATACTGGAGTGGGTAGTCTATCCCTTCTCCAGCTGATCTTCCCAACCGGGGAATTGAACCCTGGTCTCCTGCATTGCAGGTGGATTCTTTACCCACTGAACTATCAGGGAAGCCACAACTTTGCTAAACTCACTTAGTTCTAGATATATTTTTTTAAATTTCCTTGGGATTTTCTGTATAGACAATCAGATTATCTGTGAATAGAGATAGTTTTAATAATTCCTTTCCACCATGTATGTATTTTATTTCTCTTGCCTGATTGCACTGGCTAGGTCTTACCTTTATTTTTAAGTAAAAATATTAATATTCAGAGTTCTAGGATTAATTTTCAACAATACATTGGCAAGGTTTCTAGATATTACTGAATGATATGAGACTGATTATTGAAAGGGACTCCAACATTTCTTGGAGGGCGTTCCGTTGTTGGTTAAGGAACCAGGGTAAATTTGTTGATGTTTCTTAGTGAGACAAGAGTCAATAGTAAAATCTGCTCTCTGGGTCAGAGAGGAAACTGCCGAATTTTGGGGGAGGGGGTATGGTACAGATGTAATATTGCACTTCTAAATGCGTAGGTGATATTGCAAAGCACCCGTTTTCTCATTTGGTGCTTAGGATAGCTCACGGATGTTGGAATTACTAAATTCTTTTACATACGAGGCGAAAATTGGACTTCAGAAAGCAGAATGTTCTACCTAAGCTTACATGGCTTTGTGAGTCCTCATTTAATGCTCTAAGAATCACTCATTTATTTAGAGATCCCAATTTATAAATTGAGGGAGCTCTGGCCTCTTCTCTAATTGCTGGGACCAGTCTATATTATGGGGCAGTTTTACATATTGTCCTGCTAGTGTACAAGCGTTGAAATAGAAGTTTCTGACAAACTATCCTCTTGCTTTTATGTAATCAATTGCACATCAGGGAGTTGTACTTTTTCTGACATTTGACCCTTTAAAAATGACACTGTGAGTACTTGATTCTTTGATAGCTAGGCAGATAAATGATTTCCACTAAGTTATTCTCCTGCCCTGTCACTCCATAGTTCTGACTGCATAGAAAGTTCAAGGACACAGAAGCGCTTCTGATGCGTGAGGCTTTCAAACACACAGTCTAGGGACATCAGAGTTAGACTTCAGCTTGCTAACAGGTATAGAAAATGCCACAGCTAGTGTGTTCCATTTCCATTCCTGAAACCTCCAGATACACTCTGGGTTAGTTTGTGTATGATTGATGTCTTTGCTCCAGTGATATTGGCTTCAAATAGTAGTCCAAGTGTGTCTCTTTTTGGCAAAAGCCTTCATAAATCCCACTTCCTTTGTGTTCTGACCTCTTTTTGCACCTTTAGGACAGCACTTCTCACTGCACTGTAAGAGTTATAGTAGAGATATTTATGTTTCAAAGCTTCTGCCATCCTTTCCCACCAGGCTGTGTGCTTCTTGAGAATAGGATTCCTATATTATCGATCATTGTATCACCTATGTTGAGAGCAGGCCTACCTAGAACAAAATTGGGCACTGAATAAATATTTGGTTAATGGAATTGAAGAATAGATTTTTTGGTTCTTGATATGAGCAGCAACAAAATATCCTTTCAGGTTATTTTCATTATGAGGCTTGCTTTCTGAATAGTTAAGCAGAGGGTAGTATGGAACTTGGATTGTAGATACCTCCAAGCTATGCTTCTAGCTACCCTAAAAGGAAAAGAAAAGTAGGGATTGTTTCTCCAGTTGAGTTGTCTCTGGTTGGGGCATGCTCCTTACATACCTCACTGGACCATATAGTCATATGCCCCACAGTATATATTCCACAGAATAACTTAGTGGAAATCATTTATCTGCCTAGCTATCAAAGAATCAAGTACTCACAGTGTCATTTTTAAAGGGTCAAATGTCAGAAAAAGTACAACTCCCTGATGTGCAATTGATTACATAAAAGCAAGAGGATAGTTTGTCAGAAACTTCTATTTCAACGCTTGTACACTAGCAGGACAATATGTAAAACTGCCCCATAATATAGACTGGTCCCAGCAATTAGAGAAGAAGCCAGAGCTCCCTCAATTTATAAATTGGGATCTCTAAATAAATGAGTGATTCTTAGAGCATTGAATGAGGACTCCAAAGCCATGTAAGCTTAGATAGTACATATGCTCTACAGTATAAAAGACAAGGTCCCTGTCCTTAAAGAGCTTCTATTCTAGACAGATAATAAGAAAATAACCCAATTAAAAAAGAGAAAATAACCCAGAAAACAAACAAAACTATAATTACAGGTTGTTTTGATAGGAAAGTAATGAGCAAAACAGTGTGTTAGGGTGTGGTAGGGAAAAGGTTGGTTGCCTTGGAATGACTTCTCAGGAAAGACCTCTCTGAAGACATGATGTTTGTCCTGAGATTGGCATATTCCAAAAAAGGCCAACTACATGAGGAGCTGAGAAAAAGTACTCCAGGCAGAGGAATCAGCAAACACACAGATGCTGAAGTGAGAAAGAGGATTGCTTCTTTGAGGAATAGAAAGGAGGCTCCTGCAATTAAGGTGAGAAGACAGGTATAAGATGAGATTAAAACATTGGCAGGGGTCAGATCCTCCGAAGTTGTATAACCTATAAGAAGGACTTCGAATTGTATTCTGAGAGTGGTGGGAAGCCACTGTTGGGATTTAAGCAGGAAAATGACAATCTGCTTTATGTGTGAGAATCAACTGCTGTTTGGAGTTTAGTAGACTCTTAGGTATAAAGGGCAAGACTGAAAGCAGAAATACCAATTAGCCAGCTGGTGAGAGGTAATTGTGATTTGGTTTATCCTGACTGCAGTAAGGATGGAAAGAGGTGCATGGATTTGGAGATATATTTTGAAGGTAAGTTAACAAAACATGTGTTGGATTGAATATAAATGATGAGAGAGTGGGAAGAATGATGGCCTCTTGATTTTTGATCTGAGCAACTGGGTGAATGATACTGCTATTTACTGGGACAGGAAAGACTGTGGAGTGAGCCGGCCTTGATTGTGAAATCTGGATGCTGGGTCATATTAAGTTTGAACTTTAATAGAGAACTATATGAAGATGTTGAGAATATAACAATTTGAAGTTCACAGAAGAGGTTAAAGCTGAAACTATAAACTTGGCATATAAGTGATAGTTCAAAGTATATCCCAGGGTGAGATTTTTTTGACAGACAAACTATTTTTAGAGAAGAGTGCCCCTCAATATGGGGACTCTTCAACAATGAAAGGCCAAGAAGAGGAAGATGATACAGCAAAAACGACTGAGAATGATTGACCAATTGTGGGTGAAGACAGTCAGGAGAGTGTAACACCCTGAGTACCTGCAGATGGGAGTGTTTAAAGAGAGAGTGTTTAAGACAGGAGCAGAGAGGGGTCCACTGGATTTGCAAACATGGGGGATCATTGGTTATCCTTTGAAGAAGATTAGAGAATTCAGGTCAGTTGCTTCTAATTTCTCAAAAGGAATGTGCTAAGTCCATCTGCTAAGAGTATGTGAGTGAGGCTATGGCATATTTGAAGAAAGATGGAAAAGTTACAAAATTGTAAAAGCAAATTTATCAGGAGAATGTAGGATTTCCTGGTACTATAGAGTGCCTATGTGAGGTTTGTGACTATGGATTTAAATAGGACTTTTCCTCAAGTAATATTCAACTGCTAAGTTTTACATGTGAGAAAATGATATACTTGGGTTCAACCAAGGTTGAGATGTTACTCCTTGCTCAGAGAGATAGAAGGGTTAGTGTATAAGAAAGAGAATGATTGCAATGATGGATAATGGGATCTAATTTGAGTAAAGAAGTGGGGACATGGAAATGGTGATGGGGTTAATGGACTGGAGATGACAAGTTTGCTGAAAGATTGTTTGAGTGGGAGTAAGAGAAAGAATGAAAGGATGGAATCAAGATTTCAGAAGTGATACAGTTACTGGTAATGTTAAACTTGAGTGCATGCACATGGGAGTGAGTGACTTAGATGAGGCTGCTGCTGCTGCTGCTAAGTCGCTTCAGTCGTGTCTAACTCTGTGTGAGCCCATAGATGGCAGCCCACCAGGCTTCCCTGTCCCTGGGATTCTCCAGGCAAGAACACTGGAGTGGGTTGCCATTTCCTTCTCCAATACATGAAAGTGAAAAGTGAAAGTGAAGTCGCTCAGTTGTGTCCAACTCTAGGGACCCCATGGACTCCAGCCTACCAGGCCCCTCCGTCCATGGGATTTTCCAGGCAAAAGTACTGGAGTGGGGTGCCATTGCCTTCTCCTTAGATGAAGCAGAGGGAGAGAAAACTGGAAGAAGTTAAAAAGCTGTGGATCTAGAGTATTAGACATTCCATGCATGTGATTATTGACATCCCTAAACATTATGACCTGAATAGAAATGGAAATGATGTCAGAGAGCCATGGCCAAAGCCTTTAATGAATGAAGAAGAGGCACTGGGAGGTTGGTGCTGAGTTCATGCTAAGTGGCGTCTAATTCTTTGTGACCCTATGGGCCATGGCCTGCCAGGCTCCTCTATCCATGGGATTATCCAGGCAAGAATATTGGAGTGATTGCCATGCCCTTCTCCAGGGGATCTTCCTAACCCAGGGATCGAACCCGTGTCTCTTCCATCTCCTGCACTGGCAGGCAGGTTCTTTACTACTAGTGCCACCTGGGAGGTTGATTGTTGGTAGCAACTAGGAGAGGTAGCATTGTTTTATGTATAATGGTATGAGTTTTATAGGGTCTTGAGATTTTTTTGAATAAAAGAAATGATTTTGAAGTAGTGGTGAGGAATAAGGCTGCCTCTGGCTCTGAGATTCAAAGATTAAGAGAGAAAAATATCCACCTTTGACAGCTTCATGTCCTCATGGGACAGGCAGGTCTTGATTAAGGTGAGGAGATGGAAGGAGCCTGAAGTGGTTGAAGATATAGGAGAATAGATTGAATAGGGAACATGTTCTGAAGAATTTAAAGGAATCAGTTGGTGAGTCAAATTCAGAAATATAGAGAGCAGTATAGATGAGTGAGGCAAAGAGTATGTATGGTTAGGTGGGGAATGCATTCAAATTATAGACCCAAATACCATATTTAATTCAATGATTTGTTGGTTGTGCATATGAATGGCAAGAAGCTGGGGGTTTAGGTGTGTTCTCACCAAGAATTTGATGAGATCTGATCACCTTGTGGCTTGTGAGTAAGTAGGTAGGCTTGCAGCTTACCATGTAATAGTTATGCAGGGCAGGTGGCCATGTGATGGACACCATCTCCCCCTAATGAAATATTGGAACCTTTAAAAGAACCAGGAGTGGAGCAGATTTCCCTTTGTGCTTATGAGTCTAGAGAAATGGTGGTGTTTAATTTAGTGCCACTGAGGTATGCATAATGTGCAGCTTCTGACCACTTGGAATGTGTTTTCTGCTGAGGAATATATTATCCATCCTAAGCCAAAGAGATACCAGGTAAATGTTCTGTTTTCAGCACTGACCCTAATCCTTCAGAAATAGAGCCAAACCCTGCTCAGGTAGAGTTTTGATTGCTGGTTTTGAAGTATACTGCAAGGACACATAAGTGTTGCTGTAGATTTACAAGAAAGGAAGCTTGCTTCTTACCTTCCATCACCATGGCTGGATGGCAGTTGCCATATTGGGAGGATTCCTACCCCTTCATCAGTCAGTTCAGCCACTCAGTCATATCCAACTCTTTGCAACTTCATGGACTGCAGCACACCAGGCCTCCCTGTTCATCACCAACTCCCAGAGCTTGCACAAACTCATGTCCATTAGTCGGTGATGCCATCCAACCATCTCATCCTCTGTCGTCCCCTTCTCCTGCCCTCAATCTTTCCCAGCATCTGGGTCTTTTCCAGTGAGTCAGTTCTTTGCATTAAGTGGCCAAAGTATTGGAGTTTCAGCTTCAGCATGAAGCTTCAGTCCTTCCAATGAATACTCAGGACTGATTTCCTTTAGGGTGGACTGGTTGGATCTCCTTTCAGTCCAAGGGAATCTCAAGAGTCTTCTCCAACACCACAGTTCAAAATCATCAATTCTTGGGTGCTCAGATTTCTTCTTAGTTGAACTCCCATATCCATACATGACTATTGGAAAAACCATAGCTTTAACTAGATGGACCTTTGTCAGCGAAGTTACATCTCTGCTTTTTAATATGCTGTCTAGGTTGGTCATAGCTTTTCTTCCAAGGAGCAAGTGTCTTTTACTTTCATGGCTGCAGTCACCATCTGCAGTGATTTTGGAGTCCAAGAGAATAAAGTCTGTCACTGTTTCCCCATCTATTTGCCATGAAACGATGGGCCTGGATGCCATGATCTTCGTTTTGTGAATGTTGAGTTTTAAGCCAACTTTTTCACTCTCCTCTTTCACTTTCATCAAGAGGCTCTTTAGTTCCTCTTCACTTTCTGCCATAAGGGTGGTATCATCTGCGTATCTGAGGTTATTGATATTTCTGCTGGCAATCTTGATTTCAGCTTGTACTTCATCCAGCCCAGAATTTCGCATGATGTACTCTGCAAATAAATAAGCAGGGTGACAATACATAGCCTTGATGTACTCCTTTCCCAATTTGGAACCAGTCCTTTGTTCCATGTCTGGTTCTAACTGTTGCTTCTTGACCTGCATACAGATTTCTCAGGAGGCAGGTCAGGTGCTCTGCTATTCCCATGTCTTTCAGAATTTTCCACAGTCTGTTGTGATCCACACAGTCAGAGGCTTTGGCATAATCAATAAAGCAGAAGTAGATTTTTTTTAGAATTCTCTTGCTTTTTCTGTGATCCAACGGATGTTGGCAATTTGATCTCTGGTTCCTCTGCCTTTTCTAAATCCAGCTTGAACATCTGGAAGTTCATGGTTCACATATTGCTGAAGCCTGGCTTGGAGAATTTTGAGCATTACTTTACTAGCGTGTGAGATGAGTACAATTGTGCGGTAGTTTGAACATTCTTTGACATTGCCTTTCTTTGGGATTGGAATGAAAACAGACCTTTTTCAGTTCTATGGCCACTGCTGCATTTTTCAAATTTGCTAGCATATTGAGTGCAACATTTTAACAGCATCATCTTTTAGGATTTGAAATAGTTCAATGGGAATTCCATGACCTCCACTAGCTTTGTTCATAGTAATGCTTCCTAAGACCTGCTTGACTTTGCATTCCAGGATATCTGGCTCTAGGTGAGTGATCACACCACTGTGGTTATCTGGGTCATGAAGATCTTTTTTGTATGGTACTTCTGTGTATTTTTGCCTCCTCTTCTTAATATCTTCTGCCTCTGTTAAGCCCATACCATTTCTGTCCTTTATCGAGCCCATCTTTGCATGAAATGTTCCCTTGGTATCTCTAATTTTCTTGAAGAGATCTCTAGTCTTTCTCATTCTATTGTTTTCTTCTGTTTCTTTGCATTGATCACTGAGGAAGTCTTTATTATCTTCTTTCTTACCCCTTCACAGTGGGAGGATTTCTACCTCCCATTCTAGGGTGCCAGCCATCCACATTCTTCTTCTCTATTTATCTTCCCATCCTACACTTAGCCTCACATTCTTCCTCTAAAACTGGGAAGGGCTTCCTTTTGAGGCCATGTTAGATGCGCTTTCCTTGAACTCTGCCTGGTTTCCTAGGGCAGGATTGGACCTGTCTCTACCAGCTGTTGAACAGCCATTTCCTGATTCCTGTAATGATTCAAGGTAGAATTTTGACAGTTCTACCCCTGCTTTCCAGTCTGACATTTACTTAAGTATACTTTTTGTTGAAGTAGGCATGAATAAAGAAAGCTTCACAAGTCAAAACATGTAATTCAATGCATTTGTACAATAAAAATATACCTATTTATGCACCAATCATATCAAAACACCCCTCATTTCCTCTTCACATTCCTTCCCTGTCATTACACCCCTCTACTGAAGTACTGCTATCCTGAATTTTATACTCATAGTGTTCAGGCTGGTATTAATTCTACTCGCTCTGATATCAAATGCAAAATGTTTTTCCTTTGTTCAGAAGGCTATCTTAACTACTTGGAATGTCCAAATTGTGCAACAGGACTGCATCTTGATTGGCAGTGTAGTGGACTGGCTGTATTATTTTCGACTTCTGAAAGCAGTCAATCAGAATAACTTTCTTGGAGCTGATCCTTCACCCCAGTTATATATGTGTAAGACTGGCCTCTTCTTCATTTGCATTTATCTAAGGGGAAGCATAGGCAACTAAAGGTCCTGCTATTAATAGACCATCATAAAGTGGAGAGTAAATCTGGTGATGTAGTTCTGGTGTCATTCATAGCATATATGAATCAGGAAGGCTCTCCTATCCATTCCCAGTATTCTCATTGGGCTTAATTTGGAGTCTCCTTATTGGAAGTAAGACTATATTATGAACTCCTTGATTTTGGCTATTTAAATCACTTTATCCAGCAACCCAAATTAATATTCTTTCTCAGTTTCAATGGATCCAGTTATGGAAAATATAAAGATAAGCTAAATTTCTTCCACAACCCTTGGGCAGGAAGAGGTTTATGTCAGTCTTTTTAAAAATTTGATTTTTTATTTTTTAAAAATTTTGATTTATTTTGATTTATTTTTTATTTTTTAAAAATTTTATTTTATTTAATTTTGCAATATTGTATTGGTTTTGCCATATATCAAAATGAATCTGCCACAGGTATACATGTGTTCCCCATCCTGAACCCTCCTCCCTCCTCCCTCCCCATACCATCCCTCTGGGTCGTCCCAGTGCACCAGCCCCAAGCATCCAGTATCGTGCATCGAACCTGGACTGGCGACTTGTTCCATATATGATATTATACATATTTCAATGCCATTCTCCCAAATCATCCCACCATCTCCCTCTCCCACAGAGTCCAAAAGACTGTTCTGTACATACGTGTCTCTTTTGCTGTCTCGTATACAGGGTTATTGTTACCATCTTTCTAAATTCCATATATATGCATTAGTATACTGTATTGGTGTTTTTCTTTCTGGCTTACTTCACTGTGTATAATAGGCTCCAGTTTCATCCACCTCATTAGAATTGATTCAAATGTATTCTTTTTAATGGCTGAGTAATACAGTTGAAGCATGATTGCTTTACAATATTGTGTTGGTTTCTGCCTTACATCAACATGAATCAGCCATAAGTATACATATGTCCCCTCCCTCTTGACCTTCCCCCCTACCTTTCTGGGTTGTTACAGAGCCATGGTTTGAGTTTCCTAAGTCATATAGTGAATTCCTGCTGACTATTTTACATATTGTAGTGTATATGTTTCCATGTTACTCTCTCCGTTTGTCCCACCCTCTCCCTCCTTCCCCTACCCCCATGTCCATAAGTCTGTTCTCTATGTCTGCATCTCCATTGCTGCACTGCAAATAGGTTCATCAGCACTGTCTTTCTAGATTCCATAAATATGTGTTAATATACAGTATTTTTTTTTCTCTTTCTGACTTACTTCACTCTGTATAATAGACTTTAGGTTCATCCACCTTTGAACTGACTCAAATGCATTCTTTTTTAAGACGGAGTAATATTCCATTGTATATATGTATCACAGCTTCTTTATCCATTTACCTGTCGATGGACATCTGGATTGCTTCCATGTTTTAGCTACTGTAAATAGAGCTGCAATGAACATTGGGGTGCATGTGTCTTTTTCAGTTGTGGTTTCCTTCAGGGTGTATGCCTAGTAGTGGGATTGTTGGGTCATATGGTGACCTAGCTTATATTCCTACCTTTTTTTTTTTTTTCTTTTAAGGAATCTCCATACTGTCTTCCATAGTGGCTGTTATCAATTTACATTCCCACCAATGGTGCAAGAGGGTTCCCTTTTCTCCACACCCTCTCCAGGATTTATTGTTTGTAGATTTTTTGATGATGGCCATCCTGACTGGTATGAGGTGATATCTCATTGTAACTTTCATTTGCATTTCTCTAATAATGAGCAAGGTTGAGCATCTTTTCATGTGTTTATTAGCCATCTGTTTGTCTTCTTTGGAGAAATTTCTGTTTAGGTCTCTTGCCCACTTTTTGATTGGGTTGTTTGTTTTTCTGGTATTGAGTTGTATGAGCTGCTTATATGTTTTAGAAATTTATCCTTTGTCAGTTGTTTCATTTGCTATTATTTTCTCTTATTCTGGGTTGCAATGGAAGCAATCTAGAAGTCCATGTTCACCTTGTTTATAGTTTCCCTTGCTGTGCAAAAGCTTTTAAGATTAATTAGTTCCCACTTATTTATTTTTGTTTTTTATTTCCATTACTCTAGGAGGCAGGTCATAGAGGATCTTGCTGTGATTTATGTCATACAGTATTCTGTGTATGTTTTCCTCTAATAGTTTTATAGTTTCTGGTCTTACATTTAGGTCTTCAATCCATTTTGAGTTTATCTTTGTGTAGGGTGTTAGAAAATGTTCTAATTTCATTCTTTTACATGTAGCTGTCCAGTTCTCCCAGCACCACCCATTGAAGAGACTATCCCTTCCCCATTGCATACTCCTGCCTCCTCCATCAAAGATAAGGCACCCATAGGTGCATTGGTTTATCTCTGGGGCTTCTATCTTGTTCTATCGGTCTATATTTCTTTTTTTGTGCCAGTACCGTACTGTCCTGATGACTGCAGCCCTCTAGTACACTCTGAGGTCAGGAAGGTTGATTGCTCCAGCTTCATTCTTCTTTCTCAGGACTGCCTTGGCCATTTGGGGTCTTCTGTGCTTTCATGCAAATTGTGAATTTTTTTGTTCTAGTTCTGTGAAAAATGCCATTGGTAATTTGATAGGGATTTCACTGAACCTGTAGATTGCATTTGGTAGTACAATAATTTTCACAGTATTGATTCTTCCAACCCAGGAGCATGCAATATCTCTCCATCTGTTTATGCCATCTTTGATTTCCTTCATCAGTGTCTTACAGTATTCTGTATACAGCTCTTTTGTCTCCTTAGGTAGGTTTATTCCTAGGTATTTCATTCTTTTTGTTGCAATGGTAAATGGGGTTGATTCCTTAATTTCCCTTTCTGATTTTTTGTTGTTAGGGTATATGTATGCAAGTGATTTCTGTATATTGACCTTGTATCTTCTGACTTTAGTAAATTCACTGATCAGCTCCAGTAATTTTGTGATAGTATTTTTAGGGTTTTCTGTGTATAGCATCATCTCATCTGCAAACAGTGAGTTTTACTTCTTTTTTTCCAATCTGGATTCCTCTTATTTCTTTTTCTCCCGTGATCACTGTAGTTAGGACTTATAAAACTATGTTGAATAATAGTGGTGAGAGTGGGCACTCCTGTCTTGTTCCTGATCCTAGAAGGATGCTTTCAGTCTTCCACCATTGAGGATAATCTTTGCTGTGGGTTTGTTGTATACAGGCTTTATTATGTTGAGGTAGGCATTTTTTCGGAGAAGGCAATGGCATCCCACTCCAGTATTCTTGCCTGGAAAATCCCATGGACGGAGGAGCCTGGTAGGTTGCAGTCCATGCTAAGGGTCGGACATGACTGAGCGACTTCACTTTCACTTTTCACTTTCATGCATTGGAGAGGGAAATGGCAACCCACTCCAGTGTTCTTGCCTGGAGAATCCCAGGGATGAGGGAGCCTGGTGGGCTGCCATCTATGGGGTAGCACAGAGTCGGACACGACTGAAGTGACTTAGCAGCAGCAGGCTCTTTTTATGCCCATTTTAAGGTTTGCAAGTTTGAATAGGTTCTACATACACTGCTTGCAGGGAGAAGGTCTTCCTTTGTGATTAGTAGGTATAAAAATTATATTTGGATTTAATATTCTCTACCCATCTTAGGAGGTACCCCATTTCTGAGGTCAGGGGTGGTGGCCGAGAGGAGCAACCCCACGTCCAAGGAGTGGTGGCTGTGCAGATGCAGGAGGGCTGAGAGGAGCTAATCCACATTCAAGGTCATGAGGGGTGGCAGTGAAGAGATACCCCTCGTCCAAGGTAAGGAGCAGCGGCTCCACTTTGCTGGAGCAGCCGTGAAGAGATACCCCATGTCCAAGGTAAGAGAAACCCAAGTAAGATGGTAGGTGTTATGAGAGGGCATCAGAGGTCAGATACACTGAAACCATAATCACAGAAAACTAGTCAATCTAATCACATGGACCACAGCCTTGTCTAACTCAATGAAACTAAGCCATGCCGTATGGGGCCACCCAAGATGGGCGGGTCATGGTGGAGAGGTCTGACAGAATGTGGTCCACTGGAGAAGGGAATGGCAAACCACTTCAGTATTCTTGCCTTGAGAACCCCATGAACAGTATGAAAAGGCAAAATGATAGGACACTGAAAGAGGAACTCCCCAGGTCGTTAGGTGCCCAATATGCTACTGGAGATCAGTGGAGAAATAACTCCAGAAAGAATGAAGGGATGGAGCCAAAGCAAAAACAATACCCAGTTGTGAATGTGACTGGTGATAGAAGCAAGGTCCAATGCTGTAAAGAGCAATATTGCATAGGAACCTGAAATGTTAGGTCCATGAATCAAGGCAAATTGGAAGTGGTTAAACAGGAGATGGCAAGAGTGAACGTCAAAATTCTAGGAATCAACGAACTAAAATGGACTGGAATGGGTGAATTTAACTCAGATGACCATTATATCTACTACTGTGGGCAGCAATCCCTTAGAAGAAATGGAGTAGCCATCATGGTCAACAAAAGAGTCTGAAATGCAGTACTTGGATGTAATCTCAAAAACGACAGAATGATCTCTTTTCGTTTCAAAGGCAAACCATTCAGTATCACAGTAATCCAAGCCTATGCCCCAACCAGTAATGCTGAAGAAGCTGAAGTTGAACGGTTCTATAAAGACCTACAAGACCTTTTAGAATTAACACCCAAAAAAGACGTCCTTTTCATTATAGGGGACTGGAATGCAAAATAAGAAGTCAAGAAAAACCTGGGGTAACAGGCAAATTTGGCCTTGGAGTACGGAATGAAGCAGGGCAAAGGCTAATAGAATTTTGCCAACAGAACGCACTGGTCATGGCAAACACCCTCTTCCAACAACACAAGAGAAGACTATACATGGACATCACTAGATGGTCAACACATAAATCAGATTGATTATATTCTTTGCAGCCAAAGATGGAGAAGCTATAAACAGTCAGCAAAAACAAGACCAGGAGCTGACTGTGGCTCAGATCATGAACTCTTTATTGCCAAATTCAGACTTAAATTGAAGAAAGTAGGGAAAACCACTAGACCATTCAGGTATGACCTAAATCAAATCCCTTATGATTATACAGTGGAAGTGAGAAATAGATTTAAGGGACTAGATCTGATAGATAGAGTGCCTGATGAACTATGGACAGAGGTTCGTGACATTGTACAGGAGACAGAGATTTGCCGGGAGCCGGCATATTGCATACTGAGTGCAGCACTTTCCACAGCATCATCTTTCAGGATCTGGAATAGCTCAACTAGAATTCTATCACTGCTGGGAGCCAGCGTGAGGCACTCCGCCCATGGCAAAGGTCATGAGGAAGGAGGCTCGGCATACGCAAAGGCGGGATTGAGCCTCAGGAGTCCCCCTGGAAATTCTCGAGCATCTACCCCCCAAACCAGAGTCTGCCTACTTTCGGCTTTGTGCTTTCACCTACACCTCTGACTTTACAGGGGGCTGTCCCCCACTACCTCTCTCTGAAAAAAGAGTTAGCTTACAGCTCCAGTTAATAATTCCTGGGTGTGACAGTGTTTAACCTACAAACTCCTTTGGAAATCTTCTAGCCTGCCTGAATAGGTTTTTCCGGCCACATGTGATTGTTCAGAGCCTCCCAACTGTGAGAGGCAGGAGATGTTCTAAACTGCCTAAACACAGATTCCTTTGAGTAGTTAAAAGATGGATTAGAAATTGTATTGGTGAAGGGTTTTTCACTTGTTGGGCCAATGTTTGCTGCTAAGTCTCCATACTCCTTACCTACTGTGTCCTTGGCAGTGTATTGATTGATATAATGGGTGTATAGAAATGTAAAATGCAGCTTTGTCCAATGCTTTTTTGGAGGCTGGTGCCTGACTTTGGAATAATCACCTTTAGAGAAAAATAAGTTTCTTAAAATGTTAACAGGCCTCCGGGCCAGAAGATGATGTCAATCACCTGAACTTTTGCATATGATAAGTTTGAAAGCCTGGCTTAGATTAGAACCAGGAACTGCTGTCCTTGCATGACTCCATCCCTTCCCCCATTATCCTCTATGCATAACTTAAGGTATAAAAACTACTTTGGAAAATAAAGTGCGGGCCTTGTTCACCAAAACTTGGTCTCCTCATGTCGCTCTCTCTCCCAAATTCTGGCTGAGTCTCCATCTGGAGCGCGGAACCCACCATGCTTGCTAATTATGCCTGGGCTTCTAAGATCCAACCGGGGAGGCCTCAGTGTCTCCTCTCCTTCAGAAGAATGGAAGGACGCCTGCGGCCTACGTAAGTGGTGCAAACTTCTTGTCTTGAAGTTTTATTGGTCTCCCGCGTAAACCAAGCTACTCAGCCTCTTTTCTCCACTGAATTTTCCTACTGAGCTATCCTCATTTTATTACTCTTTGTATCCTTAATTAAAGTGTAATTAAGCAGTTGTTTCCTGACCCTCGCCTATGCCGTCTCTCCTTCGAATACCCTGGATCAGCCGGGGCTAGACCCCGGCAGGGATTAAGACCATCCTAATGGAAAAGAAATGCAAAAAAGCAAAATGGCTGTCTGGGGAGGCCTTACAAATAGCTGTGAAAAGAAGAGAAGTGGTACCTCATAGTGGTTTTGATTTGCATTTCTCTGATAATGAGTGATGTTGAGCATCTTTTCATGTGTTTGTTAGCCATCTGTATGTCTTCTTTGGAGAAATGTCTATTTAGTTCTTTGGCCCATTTTTTGATTGGGTCATTTATTTTTCTGGAGTTGAGCTGTAGGAGTTGCTTGTATATTCTCGAGATTAGTTGTTTGTCAGTTGCTTCATTTGCTATTATCTTCTCCCATTCTGAAGGCTGTCTTTTCACCTTGCTAATAGTTTCCTTTGATGTGCAGAAGCTTTTAAGGTTAATTAGGTCCCATTTGTTTATTTTTGCTTTTATTTCCAATATTCTGGGAGGTGGGTCATAGAGGATCCTGCTGTGATGTATGTCAGAGAGTGTTTTGCCTATGTTCTCCTCTAGGAGTTTTATAGTTTCTGGTCTTACGTTGAGATCTTTAATCCATTTTGAGTTTATTTTTGTGTATGGTGTTAGAGAGTGTTCTAGTTTCATTCTTTTACAAGTGGTTGGCCAGATTTCCCAGGATGGAATGGGGAGGGAGGAGGGAGGAGGGTTCAGGATGGGGAACACATGTATACCTGTGGCGGATTCATTTTGATATTTGGCAAAACTAATACAATTATGTAAAGTTTAAAAATAAAATAAAATTAAAAAAAAAAAAAAGAAGAGAAGTGAAAAACAAAGGAGAAAAGGAAAGATATAAGCATCTGAATGCAGAGTTCCAAAGAATAGCAAGGAGAGATAAGAAAGCCTTCCTCAGTGATCAATGCAAACAAATAGAGGAAAACAACAGAATGGGAAAGACTAGAGATCTCTTCAAGAAAATTAGAGATACCAAGGGAACATTTCATGCAAAGATGGGCTCAATAGAGGACAGAAATGGTATGGACCAAACAGAATCTGAAGATATTAAGAAGAGGTGGCAAGAATACACAGTAGAACTGTACAAAAAATATCTTCATGACCCAGATAATTATGATGGTGTGATCACTCACCTAGAGCCAGACATCCTGCAGTTTGAAGTCAAGTGGGCCTCAGGAAGCATCACTACAAACAAAGCTAGTGGAGGTGATGGAATTCCAGTTGAGCTATTTCAAATCCTGAAAGAGGATTCACAGCTGCATTCAATATGCCAGCAAAGTTGGAAAACTCAGCAGTGGCCACAGGCCTGGAAAAGGTCAGTTTTCCTTCCAATCCCAAAGAAAGGCAATGCCAAAGAATGCTCAAACTACCGCACAATTGCACTCATCTCACACGCTAGTAAGGTAATGCTGAAAATTCTCCAAGCCAGGCTTCAAATGTATGTGAACTGTGAACTTCCAGATGTTCAAGCTGGTTTTAGAAAAGGCAGAGGAACCAGAGATCAAATTGCCAACATCTGCTGGATCATCGAAAAAGCAAGGGAGTTCCAGAAAAACATCTACTGCTTTATTGACTATGCCAAAGCCTTTGACTGTGTGGATCACAATAAACTGTGGAAAATTCTGAAAGAGATGGGAATACCAGACCACTTGACCTGCCTCTTGAGAAACCTATATGCAGGTCAGGAAGCAACAGTTAGAACTGGACATGGAACAACAGACTGGTTCCAAATAGGAAAAGGAGTACATCAAGTCTGCATATTGTCACCCTGCTTATTTAACTTATATGCAGAGTACATCATGAGAAACGCTGGGCTGGAAGAAGCACAAGCTGGAATCAAGATTGCTGGGAGAAATATCAATAACCTCAGATACTCAGATGACACCACCCTTATGGCAGAAAGTGAAGGGAAGCTAAAGAGCCTCTTGATGAAAGTAAAAGAGGAGAGTGAAAAAGTGGGCTTAAAGCTCAACATTCAGAAAACGAAGATCATGGCTTCCTGTCCCATCACTTCATGGCAGATAGATGGGGAAACAGTGAAACAGTGTCAGACTTTATTTTCTTGGGCTGCAGAATCACTGCAGATGGTGACTGCAGCCATGAAATTAAAAGACGCTTATTCCTTGGAAGGAAAGTTATGACCAACCTAGATAGCATATTCAAAACAGAGACATTACTTTGCCAACAAAGGCAAAGCTATGGTTTTTTATGGTAGTCATGTATGGATGTGAGAGTTGGACTGTGAAGAAAGCTGAGTGCCAAAGAATTAATGCTTTTGAACTGTGGTGTTGGAGAAGACTCTTTAGAGTCCCTTGAACTGCAAATTAGAGTCCCTTGGACTGCAAGGAGGTCCAACCAGTCCATTCTAAAGGAGATCAGTCCTGGGTGTTCTTTGGAAGGACTGATGCTAAAGCTGAAACTCCAGTACTTTGGCCACCTCATGCAAAGAGTTGACTCATTGGAAAAGACTCTGATGCTGGGAGGGATTGGGGGCAGGAGGAGAAGGGGATGACAGAGAATGAGATGCTGGATGGCATTACTGACTTGATGGACATGAGTTTGAGTGAACTCCGGGAGTTGGTGATGGACAGGGAGTCCTGGTGTGCTGCAATTCATGGGGTTGCAAAGAGTTGGACACGACTGAGTGACTGAACTGAACTGAACCCATCTTATACTTGAAAAAACATGCTTCAAATTTATGTCTTTTATCACATTCATACATGATATTGTGTCTCTCTCTAGTCTTTCCCTTACCCCTACCATTGCATCTCTGATCTCATCCCTTGTTGCTCTCCCTGTTTCTCACCCTGCTCCAAACTCAGACCTGCCAGGACAACTCCCATCTCAGGTCTTTGCACATGCTATTCCCTCTGCATGGAATTCTCTTCTTCCAGATGTACAAAGTGCTCCTCCCTCACCTCTTTAAAGTTTTTACTTTATAATCACCTTCTGTGACACCTTTCTTGGAGTTCTTATCTAATATGTTAATGCCCATTCCAGACACTTTGTCTTTCCTTTATCTGCTTTTTCTTATTAGTGTTGACTATTTATCTACTATTGTAGGCTGCATGCTCCTTAAGTGCGTGGTTATTTGCCTGTTTTGTTCATCATTGTATCTCTAAGACCTAGAACAGTGACAGGCATATAGTAGATACTCAATATCTGAAGATGGGCCACCTTGTTGGAGCATCTTGTCTCTAAGTGAAGCCAGGCTAGCAAAGAACAGTGATATAATGGACTACTAGAACTGCCACCCGGTGCTGCTTCAAGACACTTATTTTTCATATAACAGTTTTGTATATAAATGATGAGTTATTATCAGTCCATATACTTTGGCCACCTGATAAGAAAGCTGACTCATTGGAAAATACCCTGATGCTGGGAAAGATTGAAGGCAGGAGGAGAAGGGGATGAGATGGATGAGACGGTTAGATAGCATCACTAACTCAATGGACATGAGTTTGAGCACACTCCAGGAGATGGTGAAGGACAGGGAGGCCTGGCCTGCTGCAGTCCATGGGGTCACAAAGAGTCAGACACGACTGAGCGACTGAACAACAATAGTGGAAAATGTGTACTGGACATAAACTCTTCAAACCTAGCTATCAGAGCTCAGTCCAACACCAGTAACTGTCCATTCAGTTGATTGTTTTCAAATTTTGATACTATAAATACTTCTGCAACAAACACCTTTGTACCGTGACCTTTGTATGAGTCTTATTATATTCATTTTGGTATCCCCTGTATACGTAGGATGGGCTTCCCAGGTGGCGCTTGTGGTAAATAACCAACCTGCCAGTGCGGGTTGACATAATAGATGTGGGCTCGATCCCTGGATTGGGAAGATACCCTGGAGGAGGGCATGGCAATCCACTCCAGTATTCTTGTCTGGAGAATCCCATGGACAGAAGAACCTGGTGGGCTGCAGTCCATAGGATTACAAAAATTTGGATGTGGCTGAAGCGACTTAGCATGCAGCACATATACCCAGGATAGTTTGGAGTGGATGGAAACCAGTTCATAATTGTTGGTTAAACTGAATTAAACCTTACTGGCTAGAAATGCTTACTGTCCTGTAGTCAGTTACTGTTTCCTATTTTACATTTTCTGCCAGTGCTAGATCAACCTACCATCAAGACCTGGCAGATATTCCTTTCATCCAGAAGTAAATAATTTTGAGCAAATATTTTATGCCAGCTGCTCTTCTATGCACTGTGGATACAGCTGTGAAAAAATGGACCAAGTCTCTACCCTCCTAGAGTTTATAGTCAAGTAGGGAATATAGTCCTTAAATAGTCCTTAAATATATGATGGTTAATTTTGTCAGCTTAGCTAGGCTGTGGTGCATCATTGTTTGGTCAAACACCAGTCAAGATGTTGCTCTGAAATGATTTTTTACATAGTTTTAAAAAACTATTAACATTAACATTTAAACTATTAACATTAAAACTATTAACATTTCACTCAGTACACTTTGAGCAAAGCAAAATGCCCTCCATACTGTGTGTGTATGTTCGGGGGAGAGCTCATCCAATCAGTTGAAGGCCTTACAAGAGCAAAGACTGGTGTGTCCCAAAGGAGAAGGAATTATCCTCAAGACTGCAGCATAAACAGCTTGTCTTGTTTCCAGACTGCAGAATTTAGATTCAAGACCCCATTACCAACTGTTACCTGAAATTTCAGTTTGCCAACCTGGAGAACTGTTACCTAATACAACATGTGTGTAATTACTTAGATAGAAACTATGATAAGTGCTATGAGTAGTATGTCTGTAAGGGAGTCTAATCAGGAACTTAAGTGAGATCAGCATTCAGAGAATGCCTTTTTAAATACGTAACTTTTAAAAGTCTGCTCAGTTCATAAAAGTTTTGCAGAGAAAAAAGGCAGATTTGGGCAAGCATAGAGAACACAAAATGTGAACATCCTGACATGAAAGAAACTGGTTCATTTATGGTCGGAGTGTGCTGAATGAGCAGGTGAGTGGTATGAGATGAGGTTGGAAAGACAAACAGGGGTCAGCTATGCAAAACCTTGTAAGTTATGACATTCTCCTGAAGACACTTTCTAGCAGTCTGACCTTGGGAAAGTCAGTCTTCCTGAGCCTGTTTTCTGTTTTGTGCATGGGGGTAATAAAACCTTCTCTATGGAAGAAGTCAGTGAGAAGATAATTCAATAGATCATGGACCTAAATCAGTGCCTGGCACAGAGTACATTTTCAAGCCATGGATACTGTTATTCTCTACCCAGTCAAGTCCTACCCAGCCTTTAAGATACAACTCAATACCCTTGTTTTACATGTGGACTTTCTTGACGAGTCTGGCATGCCCTGATCTTTTTCTTCTCTGGAATCCAATTGCACCAAGAGTCTTTTTGAGGTTCCACTCTTATTGCTTCAAACTTATCTCCTCCAGTGTCTTTCTAAGAGATCTTAGGGAAGAACAGTTTTCTGTAGGCTCTGCTCCACCATAGTAATTTGGTTAAATAGCAGGTAACTTCTTTTGATTGCTCTTCTCTGTCAGGAGCCGTGTTAGGCATTACTGACAAAATGGAGGCACAGTCCCCAGCCCCCTCTCCTCATTCCGCAGGCACGGATCCCGGGATGAAGGAGTTAGGCCTTGTAATTCTGACTTGTCTTTTCCTCTCCTTGGCTGAGTTGACTGAAAAGGAATATTAAGGTGCTTATTGGTCTTGAGAGGAGCATGAGAAGGCACAAAGCCTTCTGCAGCATTGCTCAGAAAATAATTCATAAAGTTAATCATTGACATTTGTTCAAGGACTTTTACAAAAGAGTGGTCCAGGATGAGCACATAGGCCGTAGCTTGAGGCCATGGGAGGGATTGATATCTGAATCCTATTTGTGAGGAGAATGTTTATGGCAAAGGAGTTTACTGAATTTAGGGCTTGGAAATAATTAAAATAGTTAGAAGTTAAAGATTTAAGGGATGTTGTAAAGTTAGCATATTTTACTATAGCTTATAGAAGTTAGGAATTTTTTAGAGACACTATAGCTAGAAGCTTTTTTAAGAGACAGTGAGCTCAGGATGTTAGGGGCAAACAGGACTTAGGAAGATAAGTAGTAAACTGAGGAATGTAGCATGAGTTACAATGTAATCACAAATTAAGTATAGGACACATTAGAGGAAGTAGATAATAGATGATAAGGCTGATTCCCAGAGAATCCCTGAAGCAGGAACTCTGAAGAGCAACTATAATTTATGGAGATAATAAATCTGGGAGAGGGGGAACCGAAAATGTCAAACCTCTGGCCTAATGTTTTTGTAAAAGTATAAAAGAGAATCTTAACCTTGGAATAAACAGGCAGTCCATAGAAAAATGAGAGGCTGTCTCATTACTTGCCGACACCGTCCATCTTTTCAGGTTGAATCCCTGGTTGCTGGAGTTGGACTCCGGCACTTCTCATGGCAAGTGTTGGCTTCACAGTATCACTCAGCCTCTTTGGCCACAGGCACACCTTTGTCAGAGAGTTACCTGGGGATAGAGGCACAGTTAGAGAGCTGGGAGGTGAGTAAAAGCTATTTAGCCCACGTGGAGACAGAAGCCAGGATCTTCACCTTGAGCAGCACAAGTAAACAATTGAATGATCTGTCAAGTTATGACACAAGCATTTTGAAGTGTTCGTTATAACTTCATAGTTCATACCACAAGACATTGTTCAGACTTATTTTCTATCTCTTTTATCTTCTGTTCCTTTTTTACTTTCCCCTAGCAATGGCACCCCACTCTTTCTCTTGCCTGGAAAATCCCATGGATGGAGGAGCCTGGTGGGCTGCAGTCCATGGGGTCGTGAAGAGTAGGACACGACTGAGCGACTTCACTTTTACTTTTCACTTTCATGCATTGGAGAAGGAAATGGCAACCCACTCCAGTGTTCTTGCCTTGAGAATTCCAGGGATGGCGGAGCCTGGTGGGCTGCCGTCTATGGGGTCGCACAGAGTCAGACACGACTGAAGTGACTTAGTAGTAGTAGTAGAAGATCCGATAAAGCTATGCTTATGTTTGCATCTCATTTCTCTATGCTGTCTTTTATGGAGCTGTTTTGTAACAATAACAAGAAGAAGGAATAGGGGGTCAATGATTAGATTTGTTATTATAGACATTTAATTTGTTAACATAAACAAACTTTTGAGAAGTTCAGCTTCCTGTCTCTCAGTGGAGGAGGAGAAAATTCCCGTTATGGCCTACTTGTCACTTGCTCATCTCCAGGCTGTTTCTGAATGCCAAGACCAACCTGTGGGAAATCTTGAAGCTTTACTGGGTCTTATTCTCAGCAATGCTAGGAGATATATTTCTATATACCTCATACTTTCAGCTACTCGGGGAATTGTCTTTTATGTTAATTAGCATATTTCCAAACTTTAATGGCATATCCAAAAGCCTTGAAATGATAATTTACCTCTTTTCCTATCTGCATATAGCAAATATTTTGTACTAAATTGAACATGAAATGTAGGAACTGGAAAATCAGGCAATAGCAAAATTTAAGTTGAAGAATTAGATACATTTAAATTACTTGAAGGAATGATCTGATTAACAGTTGTTATCATTAAAGTCACAGTTTTATGTAATATGGCATATGCTCGATAAAGTCAAACAGCTCTTTTTCTTTTCTTTTTTTTTTTTTTAGGTGAAGAGTAAGTTTATTAGCATAGGAAGCTTGTGGGAGATTCAAATGGGCAGGCAAGGGAGTGCAGCCCCAAGAACAGAGAGGGCTACATTTTCATAATCAAAGAAAAAGTGAGGAAGGGAGAAGACCACCTTCTTCCTCAATCTTAGGCAGACATCAAGCCTTTTTTTTTTAAAATTAATTTACTTTTTACTGAAGGATAATTGCTTTACAGGATTTTATTATTTTCTGTCAAACCTCAACATGAATCAACCATAGATATACATATATCCCCTCTTGTTTGAACCTCCCTCCCCAAACAGCTCCTTTTCTTAGAGGCATTTTTATTTGCATTGATTTCTACCTTGAGCAACTCTGAATCCTCAGGGAAGAAACATGAGCTGTGCATCATCTCATTAAGTCAGCTAGTTTCTGTTTGTTGTATTGGCTGAAATGATGCTGGATTTTCAAGACAGAATTTGAACCAAAGTTATTGAGTGATTGTTCTTGTGAGAAAAGGAATTTGGACTATTTGGAATAAGGTCAAAAAATTAATTCAAAGGGGCAAAGTGACTTGTGAGAGGAACTTAAGAAAAAAGGTGTCTCAAGTTAGTGTTTACATTCTGGGAGAACATTCACATGAGGTGGCTTCTATCTTGAGCAAATGGTGACACCCTCAGCGAGAAGAGAGAGACTGATTAAGAACTACGCAGAACTCTGATAGCTGTGTTTCTGGACAAGGAATCAGTGCATCTGAGTTTGACTCCCAGATTCACCTAACCAGAGGCAAGTCACTTTATTTTTTTGTAATCTCTGTTTACCCGGGGAATGATTCACATTTTGAGTATGAAAGGAAATAGTGGATATGCCAAAACAAGTGGCTCAAATCAGAGCAGGACTCTGAAAGTGTATGGGAAGTTGCAAGGCTGAATTATAATTGTAACTATCTTTCATATAGTACTTTACTACCTATGAAGCACTTTAATGTAATTATCTCCATCTCTAAAACTTCAACTTACTGTCATATTGATATTTTCATGTTTGTCCATAATAGCTATTCTGAAGGAGAATATAAGCAAAGAATAACTTGATTGTCATCCCAAATCTACAGGATTTACTTTTTGTTTGCTTTTCTTTGACAGAGAAATTAAGTTTGGCTGTGGCTATAGCAGAGGAGTGAATTTGGTCACTAACTTACATGGCCATGAATTTCCATTGTCTTTGCCAACCATACCTTTTATTAAAACAAAACCCATTGGCTTATGCTTTATCTATCCTTGGGGACATCCTGATATTTCTTTTGTAGTGCTGAGAGAGAACCACTTGGCCTTTTTATATTTCCAATATCATACTTGCTACCCTCTGGGCATTTAATAATTGTGTGTATCATCATCTCCATTTTTATTAGTAAGAGTCTTCTGTGTGTCACTATATCTTCTCTTAGGTCATGAATAATCTACATTATATATCCTTTTCCTAGAATGACTCTGTTACCCTGCCACAGCCAGGATGTATTTTACGCCTTATCTGGCCTTTCAAAATCCTCATAGGTTTGCTCACATTTATATGATTGAAATTATTCCCACACTAAAATGATAGCACCATATCTAATCCATGACTGAATTGTACTGTTAATGTGAATGTGTCTGGCATCTGCAATTTCTGATATAGTTTTTAAAAATGTGAATATCACTTTGCTCCCGATAACCATTTTAGATCTTCTTCAGCAAAGCACATAGCTTTCCTCTATCTGCATGCTAATTATTTAATAAATCCATTTATTGCCTGCTAAAGTAGTTTTCTTAACAGGAACAATGTATCATATTTCCATATAAAGTGCTTATAAAAATAAGATGGAATGAAGTGTTTCTAGAGGAGAATGATTATGGGGTTGAGCTTTTCAAAGCTACAGTATTAATTTATTAAATTATTCCAATATATTCTGAATTGTTAACATTGCACTGGAAATGTCAGTGACTGGCTAGAACTTGACATGGAAATGTCTCATCCATACAGCAATTGTATTTCATAAGCTTTTGTTAAAATAGTCATTTTTCATACTTGGAGGGATGAATATCTTCTTAGGGTATTTTTTTCAATGTATTGCTTTTGACTATGTACCCCTGGATCCAAAAATGTTTCCTTGATGACATAACATTCTGTATTTATTTACAACAGAGCAAATAATAACCATTTTTTGAAGAAAAATAATCTATCTTGTCTGATTTGGATCTTGAACACAAAGCTCACCAGAAAATGATTTTTTTTTTCCTCTGTAGAAGGACCAGCAACCAGTGAGACCTTTGTAGAACATTCCATTGTTGAAGATATGTGCCAGGTGCTGGTTCTATGAGAGATACAACAAAGTGTGAGCCATGGAGTATCACAGACACAGATCTCTCTCTCTGGATATTAGAAGAGATTCATAACAGTGATTTGTTTCATCATACCTTGGAACCCCTTAAGTACCATGATCTTAATCATCTTATTTCTGACATCCCCACTCACTTCTATACATGTGCTGTTTTCTGTATAAATTGTATTTCAAGTGCTATATATTTTAAGGGCTGTTATAGAATTTTGGAAAAAACTAATGGGCTTTAGCAAAATTAATTGTATCTGAGTGATAGAATGGACTTTAAAACTAGGACAAACACACAATCCAGCAAAGATTTGCAAAGTAGTAATGTTTTTCATCTAAGTCAATAATGTAGCTGATCTCTAGCTCTAGAAAGGACTGGAGAGCACCCAAGGGTTTGGCATGTTTTTGGTGGTGAAAGTTGGGGTGAGGCTCTTAGGTTTTATTCACAATGTGGCTCATGAAAGCTGAAAGATAGGCATGGTGCTGGAAGGGAAAGAGGTTCATTGCTAATGTGAAGAGGAGATATAATTTTAATAGTTGATTTGTTTACTGACATTCTCAGAATTAAATATCTGTACTTAGGAAATCTTGTTTTTTCCCTATTTGTATATTTACTATATTTGTTTTTATGTTAATTTAATTTGTATATCTTCATGGCATTTAGTAAAACTCTTGAGATCTTCTGGAGACGGTAATGGCAACTCACTTCAGTATTCTTGCTTTGTTAACCCTATGGATGGAGGAGCATAGCAGACTACAGTCCATGGGGTTGCAAAGAGCTGGACACAACTGCACAACTAACACTTGATCTACGCTTATCTTTATCTTGAATAATAATAGGCCATCCTGCTCAGCTCTCCAAAATGGATTCTTGTCTGAACTTAGACTGATGTTTTCATGATGGAGTCTGGTAGTAATGATGGTAAGAACCAGAATGAGAGACCCTTGTTGGGAAATTAAAACAAGAAGGATGGAGTTTGGAACTGACAGTTGAGCCCACCCTTTCATCATGAGAATTCTCTAGGGTCTCTTGCTTTGAAATTCAGGGACATATCCATGCTTTTTTTTTTAAAAAAAGGAAGGCCATTTCTTACTTGTGGTAAGATGTTCTTGGACTAGAAGCCCAAGTTATCTCCTACACTAAGCTCCAATCTGCACCGAAAAGCCCAGGTTAGACCTTTGGAGCAGGGATCTAAATATATTCCACTTAGTCATTTATCACACAATTGTTGGTTGAGTGCCAGGTACTGTTCTAGGTCCAAGGGAAAATGAGACAAGCAGTTCCTGTCTTCACAGACAATAGTAAGTAATTTTACTTTGACCTGCTGCTGCTGCTAAGTCACTTCAGTCGTGTCCAACTCTGTGCAACCCCATAGATGGCAGCCCACCAGGCTCCCCTGTCCCTGAGATTCTCCAGGCAAGAACACTGGAGTGGGTTGCCATTTCCTTCTCCAATGCATGAAAGTGAAAAGTGAAAGTGAAGTCACTCAGTCATGTCTGACCCTCAGCGACCCCATGGACTGCAGCCTTCCAGGCTCTTCTGTCCATGGGATTTTCCAGGCAAGAGTACTGGAGTGGGGTGCCATTGCCTTCTCCGTACTTTGACCTACATATCCTCATTTCAGAGGGGCTGGCAAAGAAACACCCAAGGTACCCTTGAGTAAGAATAGCACCACTAACACCCTGCTAGGGAGTCCTGACATTCTCTATTATGCACTTAGTTTAGCAGATATTTATCAAGTGTTACTTCTGTGCCAGGACCTGTGCTAAGAACTAGAGATCCAGATGAATAAGTCCCTTGAGAGTTATCAGTTTTACCACTATTAAAACCTATGTGTTATGTGGGATGGAAACTATGTTTACTATCAATTTAGAGCATTTCAACATGAATCAGGTAATTAGATCCTGGCTAATGCTAGGCCCCAATTGAATGATGCATAAGATAAGGATAAGTTACTTTACTAGCTGTGTGTATATGGCAGGGGAATGGAGTAGGGGTCAGGGAAGATGGCACAGTTCTAGAACTGGGCAGGCTTCCTGTCAAACTCAGAAGAGGGAATAGCTTTTAAAAGTATTATCTCTGTGTATTTCTTTTGCAATACCCAGTGCAAAATGAACATGCAAGGCTCCTTGTTCAAAAAGCAGGAAAAAGTGACGTTAAAAGTACAAAAAATATAAAGTTTTTCCCTTTAAAAATATTTTATTACTTATAAAATGTTGTTCAGCTGCTAAGTCATGTCTGACTCTTTGCGGCCACATGGACTGCAGCATGCCAGGCTTCTCTGTCCTTTACTGTCTTCTGGAGTTTGCTCAAATTCATGTCCATTGAGTCGGTGATGCCATCCAACCATCTCATCCTCTGTACTCCCTTCTCCTCTTGTCCTCAATCTAAAAGGAGTCATAGTGATGTGTAAGAATATAATCTTATAAAATGCAAAGAATAATACTTTTTGTCATAATTTTATAAATATATAAATGATATTATTAATGTAATGTCTTGTTGGGTCACAAGACTTCTGTTTCACTTTTCTTCTAGTTCATTTGCTATCAAGTTTATAGTAAGTCTATTTTCAATTTAGATAGCTGAAAGGACCATCAGCTACTCTTGGCAAATGCAAAATCCCAAATATGTTTTGATATTTTTTTTAATTTTGAGAAAGGGTACAACTGTTACTGTTAAGAGTATTTTATAGGCTGTGACAACATGGGGATAAGATTATAATACATTTTTTCCACATATCAATTTTAGTGCATCTAGAGCTGATGATTCTCATGGAAAAATGTTTCTAAAAAGATTTAACTCTTCATTACAATAGGTGAGAAAGAGAGAGAATGTTGTGTTTAGAAAACTTGTGTTCAACTCCTGACTCCTCTCTTACTGAGTAACCCTAAGCAAATCACTTGAACTCTGTGACCCTATATTTCCTTATCTGTAAAATGGGAATAATTTAAAATTACAGAACTCTTTTTTGTATTAATGAATACTTCTTGAGAACCTACTCTGTATCTGTCATTGTTTTAGGTGCTGGATATACAAGAGTAGTTCCCTTACAGAACTTCATTCTTGTAATGAAACACACAGAATGAACAAAATATGTGAGAAAATATTTACTATATCATAGAGGGTAAGTCCTGTGGGAAAAAAAGTGGGAAGAGGAAGGAGGATTGGAGGTGGGGGAGGAAGGCCATGTAAAGAATTCAAGTGATCAGGAAAGGCTCCTCTGATGAGATAGCATTTGAGCAGAGATTTGGAGGACATGGAATCCGCCTGCAATGTGGGAGACCTGGGTGTGATCCCTAGTTTGGGAAGATCCCCTGGAGGAGGGCATGGCAGCCCACTCCAGTATTCTCGCCTGGAGAATCCGCATGGATAGAGGAGCCTGGTGGGCTGTAGTCCATGGGGTCGCAAAGAGTCGGACACGACTGAGCGATTAAGCACAAAGCACAGCGCACTGGAGGACGTGAGGGGAGAGGCCATGCAGATTCTTGGAAAAAAGCCTCCTGAGGAGACAGCACAGCAAGTGAAAAGGCCAGAGGGAGGAAGGAAACCACACAAAAAGGCAGTCTGGTAGATCATATAGGCCTTATAGCCTCCTGTCAAGACTTTGGCTTTTATTCTGAGGGCAAGTGAAATTGGAAGCCATAGCAGAGTTTTGAGCAGGGTAGTGACACACTGTGATTTGAGTTTCCAAAGGATCACTCTGGCTGTTGTGTGGAGAATAAACTAGGGCAGGGAAAGAGTGGAAGAAGGGAGGCTAGTGAGGAAGTGGTTGCCTTAATTTGAGCAAGAGATGGTGAGGAATAGTACCAGAAAGGGTGAAAAGTAGGCATACCCTGGGTACATTTTGATGGCAGGGGTGACAGGATTTTCTGACAGACTAGATGTGGGGTATGAGAGAAAGCATGGAGTTGAGGAGACTCCACATTTTGGGGCCTGAGCAATAGGAAGCTTCAGTGAGACAATAAACACCAAGTGCTCAGCACAGTGCCTGGCCCATATTTGCTGCCTGATCAATTATTATTATAACAGATCTAGATGACCCCCAGGATTCATCAGCCTATATATGCAAAATACATCACATTTAGTATAATAACCTACATACCATTCATTCTTTGCCCCTCTAGCTGGCTCACCAATCAACCCACCTTCCCTTAAGTTGACATTCAGGGAGAGAGACCCCATTTGATTGTCAGGAACCCTGAATCCTACTTCATTTCTACCGCTGGCCTGTTATGTGATCCCAGGCAAGCTTCTTATTGTTCAGCAGCCAAAAGTGTTGATCAACATAGTAGATTCGAATAATCTGCACTACTTAGCTCATAAGATGGTGAGGACAAAGTGATCACTATTTACGTGAAAATGTGTTGATTGTCAAAGTGTTAAAGTGATGCCAGCTTATTAGGTGGAAATGTTCATTGTAATGGCTATTCCTGTGGAGATTTTAATTTCAGATAGGAAAGGGGCTGTAACTCTTTTGGTTTTCTTAGAAGAACTTAAAGGTACTCTGAGCGCTAATCTTTTATTGCTAAGCATCTTCCATTTAAGAGTTTCTTATATTCTTTGAAGCCATTTTTAATTTACTTAGCAACTTTTCTCCCTTCAGGCTCAGTGACTGTAAGCCAGATATTCCTTTCCTTAAAGAATCTCCTCAACCCATTTTGTGTTTCTAATTCTGGATGGCAAATAGCTTTCATCCCTTGATGAAATTGGCCAATTCTTGTCTGTTGATGACTGGATCACTGACTTGAGAATGTTCCTGAGGCCTTTCCCAGGATCAGTGGAGAAGAACATCCTGATTCATACGCTTTGGAGGGAGAAGAGGCTGTGTGCTCTGAATTTGACATCCCTGCTGTAAGGCTTAGCTTGGATTGCTTTCTCACCTTAGAACTCTAGCAGCATGCTGACCCAAGCTAACTGCTCTGGATTTTCTTATTATTTTTTTAATGCAATAGAATTTTTTTGCTAGCAGCCCTCTTGTGCAAAACCCTTTACCTCTCCAAATTTTTACTACTCTCTGGGGCCACTCCACAGATACAGCCACTTTTAATGGTTTCTTTTGTATTCTTCTAGAAGTTTCTTGTGCATACTCAAGCTTGTGTTGATATTCCATTTTTTTACAGTAATAAGAAAATACTGTAAGTATATTTTCTTATCTACCTCCTCTTTTTTTTAATCTAACAATTTAGCTTAGTGCTTATTATATAAACACTCGATTGATAGACATTTACATGTTTTATATTTCTATGTGTGTGGTGCTGTGCTAAGTCACTTCAGTTGTGTCCGACTGTTTGTAACCCTATGGACTGTAGCCCACCAGGCTCCTCTGTCCATGGATTCTCTAGGCAAGAATACTGGAGTCAGTTGCTTGCCCTCCTCCAGGGGATCTTCCTGACGCAGGGATCAAACCTGAGTTTCTTACATATCCTGCATTGGCAGGTGGGTTCTTTACTACTAGCACCACCTGGAAAGCCCTATATTTCTATATCAACACTCAACTGATAGGTATTTTTATAATCATCTCAATTTCACAAATGAACAAACTGAGATACAGATCAGTTAGGAATCTTGCCCAGGGTAACCCATCTAGTAAGTTGTAAAGCCAGGATCCAAACTAGGTCTGTCTGATTCTCTGACTCACACTTAAACACCCAGCTCTACCAATGTTACTGATTAATACTGGGAGTGCTTGAAAAAAACATACTGGAAGTGCTTATATTCCTGAATTTATACCTTGAGAAACCACGGGACATTGAGGTGCGTGCCCAGTCAAAGCACAGCCTATAGCTCCACAGGACTTTCCAGCTTCCAAATACTTTCACGCATATAATGTCATTAACTTTTACATTAATTGAATTTCTCTTCTGTGCCAGGCACTATTTTTGGCCTGAACATGAAATGATGAATAAGACAGTATCCCTGTTCTCAAGGCACTCATAATGAGGTGATTGAAACAGACTTGTAAATAGAAGTTCACAATGCCAAACAATAAAGAGTATTCTGTAATAGTTCTTTAGACTTTTCTCCAACATGATGTGTATTAGTGGTTGGTCAGTTATTTTAAAATGGATTAAATTGGAGAATGATAAGAAATGCTATATACATGCCTGAAATCTTTTGTTAGGATTTAAATATGTAAGTTTATACACTTGCCCATATTTTGATGCATATCTAAGTTCTTTTCCCAGAATATGGGTCAGCTGAGTGATTTCCCTCCTCTTTCTTGCATAACCACATTCATAACATTTTACTAATGATTTGCAGTGTCAGTTTCTTTAAACTGTACTGTAAAATTAAATTTTAAAAATATACAAAGCAATCATAGCACAGAATCCTAGATTTTAATGATTTTTCACAAATACTTTAGATTTGCCTCTCCCACTTTTCACTTGACGGCAGTTTTTTTAGTGAGTTCCCTTCTAAAGCAATCATTTCAGTTTCATAGAAATAGTAACTCTTTCTTTTTATACTCTCTTTTTTTGGGGGGTTATATAATATTTTAACTAAATTATGGAATAATAATACACCAGGCATAAACAGGTGTGTGAACAAACCACAGTGATTTTCCTTACACAGATAACCCATTCGGTGGGAGCAAAAGTGAGCAGTCACTCCACTGTGCTTCAGTGTTGCCTCATGAGTGGCTTGGGTTCAAATCTCAACCCAGCAACTTGCATATTATGTGATTGTGGACAATTTACTTCATTCTCTCTGCCCCAGTTTTCTCATCAACAAAATGGGGTAATAGTAGTGTTATTGTGAGGACTATATGAGTACTAGTAGAATGCTTGGAACAGTAACTTACATAAATTATAGCTATTATTGCTATTTTTCAGATAGTAACCTATCAGCTGTGAATTTCCTGAGGGTACTAGATGGAATTTTCTGCAGAGGATAGGGAGCATTTCAGTTGTTTGGGCAAGTCACTTAGAGTTTGCTTAGGTTAAGATTATCAAGATAGGGATGAATTCTGCTGCTATGGATTGAAAAAGGCTCTACAGCAGTGGTTCTAAAGGCTGTATATTAAAATCACCTTAAGGGGCTTTAAGAATGTTCTAATACTCATGCCCCACACTAAACCAGTCAATTCAAGATCTCTGGGAGTGGATTCAGCTGCTCAGGTGATTTGATGTGCAGCTATGGGAACCATTGCTTTATAGGGAGGTGTGATGGTCTCACTGCTGAAAGATAAGTGAAATTTCAACAGAGATGCTGGCAACAACTTCGAGGTACATAATACGTATGCTTTTATCTTCATGTTTTTGGATTAAGGACCAGAGATTTTGAGAGCCTAAGCTCACAAGGTGTCAGAGCAGAAAAAAGCACTTAGGTCTTCTAACATCAGCTTCAGTGGTCTTTCTACAACTCCAGGCTGACAAAACTAAGAAAGATCAAAGCAAATAATGAGTCCAAATAAATCTGCTGTATCTTTTCTAAGTAAAAATTGTCACATAATGTTTTGTGGAAGTTTTGAAGAGAAATAATAATCAGAACTTTTTTATGCAGATAAAGTTGACATTTGTATTTCTTCCCAAGAGAAATGTTTTATACTATCTGAGTTATAAATACAGCATTTTTTTTTTCCCTTGGAGTAAGTGTTTTATGGCACAAATGTGATTAGAGGCTTAATGTTTAGTAAACCTTGGGAGATTTGCTGTTTATTTTTTAATTTATGTTAGTAATCTCAGTAAAATTTTTTTTCTCTTTCCTCTGTTATTTTACCTAATGTACATAGAATACAGTAAATAATATCATATGTGAAACCCAGCTAGACCAGAAGCATATAAACTGAATAGCTTAGTGGTTTATTGAAACAACCTACTCCACTACTATGCACACACATGCACAGAGTTTCTAAATATAAAATACTCTATAGCTAACTGAACTGGAGTAATAAAAGCTAATCAGATTAAATAGAGAATACTTCCAAAGCGTACACAAATCATATTGCACCAAGACTTGATGTAAGGATTTTCTCTGTTTATAGACATAGCATTTTATGTTTTCCACAATAACAGACAGAAATAACAAGGTTTAATCAAGTGTTTGAAATAAGTAATTTCTTTGTGGTGATTTCATAGTGGGAAATTCAGCTCTTTTTTTTCCTGGAATTTGAAAATATTGATTAATTTTCAAAAGGCTTCTGAAGTAGAATTACAACTTTAAAAAGGCTAAAAGTGTAACTTTGCTCAATAGTGATAAAAGCTTGCTAGCCTTTCAAGGAATAGAACTTAATAAGAACAGAGTGAATGTGCAGACTTTAATGTGAAAAATGGCTAAAAGTAATGACTTGAAAAATTCATGTGGTTAGTGTATTAGTTTCCAGTGGCTGCTATAACAAATCAGGTGGCTTTAAACAATAGAAATTTATTTCCTCACAGCTCTGCAGGTTCAAAGGCTTAAATCATGGTGTCTCCAGGGCTACACCCACTCTGGGTCTCTTTAGGAATTGATTCTTTTAATCTTCCAGCTTCTGGTGGCTCCAGACATTCCTTGGCTGTGGCAACATCACTCCAATCTCTGTCTCTGTTTTTACATTATCTCTTCCTCTGTATGTCTGTGTCTTCTCTTGTTCTGTTTCTTATGAGGTCACTTGTCATTGGATTTGGGCCCACATGGATAATCCAAGATGATTTCATCTCAAGATCCTTAACTTCATTACATCTAAAAGACCATTTTTTTCCAAAGACGGTAACATGCATAGTTTCCAGGTATTTCAATGTGGACATATCTTTTGGGAGGTCACTCCATTTTCAGTGGAGTTCAGTCTGTATTATGTGCTCAGAAAAATTTAAAACAATTAGGAGAAGCACATATTTACCTCAATATCTTATTTGTATATTGAAAACATGGTTGTGGCTTGTTTAACCCATGTTTGGCCAAAATACAACATTTAACCAATCAGCTTCCACATCCTTAAGGTTTGCCCGTAACCAGTATAGATCTCATTTCTTGACAATCTAATAAATGGAAAATTAGAGGTCAGGACATAATTGAAATCTTTTATGAGATTGCATAAATGCTTGTTGCTCTTTTTTTGTTTGCTAGTAGTTCAGAACTTTATAAACATGAATAATACCACTAGAAAACAGGCATTCCTAAAACTCAAAATCAAAGCATTGATAAATGTACCTGCTTAATTGCATTGTGCCATTTTCAAATGCTGCTTGTAAGTTGAGCTTCCCTTGTGGGTTAGCTGGTAAAGAATCCACCTGCAATGCAGGAGACCTGGGTTTGATCCCTGGGTTGGGAAGATCCCCTGGAGAAGGGAAAGGCTCCCCACTCCAGCATTCTGGCTTGGAGAATTCCATGGACTGCATAGTCCATGGGGTCATAAAAAGTCAGACACAACTGAGCGACTTTCACTTACTTACTTGTAAGTTCAGTTCAGGCACTCAGTCCTGTCTGACTCTTTGTAACCCCATGGACTGCAGCACGCCAGGCTTCCCTGTCCATCACCAACTCCCAGAGCCTACTCAAACTCATGTCCACTGCATCAGTGATACCATGCAACCATCTCATCCTCTGTTGTCCCCTTCTCCTCCCGCCTCAATCTTTCCTAGCATCAGGGTCTTTTCCAATGAGTCGGTTCTTCATATCAGGTGGCCAAAGTATTGGAGTTTCGGCTTCAGCATCAGTCCTTCCAATGAATATTCAGGACTGATTTCTTTTAGGGTTGACAGGTTGGATGGATCTCCTTGCAATCCAAGGGACTCTCAAGAGTTTTCTCCAATACCACAGTTCAAAAGCATCAATTCTTTGGTGCTCGGCTTTCTTTATAGTCCAACTCTCACATTCATGCATGACTACTGGAGAAACCATATCTTTGACTAGACAGACCTCTGTTGGTAATGTCTCTGATTTTTAATATGCTGTCTAGATTGTAAGTTGTAAGTTACTGAGTTGTTTAAGGATCAAATAAGGTGAAGCATTTTTTTCTTTAAATTTCATTTTATTTTTAAAATTTACAATATTGTATTAGCTCCGCCAAACATTGAAATGAATCTGCCACGGGTACACCCGTGACCCCCATCCTGAACCCCCCTCCCTCCCCCCTCCCCACACCCTCCCCCTGGGTCGTCCCAGTGCACCAGCATTTTAAGTTGTTTATAAATTGTATTGTGCTAGTGTAGAGAATTACTTTGCTATTTGTGAGGGAGATAGTAGCAAGTGTGATATGATTGGTTAGTATCAAAATATGTTGGCTAAATAGATGGTAAGGACATTTTTATTCAACACATCAAACAGGTTTGCACTTAGTTGAGGTGGTCATGCAAGTTTAATCTCTGCTCTTAAATCAGTTTAACAGGTTATGTCCATTGTTAAGAATGAATTGAGTTTGCATCAGAGACAAGCTCCTTGTATAGGAAGTAGCTGAGTCAGCAAGGTGAATTCCTTCTTGCTTGATTTTTGTTCACTGATAAGAATTGATTTGAGATGTAAAAATAGATGAAAATCTCAGAGGAAGTGATTATAAAATGAGGGACTGTGAGACCCTCGGGAAATAAGAAGCTGTCAGCAAGATTAAGGAATAACTTTAAAGGAACTTCTCAGATTTGAGACATATAGTTGTAAAGATTCAGTAGTAAGAAAAGTCATAGCCAATGTAGTAATTTAAAGTAAAAATTCCAACTTTAAACAATGAAATCCCGTTCCTTTCCCCGCCAAGTAAATCTTACCTGAAAGTCCACTATATCAAACGGATTAAAGTGCAGCTGCTTGAATTGCACTTCATGAAGTTGGGGCACAGAGATGAGTGACACTTGGTATACTTGTCACTGTTGGAATTTTATACTGCTTGTATGATTATCTGATCAATAGCTGTTTTCTCCACTGCACAGCACTCCAGGCTGGAACTTTCATTTCATTTCATTTCACTCAAAGTTACATTCCTAATGCCTAATGCAATGCCTAGAACTCAATATGTACATGTGTTGATGAATGAATGGATGGCAGGGAAGCTAAGACAAGCTAGTTAGGTGTCAACATCTCTGACAGCAGTGAAGGCAGGAAAGATACATTTTATACCATCTCAGCATTTATCACCAGTACTATCATTCACGGAGAACACTGCATTTCAGTACTTGACACAGTCCCTGGAATATACTGCTGCTGCTACTGCTGCTAAGTCGCTTCAGTCATGTCCGACTCTGTGCGACCACATAGACGGCAGCCCACCAGGCTTCCCCGTCCCTGGGATTCTCCAGGCAAGAACACTGGAGTGGGTTGCCATTTCCTTCTCCAGTGTGTGAAAGTAAAAACTGAAAGTGAAGTCGCTCAGTCGTATCTGACTCTTAGCGACCCCATGGACTGCAGCCCACCAGGCTCTTCTGTCCGTGGGATTTTCCAGGCAAGAGTACTGGAATGGGGTGCCATTGCCTTCTCTGCTGGAACATACTAGGTTTCAATAAATATTTGTAAAATAAATGGTTCTCAGAAAATATTAATTGAATGAATAAATGAAGTGATTGATTAAATAAATGAGTGTCATGTGATAGTAATAAAATGAGAGGTTCAATTTTTGGCTTAAAATAATTTAAAAGATAGCTAAAACAAAACTTCTTGAAGAATTCTAGTGGAAACCTCCTAAGTGCCCTTGGAAAAACTCAGGGCTCTATTAAACATAAGTTTCAACTTGTTTATACCAATTCCCCAGAATTGCATTGTCTGAAAGTGTGACATGTCATAAAACATTGGCGCCAACAGTGGTGCTAAAGCCACTTTCACTCAGTACAAATCCCTGACTTACAGTTATCCCCAGGAGACACTGAGTGCCCCAAATGTGGACAGCTCCAAAAGAAGTATGGCCAATTTGAAAGAATTGTGTGTCTTTAGGAAACACACAAGCTTTTTATTTAAGAAGTGGTATAAATTACAGTTGCTTGAAGGAAACCCTACCTTGCACCTTAGCTAGATGTGTAAGCAATTTACCATTTAATCTATGGTGTGTATTGCAGCAAGCCATTGCCTAAAGATGAGAGCAGATCGATTTGCTAACTTGTCATCCAGAGCATCACCAGACCAAAGCACCAACACCTTGTTACATAGTGATTTTATACAGAATTTCCAGAAATCCAAAAAACAAAAACAAAAACAAAAAAAAACACAAAAGAAGAGCAACCAACTATGGCTCTCTGTACGTGTGTATGTTCTGGGGGCAGGGGGTGATCTGGGCAGCAACAATCCTTGGAGCTTCACCTGCTGAATCTGCCTCCTGAGTTTCCATATGTGAGAGCATCAGAAGGCCTTAATTAACTGCTTCAGTGGGTGAACTTGGACCTGGGGAGAGTGAGCCAACCTGTCCTCAAAGTGAGGATCTGCAGCTGACTGGCTCTGGGGTGGCTTCCAGGTAGTCTATAGATGGGTTCAGAATGAAAACCATGCAATCCTAGGGTTGTTTCTTTTGATAGTTATATTTTTTCAAAATAAGAAAAATTTTACATATGTATACATGGTTGTCATAAAAAGTATAAAATTAAAATATAAAATTATACATCATAAACAATGAAAATGTCCTTTCATCAGCTATCCTCATCAACCCTACCAAAGCTGCCCCCCACATCCTACTTTATAGAACAGAGGTAATCACTGATGCCTACTTGGAATCATGTTATGTGTCCTCTCAGGCCATTTTCTATTTATATGCAAACATAGCAAGGTACATTGCTAAGGACTGAATGTTCATGTTCCCCCTAAATTTACATGCTGAAGCCCTAATCTCCAATGTGATGGTAATTGGTACCTCCAATTACCTTTGGGAGATAATTAGGTCATGTCACTAGAACTTTCATGAATAGGAATAGTGCCCTTATAAGAGGAAACATGAGAGAGATGATCCCTTTCAGTCATAAAAAGATACAGAGAGAAGGTGGTGGTCTACAAATTAGGAAGGAGGCTCTCACTGAACACTGAAGCCAACGACCCTTTGATCTTGGATTTCTCAGCCTCCAGAACTGTGAGAAATAAATTTCTGTTGTTGAAGCCACCCACTCTATGGTATTTGTTATAGCAGCTGGAACTGACTTAAGCATACATATACAGATTTTTGAAACACATATATAGGATCATACTATATGTGTTTCATTATGATATACTTTTTTCACTTAACAGTATGTTGGACATATTTCTAGCTGAGTAATTTTTTTAAAAGTTGGTAGCTTCAATGAATAATACTTTGGTGTATTTCCTTCCAGGGCTTTTTTTTCTGTACATATATATGCATATTTGGTTGGTTTTGGTTATTTTTATATAAATAGGTTCATGCTCTATGCATTGTTATATTATCATGTTTTTCCCCTTATTAGCACATATGAAGATCACCTTCATGTCAATACATATAGGTCTTCCTCACTTTTTTTAAACTGCTGTTTCAACTGTGTTAGCAAAATAAGGATAGCTTATTTTGCCATTCCTTTACTGATAGACATTTAGGTTGTTTTCCCAGGGTGTTTTTGGTGGTTATTTTTGTTGTGTTTATTTGATTATAAACCATACTGTAATGAATCATACATCTCTGTCTTTTTGTGTCCAAGTGATATTATTTCCATGGGTGCAATTCATGGGTCAAAGGATTTTCACATTTTAAATCTTAAGAGATACTGTCAAGTTCTCCAAAAGGCCTCTTTCTTCACATCCTTGCTAGGACTTACTATTGCTAGACTTCTTATTTATTGCAAATTTGACAGGAGAAACTTATGTCATTATTATTTTAATTTGCATTTTCCTGATTACTAATGAAGTTTGCCCGTTGCTTTTTAAAAATTTGTATTTTCCATTCTGTGTCATTCTGCCTCCTGATTGTTCTCTGTGAGTGCATGCATGCTACGTTGCTTCAGTTGTGTCCAACTCTTTGCAATCCCATGGACTGTAGCCTGCCAGGCTCCTCTGTCCATGGGATTCTTTAGGCAAGAACACTGGAGTAGGTTTCCATGTCCTCCTCCAGGGGATCTTCCTGACCCAGGGAATGAGCATGCATCTCTTATGTCTCCTGCATTGGTAGGCGGGTACTTTACCACTAATACCATCTGGGAAGCTCATTCCCTCCTCTAGTTTCTTCCAAATCTGGGCCATCCTACACAGTGCTACTTACTCATTGAGTTTTCCTAAAGCCATTTCTTATTACTGTACTTACCTGATCAAAAACCTTTACTTCAGTCTACCAGGTATTTATTTCCTTCCTGTTGTGAGCCATGGCCTGTGCTAAGCAGGAGGGGCAGTGATGGTTCACTACCCACCATCTGTTTGGTGGTACAGGGATCTCTTCTCTCTCTCCTCTCTCCACCCCTCACCTGAGTTGTGCAACTAGCCCCCAAGTTCAGAACCTTTGAAAGGCCTTTTAAAATAACTTTCGAATAATTGCTTCTACACTTGAACTCTGTGCAATCCAAGCTCATTTTTGCTTAGGTGTGAAATGCATGGCTATATCTAACAAAATGAGAATGATTCTGAAATTTTCTCTTAACTCAGTATTTGCAGAAAAGCAGTTATGACTCTGGCTGACACTCTCAGCATAATGCTGGGGCACAACACTCATTCCCCACTCACTTGCTGATTGCTGCTCCCCTCCAAGCTAGCATTTCAGCCTCCCTTCATGAGATAGGGACTCCTATCTCATACCAATATCACTCAGTTAGATCACAAATTGAAGAATGCCCTGTTGACCTTGTGAAAACCTGTTGGGTGGGCTATCTATGGCTGTACCAGTATCCAAGTCCTGAGCATGGCTAAAACTTTGGAATCCTTCATTTTGGTCTCAGAAACAATCACAAGTCTTTTGTTAGCTGTATAGTTGCCTCCTTCCCTGCCCCTTCCCCCCCAACCCCAACCCCAAAGGCCTTTTGAACTGTCATTAGAGTGCATTGTTCAGGAATAGCAATGGAAACAATATTGCTTTTTTAAAAATTAAATTTATTTATTTTAATTAGAGGCTAATTACTTTACAATATTAAGAGTGAACTTTTAAAGTTTGTTATGTTCTGCCACTTCTAATTCTAGAAAAGGATTAGTACTAATCACTTCTTTTTAATATCCAATAAAGTGTCTTAAGTGATAATGTTGACTATTGATATGTAGTCTGAACTAAGGGTGGGGAAAACTTCAATGGGCCTGCTCCACAGTGATTGCTATTTCATAAGTTTCACTTGTGCCTTTGTGATAGAGGTAGTGAGATTTGTTGAAGAGATAAAAACTCAAAGAAATGGAATTGGCACTTGGCTTTCCAGCTGTCTCTTTTGAAGTATACTTCAGAAGTTTTAATAGGTAGAAACTGTCTGAATTTAGATACTATTTTCTGTAAGCTTACCGACACAGTCCTTTTTTGATGTGGTATAGAGATGCTTGTAGCTGAAGTTCAATAGTCATTGTTGCCAATAACTGAAGTTTGTTTCACAAACCCACTTATTTTGTGTATTGGTTGGAGGATAGGCAGCGCCAAAAAAGTACAGTTCTCTGGTGCTCAGCAACCATTGAAGGTGGTAATTAATGGGAAAAAGAATCTAGATGGACCAAAATGAATTACACTCATATCTCAAATAGTGCACCAGGATATTTATACACAACTGCTCAGACCAAGCTGGTAATGCATTATATTGTTTTCTTTGCAAACAAAGCTTCAGATTTCTACAACAAAAAGTGTAAGACCTCAGTGATAAGAATTAATTTGAACTCAGAAGATTTAAGGCTTAATTAGAATTCTGATCCAAGACAGCAGACTGTGTGAACTGCTGTTGCTAAACTGTACTGTGTAAACACTGCATACTGATGGAGTGTGCTTGTCAACTCAACTGGCATTTCAGTGCAGTAAGCTTGTCTTTCTGTCAGCCAAGTGCATCATGGGAAAAGATCAGCATCTTAAAAGAGTGTGATCTGCATGTGTAAAGAGAGGGGGAAAAACCTCAAAGAAAAGGAGCTTTTGCATGTATTTCAATTGTTCAAAGGTTAAAAATAATGTCTTCTAACAATGTGCATTTTGGCCCAAGGATAGCAAGGATTTTCTTTCTAAGAATTAGAAGATAAACATGTTTTTTAAAAAAATTTGAGTCACAGTATCTTGTAACCCTTAGCTAAGTGAAGCATGCCACAGTAAGACCACAGAAAATGAAAAGAATTTAACAGTGTTTTGAGTTTTGAGCTTTTCTCTAATCTCTCCTGTGGAAATCTTTGTTTTCTCAAATCTACTATTTCAGCCAATTTATCTAAATCAAGAGGCATTTAAAAAAATAAGCAGCAGTGGAAATTCCCTGGTTGTCCAGTGGTTAGGGCTCCTGTGCTTCTACTGCTGGGGGCCTGGGTTTGCTCCCTGGTTGGTGACAATTCTGTAAGCCGAGCCACTTGGCCAAAAACAAGAGCAACAAAACAAACAAAAAGGTAAGCAGCAACATAGGATAGGCAATGTGAAGAACAGGAGTTGGCTTGTGTAGACAAGTTTCAAATCCTGACTCTGCCTTTGAATCACCTTGAGCAAGTCACTCTATCTCTGCACCAGAGTTTCTTATCAAATATTGACATAGAAAACTATGTCCTATTGATTTGAGTGTTAAATGAAATAATGTATGTGAAAGTCCTGGCACTTTATAAGTGATTAAGAAACATTTATTGAATAATTTGAGACAACTGATATTTTTTAAAGTTTATCTTCTCAATGACATTCTAGGGTTATTGTGATGTTTCTGTTCTATTTTAGATGGACTTGTTTTATATCTTCCTAAGACTGAGGGCCATGTCACTGAGATTCTTTGTTCTCAGCTCTACAGTATGCACAGGGTTTTTTAATAAGTGATTTTTGCTTACCTCTGCTAAGTCGGACACGACTGAGCAACTTCACTTTCACTTTTCACTTTCATGCATTGGAGAAGGAAATGGCAACCCACTCCAGTGTTCTTGCCTGGAGAATCCCAGGGACGGGGGAGCCTAGTGGGCTGCAGTCCATGGGGTCACACAGAGTTGGACATGACTGAAGCGACTTAGCAGCAGTAGCAGCAGCTAAGAAAATAAGAACAAGTTTCTCCTTCCCACTTATCTTCTGATCCTTTCACCAGTATTTTCCCCAATAACATTTGTCTGTCAGGTTCAGAGGTTGTCTGTTGCAGATAATTTTGGCCAGAGTTCTTTATGGTTATCTGTGAGGGAGTTATTTCGGAGTAAGCACTGAGGAAGAGAAGAAGGAGCCAGTACATGTAATGAGGCAAAGAGAGAAAGGGGTAATAATAGTTAATACTTATTACAATTATTGAATGGTTAGTACATGCAGATGAGGAATTTGAGGCTTAAAGAAGTAAGTAAATTATCCAAAGTCATACTCAGAGAGATCCACAATCTTTTGTCTAAAGTCAGATATGTTTTGATATTTGGCAAATCTAATACAGTTATGTAAAGTTTAAAAATAAAATAAAATTAAAAAAAAAAAAATTAAAAAAAAAAAAAAACACATAGTGGAAAAACAGATACCAAATAGAAAAATGGTACTTGCAATCCAACCGAATCAATAATTATATTAAATGTAAATGAACTAAACACTTCAACTAAAAGAAATTGTCTGACAATAAAAAAAGCAAGACCAAAAAAAAAAAAAAAAATAAAGTCAGATATGTTTCAAGATTCGGAAATTTCTGGATTGAATGTTTAGAAAGATATATACTATATATTACATAAGATTAGCAACAGGATCGGTAGTAACACCACATAGTCAAATGCTTTTAATCTTTATGCATTGAAAAATATGAATATTCACACCTAATGAGATAAAGACTATAGGTAGATCCATATTTGTCCAAATCAAGTCACATGTTGCTCCCAAATAAGTTACAAAACATCTTTATTTTTCAAAACTTTTTAGCTTTTGTAATTTTAGATAAGGAGTTGCAGGCTTGTGGTAGGTAATAGAGACCAGTGAGAACCCAGATGTGTCAGACTCCAGAGACGGGCCACTTCCTTGTATCAACTGCATGTTGCTGCTGAACAAGGTGTTGCGAATTTAAGAGCTCAGCAATGCAAATGCTTTCTCTTAAGGTTCTGGGAATCAGAAGTCTAAAATGGATCTCCCTTGGCTGAAATCATTGTGTCAGTAGGAATATGTTTCTTTTGGAGACCAGGAGATGATGTGTTTCCTTCCCTCGTACAGTTACTTGAGACTGCTCACATTCCTTGGGTCATAGTTCCTTTTTCTATCTTTAAAGCCAGCAATAGCAGGTTAAGTTCTTGTTACATCACATCACTTTGACCTTCTCTTCTGCTATTCTCTCCCATGTTTAAAGAGCCCTTGTGATTACATTGGGTCTAACCAGATAAACTAGGATGTCATAGCCAGGGTTCTCCAGAGAAACAGAACCCATAGGTTGTATGTGTGTGTGTCTGTGTGTATACATTGAAGCTTCCCTTGCCAGCTTCTGTATTTGCGTGGGCCAGTTTTGAGAGAGAGAGAGGAGGGAGAGAGAGCGCGCATGAGAGAGATAGAAAGGGAGAAAGAAAGATTGATTTAAGGAAGTGGCTTATGAAAACACAGAGGCTTGCAAGCTCAAAATATACAGGGTGGACCATCAGGCTGGATACTAAGCACAAATGTTTTACTTTAAGTGTGACTATCATCTGCTAGAGAATTCCTTCTCACTTGGGAGCAGTCAATATTTTGTTTTATTCAAGCGTTCAACTGATTGGATGAGGCCCACTCACATCCTGGAGGGCAATTTGACTCACTCAAAGTCAGTCCATTGATTTAGATGGTCATCTCATCCATAAATGCCATTACAGAAACATCCAAAATAAATGTTTGATGAAATAACTAGGCCCCGCGACCCAGCCAGATTGCCACATAACATTAACCATCACACAGAATAATCTCCCTCTCTCAAGGTCAGTGCTCTAGCAGCCTTGTTTCCATCTTCAATCTTAATTTTCCCTGGTCACAAACCCTGACATACTGTCATTTCCAAGGATTAGGCCATGTATAGCTTTGGGACCATTGGTTCGCCTACCACCATGTGGTTGTACAAGTTGTGTATAACACAGTTCCAAGCGGATGCTACTCACATGGATTGCGATCTGCATAGCAATGCAATGTGGAGGTCCTGTTGCATATTTGTCTATAGGGACAGAATATAGTAAAACCTTTTTTCTAGGCTCAGCTTCTGGAAAACAAGGTGATGACAGCTTCTGCATTAATATATTGGCTAGTTCCATGAGAACTCAGACAGGGCCAGGTTCCCTAGAGAATCACCCTGTGGCATAGAGGGGCAGCTGTTAGGTTTTTGTTGCTGTTGTTTGTTTGTTTTGTTTTGGCCACATTGCTTGGTATCTCAGTTCCCCGATCAGGGATCAAATCCAGACCTGCTGCAGTCAAAGTGCAGAGTCTTATCCACTGGACTGTCAGGGAATTCCCTTTAGGTTTTCAATTCCAAATCTTCTCAGGACCAAGCCAGGAGGGTTCCTAGTAGACTTTCATAACTCAGACAGCATTACCTCCATAATAATAATAATAATAATAATAATTCTTTGGGCGTTTTGTGGAAGGGAAGAGGAGATAGCTGCTTTTCTGATGTGTACGGTTTCAAAGAAACTGCTCCCAGGCCAGGCTCTGATGTAGGGAATTCTTGGGTCTGGTGTGGTTGAGTGGGTAATGGGTATAATCTCAATAGCTATGGACCCAGTGGGTCTACAGACTCTGCAGAGGAACATTTTTTCAGGAGAACTGAGAAATTGCTTCCTTTGCTTCCTTTGCTTCCCCAAAGGAAGATGAAGAAAGAAACAGCACAGGAGAGAAAAATCAGAAAGTCTTTTCAAACGTGCTGGGGCCATTCATTCAAGCTGTTTCAGGAAGTCTAGGAGTGAAGGATCCCTCTTTTGTGCCTAAAGTGAAAGATCTCATTTATCATCATTTGCAAAATCCCAGTGAGACAAAACTATCTTCTGATCCTTCTAATTCCTATAGTAAATAGCCACACGCTAGATGTTTCATTGCTGTAAAGAGTCATTACCAAAGATTGCTAAGTAAATTGGTAAAAGTACTGGTGTCAGTTTATAATCACTGTTTAGTTTTTTGTTGTGTTTCTTGCAACTCTTGTTTCTGGCCTACTATTGCTCAGAGCACAAGCAATACTTCTGGTTTTGATGTTGATTAGCTTTTACTAGCAGCCAGCAAGTTTGATCTAGATTAAAACAGTGCTGGTGAGCAATGGAGAACATGAAGAGAGGTCAGCAGGTTAGGCAAGCAAATTGCCACCTAGTGGAGGATGTGACCTCAATTTTTCCTTTTTGCAGGAAGGAGCCATGGCTTGGGAACAAGTTCTTGGGAACATAGCAGTTGTTCAAAATAAAGGAATACAAAAAGGAAATAGCTGACAGGATTTGGAACTCATAAATCCTTATCTAAAAGGTCAGTCTTAATTCCAATCCCTAAGAAAGGCAATGACAAAGAATGCTCAAACTACCTGCACAATTGCAGTCATCTCACATGCTAGTAAAGTAATGCTCAAAATTCTCCAAGCCAGGCTTCAACAATACGTGAACTGTGAACTTCCAGATTTTCAAGCTGGATTTAGAAAAGGCAGAGGAAGCAGAGATCAAATTGCCAACATCTGCTGGATCATCGAAAAAGCAAGGGAGTTCCAGAAAAACATCTATTTCTGCTTTATTGACTATGCCAAAGCCTTTGACTGTGTGGATCACAATAAACTGTGGAAAATTCTGAAAGAGATGGGAATACCAGACCACCTGACCTGCTTCTTGAGAAACCAGTATGCAGGTTAGGAAGCAACAGTTAGAACTGAACATGGAACAACAGACTGGTTCCAAATAGGAAAAGGAGAACATCCAGGCTGTATATTGTCACCCTGCTTATTTAACTTATATGCAGAGTACATCATGAGAAACGCTGGGCTGGAGGAAGCACAAGCTGGAATCAAGATTGCTGGGAGGAATATCAATAACCTCAGATATGCAGATGACACCACCCTTATGGCAGAAAGCAAATAAGAGTGAAAGAGCCTGTTGATGAAAGTGAAAGAGGAGAGTGAAAAAGTTGGCTTAAAGCTCAACATTCAGAAAACTAAGAGCGTGGCATCTGGTCCCATCACTTCACGGCAAATAGATGGAGAAACAGTGGAAAGAGTGACAGACATTATTTTTTTCTGGGCTCCAAAATCACTGCAGATGGTGATTGCAGCCATGAAGTTAAAAGATGCTTACTCCTTGGAAGGAAAGTTATGACCAACTAGACAGCATATTAAAAAGCAGAGACGTTACTTTGCCAACAAAGGTCCTTCTAGTCAAGGCTATGTTTTTTCCAGTAGTCATGTATGGATGTGAGAGTTGGACTATAAAGAAAGCTGAGTGCCAAAGAATTGATGCTTTTGAACTGTGGTGTTGGAGAAGACTCTTGAGAGTCCCTTGGACTGCAAGAAGATCCAACCAGTCAATCCTAAAGTAAATCAGTCCTGAATATTCATTGGAAGGACTGATGTTGAAGCTGAAACTCCAGTAATTTGGCCACCTGATGTGAAGAGCTGACTCATTTGAAAAGTCCCTGATGTTGGAAAAGATTGAGGGCAGGAGGAGAAGGGGATGGCAGAGGATGAGATGGTTGGATGGCATCACTGACTCAATGCACATGAGTTTGGGTAAGCTCCAGGAGTTGGTGATGGACAGGGAGGCCTGGCATGCTGCAGTCCATGGGGTGACAGGGAGTCGGACATGACTGAGCGACTGAACAAAACTGAACTGAAATGCCCAGTGGGTTGTTTGTTAATGGAATTAGCATAAGTCTTGTCAAGTCTCTGGTAGGACTCTAAAGCCCAAGCTTATTCTATTATATGACATTATTAAATCATGCTCAGTATCTTCTGTTTAATGTATAATATATTTCAGAATGGAGTGAGGGCAATCTGGCTAAATTTTATGACTTAAAGCAGAAATAAAAACAACTTATTGCTTAAATGTAAAGGCTTTTGTTGTTGAAAGATGAAACAACATAAAGAAGACATTACTATCTGTCATTGATTAACAGTTTATTGTTTTAAGTTGTCCAAATTTTTTTCAATTGTCAGATAATCATAATGTAAGACAAGTGTCAGTAAAGCTTTTCTATAAAGAGCCAGATATGAAATATTTTAGGCTTTGTGGGCCAGATGGTCTCTGTTGCAACTATTCAACTCTGCCATCATATCATAAAAGCAGCCATAGAAACTGAATAAATGAATGAGTATGGCTGTGTTCCAATAAACTTTATTGACAAAAACAGCTGGAGGGCCAGATTTGGCCAATTAGTAGGTTGTAGTTTGTTCACCCTTAGTCTACAAGACAAGAAATAAACTTAATTAATTAGCTCAATTTCATTAATATGCTATAAAAATCAGTAATAAAGAACAGTCATTCAGTCTGGTCAGATGGTTATATAATAGCTGTACAAACCATTGTCTCCTCTACAGTTTCAATGATCCTGACTTCTTAGTGTCTTTGCTTTGTCTCCCTGATGTTCTTTACTGTGCTAAGATGCCATAGGATCCTGTGGGATAGAGGGAAAAAATTGGAGATTGAGTGGTCATCGATTAGGGGACCTGGAATGCTTGAAGAAAATAGGATAATTTGGTGTAACTTGACTCATGTATAATACCTAGGTATGATTTATCAAAGAGTTTTGCTTTTTACTCTCTGACAGAGGTAACAAATTACTTGACCAAGATAAAATGGATATATGGTGCCTCCATCACTATTGGTCATGGAGGTCAGACTCCAGCAAATACTCAGTTCTGTTCTTTATCTGCTAATGAAAGCAAGCATTTAGACTATAAAATCTGACTGTGTTGACTCTTGTCTTACCGAGGAAAAATACTCCCCTCTCTCAGTATCTCTTAATTTTAAGTCAATTTAGTGCCAACGACCAAGTTTTAATTTTAAAAGTCAAGTGTACTTACAAGTGTCAAGTGCACATACAAATATCAAGTGAACTATGTAGATACTCATATCCTCTCCTACTGAACTGTAGAAGGCACCATACGAAAGACCCATGACTCAAGGATTCTGATTCTTAGTGGAGCTTGTTCTTGTGCTGGAGGCATAGCTATCTAGTCAGTTATTGTATTCACTCTGCAGCCTCAGTGAAATTGAAACAGTTTTCAGAGTTGGAGCCGATGAACCACATACTTGTTTATAAGAAGTTACATAGAGAGTTCAAGCCCTCTTGGTGAATTTTTCGAGAAAGAATAAGATCAACAGGAAAAACAATTTCAGGAGAAATTGCATGTGTGCCCATTGAACAATATTTGGAGGTGGCCTTTGGATTATCCACTTACTCAAGTGACTGGAACACCTTTGCCTTCTTGTCAGTAAATCCTTCCTGCTTGTGCAAGGGGAAGCATGGCTACAATTTATATTATTACTGAAATCAATCCTTTTTTCCCTCCAAACTTCTTTGGCCTTTAAGAAACATGCAAAGGCTCTATAGTAGGTGTTGAGTTTTCTGTACACAGATACATTTCTTCCTTTATCCATTTAGCATATACTTATTGATCATCGACTATGTTAGGTGCTAGATAGAAACAGTAGTGAACTCACAGAACTTACATTCCAGTGGAGGGGAGAGACCTTAAATAAATAATCACCCAAGAAATTGACCCTGGTGGCTCAGTGGTAAAGAATCCACATCCCAATGCAGGACACACAGGAGATGCAGTTTCGATCCTTGGGTCAGGAAGATCTTCTGGAGAAAGAAATGACAACCCCCTCCAGTATTCTTGCCTGGAAAATTCCATGAACAGAAGAGCCTGTTGAACTAAAGTCCATGGGGTCAAAAAGAGTTGGACATGACTGAGTGAGCACACACACAAATAAATACTAAAGAACTGTGGTAAGTGCTATAACGGAAAAGTACCTTGTGCTGTTAGAGCTTACAATAGGGATAACTGACCTAGTCCAGGATCAGGGAAGCCTACTGTAAGGAAGTGTCCATTTGGGCCCAGATTGGAGAAATGAGTAGAGTTTCACTAGACAGAGTGGGAGGAAGAGCATACAGGGAGAGGACTTTAGATGCAAAGCCCTTGAAATGGAAAAGAGCCCAGAGCCTTGAAAGCAGTCCAGTGTCTCTCAAAGATGAAGGAAGTGAGTGGGATAGGGATACAAGACTCATTTCTTCATCAACAATTCTGGGGGAACCACTGTGTATGAGGCACTGCGGTAGGTACTACAGATAGAATCATGAAAAATAAAATTCCTGACCTCATGGAGATTGTAAGTGCATAACTCTATTAATTTAATGTCCTCTAGTAATAGGTGCTTGGAAGATGACGCTGGATGGTCAGGGAAGCTTCTCTGAGGTGGTGCCATTTAAGCACATATAATTCAGTCAGATTAATACCTGGGGGAGACTTTTAGGCAGTGGGCTCATCTGGTGTGTCTTTTAGACTTTATTAAATGTTCTCAACAGCCTCAAGATACATATACTAGGTAACTTTTGCTAAATACACAGCTTATACATGTCAGGGTAAGACTTAAGTTGATTCAGTCGTGTCTGACTCTTTGTTACCCTATGGACTGTAGCCTGCCAGGCTCCTCTGTCTGTGGGATTCTCCAGGCAAGAATACTGGAGTGGGTTGCCATGCCCTTCTCCAGGGGATCTTCCCAACCCAGGGACTGAACTCGCATCTCTTATGTCTCCTGCATTGGCAGACAGGTTCTTTACCACTAGCACCCCCTGGGAAGCCAGGATTTTTAAACCCAAGTCAATCTATTCCTATCCTCTACCCATTATATGATACTGTTGCTTTAGAAGGTATTAGGCTGTTCCATCGGAGAAGGCAATGGCACCCCACTCCAGTACTCTTGCCTGGAAAATCCCATGGACGGAAGAGCCTGGTATGCTGCAGTCCATGGGGTCTCTAGGAGTCGAACACGACTGAACGACTTCACTTTCACTTTTCACTTTCATGCATTGGAGACGGAAATGGCAATCCACTCCAGTGTTCTTGCCTGGAGAATCCCAGGGACGGGGGAGCCTGGTGGGCTGCCATCTATGGAGTCGCACAGAGTCGGACACGACTGAAGCCACTTAGCAGCAGCAGTAGCAGCAGGCTGTTCCATACATGCACAAGTCATTTAATCATTTCAGTAAAAATTGTCACATCTGAGAATGGACATACTCCTTAACATGTATCCTGGAGAGAACCCCAGACTAATGATGACAAAGGCATTCTCACTTTTTTGTGCTGGAGGATACTCCTTTGGGCCTGGTATGAGGAAAATGCATGCTTACTGTATAGTCTGCAGTATACTTGGAAAGGTTGTATACCATACATAAAGTCCGAGACAGATAGGAGACAGGTTCTGTGCTCTTTATTCCATTCAATTAGTTGTGTAAATTTAGGCAAGCTACAACCTCTCTGAGTTCCAGTTTCTTGATTTTCAAAATGGCATAATTCTATCTTTCTTGTCTACCTCTCAAAGTTGTTGTGAATATCCAATTTAAATGTCCCTACCTTCAAAACACCCAGAATCCATGAATTTCTCACTATCTTCACTGGTAAAACCACGAATACTTCTTTCCTGGATTGTTACTATTACAGACCAACTGGTCTCCCAGTTTCACACTTGACACCCCACCTGCTCACTCAATTATGAATGGAGCAACAAGGGTGATCCTGATAATAGCATCAGATCTTAGTGGGACTTCCTATTGTGTTCCAAATCCTCCAGTGGCTCATTAATTCACTTGTAATTAAAACCAATCTGGGAAAGATTGAAGGCAGGAGGAGAAGGGGACAACAGAGGATGAGATGGTTGGATGGCATCACTGACTCAAGGGACATGAATTTGAGCAAACTCCAGGAGAAAGAGAAGGACAGGGAAGCACTGGCATGTTGCAGTCCAAGGGGTCAAAAAGAGTTGGACATGATTTAGTGACTGAACAACACAACAAAATTAAAACCAAACTCCTATATGTCCATTCATGATCTTCCCACCTACATTACCACTCTGGCCTTACCTCCTCATCCAGTGTGCTCATTCACTCTGCTCCAGCCTCACTGGTTTTCTTGTTATTCCTCAAGCATGATCTCAACCCAGAGGTCTTTGCTTGCTCTTGTCTCTTCCAGGTACACTATTTGGACAGAGAGCTACATGGCCAACATTCACAATTCCCTCAAGTGTCTGCCCAAATGCCACCTTCTTAACGAAGCCTCTGAAAGTGAAAGTGTTAAGTTGCTCAGTCGGGTTTGGCTGTGCAACCCACGGACTGTAGCTCACCAGGCTCCTCTGTCCATGGGATTCCCCAGGCAATAATAATGGAGGGGGTAGCCAAGCCCTTTTCCAGGGGATCTTCCTGACCTGGGGATCGAATCCGGGTCTCCCACATTGCAGGCAGATTCTTTACTGTCTGAGGCACCAGGGAAGCCCCAATGAAGCCTCTATGACCATCCTATTCAAAATGGAAACCACCTTCCTCACATCTCAGACCCACTTACTCTGCTCTACTTTTGCCTTTGCCTTTTCCAGAGCACTGCTGCTGCTGCTGCTGCTGCTAAGTCGCTTCAGTTGTGTCCGACTCTGTGTGACCCCATAGAGGGCAGCCCACCGGGCTCCTCTGCCCATGGGATTTTTCCAGGCAAGAGTACTGGAGTGGGGTGCCATTGCCTTCTCCTTCCATAGCACCACTTATTGTTTAATATAATACATACTTTATACAGAGACCATATAATTTTGTATCAACTGAGAAATTTTTGAGAGTGGAAGTGAGTGCTGTTACATTGACACCAGGACAGCAGGTATAAACTGGGACTGCTGGACTTCACAAGGATAGGGACCTCTGGCCATTTTGTTGTTTGCTTATTTTATGTGTCAATAACAGTACCTGACATACTAGGATACCAGGACATATTTTTGAACAAATGAATGAATACTACATATGAAATATATCTATAAGATATAAAGTACTATAGAAATGTATCTTAGCTATTCATTTTACTCAGTCTGTCTTTCTCTTTATATATAGATACATATATTTTGTGAAATACATATATACTTCCATCTATATACTAAATGTATATTTAATAGCAGCAAGTTCTTACCACTTTATCCGTTTTATTCCTTAGGATAGAGTAAAAGATAAGTTTTGTCATATATTTTACATGTACTTTAAAATACTAAAGAGTGATTTGAAAATAAACATGATGTAGGGTAAAGTATTTAAAGTGGGTTGAAAGGTGCTGTTTATTAAAAAGATTTTTTTCCCCAGAGAGCACATCTCTCTGATGAGGACTTACAGATACAGATACTGACAGGCATGTCAAGGAGTTGTTGATGTGGCTTGATTGAAAATTAGTTTGATGCATATATGAGGCTATTTTTCTTCCCAGGTGGTGCTAGTGGTAAAGAATCTGCCTGCCAATGCAGGAGATGCAAGAGACACAGGTTCAATCCTGGATTGGGAAGATCCCCTGGAGTAGGAAACGGCAACCTATACCAGTATTCTTGCGTAGAAAATTCCATGGACAGAGGAGCCTGACAGGCTACAGTCCATGGGGTCACAAAGAGTTGGACACGACTAAGCACACACACATATATGAGGCTGTGCAGTAGAAGCCAAGGAAACTTCCATCTCTATGGAAGATAAAGTACACCATCTATTAATTGGGGAGTGGATAGGAAGACTAGATGGAGTGGAGTGAGCTACAAAGTTGAGCAGCTAAGCCCAGAGTGTGTCTGATAAGGACACACTCAATTTGATTAATGATTGAAATGTGACTTAACCAATGTCAGGCTGTAGAAAGCACTTGGCCAACAATTGGAAAGTGAAAGTGAAAGTGAAAGTGAAGTCGCTCAGTCGTGTCTGACTCTTTGCGACACCATGGACTGTAGCCTACTAGGCTCCTCTGTCCATGGGATTTTCCAGGCAACAGTACTGGCGTGGATTGCCATTTCCTTCTCCAGGGAAATAACAATTGGAAATAGCCATTTATTTATTTTTACAATGCTCTGAATCCATTCATTGCTCTATCTGCTCTCTTTATTGACCCACTCTTGAATAAATTTCTGGCAGAAATGAAAATACAATGTGCTGTTATCAAAGTTAATGAATGAACTGAATCCAAACGTGAAACAGTTTATATTCCATTTTGCTTATTCTGTAGTTTTGGAATTGCTTAGATGAATAAGAGTGTGCAATTTACTTGTAAAGCCAAAGCAAAATCAACAGATAAGCTTTCATGCTGCTTCTCTTAGTTGATGATATTGATGATGATTAACCTAGATCATTTCCTTTTAACCAAATTTAAAAACAATTAAACAAAAAAGCAATAAGACCTTGTTGGGCTTCCATCTTCCTCTCCCTTTTGGTAAATCGAATTTGGTTGAGTTGACTTCTCATGCTCTCCACTCCATAACACCTGAATACCTTTTCCATCCATAGTGCTTTTCTTATACTCCAAATGTGTATCACAGAACACAGTCAGAAAAATTCTTTGGGTTCAGCTGGGTTATGAAAAAAGACAACATTTTAGCATTTAATCTTCTCTTCAGGCATTTAAGAAATCAGAGTCACGATCAATATGAAAAGAGGTAAAACCTTTACAATTTCAGCAATGGAAAAGAGAGGAGGGAGAACATCAGTTTTTCCACTTTCCTTTTACAAAAGTGCTTGAGTTCTTTTCAGAGTTTTCAGCCTTCCGATAGCCTTAGGAAGCCTCTAGTTCATATTCCTACTCAGCTTTTGTGGTTTGTATCACCCAAGCTTGCAAAGTCAACTGATTACTTTAAATCCTAGAAGGTGCTTAAATTAGAAAAAGCAAGCTTGAGCAGAGCTGAACATATAGTAGGAAATCAATAAATGTGTTAATTTAATGGGGGCTGATTGATGTCTTCTGTAAGCATATTTATCTGCCAATTCATCTCTCCTGTGTGATGCTAGGTAACCTCCTAAAATTTGAGCAGCTAGAGAGGAGATATAAATGTGTGAATGTCATAGTCACAAACTCAAATATACAGAAACAAAACTTACTTCATTTTCCTGTTAGTAAATTCGTTTTCTTTCTCAAGTGCCTAGTTTACTTTATAGGAGTAGAACACAAAAACCACAACAGTAACAACAACAATAAAAATCTTAATCTAGTTCTTTCCAGATAGTGTTAGTCACTCAGTCGTGTCTGACTCTTTGTGACCGTTTGGACTGTAGCCCGCCAGGTTCCTCTGTCCACGGAGTTCTCCAGGCAAGAATACTGGAGTGGGTTGCCATTTCCTTCTCCAGGGTATCTTCCCAACCCAGTGATGAACCCAGGTCTCCAGGTAAACTCAGTTCAAATCTGTGATGTCTTAGTTAATACAAATGAATAATTCAACCAGCATTCAGATTTAAAACATCTTCTCATATTTTCTCTGTTACCTCAATCTCCTTGCTGGTTCTTTTAAGCTTTTGAGCCTGGTGGTTCTGTTTGTGAGAATTTAGCTTTATGAAGCTGCTATATGGCCCTAAAGGCATGAATCTCATGTCTTTTACTTATATTCTATGACCTTTCAAGAACTTGGTGAAAATTAAAGCTGGTAAGCAAGTCCAAGAATTCAATGTGGTGACCAGAAGCCCCACTGCCCAAGCTCATGCACTGAAGAGATGTCAAGTCTTTAGAGCCTAGCTTCTTGTTAATGTTTTGTTATTGTTTAGTCGCTAAGTCATGTCTGACTCTTTGTGACCCTATGGACTATAGCCCGTCAGTCTCCTCTGTTCATGGGAATTTCCAGGCAAGAATACTGGAGTGGGTTACCATTTCCTTCTCCAGGGGATCTTCCCGACTCAGTGATCAAGCCTGTGTCTCCTGTATTGCAGGTGGATTCTTTTCTGCTGTACCACTGGAGAAGCCCTTTGTTAATGTTTACTGTATTTCATTAACTAAAGTAGTTTAAAAAATGATTCATCCATCCAGCATTTTTTCAGCAGTTGCTCAGTGCCAAATATAGCACTGGATAGAGAGCTATGTTGAAGAAGAAAAAGGTCCCAGGACACACAGAGCTCTTAGTCTACTGTTTAAGGTAAATATTAAACCAAGATGTCAAATGAGATTTATGCTTAAAGAGAAACAATATTACTTTGAGAATATGTAATAGGGAGGCCTTGCCTGGCCTGAGAGGTCAGAGAAGACCTTCTCAATGAGGTGACACTTGACACTTAAAAGGAGAGCTCAAGGACAAATAGAAATCAGTCATGTTTAGAGAAGCCATGGGCCTTGACTCCAATAAATCTGGAAGCTACTCTCATCCTAGACTGTATCTTTTCTAGCTATTAAACCAGAGGCCTGCTTAGAAGAGGTGGTAACAGAAATTCTTCCATCCCCCAAGTAAGATACCAAGGCTGGCCAAATAAATATTTGTGTCTTAACTGATAAGTCTTATTCTTCTTCCATGTGACCTCTTCTATTTCAGCTGTAAGTAAAAGAGCTAAACTGAACCCAGGAGAAAGTTGACCTATTGGCCCAGAGAAACAAAGGAGCCCAAATATTTTGACTCTAAGTTCAAAAAGCAAGCGTTCAAGTATAATGCGGCAAGATTCAGGTGCACACAGGGACAACTCGTCCTCTTTACCCTTCAAACTCACCAGAAAAACCCTTTGATCCAAGGAGAGTAGAAGGCCAATTTAGAGTAGAAAGCCAAAGATTTGTCACCATTCTTCACAGAACTGGGATGGGAACAGAGAGAAGCATGAGCATTGGGGAAACTACCATCCTGATGTGACAAAGTACAAACAATAACACCCTCATGGGCAACATAGGCAAAAAGAGGGTTTAAGAAGGGGACGACAGAGGATGAGATGGTTGGATGGCATCACCAACTCAATAGACATGAGTTTGAGTAAGCTCCGGGAGTTGGTGATGGACAGGGAAGCCTGGTGTGCTGCAGTCCATGGGGCTGCAAAGAGTCGGACACGACTGAGCAACTGTCATGCTGAACAGTTCAGGTCAGCAACTGAACTGAAGAACACTCATGCAACTCATGGAACTCTGCTCAGTGTTAGGTGGCAGCTTGGATGGGAGGGGAGTTTGGGGAGAATGGATACAAGTATATGTTTGGCTGAGTCCCTTTGCTGTTCACCTGAAACTATCACAACATTAATTGACTGCCCCAGTACAAAATAAAAAGTTAAAAAACAATGTTCGTGCAACTTTGGCAGCTCCAAAGTTTCCATGGGTACCCAGCGAGGCATAAAAGTTGGCAGAGTGAACTAGTTGATATGCCTAGTGTCCCAGGGCTATGATGAAAGTACAGGGCAGCTCTGCCCACTCCATGACCCAAGACTCCCCTCTCTGGAATTAGAAGCTACAGTTATGTAGTGGCCATGTGCCAAAGTGAGAATCATCATACACAGTTTAGATCTTGGAGACACCATATGAGAAATGTGCAGAATATAATCAGATGTCATTACACTATAAGAATGATGGCTCAGATGAAAACATACAAGAAGAATCCTGAATTAACTCAGGTGGTAGAAATTAGTTCAAGTAGTTTAGCCATGAATTTGAGAGATGAAGCATTTTGAAGACTTTGATCTATTCAAATTAAATAATGATGATGGAAAATGATGTAAGGGTGCTACTTGAACTTATAAGAAACCAACCCTAGTTGAAGGATTGGATCTAGAGTTCCCTGGAGCCATAGTGATGTTAAAAAACAAAAAAAACCTCCAGTTTATACAGTTGTACACAAATAGAATCTTGCAGCAATGTTGTTGCCTCTGTTATTCCATCCCACTTTCACATCTGTGGCTCATAAATGAGCACATTTGTGTGTGTGTACACTAAGTCACTTCAGTGATGTCCAACTCTGTGTGACCCTCCTCAGTCCATGGGATCCACCAGGCAAGATTACTGGAGTGGGTTGATGTTCCCACCCCTAGGGCGTCTTCCCAACCCAGGGATGGAATCTGTGTCTCTTGCATCTACCTACATTTGCAGGTGGATTCTTTACCACTAGTGCCATCTGGGAAGCCCATAAGTGAGCACAGAATCTTTAAAATCTTAGGGAGGATTGGAATAAAACAGAGGGATAGTGAAGTGAATCAAATCCATAGTATTAATACCAGTATGTGAAGTTCGGAATAACGTGTGTAGCAGTTGATATTTAATTTGCTTATGATGTTGAAGAGAACATGGCATATTTTACAGTGACAGTTTGAACAGATTCCAATTTTAAAATTTCATTAATGTGTGATTTTTATTAAAGTATGTAAGATATTTTGAGTACATTTAAGACAGAGGAGCATGATGGGCTACAGTCCATGGGGTTGCAAAGAGTCAGACACGACTGAAAGTGACTTACACTAGCACATACTATTAACGCACTAGAATATTTAGAATATTTAAGATAATTTTATATTCTTTATATATATAAATTTGACTTATTAAATATGTAAGAGTTGTTCAAGCAAGTAGTAAGGTTTTGATTTTGGGGATCAGTATACCTAGTCAGGTATTTGAAGTGCTTAAAAAGAAAATCAGATATATTTGATTTATATATGCACTTTGAAATGTTGAAGAGAATTGAGGCAACTAAGTTTACAAACAGGATTAAGCAGAATTTAGTCTGTTCAGCCTGAGTTGAACTAACATTTATTGAAGGCTCTCTTGCAAGTGATTGACAAAGTGTACTAGATTTATGGAATAGACTATGATTTTTATATACTTTTTATTTTGTAATTTTAATAAATTAATATCAAACCAAAAAATGGCAAATCGTGTTTCCTGCACACTTAAAGGTCCCTTTTAGATATCAAAAATTCAGTGATGGAACCTAGTCATTCACCCACAGGCCATCTCAGTCACAACTTCCAGGAGCACTGTACATATTTTGTATCAAGAATCAGACTAGTATTGGCAGAAATTGAAGGCTGCCCACTCAAGATGCCATTCTCAACTCCATCTTCCTTGCCAATCTCCCATGCAAGAAGGTGGAATACCCAAAATGTTACTTTCCCTGCCTTCTTGGAAGCAAATTGTAGCCTGTGACTCATTTCTGCTAAGAGGAAGTTTTGGGGGACCTTCTGGTCTCTTCATAGCTCTCTCTCCAAGGCCTAATGCTCTATTTGACACTGAGTAGCTGTGAAATTATTGAATGAAAAAGAATAGACATATGTATATATATAACTAAATCACTTTGCTGTATACCTGAAACTAACACAACATTGTAAATCAACTATACTCCAATATAAAATAAAAATTTTTTAAAATATTGAATTTTGCTTTATATCTTTTGTCTTAAAAAAGTGACTCAATGTACATAGCCATAGATAAATGTATTTTATAATAATATAATCATTTAATATGCAAAATATTGAATGAATGGATCATTGTTTTTAATTATTTTGTTAATTTTGTTAATTGTCTTGTTAATTACTATTTTGTTATTACTGTTAAATACAGAAAACATTAACAAGAGGCTAGACTCCAAAGGCTTGGCATCTCTTGAATGCATGAGCTTGGCTGTAGGGCTTCTGTTCATCACATTGGATGCTTAGACTTGCTGACCACTTTTAATTTTGACCGTGTTCTTTAAAGGTCATGGAATGCAAGTGAAAGACATGAAATTCAGGAGGTGAGGGCCTGTCTTAACATAGACAAAATGTGACATCTTCAGTTTCCAGGGAAGAGGAAATTTTCCTATTGCTATCAGTCAAAAACAGTGTTATTTTCAGTGTTTAGCTACATTGAATGGAATGATTTTACTGATGTGTTAAAATTTGTTAGTTGAGAAACACTTTTGCAAACTGTAAATGGGGATTGAGATGAATCTAAGGTTTTCTTTCATTTTGCAAAGCAGGAGAATCTTCCAGGATTTATTTTCTACCTGACATTCTTTTATATAAGGTATTTGAGCAGACTTAAGATGAAACAGAGATTTTTCATGTCTTTTGACCCTGAGCCATTTATACGAGAGAGGATTTTAAAACATGAATATTTTTGGCTCTAACAACTGCACCTTTGAAATGGCATGAAACACAGTGTTTAGAACTGCAAATACCACTGACATTTCGAAAGTGCAAACAATGTTTAAAAGCATAGCAGAAAATTTATTGCTTCTGCATGAACATAGGCATTGCTTAAGAGTTTATGATATTTAAGAGTTAAATAAATCAGTGGAAATCTCACTATAGACTAGCTCTATGTAACCAGAGGTAGGTATAATAATTAGGAGGACTGTGAAACTCTTTTAATGCTTCAATAAATATGCCATATATCTGTGGCAGCCTGCTGTTCTCTGAGTCCAGATTGCTGCTTTGTAGGTAGGTATCAATCTTCACTATTTGCTGTATTCAACTTTTCTGAATCTGTGTTCAGGATCCATCTGTTCAGCTATATTTGTTAGTGTGTTTCCTTATGAAATAAATCCTTCAAAAATGTTCATCTCCAAGTGGTGTCATGATACCTGCTGGGTTATATTTGTCAGACACTATAATAGTATAATAGTCTTTAACCACAGAGAATAGTAAGTAAAATATGCAAAACAACAAAAAAAAATGTGTATTTCTGCTGAGGCCAGGGCTGCCTGGGGAGTAAACAGTGGTATTTCTGACAGATTGGTCAGAAGGGATGGTAATTGTGAAAGATGGCCATGGCTTGGGAGTTACCCTTGGCTCAGAATACAGTACGTGAGCTCACGAAGCAGTTCTGAGGCTTGCATCCTAGTAATGCTGCTTAGTGTCTAGCCATAGAAAATAAAGGGAGAGAGAAATGATTGCAAGTGGCAGTAGGTGTAACATCCAGGGACCTACCACTCTTCATTAAGGGAAGAATTTGGTGATTCCTTAAAGATGAAAAATGCTTTTAAAATTTGGACAGATTTTAATTTTGAAAGATGTGATGAGCTATTACCCACTACCTTTTTCCATTTTTTATGCTGATACTTTTCTACAGTTCTTTTTTCCTCTTACAGGTTTTTTCCATGCTTTTATATACTTTGAAAAAATAATATTGAAAAATATTTTTTATAAAGATGATTAGAAAATCTTGAAACATATTGCCCATGTGACAAGAATTTCCAATGATTTGTTCTCATTTAAGAAAGCATAGAGCATTAGACCTGGAAAGGACAGTTCCTGTGTCCCTGTTAGAGATTATTTTTCAACAAACATTTCTTGAGTGCTTACAGATAGGTAAACTAGAGCTCAGAAAGGTTAATGACTTTGTTGCATCGATAAAATCAGGCCCATATTCTCCCATTTTTTATTTTGTATATATAAAGCTTGATGCCACTGTTTACCAATATTTTTTATTTCTGTTCCATCTTTTACTTTGCACTATGAATTTATTCTTTGTTATTATTTTATATAATGTTAATTTAGATTGATCTCAGGTTTAATAATTTTCCTCTGTATCTTCCTATATCTGAGATTTTCTGTAATCATTTTCCTTAAACCTTAAGTTCATATTTTAATAGTCATTTTAGTAATGCTATACACACACACACACACACCACACACACACACATATAATGGCCATATGATTCTATCTTTCTCCTATTTTGTGAGTATGTTTTCATGCTATTTTTTCATATGTATTAATTCTTCCATTCATTTACTTATTTATAAAACAAATTTTTGGGGGTGCCAACTCCAGAGAGAATGTAGTTCTATGTGCTGGTGAACACAAAGGTGAACAAAAATTAATATGGCTGCTCTCCTCATAGAGCTTAAGTCTGATGGAGGAGAAAAACATTAAAGAAATTATCACGTAAATACGTAAGTTCAACATAACAAGAGAAAATAACAAAGGACTTAATATAAATCCCCAAATGGAGATAGAAAGGACTGATCAGAGAAGACCTCTTTACAAAAAAGAACTTTAAATTGAAACCTAAGCATAATGTGAGTGGATGGCAGGGAAAAGTCTTCCATGCTGTGGGAATAGTAAACTCAACAGCTCTGAGGCAGCATCAGTTCAGTTCAGTTACTCAGTCGTATCCAACTCTTTGCGACCCCATGAACTGCAGCACTCCAGGCCTCCCTGTCCATCACCAACTCCTGGAGTTCACTCAAACTCACGTTCATCGTGTCAGTGATGCCATCCAGCCATTTCATCCTCTATCGTCCCCTTCTCCTCCTGCCCCCAATCTCTCCCAGCATCAGAGTCTTTTCCAATGAGTCAACTCTTCGCATGAGGTGGCCAAAGTACTGGAGTTTGAGCTTTAGCATCAGTCCTTCTAAAGAACACCCTTTCAGTCCAAGGGACTCTCAAGAATCTTATCATGGCTAGCTTAATGATCAGAAGTTATCAACACTATGGTAGTTAACTTTTTCAAAGTTCTATTTTATGGTTTGTGTGTGTGTGTTTCAACAAATCATTATCTGCTCAGGAGTCACAAAAATAGTCTTCTGTGTTTCCTTCTATAAGTTTTATTATTCGTATCTTTCCTGTCTTGACAATTAAGAAGTTTACATTTAAAGTGTATAGTGTGATTACTTGATGTATGTATACATCATAAAATGATGAAAGGTTGCTGCTATGGGCCAGGAATGACACGGGGATTTTTGGCCTCCAGAGGAGAGGAATCCAATCCAGGGCCAGTGATGAGGCTTGATTGCCCAGAGCTTTTGTGTAATAAAGTTTTATTAAAGTATAAAAGAGATAGAAAAGGCTTCTGACATAGACATGCGAAGGGGGAAGAAAGAGTGCCCCTTGCTAGTTTTTAGCAAGAAGTTATATACTTATTAGCAAGCTGCTAATTAGAGAAAGGAAATGTCTCAAAACTCAGAGAGTGGCACCAGACCCCTCACCCAGAGCATGCATTTTGAGATAACATTGGCACAAGGTGAGTCATCTGGGCCATAAAACAATTGACGTGAATCTTGAAGAAGGACAGATTCTAAGGTAAATACATAGTTCCATTAACATAGCTTAAGAGAACATTTTCATGAGTAAAACATGCTGGTTTGTTGAGACATTATCAGTTCTGAATCTTAGGCAGAACCAACTTGAAGAAAGGCAGATTCTAAGGTAAATACATAGTCATTAACATAGCTTAAGAAAAATATTTCCATAAGGAAAATGCATTGGTTAGCTCAAGGTTTGAGAAAAGTTAAGTTCTGGTGGAACCAGGTGTCGTCATGGCAACATAGAGTTTTTAAAAAAACCTCCTTTTAATTTTGTATAGAGAAGGAAAAAAACAAAACAAAACATATGACACTTGCAGTCTATTTCCTCCGCTTGGGGACCCCTAGCCTTTCTACCTGATACCCTCTCAATAATGACCACAGTCAAGCGGATTAACACATCCATCACTTCATATATTTACCAAAGTGTGTGTGTCTGCAGTGAGAACACTGAAGATTTACTGTCTTTGCAAATTTCAATTAATTATAGTCATCCTGTATATGTTAGACCCCCAGGACTTATTCACCTTGTAACTAAGTTTGTACCTTTGACCAATATTTTCCCATTTCCTTCACCTCCAGCTGCTGCAACCACCATCTTATGAGGCTGACATTTTTAGATTCCACATACCAGTGCTACCATATAATATTTGTCTTTCTGTTTCTGGTTTATTTCACTTCACATAATGTCCTCTTGGCTCAACTCTGTTATCACAAACAGACACAGGTTGTTTCCTTGTCTTAGCAATAGTGAATAATTCTGAAATAAGCATGGGAGTGTAGATATCTCTTCAAGATACTGATTTCATTTCCTTGGGATGTATACACAGATGTGGGATTGCTAGATCACATGGTAGTTCCATTTTTAATTTTTAAAGGAACCTACATTTGGTTCTCCATAGTGATTACACCACTTGACATTCTCATCAATGGGGCACAAGGGTTCCCTTTTCTCCACATCCTTGCCAACACTTATTTCTTGTCTTTTTGATAATATCCACTCTGACAGGTGTGAGGTGATATCTCATTGTGCTTTTGATTTGCATTTCTATGATGACTAGTGATGTTGAGCATCTTTTCATATGTCTGTTGGCCATCTATATGTCTTCTTTGGAAAAATGTCTACTCCAGTGCTTTGCCCACTTTTAAATCATTTAAAAATTTTTTTGTTTTGTTTTGCTATTGAGTTTTAAGAGTTCCTTTTATATTTTGTATATTAACTTCTTATCAGGTATATGCTTTGCAAATATTTTTTCTGTTCTGTAGGCTGACTTTTCACTCTGTTGATTGTTTTCTCTGCTGTTCAGAATCTTTTTAGTTTGATGAAATCCCACTTCCCCATTTTTGCTTTTTCTGACTGTATTTTTAGTGTCACATCCAAGAAATTATTGGCAAGGTCAGTGTCATGAAGATTTCCCCCTATATTTTCTTCTAGGAGTACAATAGCTTTTAACTGTTTAATCTATTTTGAGTTGATTTTTGTATGCGGTATAAGATAAATTGAATGAGTTGGGTTTACTTATGATTCATGTGGCAGGGGAGAACATGTACCTTGGGGAACCTTGAGGCTTCTCAGGAAGATGTGTTTGATCTGGCTTATTTTGGGCTATGGGATTAATTTAGGTGATTTGTGGGAGAGTTGAAAAAAGTAGGGCTTTGCTCTAGATTTGGTGATGTCAGGAGTGGGGGGTGATCTTAACCATTGGGCATCTTAGTAAATCATATCTAAGAGGAATGAAAGGTACCACATGCATAAAGCTGTAATTGGCATAGAAGCAGCAGTCACATTAGTGAAGTTAAGGATATTTAGTCATTTTTGTGTTTGCACAATGTTTATTTTTTGTCAGTGTTCACGTGATTATTGAGTGGATTTTTTTTTGTCTTGATACATCATGGTCACAGAGTAGCCTTACGTGATGTTAATGTTCTGTGAAATTGTTCATGTTCAACAGGAAACCATCAAGATCCTGTTGTGTCAGGCCAGCTCCTAACAACACGCAGACCCAGTGATAGCTCCAGTCCAGCTCTCTGACATCAGTGCTGCTTTTCTCTTAAACTGTGTACTACAAAGGGCAGAACAAATTTTGGTGAGCAACTATTTATCTCTTACACAGTGACTAGAAATTGATAATGATATACATTTGACAGGCAGATTTTGTGAATTTCTTCAGCAACTCTCAGCTCTTCTTACAAAATTCCTCTGTGTGTATATCTCTACTGCATGTGTTGTATGTCAAGATCATGAATCAATGAGGAAGAATGAGAAAGAGTTTGTGAGTGGTTGCCATGAAGATTGGGAGAGTTTGTGAGTGGTTGCCATGAAGATTGGGAAGGGCTAGCATGACTGAATGACACGAATCCCAAAGAAACTGCATTTTTTTCCCCACAAAAGAAGTAGATGAAAATACTGTCCTAAGGCATACTTTAGAAATGGTTAAGTGGGGTGTGAGAGACAAAATACCTTCCCCTTAGTAGACTGAAGGGAAGGCAGTGTCTTCAGAGGACAACTAGATTCAAATGATGTTTACATGATGAGATGATCAATTGACAAGTGGTTTAGCACTTTTTACTCAAAATTTGTCCCACTGGCCAGCATCATTATCAGCCAGGTGCTTGTTAGAAGGACAGAATCTCAAGTCCCACTCCAGACCTACTGTATCAGAATCTTCAGTTTAACAAGATGCCCAGGTGATTCAAATGTACATTAATGCTGATAAAGCACTAGCTGAGGATTTAGAGGAGCTTGCTGACCATAGAAAGTGAACAAAGTGAATTGGTGGCTCAGACAATAAAGAATCTGTCTGCAACGCAGGAGACTCTGGTTCGATCCCTGGGTTGGGAAGATCCCCTGGAGAAGGGAATGGTTATCCACTTCAGTATTCTTGCCTGTGAAATCCCATGGACAGAGGAGCCTGGTGGGCTACAATTCATGGGGTAGCCAAGAGTCAGACACAACAGAGTGACTAATATTTTCACTTTGGGGCTTCCCAGGTGGTGCTAGTGCTAAAGAACCCAACTGGCAATGCAGGAGACACAAGATACGAATGTTCTATCTCTGGTTTGGCATGATCCCCTGGAGAAGGGAATGGCAATCCATTGCAGTATTCTTTGCTGTGAAAATCCATGGACAGAGGAGCCTGGCGAGCTGCAGTCCATGGGGTCACAAAGAGTTGGACATGACTGAGCGACTGAGCATATAGATCATAGTTGCTGACCATAGACTGGGTATTCCAAAGGACTTAGTGAAAGGCTTGGGGAGCTGGGAATAGAGGCAGGAAAGGTTGACTGAGTAGGGAAGCTGAAAAAAGAAATACAGATATAAGAACACAGACTTTCTTTACCCTTTCAGACTGCCTCTCAATTTCCATTCCTTCCTCCAGCTCTCAGAATGTGGTGGCTCTTTCCCATGTCACTTCACTGAACACAGTTATTTTTTTAGCAGTTTGTCCAAAATGGATGATTACAGTGGTGTTATTTTCCTCCCAATCTTTCTATTTTCCAAATTTATTAGAGTGCTCACATGTTGCTTCCCTAGTATGATAAAGTAATATAAAATATGTATTAAGGAAGTAGAAGGATTAAAATGTTATGCTGTGTCACGATTTGCTATTCTCCAAGAGTTAGCCTATCAGCTGTCATCTGTCAGCTGACCCATTTACAACCTCAAGTTCTTTAGAAATCAGTACTATCTCTGGAGATAAGAATAAGACCCTATAGTGCCAACTGAAGCTTTGCAATTTTTCTCCTGGCTGTGACTTTTTCCATCTGATTTGGCTCCCTCTCTGGTGCAGAGCATACCTGAAACAACCTCTGTTGATCACATGGTCAAGAATAACTCACTAATCCTGCAGAGGTGTAGGAGGGTTTGGTAAAAGCAATAAATATAGAAGGGAATGATGGCTTTTGAGAAGGCATCCACAAAACACAACTGTTTAGAGATGTTCATACATTACTTTTATTCTCATATGCTTTAAAGAGTTGTTGGAGCCATGCAGTATACACTGTCTTTTTATGCCAATCGGAGTCTTTTCATACCATTCAGAGAGACATTTCATTCTCCTGCAGCACAAGATATATATTTAGCCATTCTATGACTCAAAGTTACAGTTCTCTTCAACAGTGCCTCCTGTGCTGAAGCAGCTGAAATTCTTTTATAGATTCTTTATCACCCAGTTCACAGCACTTAAAGAGATTCTTATTGCTTAACCCTTTTTAATACCTGCTTCATTAAAAATAAAAACAACCCGAAGCTGCTATGAACCTCACACAGTTTCTAATTTAAATGGAAGTAAAATGTGACCTTTCTTGTGAAGCAATGATTGGAAATCAGACCAGAACTTGTGAGGTTTTGTAATGGGATAAATAAAAATTATAATGCGTCTACCTGCAGTAGGAAAGATAGTATCTGGTAAGATGCTGGTGTAAGACAGAGTCATCTAAAGTTGATAACAAAATCTAATCCCAGTTTTTATATCATCCACTGTTAAATATAAAGTGTCATTCATTGGGCAAGTAGCATTTTACTAAAATTATTTCTTCTTAAACTGAAAATTATTCCTTCTTAAACAACCCTTTGTAAAAGTCGTGCTAATAAATAATTCTACTGACTCTGTTTAGTAAAGGTTAATGCTGATCCCAAATGGTGCCCTTACTTTTGGAATGAACAATGGTTCCCCTACCAGTGTTTCTCAAAGTGTGATATAAAGAATTGTGCCCATGATAACAGTCACCTAGGGTGCCTATTAAAAACACAAATTCCTAAACCCTAACTCAAGCCAAGTCAGATTTTCCAGGAAGAGACTTGGTCACCTGTATATTTTTTAAGTACTTTAAGTGATTTTTACCAGAAAATAAGAATGCTAAATTTTAGTCAGGATGTACCTGCATCAAAAAGGTATGGTGGTAGTTTCCTATTAAATATGTAGATTCCTGGGTCTTACTGACTCTCTGAGAGATGAGAACCATTGAGTCTTTACTGAAGAACTATATATTTAGCACCGACTGTTTACCAAAACCTAAAAGATAATTCATTAAGTGTGTTCAAAGTTCAAGAATAGTTTCAGATGGCCTCTTTCTAATTGAAACTGAAAGGTAGAAATAAAAAGTATAAGATACATGTTGGTGAATATTGCACCCTAATATTTTCTTTATATCACACTTTGAGAAACTTCAGAAATAAGTCATAGATCGTGCAAGTGTTGATATCACCTACTCGGGAATTTGAGAAAAATTAAATAGAAGAACTAAAGCAGTAATGTTACAGAACCTTTCAAGCCAGGCCCCAACCAGGGTCCTTCTGCATGGTGTGGCTCGAGTCAATAGAATGAGACGGAATTTTGTTTCAGAAGTAAAAGTTTTATTTTTTGAGCATAGAATGGAGAGGTAGCAGCTTACACTCCAGGGCATAGGTCTTGCCCAACAGGCGGTGGGCGGGGCTGCTTTATACGGTTCTCAGCAGCGGGGAGGGGGTGGAGTTCTCCCGGGATTCTCATAGGATTCTCGCTGGGTTTTCATGGGGTTCTCACAGCTCCAGATCCGCAGTGTGGGACACAGTATCTCCGAATGCAGCCCGCCACAGCTGTTTTGGACTGAGGTTTTGGCACAGCACTTTTCTGCAAGGCTCACCAAGTTGGCGTGTCTGGAGAAGTAGTTCTGCACTGGAACCTCTAACCTGACATGTTAGATGTGACCCCTCTGCACATGGCCCCCTATGGGCAAGTGAAACTAGACTAAGCAAAAAGGAAGCAGTTAGATCTTAGCTTACCACCTGGATTCCAGTTTATTTCTCCCATAATCCAGTGGGCTTTGCTGGTCATGGTAAGTTTAATAATACAATCATTATGATAACAGATAACATAAAAAAAATCTCTTTTGGGGGCCTCCTAGGTGGCACTAGTGGTAAAGGATTTGCCTGCCAATGCAGGAGACGTGGGTTCGATGCCTGGATCCGGAAGATCCCCTGGAAGAGGAAAAGGCAACCCACTCCAGTATTCTTGCCTGGAAAATCCCGAGGACAGAGGAGCCTGGCGAGCTATAGTCCATAGGGTTGCAGAGTCGGAAATGACGAGTAACTAACACAAAGTTTACAAAGACATTTATCAAAAATGTCTTCCCTATAGAATTTATTGTTTGATCTTACAGTTAAACCAAGGCCTATAAAGGTAGGCCAGTTTTATACCTGAAGAAGTTGGGCCTTAAGATGCAATAGGTAAGTGGCTGTCAGGGCTAGAACACATGCCTTTTTTCTAGAAGCTTCTTGAAGTCTACCTATGAACTAGTTCCCTGTACTTGCTATGCTTGCTTTCTCATACCCCAGTGAATCTGCTGCTTGATGCAGCTGTCCTAGAAGCCACTAAGCATGATTCCTTACAACCAAACAGTAAAAACAAGCGGCTTCTATATTTAGCAAAATTTCATGCTTAAATATCATAACACTGCTTAGGCCAAAATGAAGAGGCTGTGTTATTCTAGGCCCTCAGATAAGATGGCTTATTTTATATTCTACCGGAATTCTGCTGTATGTGATTCTACTCCCAATGTGTCCCACCTTCATTCCTCCAGCAGGAAATATTCTGAGAAATCTGGCTTTGGCACCAAATATTCATTATAAGATTCTCATTTTATGGACTCCTCTCTCAAATAGCTATCCTGAGTTCAACCTTGTGTTGCCCTTTTTCTACATATTCTCTTCAGGGAATGGTAGAAGTTGCTGGGGCAGATAGAAGAAGGCAACACATTGGCCCTCACCATGTTGATCTGATATTTTGTCTATTCTGCATGCCTTTGGGGAAAAAAAAAATAGAAAATCTGTATTCGGTTTTAAAATATTATGGAAAGCAGGGTTGTATTACCTTGTCAAATTCTTCCGTCTTGTATTTTGGAAATAAGGACATTTGTCTGGATGCTTTGGCTATATTTAAATATTCTGAATTATTTCTTTATTAAAAAGCAGCAGTATTCCTGGGAGAAGAGCATAGGCATATGTTTGAGAACAGAATGTTGTGCACCTCAAAAATCATTTCTAAGAAAACATTTGCCCTTTGACTAGACACTACATATTCCCCATCCCTATACAATTCTTCAACTGGGCATGCAAATAAGTCTGGCCTTGTCATAAGAATAGTTTTACTCTCAGTATACATGTATTTCATATAAGTAAATGTCAGTGAGTGTTTTTCCAGGTATTTGTGGACAAGAGAATAACTTAGAGGAATAATCTGAGAGAGAATTTAAGTAGTTAAATGGATTGTTCTTAGATTTAGAACTTTTCTCATTTGTGCCTTAACTCTTTCCCAAAAGGGCAGCAAGAGCCAGACATACTGTAGTCTAAGCTTACCATCCAGAAGCTCTTCTGAGAAGGTTAGTGATAATGAGTTTCCTGGATAAGTCTGCTCTGAAACAGTTTCCACAGCTTCTTATCAGCCAAGTTCAGCCTTGGCAGGAGAGGGAGTACAACTCAAAAAAAAAAAAAAAAAAAAAAGGAAGAGGCAGCTTCTGGAAGCAGAAGCAGGAGTAATTTTCCACCTATCCAATGACAAGTAGTTAGATATTACTTTGAGTTTCCTTTGTGGGGATGAAGCACATTTGGCCTACCTAAAACCTGTTCACCTTGAAAAACACTGCTTGGGTTACTGCTACAGAACAGGAAAGACAAAAATTGAGGCTAAGGGAGGATTATTATGTGAAAAAAATACTTCAATTTTGATTTTAAAGGACATACGTGATGAAATGTTCTACAGTTGTTTGCAAAAGTTGCCTCAGCCCAAGAAAAATATTAGACATCTTAATAGAATATAGGAAAATGTGACTTGGGTTTAAATATCGCAACAAATGAAATGGAAGAGCTGGGGGGACTGCTTGAAATGCCACTAGGCAAATTTCTCTTGTCCAAAGTAATATAAAGGCCTGGGTTCCATGTGATAACTGTCAGTGCTGATAATATCAACATAGAACAAAATCTAGTTTAATGGTGAATTCTTGAGGTCAATTACTTTTGATTCCTTAATAACTACTTTCCTTATTTTGAAAAATTTATTTTCAAGATTTACATTATGAATACTGGGCTATGCCACTGATATATGCATGAGTTATATGTTTAATTAGCATTACCATCATGGGTCTTGGGAGTTGAACACACTGGAATAAGAACTACAATTATTTATTATATAGAATACACAGCAGCTATTCTACTTAGCTAGTGGAGGTGATAGAATTCCAGTTGGGCTCTTTCAAATCCTGAAAGATGATGCTGTGAAAGTGCTGCACTCAATATGCCAGCAAATTTGGAAAACTCAGCAGTGACCACAGGACTGGAAAAGGTCAGTTTTCATTCCAATCCCAAAAAAAGGCAATGCCAAAGAATGCTCAAACTACCGCACAATTGCACTCATCTCACATGCTAGTAAAGTAATGCTCAAAATTCTCCAAGCCAGGCTTCAGCAATATGTGAACCGTGAACGTCGTGATGTTCAAGCTGGCTTTAGAAAAGGCAGAGGAACCAGAGATCAAATTGCCAACATCCGCTGGATCATGGAAAAAGTAAGAAAGTTCCAGAAAAACATCTATTTCTGCTTTATTGACTATGCCAAAGCCTTTGACTGTGTGGATCACAATAAACTGGAAAATTCTGAAAGAGATGGGAATACCAGACCACCTGATCTGCCTTTTGAGAAATCTATATGCAGGTCAGGGAGCAACAGTTAGAACTGGACATGGAACAACAGACTGGTTCCAAATTGGAAAAGGAGTACGTCAAGGCTGTATATTGTCACCCTGCTTATTTAACTTCTATGCAGAGTACATCATGAGAAGCACTGGACTGGAAGAAACACAAGCTGGAATCAAGATTGCCGGGAGAAATCTCAATAACCTCAGATATGCAGATGACACCACCCTTATGGCAGAAAGTGAAGAGGAACTAAAAAGCCTGTTGATGAAAGTGAGAGAGGAGAGTGAAAAAGTTGGCTTAAAGCTCAACATTCAGAAAACAAAGATCATGACATCTGGTCCCATCATTTCATGGGAAATAGATGGGCAAACAGTGGAAACAGTGTCAGACTTTTTTTGGGGGGGCTCCAAAATCACTACAGATGGTGACTGCAGCCATGAAATTAAAAGACGCTTACTCCTTGGAAGGAAAGTTATGAGCAACCTAGATAGCATATTCAAAAGCAGAGACATTACTTTGCCAACAAAGGTCCGTCTAGTCAAGGCTATAGTTTTTCCTGTGGTCATGCATGGATGTGAGAGTTGGACTGTGAAGAAGGCTGAGTGCCGAAGAATTGACGCTTTTGAACTGTGGTGTTGGAGAAGACTCTTGAGAGTCCCTTGGACTGCAAGGAGATCCAACCAGTCCATTCTGAAGGAGATCAGCCCTGGGATTTCTTTGGAAGGAATGATGCTAAAGCTGAAACTCCAGTACTATGGCCACCTCATGCGAAGAGTTGACTCATTGGAAAAGACTCTGACGCTGGGAGGGATTGGGGGTAGGAGGAGAAGGGGACGACAGAGGATGAGATGGCTGGATGGCATCACTGACTCGATGGACCTGAGTCTGGGTGAACTCCGGGAGTTGGTGATGGACAGGGAGGCCTGGCGTGCTGTGATTCAGGGGGTCGCAAAGAGTCGGACACGACTGAGGGACTGAACTGAAATGATTCTACTTATGAATATGTTCCAGGTTCCTAAAGGCTCTTCTCAAGGCCATTTGTTTCTAAGTTGCGCTATAAAAATGACAGCTAAGCAAACACCCTCTTCCAACAACACAAGAGAAGACTCTACACATGGACATCACCAGATGATCAACACCAAAATCAGATTGACTATATTCTTTGCAGCCAAATATGGAGAGGCTCTATACAGTCGGCAAAAACAAGACAAGAACTGTCTGTGGCTCAGATCATGAACTTCTTATTACCAAATTCAGACTTAAACTGAAGAAAGTGGGGAAAACCACTAGACCATTCAGGTATGACCTAAATCAAATCCCTTATGATTATACAGTGGAAGTGAGAAATAGATTTAAGGGACTAGATATGATAGATAGAGTGCCTGATGAATTATGGACTGAGGTTTGTGACATTGTACAGGAGACAGGTATCAAGACAATCCCCATGGAAAAGAAATGCAAAAAAGCAAAATGGCTGTCTGGGGAGGCCTTACAAATAGCTGTGAAAAGAAGAGAAGCAAAAATCAAAGGAGAAAAGGAAAGATATAAGCATCTGAATGCAGAGTTCCAAAGAATAGCAAGGAGAGATAAGAAAGCCTTCCTCAGTGATCAATGCAAAGAAATAGAGGAAAGCAATATATGGGAAAGACCAGAGATCACTTCAAGAAAATTAAAGATACCAAGGGAATATTTCATGCAAAGATGGGCTCAATAAAGGACAGAAGTTATACAGACCTAACAGAAGCAGAAGATATTAAGAAGAGGTGGCAAGAATACACAGAAGAACTGTACAAAAAAGATCTTCATGACCCAGATAATCACTATGGTGTGATCACTCACTTAGAGCCAGACATTCTGGAATGTGAAGTCAAGTGGGCCTTAGAAAACATCACTATGAACAAAGCTAGTGAAGGTGATGGAATTCCAGTTGAGCTATTTCAAATACTGAAAAATGATGCTGTGAAAGTGCCACACTCAATATGCCAGCAAATTTGGAAAACTCAGCAGTGGCCACAGGACTGGAAAAGGTCAGTTTTCATTCCAATCCCAAAGAGAGGCAATGCCAAAGAATGCTCTAAGTATCGCACAGTTGCACTCATCTCATATGCTAGTAAAGTAATGCTCAAAATTCTCCAAGCCAGCCTTCAGCAATACATGAACCATGAACTTCCAGATGTTCAAGCTGGTTTTAGAAAAGGCAGAGGAACCAGAGATCAAATTGCCAACACCCGCTGGATCATCAAAAAAGCAAGAGAGTTCCAGAAAAACATCTATTTCTGCTTTATTGACTATGCCAAAGCCTTTGACTGTGTGGATCACAATAAACTGTGAAAAATTCTTCAAGAGATGGGAATACCAGACCACCTGACCGGCCTTTTGAGAAACCTATATGCAGGTCAGGAAGCAACAGTTAGAACTGGATATGGACCAACAGACTGGTTCCAAATAGGAAAAGGAGTACGTCAAGGCTGTATATTGTCACTCTGCTTATTTAATTTCTATGCAGAGTACATCATGAGAAACACTGGGCTGGAAGAAGCACAAGCTGGAATCAAGATTGCCAGAAGAAATATCAATAACCTCAGATATGCAGATGACACCACCCTTGTGGCAGAAAGTGAAGAGGAACTAAAAAGCCTGTTGATGAAAGTGAGAGAGGAGAGTGAAAAAGTTGGCTTAAAGCTCAACATTCAGAAAACTAATATCATGGCATGTGCTCCCACCACTTCATGGGAAATAGATGGGCAAACAGTGGAAACAGTGTCAGACTTTATTTTTCTGGGCTCTAAAATAACTGCAGATAGTGATTGCAGCCATGAAATTAAAAGACACTTACTCTTTGGAAGGAAAGTTATGACCAACCTAAATAGCATATTCAAAAGCAGAGACATTACTTTGCCAACAAAGGTCTGCCTAGTCAAGGCTATGGTTTTTCCTGTGGTCATGTATGGATGTGAGAGTTGGACTCTGAAGAAAGCTGAGTGCCAAAGAATTGATGCTTTTGAACTGTGGTGTTGGAGAAGACTCTTGAGAGTCCCTTGGACTGCAAGAAGATCCAACCAGTTCATCCTAAAGGAGATCAGTCCTGGGTGTTTTTTGGAAGGAATGATGCTAAAGCTGAAACTCCAGCTGAAACTGGAACCAAAGCTGAAACTTTGGCCACTTCATGTGAAGAGTTGGCTCTTTGGAAAAGTGTCTGATGCTGGGAGGGGTTGGGGGCAGGAGGAGAAGGGGACAACAGAGGATGAGATGGCTGGATGGCATCACCGACTCGACGTACATGAGTCTGAGTGAACTCTGGGAGTTGGTGATGGACAGGGAGGCCTGGCATGCTGCGTTTCATGGGTTCGCAAAGAGTCCAACACGACTGAGTGACTCAACTGAACTGAACTGAATAGCCATACATAGAGCATAGTCCAAGGATGTGATAAAAAATAAGAAATTGTAATTGTTTAGGAAGACAGGTGCTACCCAGATAAATTTTCTCAGCCATTTGTAGAACTGTCCATCTCTGGTTAAAATATGCCAACTGACACATAATATTTTTTAGTGGAAAAATGAAAGATTCCTTCAGTTTTAAAACTGCTTTGAAAAACAAAGGATAGATTAAAACTCACACTTAAGTGTTATATCAGTTGATTTGAAATGCTAGAATAATAAAACCACAGTCTGGGTGTTTTATAAACAACAGAAATTTATTTCTCACAGTTGTGGAGGCCGGAAGTCCAAGATCAGGGTGTCAGTATGGTCGGATTCGGGTAAAGGCCCTCTTTCTTGTGGCAGACTGCTGCCTTTTCATTGTGTCCTCACATGGTGGTAGGGACTAAGGAGTTTGGGTTCTCTTTTTAAAGAACATTAATTTCATTGTGATTTTTTTTTTTTTTGCCATACATTAACATGAATCGGCCATGGTAAACATGTGTCCCCTTCCTCCTGGATCCCCCTCTCATCTCTCTCCCCATCCTCTCTCCAGGTTGTCACAGAGCACTGGCTTTGCATTTCCTGTGCCATACATCAAACTCTCACAGGCTATCTATTTTACATATAGTTGTAAAGTAACTGTCCTCCAATTAAAATAAATAAATCTTTAAATTATTAATCTCATTCATAAGGGTTCTACTCTCATGACCTAATCACCTCTGAAAGGCCCCACCTGGATTTCAACATATGAATTTTGGGGGTCCACAAACATTCAGGCCATAACAAGTCTGTATGCATACACTTTATACTTGGTATCTTCATATTAAAAGAATACTTTGAGGACTTCCCTGGTGGTCCAGTTGTTAAGACTCTGCCTGCCTATGTAGGAGACACAGGTTCAGTCCCTGGTCTGGGAAGATCCCACATGCCTCACAGCAAACTAAGGCCATGCACCACAGCTAGAGACTTGGTACACTGCAATGCAAGATCCTGCATGACATAATGAAAAGCCCACATGCTGTAACTAAGACCACATGCAGCCAAGTAAATAAATATTTAAAAATAAATAAAAAAATAAAATAGTACTTTGACCCGAGAATGGAGAAAGAATTATTATTTTGATTGCACACTCATTTTATATAGGAAAAATAGCTTATTTATGGGAATAAATTAAGTAGGGCAACTGATAGCTAAATAAATAAGTGTTCCAGAATGTATTCCCTGGAAACCAAATCTGAGATGAAAAGTTGGGTGCTGATCTATTGTAGAGTCCTCTTGGGGGATTTACCTGTAAGGAACTGAGGAAGGCAGAATTGAGCAAAGGGAAAAGCTGACATAAATTTACAGCTGAGGCCTCAGGTAAGCTGACAGAGAGTTTGGGGTCAGAGACACTATTTCAGCTTTCTCAAATAGAGGTAAGGCGGCTGGAGCTTTGTATCTCTTTCTTAGCCAGTCATTAGCCATGGACAACCCCTAGGAGGAAACAGGAGTGCAGGTTGAGGCAACTGTTTTAGGCAAGGATAATGTCCATTGAGGGTCTGAGCCATCAGCCATTAGGCATCTCATAAATCCACCCTCTTCCTTCCCCAATACAGTAGGTATATCAGCCAAGAAGATATAGGTGGTGCACAACATTATCCAATCTTTTTACATTGCTCAAAACTGCTTGTCCCTTATGGTAAGTTTGCCCCATTTGGAATAGTTTGCTTAGAAATTTGGTTGGTCTCATTAGTTTTTTTTTCCCCTGGGTAACCTTATAAGAGAAGGGTCAGAAGGACAAATGACAGTCCTGCTGCTGCTCTTGATCTTGAGTCTACAAATGAGACATACAATCTTCCTCAATGACATATGCTAGATCCCTTTCACCCTCCGCTAGCACCTGTCCTAGCCTAAATAGCTCACCCGGTGGATTGATGGAGACTTTCATCCCTGAACCCTGGGTTAGCACGTTGAAAGGCAGAGAGATCTAATACCACTCAGACTCTGCTTCAAGAAAGGGCACCTTGCCCAAAGGTGAGTGTGGTAAGCCAGCAGTTCCTAGCTGTTGGCTCCTCATGCCTCCTTTTGTTTTTGAATAGAAATCATGTGCTTCTAGGGTGACTGCAGACAATGACAGAACCTTGTACAATTCTTGAACCTGAACCAGATTTCAGACCCAAAACCCACTGACTGAAGAGGTGGTTGGGTCCCTGGAAAGTGGAACTCTTCTAAAGGAGCAAGCTGTTGTACTGACAGCATTGTGGCAGGTCTGTATCATGGTCTGAGGGGTCCCCCTACACAATCCTACCTCTTCTCTTTTCTTTCACTAGTGTTCTCTCCAATAACGTCTTTGATACCCCTATGTATTGGTATCACCTCACGGAGGACCCAACCCAACTGTTACAGTGGTAACAGAAACGGAAGAAAGCAGGCATTGAAATATGGTTTGAGGACTGAATCACACCACCCTGGGATGTGATGGAGGATAATCTGTAGCACTAGATGAAGGACCAATTGCTAAAAGCTCACCAGTTTTTCAGTAAGATGAAATGCCCTGGCAGGTGCAATGTTTAAAATGTTTGAAGCAAAAATGCATACAAAGACAATGAAGTTGGTAAGATACACTGGTGCCCTAGAGAGGGATAATGACAAGATAAGAGCAGTTAGTAAGCAGTGGGGAAACTAAGTGTGACAGCCAGAGGAGCTCTTTGGTAGCTTACAAAGAGGGCTTTATATCTTGCAAAGAGAGACAAGATGAAGCTGAAGACCAAGTAGATCCTGGACATCAACTGTGGACTATGACAAGCTCAACTGAGTAGCAGTCTGGATTACAGCTGCTGTATTGGCCATGGTATCGTCAGTATTCCAGAAGGGAAAAATATTAAGATCAATATTAGTCTGTTCTTGCATGGATGTATCATATGACACAGAAAATACCTATAGGATTGCTTCTTGTCTAAGTTTGTGGTGGTCCACCCTCATTCATGTTTTTGTAGCTGCCTGACTGGTGAACTAACTAAATGGGATTGTGATGAAGATGACCACTCCTGCATTCTTTAAGTCTTTCAGGGTGGTACCAATCTCTATCTAAGGTACTGTGTTTGATTTACTATTTTGGTAGATGTACTGCGGTGATGGGGGGAGGGGGCGTTAGCAGTGAGTGATATACAGTTGTCAACCATCTACAATTGATGGTTCCTGTCGTTGTGAGATGGGTATAAGAATTCTTTAAGAGGAGATCTGGGTGGAGTACCATAGTATCCACCAAAGTAATATGTGTAGCCCATCAGGGTGTGTGCATGTATATGTTTGTATGTGTGTTTGTGTGTGTGCATATGCAGGCTTTAAGAGAAGTTTTTTCTTCCATCTGTGCAATCAAGGCAGCACAGCCTTCTGAGTAGTTCTGAATTTCTGATGTAGTTTAGATCACAGGTCATGGCACAGGGAATGCTCTCCTGGGGCTTTGAGGGTGGTGCTGTTCTCACCCTTCAGAGGCCATTCCACAAGGATTTGAATGCTGCCAGTTCTCCTTCATATCCCATCTTCCATTTTCACAACTCTAGTAGCTGAGTCCAAACTCTGGTTTTGTATTGGATCCTTGGTGTGGCTTACTTGGTTAATTTGCTTGTATTATGCTCATTGGCTTGGAAACAATTGTATGAGGTAGTAGGGTAGGAATGATTAGCCTTATTCTGCAGATGAAGAAATGGGGATTGACAGGCTAAGTTATTTGCCTTAGGTCAAGTCTCAAAGCTTACTTTTATGTTAATATTCCAAAGTGTGGTCTGGGGACGTCTGCATGAGAATTGCCTGGGCTTCTTGTAAAAGTGCATGATGTGAAAATCCTAAGCCTTACCATCCATATACTAACTCCATAATTTTTGGTCTGGGAAATCTGAATTTATAAGAAGCACCCTGACCATTCTTGTGCATATCAAAGTAGGAGAACAATCTGTTTATATAGTGTTGCTACTCAGAATTTTTCAAAATCTGAAACATGATGCTATGAAAGTGCTGCACTCAATATGCCAGCAAATTTGAAAAACTCAGCAGTGGCCACAGGACTGGAAAAGGTCAGTTTTCATTCCAATCCCAAAGAAAGGCAATGCCAAAGAATGCTCAAATTACCACACAATTGCACTCATCTCACATGCTAGTAAAGTAATGCTCAAAATTCTCCAAGCCAGGCTTCAGCAATATGTGAACTGTGAACTTCCAGATGTTCAAGCTGGTTTTAGAGAAGGCAGAGGAACCAGAGATCAAATTGCCAACATCCACTGGATCATCAAAAAAGCAAGAGTTCTAGAAAAACATCTATTTCTGCTTTATTGACTATCCCAAACCTTTGACTGTGTGGATCACAATAAACTGTGGAAAATTCTGAAAGAGATGGGAATACAAGACCACGTGACCTGCCTCTTGAGAAACCTGTATGCAGGTCAGGAAGCAACCGTTACAACTGGACATGGAGCAACAGACTGATTCCAAATAGGAAAAGGAGTACGTCAAGGCTGTGTATTGTCACCCTGCATATTTAACTTCTATGCAGAGTACATCATGAGAAACACTGAGCTGGAAGAAGCATAAGCTGGAATCAAGATTGCCAGAAGAAATATCAATAACCTCAGATATGCAGATGACACCACCCTTATGGGCAGAAAGTGAAGAACTAAAGAGCCTCTTGATGAAAGTGAAAGAGGAGAGTGAAAAAGTTGGCTTAAAGCTCAACATTCAGAAAACTAAGATCATGGCATCTGGTCCCATCACTTCACGGGAAATAGATGGGGAAACAGTGGAAACAGTGGCTAACTTTATTTTTAGGGCTCCAAAATCACTGCAGATGGTGATTGCAGCCATGAAATTAAAAGACGCTTACTCCTTGGAAGCAAAGTTATGACCAACCTAGATAGCATATTCAAAAGCAGAGACATTCCTTTGCCAACAAAGGTCCGTCTAGTCAAGGCTATGGTTTTTCCTGTGGTCATGTATGGATGTGAGAGTTGGACTGTGAAGAAAGTTGAGTGCCGAAGAATTGATGCTTTTGAACTGTGATGTTGGAGAAGATTCTTGAGAGTCCCTTGGACTGCAAGGAGGTCCAACCAGTCCATCCTAAAGGAGATCAGTCGTGGGTGTTCATTGGTAGGACTGATGTTGAAGCTGAAACTCCAATAGTTTGGCCACCTGATGTGAAGAGCTGACTCATTTGAAAAGACCATGATGCTGGGAAAGGTTGAGGGCAGGAAGAGAAGGGGATGACAGAGGATGAGATGGTTGGATGGCATCACCGACTCAATGGACATGAGTTTGGGTGGACTCCAGGAGTTGGTATTGGACAGCGAGGCCTGGCATGCTGCAGTCCATGGGGTCGCAAAGAGTTGGCCATGACTGAGTGACAGAACTGAACTGAATTGAACTCACTATTTTTAGATAATAACTGATAGTATGTTAAAAATGCTGAATCTCAGCCCTGCCCTCAGCCCTCACCTCAAAATTACTGAATTAGATTTTTATTTTTACAAGATGTCTCTAAATTATTCTTATGCAAACCAAAGTTAGAGACCACTGTTCTATGGCAGCCATTCTCCAACTTTAGCATGCGGTCAGATCCCCTGGGAGAACTTGTTAACCGTTTGCGGGATCCCACCCCCAGAGTTTCTGGAGTTTGGCTAGAGAATTTGCATTTCTAACAAGTTGCCGGGTGATGCTGAAGCTGTTGAGACAGGGACTGCACTTGAAGGATGCTACTGTAGCATGTGGTTTTCAAATATACATGTTCATTAGAATCACTCAGGGAGTTTAAAAAAGTACCTAGATACCCAGGCCACTTCTGATGAATCAGCACACCTTGGGGGTGGGGCCCAGGCCGACAGAGTTTGAAACCTCCTATGTGATTCTAATATTCAACAGGATTGACAATGTCTTCTTTTTAGGAATCGGGATTTCATTCTAAGACCTCGTGCAATCAGCTATTCCATAGTGCATCTCTGCAATACAAGGAATCTGTGTAATCATCTCAGAATAAAAAATATTAATTCATTTGTCAATAAGTATAGAACCCCAGTATGGAGGCTTTTTTTGTCTCCTTTGACTAAAATATTAGGTAGAAGGCTATCTTTCTAATAGATCTCTTTGCTTTCTTTCTGGTTTGTTATCTGAGTGCATAATTTCCCACCTATGACTTGAACAAGCTGTCAAATCAATACTTGTTGTTCCTTACTTTTTATTCTTGTCTTTTCTGAGACTATCTTCATTCCCTCCTCAGCCTGTTTGATTGTTTAAGTGAGAGGGTGTAGGTGTACATTGAATATAATTCAGCCCGTGCCCTCTCACCCCCCTGCTAACCTCACCATTCACTCTTAAAGTTCATATTCAAAGGGCCTCAAATTATAATTCCAAATTATTTGAAGAATTTCAAGTAACAATTGTCTTTAGAATTTGATTGAATCTACTAGTGAGTATATTCTTTTATATTGATTCATGTAAGTGTGTATCTATAGTTCCTCTGTAGTATATTTTTATTCTTCCCAAGGGGTTCTCAGATTTTTATGGGAAGAAATGACTTTCCTCAGAAGCTGTAAGATCACAGGAGAGTATGCCTGTGTGTGTCAGGGTGTGGGGATAGAGGAATGGAGGAGAAGGGGGTGTATATTAGGGGTCTGGATGCAGGAGGCAATAAGGGGACAGGTGGAAAGGCTGCTGATCCCAGGATCAGAATGGGGACAGGGAGAAGATACCTTTGCGGTTGCTGTCCAACAGCCAGGGATTCTTGAAAACCCAAGTGAAGAAGATAAGGTGTCACCACTGGTTGGCAGAGCTACCAGTAACACTTTGAGATCTACTGGCATTCTAGTAGCTGAAACCTTGACTTCCAGACTCTAGTCTGTGACTTTGTTTACTTGGTGGAAATCATCATGTGACTCCAAAGTCCAACTCCATAGTTGGAAATCTTTTTGTATGTGTGTGAAACTGGAGAATTAACTTTGTTTTTCAAGACTTAGGAAGAGACTGAGCAGGTTATCATGAGATTCTTCCTGAGCATAATGGCCACCATGGCAGAGCTGCTAAGGTTTAATTTTTATTAAGATAGGAGGGCTGTGTCAAAGCTGGGCAACTGTACCTTCTTCACTCTTTCAAAGGATCTGGAAAATTACAGCAATATTATCACTGTGTAATCAATGACATTATCTTTCCCAAGTGTGTTTTAATGGGTGCAGTGAATTCTGGGGATACTGCTTAATGTTAACATGTCCTATATTCCAGCTAGTAGAGAGAAAACAAAGACTAGATGTCTTTTGCTGTGCTATCTGGTCTTTGCATCTATAACTCGATTACTGGTGGCCACAGTGGTCTTTTCAGAAAAAGCCAAGATTGGATTAAAATGCAAGAATAGGCTTAGAATTAAAATCCCTTTGAATTACACTATTGATTTCAGAAACATGATTACAAATATGATTATCTAGTAAACCATTTCTGGTTTCAGTATGTGCTACATGAAAGCCAGATGTGTGTACTCATGCAAAGATCTCGAGAGACGGATTTGTTGTGGCAGCTCAGATGTTTACAGCTTGCACTCTGCACTTGAGTGGGTTTTCTTTGGAGAGAATTGACTCAGTGCATTTGAACACATTTTTGTCTGTGGTTGGTTATGTAGTAGAGATTTCAAGCTCAATTTGATTAAGAATCTGGCTCTTTGAATGACTTCTCTATTCTGCCATTTAACTACAACTTGCTTGCAATCCTCCATGTACCTTCCCACTTACCTCTTTAATCATTCTTACTAATAAATTCTTGAAGGTTTTAGGAAAATATCAGATTTTTGTTGAGTTTTATTTATAAATTTTCATTTTCCAGTTTCCTCAGCAGTAAAACTAGATTGGTAAGAATGGATGTATATCAATGTGGCTGATAAAGCTCTATAAATTGAGTTAAAATCCAATGCAAAGTCCCAAAACAGCAATCCTTCAAAAATATCAAAATATACTCACAACATTTTCTTTTCCCTATAATACCAAACTGTGATTTCCTGGAGGATAGTGCCCATGTTTTCTGTACCTTTGGTACCTACCATGGCACTGAATAAACAACTTGCACAAAAGATACTCTGCATAAGTAAATGAACTCATCTGCGTAACCTGACATAAGTTAATCAGTCAGTCAAACAATTGTTAGGGTTTCTTGGTAAATACTGGAAGTTTGCTGCTACGAGCCATGAAAGACACTGGAATTTGTGGCCTCCAGAGGAGAGGAATTCGATCCAGGGCCAAGGACAAGGCTTGATTGCTCAGAGGTTTTTGTGTAGTAAACTTTTATTAAAGTATAAAAGAGATAGAGAAAGCTTCTGACATAGACATGAGAAGGGGACAGAAAGACTGCCCCCTTGCTAGTTTTTAGCAAGGAATTATATACCTATTAGGGGCTTCCCAGATACTTCCTGACCTGCTTCCTGAGAAATCTGTATGCAGGTCAAGAAGCAACAGTTAGAACTGGACATGGAACAACAGACTGGTTCCAAATAGGAAAAGGAGTACGTCAAGGCTGTATATTGTCATCCTGCTTATTTAACTTCTATGCAGAGTACATCATGAGAAACACTGGGCTGGAAGAAGCACAAGCTGGAATCAAGATTGCTGGGAGAAATATCAATAACCTCAGATATGCAGATGACACCACCCTTATGGCAGAAAGTGAAGAAGAACTAAATAGCCTCTTGATGAGTGTGAAAGATGAAAGTGAAAAAGTTGGCTTAAAATTCAGCATTCAGAAAACTAAGATCATGACATCTGGTCCCATCACTTCATGGCAAATAGATGGGAAAATAATGGAAACAGTGACAGACTTTATTTTCTTGGGCTTCAAAATCACTGCAGATTGTGACTTCAGTCATGAAATTAAAAGACACTTGCTCCTTGGAAGAAAAGGTATGACCAACCTAGACAGCATATTAAAAAGCAGAGACATTACTTTGCTAAAAAAGGTCCATCTAGTCAAAGCTATGGTTTTTCCAGTAGTCATGTGTGGATATGAGAGTTGGACTATAAAGAAAGCTGAGTGCCAAAGAATTGATGCTTTTGAACTGTGGAGTTGGAGAAGACTCTCCTTGGACTGCAAGGAGATCCAACCAGTCCATCCTAAAGGAAATCAGTCCTTGAATATTCATTGGAAGGACTGATGTTGTAGCTGAAGCTCCAATACTTTGGCCACCTGATGTGAAGAACTGACTAATTGGAAAAGACCTTGATGCTGGGAAAGATTGAAGGCAGAAGGAGAAGGGGATGACAGAGGATCAGATGGTTGGATGGCATGACCGACTCAATGGACATGAGTTTGAGTAAGCTCCGGGAGTTAGTAATGGACAGGGAGTCGCAAAGAGTCGGCCACGACTGAGTGATTGAACTGAACTGAACTGATAGCTCACCTGGTAAAGAATCAGCCTGCAATGTGGGAGACTTGGGTTCAATCTCTGGTTTGGGAAGATCCCCTGGAGAAGGGAAAGGCTACCCACTCCAGTATTCTGGCCTGGAGAATTCCATGGACTGTATGGTCCGTGGGGTTGCAAAGAGTTGGACTCGACTGAGCGACTTTCACTTTTCACCTATACTTATTAGCAAGCCACTTATTAGAGAAAGGAAACACCTCAAAACTGAGAGAGTGGCACCAGGCCCCTCACCCACAACATGCATTTTAAGATAGCTTTGGCACAAGGTGAGTCATCCCAGGCCATAAAATAATTAACATGAATCTTGAACAAAGGCAGATTTCCAAGCAAATACAGAGTTCATTAACATAGCTTAAGGAAGACATTTCCGTAAGAAAAATGCAGTGGTTGGCTCAAGATTTGAGATAAAGTTAAGTTCTGGCAGAACCAGGTGTCGCCATGACAACACAGGATTAGAAGAAAAAAGAAAAAAAAAAAGTCTGCCACTTGCAGTTTTATTTCCTCCTGCCACTTGGGGACCTCTGGCCTCCCTACCAGGGCTATTAACACTCTCAATATGAGTAGCTTCAGAAAATGAAAGGTGCAAGGGAGCTGTATATCTTCTCGCCTATAACCTTGATGCCAGGTGATATGTTATAATTGAAAGCAAGTGTTAGCCCACACTCCAGCATACTTGCAAACATTTATTAATGAGTAGGCACAAACACAGTTGCACAACCTATTTCTGTGACTGGTTCCTACTCTCTATCTCCTTAGGGCCTCTAGGCACTTAGTCAAAGCACTTCACATGGAAGAAAGAGTTCTTTCTGAGGCAAAGATACTATTATGAAGACATAGTTGGCTACCACATTTATAGGCTCAGGTGAAAGAATTCCTTATTTAATGTCAGTGTGTGCATGCTAAGTCACTTCAGTCATGTCTGACTCTTTGCAACCCCATGGATTGTAGCCTGCCAGGCTCCTCTCTCCACAGGATTCTACAGGCAAGAATACTGGAGTGGGTTGCCTTGCCTTCAGGGTATCTTCCTGACACAGGGATTGAACCTGCATCTCTTACGCCTCGTGCATTGGCAAGTGGGTTCTTTAACACTAATCCCACCTGGGAAGCCCATAGATCCAAAAGCACAGTGTTTTGGATCTCAGGTGTTACTTTAAGTGTATAAAGCTGTTGATCTTGACAAAATGTTCTATCTCATTCAGGAAAGACATGGTGTAAACCTTCTAGCCAAACACATATCCTCATGCTAACTAATCAAGCCTTTGGTACAGGTTTCAGTCCAGTACAGTTCAGTCGCTCAGTCGTGGCCGACTCTTTGTGACCCCATGAATCACAGCACACCAGGCCTCCCTGTCCATCATCAACACCCGGAGTTCACTCAAACTCATTTCCATCGAGTTGGTGATGCATTCCAGCCATCTCATCCTCTGTCATCCCCTTCTTCTCGTGCCCCCAATCCCTCCCAGCATCAGGGTCTTTTCCAATGAGTCAACTCTTCACATGAGGTGGCCAAAGTACTGGAGTTTCAGCTTTAGCATTAGTCCTTCCAATGAACACCCAAGACTGATCTCCTTTAGGATGGACTGGTTGGATCACCTTGCAGTCCAAGGGACTCTCAAGAGTCTCTCCAACACCACAGTTCAAAAGCATCAATTCTTCAGCACTCAGCTTTCTTCACAGTCCAACTCTCACATCCATACATGACCACTGGAAAAACCATAGCCTTGACTAGATGGACCTTTGTTGGCAAAGTAATGTCTCTGCTTTTGAATATGCTGTCTAAATTGGTCATATCTTTCCTTCCAAGGAGTAAGCGTCTTTTAATTTCATGGCTGCAATCACCATCTGCAGTGATTTTGGAGCCCTGCAAAATAAAGTCTGACACTGTTTCCACTGTTTCCCCATCTATTTCCCATGAAGTGATGGGACCAGATGCCATGATCTTAGTTTTCTGAATGTTGACCTTTAAGCCCACTTTTTCATTCTCCTCTTTCACTTTCATCAAGAGGCTTTTTAGTTCCTCTTCACTTTCTGCCATAAGAGTGGTGTTATCTGCATATCTGAGGTACTGATATTTCTCCTGGCAATCTTGATTCCAGCTTGTGCTTCCTCCAGCCCAGCATTTCTCATGAGGTACTCTGCATAGAAGTTAAATAAGCAGGGTGACAATATACAGCCTTGATGTACTTCTTTTCCTATTTGGAACCAGCCTGTTGTTCCATGTCCAGTTCTAACTGTTGCTTCCTGACCTGCATATAGGTTTCTCAAGAGGCCGGTCAGGTGGTCTGGTATTCCCATCTCTTTCAGAATTTTCCACAGTTTATTGTGATCCACACAGTCAAAGGCTTTGGCATAGTCAATAAAGCAGAAATAGATGTTTTTCTAGAACTCTCTAGGTTTTTCGATGATCCAGTGGATGTTGGCAATTTGATCTCTGGTTCCTCTGCCTTTTCTAAAACCAGCTTGAACATCTGGAAGTTCATGGTTCATGTATTGCTGAAGGCTGGCTTGTAACATTTTGAGCATTACTTTACTAGCGTGTGAGATGAGTACAATTGTGCAGTAGTTTGAGCATTCTTTGGCATCGCCTTTTTTGGGGATTGGAATGAAAACTGACCTTTTCCAGTCCTGTGGCCACTGCTGAGTTTTCCAAATTTGCTGGCATATTGAGTGCAGCACTTTCACAGCATCATCTTTCAGAATTTGAAATAGCTCAACTGAAATTCCATCACCTCCACTAGCTTTGTTCATAGTGATGCTTCCTAAGGCCCGCTTGACTTCACTTTCCAGGATGTCTGGCTCTAGGTGAGTGATCACACCATCGTGATTATCTGGGTCGTGAAGCTCTTTTTTTTGTACAGATCTCCTGTGTATTCTTGCCATCTCTTCTTAATATCTTTTGCTTCTGTTAGATCCATATCATTTCTGTCCTTTATCAAGCCCATCTATGCATGAAGTGTTCCCTTGGTATCTCTAATTTTCTTGAAGAGATCTCTAGTTTTTCCCATTCTATTGTTTTCCTCTATTTCTTTGCATTGATCGCTGAGGAAGGCTTTCTTAGCTCTCCTTGCTGTTCTTTGGAATTCTGCATGCAGATGCTTATATCTTTCCTTTTCTCCTTTGCTTTTCACTTCTCTTCTTTTCACAGCTATTTGTAAGGCCTCCGCAGACAGCCATTTTGCTCTTTTGTATTTCTTTTCTATGGGGATGGCCTTGATCCTTATCTCCTGTACAATGTCACGAACCTCCGTCCATAGTTCATCAGGCACTCTGTCTATCAAATCTAGTCCTTTAAATCTATTTCTCACTTCCACTGTATAATCATAAGGGATTTGATTTAGGTCATACCTGAATGGTCTAGTGGTTTTCCCCACTTTCTTCAGTTTAAGTCTGAATTTGGTAATAAGGAGTTCATGATCTGAGCCACAGTCAGCTCCCAGTCTTGTTTTTGCTGACTCTATAGAGCTTCTCCATCTTTGGCTGCAAAGAATATAATCAGTCTGATTTCGGTGTTGACCATCTGGTGATGTCCATTTTTTCTCTCCTCCTTTGCCTAGAATACCCTGTGAAATGAGCTTGCTTTTATAATGGGTGCTTCTGATTGTCTCTGGCCTTTATAATTGTGGGGGAGAAGTCTCAGAATATGTCTAAAGATGCCAAACCTTTACTTTCTCTCCTACCCTAATGTGAGTTGTGTTTGAGATCCTCTCTTAATGGTTTCATTTGGAGACAGAGTCTTTTTGGCTCATGAATTGCAGTTATGTCCCTTGGACACATTGGACAACTAAAGCAAACTACCTTAGTGATGCAGATCCACAAGACAAAAATGCCTGACAGAAAGTGAAAAATGCCACTACCTATAAGCAACAGGTTTCTGTTCTGATGCTACATGTCTCTGACCAATTGCTCCTAGGGTCCCAGAAATGTAGATCAGAAGTTTACATACTGTGCCCCAAATCTGCCCTGCTGCATTTATTTACTTTATTGGTAAAGAAACTTTCATATGTGCATGGTCATAGCTGTTCATTTACTTTCTATCCAAACATAACTATTTCATAGACATTCACTGTCTATTTCAGCTTTTATACTACAATGGTAGAGTTGAGTGGTTGAGACAGATGTGGTATGTGACTTGCAATGTCAAATATATTTACTATTTGGCTTTGCAGAAAAAGTTTGCTAACTTTTGATACTGATTATAGTGCAGCAATAAAGAGACTTGTACCTCAGTTTCCTCATATGTCAATGGGGATATAATATTACCTATCTCTTAGAGTGCTATGATGATTAAATCATTGGTGCATGTAGAAAGAATTGGAGCATGTCTGAAATATTAATAGTTTTCACTAAATGTTATTGTTAGATGAAAGGACATGAACAAACTTTACTTAATATACTTGATTCACAGCTCTCTGAGAGACTCCTCTTTCTATTTGTCTCTGCTTGTCCTTTGTCTTCCTTTTCATTTCTCCAGGGCTTCCCTTGTGGCTCATCAGGTAAAGAATCAGCCTGCAATGCGGGAGACCTGGGTTTGATCCCAGGGTTGGGAAGATCCCCTGAAGAAGGGAAAGGCTACCCACTCCAGTATTCTGGCCTAGAGAATTCCATGTCCATGGAGTCACAAAGAGTTGGACACAACTGAGTGACTTTCACTTTTCACTTTTGTTTCTCCAGGGAGAGAGTCTTGATTCTACTCATGATGACTTCCAATCTCCATGAGGCTGATATGTCTTCTCCATGAAGAGATCCATGAGTGCCATTTGAAGTCTTTCTCTTTCTCTTCCAAAACTGTATTGTAAAAGCATCTACTTTTATCTTGCCCTCTTCCTCATTTTACTCTATTTTCCAGCTTTTATTGAAATATAATTGACAAATAAAAATTGTATATATTTAAAGCATACATTGTGATGTTTTGATATGCGTATCATTGTGAAATGAGTAGCAGAATCAAGCTAGTAAACATTATTCAGCTCACATAGTTATTTCTTTCTATAGCTAGAACACTTAAAAGTTCAACTCTCTTAACATTGTTGTATCAGTGAATGAACATGTCACCTTTTCTGTCATGTCTGTAGAGAAGTGTTTAAAAACACATGTGAAAAAGATGGTTGTTAAAAAAAGTCAACTTTCATTTTGATATTTGGCAAAACTAATACAATTTTGTAAAGTTTAAAAATAAAATAAAATTGTAGTTGGAAAAAAAAAAGTCAACTTTCAACAAATTTCAAGTATATATCAGTATTATTAACTATGGGGCTTCCCAGGTGGCTCAATGGTAAAAGAATCCACCTGCCAATTGAGGAGTCACAGGAGACATGAGATCGATCCTTGAGTTGGGAGGATCCCCTGGAGGACGAAATGGCAACCCACTCCAGTATTCTTGGAGTGCTGAGACAGAAAAACCTGGTGGTCTATAGTCCATGGAGTTGCACAGAGTCAGACACGACTGAGCCACTGAACGACTTGCAGCCACCACCCAGATGGGGATGGGGGACATGCCCAGAAGGCCAGCAGACCCCCAGGTGCTCTTGCAGCCACTCTTTGGACTGGCTATCAGGAGTTGAAACTTGACCTGGGCATTGACATGCCAAATTCTTCATCTCATTTAGCTGAATCTACATTTATTGACCGGGCTTCATTGGTGGAGATGCAGGTTTGATCCCAGGGTGGGGAAGATCCCCTGGAGGAGGGCATGGCAACCCACTCCAGTATTCTTGCCTGGGGAATCCCATGGACAGAGGAGCCTGGCAGGCTACAGCCCGTGGGGTCGCAAAGAGTCAGACACAACTGAGCATGCTTAACTATAGTCGTAATACCGTACATTAGGTCTACAGAACTTATTTTTCTTGTAATTGAAACTTTGTATACTTTGACCAGTATCTCCCACTTTCTTCCCCCCTGCCCCCCCCGGGTCCCTGCAACCACTATTCTTCTCTCTGCTTCTGTGAGTTTGACTTTTTTAGATGGAAGTCAGATCGTGCAGTATTTGTCTTTCGGAGTCTGGCTTATCTCAGTTAGCATAATATCCATTTTCTCTTTCTTTTCCTTTTGTTCCAGGGGTGATTTATAACTTAGTGCATGTCTTGATGGGATGAGTCAGTAGCACAGACAGAACTTTGATCTGTGGTAAATTAGAAATGTGTTAGAAGTCATGATGTTTCTCATTAGTGTCTGGGTATCTAGAGATTGTGAGTGTGTTTGGAGGGGGATGGGTTGGGTGGGATTTGTTACACATAGTCTGACTTTGAAACTCCTCTTGATCAGGAATTCCAGGTTGCAGATGATGTAGTCCTATTTCTGGAGCTGGGACTCGAGCGTGCTAGTCAAGTGAGAAATGACTGAAGACTTTCTCCAAGGATGATGGCCTTCCTAGATGAAAGGACAATGGATGAGCTGGGAGATGCTGCCAGTTTGCTTTGTTCTGAACATCAGTATGCTTGTGGGAGATTTGCTTGACTCGTCCCAAGTCATCAGACTTTGTTACAGTCCAGACCAGTGACTATAGTTCTATGGGAAGCTTGCAATTTTAACAGTCTTCAATCTCTAATTTCAACCAGTGCTTGAAAAATATTCATGGCTCAGGTAGAGGTGCAGTTTTATCAAGGATTACAGGTTCTATATGCCAGCTCTGAAAAAAAGTAGTTAGTGAAAGGCTGATAATGAGATCTAGAGCAGCCGAGGGGTGGGAGCTGAGCTGTTGGTATTTTTGTAGGGAAGAGAGGTTTTTGGAAGACCAGCCATATCTCAATGCATTGATAGATTTCATTTAAGCAGCATGTGCTCTGCTGACCCATGAGTTGTCAGGGCTCCCGTTCTTCCCTGTTTAGAGCAGCCAAAGGGCTGCTGACTAAGGGAAGCTGAAAAAAAATGAACTGACCTATTTATTCCTTCACATTGCCCCTCCCCCACAGCCTTATCAAAAGAGAATATCATTGCTAAAGATAATTACCCTATTCTCGTCAAACTTGCAGTGTATTCCAGGTGAAAAATCACTTGCCTCTAGGTCACAGTCTTTTTTTTTCCTTCTGGAGGCATTTATCCCCACTGAAGCCAGAGGAATTATGCTAAGAATAGTAATAGCCAGAAAAGAAAGGGCCATTATAGCCTTTTCCAGGTGTGCCCACTGGGTAGCATCTGGTCAAGAATAGACCCTCAGACACAGGTGCAAAATTCTAGCCTATGCTGCATTCCTAATCTTTGTGCAAGGGACTTAGCTGAAAAATAGACAATGCTAATTTTAGGTGTTTAATCATTTTGGGGATCCATTCATTCAAAACTAGTACACCAAAAGGAAAGTCTGGGAACTTTAAGGAAGATGCTTATATATTTTATTTTATATTCCACACACCTTATCTCCCAATTCTGATTGCATTTTCATAGGAGACTTGGAAGAAAATGCTGTTTTCCAGCTGCACAGTCTGGTACTCTTAAGATGCACAATTTAACCCTTTTTGGCAGCTTCTCTTCCTCAGTAGGATCTACCCATATTTTATGACTGCTTTTCTTTTCCTTAGGCTCGTTTGAAAAGTGAAAGTGAAAGTTGCTCAGTCATGTCCGACTCTGAGAACCCACGGAGTATACAGTCCTTTGGATTCTCCAGGCCAGAATACTGGAGTGGGTAGCCTTTCCCTTCTCCAGGGGATCTTCCCAACCCAGTGATCCAACCCAGGTCTCCCGCATTCCAGGAGGATTCTTTGCTAGCTAAGTCACAAGGGAAGCCCAAGAATACTGGAGTGGGTAGCCTATCCCTTCTCCAGCAGATCTTCCCAACCCAGGAATCGAATCTGGGTCTCCTGCATTGCAAGTAGATTCTTTACCAACTGAGCTATCAGGGAAGCCAGATATGCTCCCTTACCTTGCCACTAAATTGTATGCAGGGGTGAGAAGATCTGTACTTCAAATGACAAATAATAGGGAATTTATTTTTTAGCTGAAACATCATTCTCAGATAAATCTTTGGTTCTTTACCATAGCCATGTTGATTAGTTAACTATAGTGATCCATTTCCTCACTTATTTTTATTTTATAGCAAAAACAATATAGCAGTAAAAAGTTTTGAAAAGGAAAAACATTAACTTTCAATTCTTAATCCCATGGTTCCAAAACAACTTTTTTTTTTTTTTTGCATATTCTCCTCTGAGTAATGCCCACAAGCACATGCATTTTTGCATAATTGTAAATCATTGTGTGCATGCAACTGTGTATTCTGCTTTTTATGGTATGCATTGTGTTTTAAACATTTGGCAAACTGTTAGTCATCAAAGCTATATTTAACAACTGAAAATTCCATGGAATGGATGGGATATGTTCCTGGTAGCTCAGACAATATACTTCGCTGTTCCCTAATTATTAATAGTTTTCTCTGCCCCTCTTTTCCCCTCCTCTCTCCTCTTCTTCCCTTCTTTCTGCTCTTCATCTATCCACCTACTTCCTCCTCCTCCTCTCTTTTCCTCCTCCTTTCCCCCTTTTCCTCATCTTCTTCTTCCTTATTCTTTCTGCTCTTCCTTGCCATTATAGATAAAAGGAAAAACATCTCTGAATATACATATTATATATATTTATAGCAAGTCATATATATATATGTATGACTGCAGAGAACATAGCCATCTTTTTTTTTTTTTTTCTTTAGGGATGAATGCAATATTAGAGATTACTAGGAGAGAAAAAGAAATCTGAATTTTATAACAATCACTTAGGCACAGAAATAATAGGAATGCATAAAATTTACTTTGGGCTTCCCTGGTTGCTCAGCTGGCAAAGAACCCACCTGCAATGCGGGAGACCTGGGTTCAATCCCTGGGTTAGGAAGATCCCCTGGAGAAGGGAAAGGCTACCCACTCCAGTATTCTGGCCTAGAGAATTTCATGGACTGTATAGTCCATGGGGTCAGAAAGAGTCAGACAGGACTGAATGACTTTCACTTCACTTCAAAGTAAACATTGAATTATAATTATTGAATTATTTGTTATTTTAAGTATTTCTTTAAAATGGCCATGATAAATAGAATATCACAACTGAAAACAAATAGTATTTAAAACACATTCACTCTCCAATGTATATGAGCAGTATTCTAGACTGTTGACATATACACATACTTTATAGAATACATTTTAAAAAGTGTATAAAAATATTTCCTCCTCCAGGGGATCTTCTTGATCCAGGGACTGAACCTGCATCTCCTGGATTCTGTATTTTAGATTCCACATATAAGTGATATCATATGGCATTTCTCTTTCTGAGCTACTTGCTATGGTAATCTCTAGGTCAATCTATGTTGCTGCAAATGGCATTATTTCATTCTTTTTATGACTAAGTTCATGCTGCATCTCCTTTATCTATTTATCTGTTGATGGACACTTAGATTGTTTCCATGTCTTGGCTTTTGTAAATAGTGCTGCTATGAACATAGATAGGGGTGCATATATCTTTTTGAATTATAGTTTTGTCTGGGGATATACAGTATTGCTGGATCATATGTTAACTGTATTTTTAGTTTTTTGAAGAGCCTCCATACTGTTTTCCATAGTAGCTGCACCAATTTACATTCCCACCAACGGTCTAAGGAGGTTTCCTTTTCTCTACACCTTCTCCAGCATTTATTAGAAGTAGACTTTAAATGACGGCTAGTCTGACTGGTGAGAGGTGATACCTTATTGTAGTTTTGATGTACATTTCTCTGATAATTAGCAATGGTGAGCACCTTTCAATGTGCGTGTTGGCTATGTGCATGTTTTCTTTGAAGAAATGTCTATTTAGATTTTCTGCCCAGTTTTTTGATTGGGTGGTTTGATTTTTTGTTATTGAATTGTATGTGCTGTTTGTATTTTGGAAATTAATTCATTGTTGATTGTATCATTTGCCAATATTTTCTCCCAGTCTGTAGATTGTCTTTTCATTTTGTTTATGGTTTCCTTTGCTGTGTTTCACTCTTTTAGCTTTGAATTTTGAATTCTTCTTTGTAGTTTCTTTTGGTAGTTTTCAGAAAACCTTCAGGGGAGCTTTGACAAAGTATGTGGCACAGAATGAGCAATGGCTACATGCAATGTTAAGAGAAAGAAATAAACACAAAAATAAAACAACTATTTCTATTGAAGTTCCAGAGAAAGCTTCAAAGGTTCACAATAAGAAGTAAATTTTCCCCTGATGATTTTCTTGTTTCTTCTCTCATTTCAAAATGGACTCACAGGTCCTACAGCAAGCAACTTCTTCATTAGTAATACTCTCCCAAATTCCTTGTCTGTCATTAAATTCAGCAGAGCTTCTTACACAAATATCATGCCTTCTGTCTGTTACAACTTCAAATGGAATTTGTAAGGGACATGTTATCCATTCACAACATCAAACATCTATAAAGATCCTATAACCATAAGCATACTTCATGATGGTTGGAAACTCCAAGGGGGAGAGTGGCTGTTGCTAGGATTATTTTTCTCTTACATTTGGCTACTTCTGTTCCCAATACAATTGACTCCTTTAACTGAATTTTTAAATAGGAAGGCTTTTAAAAATATACTTATCCTAATAAATGTTTTGGAAATCTATTGTTAATATTTCCGACTCTTAAATCATTATTATCCTTCTTATTCTTGACAGCATCATCCTTACAGTGAGATAACTAACACATTTGTGAAACATTCAACTGATTATTTCTTTGACCATCCAATGGTTTTGAATTTGTAATATTTATGTGAAAAGGAGATCTAGATAAGACAGTGTTGATGTGTAATATTAATAAGTGTTTTAAATTCTCTTTAAAAGTTCTATTCTCTACATTTTCAGTCATAATTTAGGGTTATTCCTTTTAATCAGGTTAACCAAATATGTTTCCTATTGGTCTGGTTCTTCAGGTTAAGGCCATATCCTTATGAGAAAGCAAAATACTCTTTTTGATTTTGTATTTTCTGGAAAATTTAAATCAGAAACACCTGAAGATTTTAGTTACAAATGGGGTTTAAGAACACTAGAATAGTTTTCTCTAAAGCCAAAGTAATTTTGACTGTCTTTTTTTAATGAAAACAATAATAGAACCATCATTCAGTTCAGTTCAGTTCATTTCAGTCCCTCAGTCATGCCTGACTTTTTGCAACCCCATGGACTGCAGCATGCCAGGCTTCCCTGTCCATCACCAACTCCCGGAGCCTACTCAAACTCATGTCCATTAGGTCGGTGATGCCATCCAACCATCTCATCCTCTGTTGTCCCCTTCTCCTGCCTTAGATCTTTCCCAGGATCAGGGTCTTTTCTAAGGAGTCAGTTCTTCACATCAGGTGGCCAATTAATTCTCAGCAAATTGTGATTTCAACTCTGATTTCAAAATTTGTCATTATTTAAAAACATCTAGCATTTTATTAACATGGTCTTTATTAGCCTGTAGCCTGTCTTGCTGAGCACTGGCAAAATCTGTTGTCCCCAAGTCAAATACTGATTGCATTGCCTTTGACAAGTCTTTCTGGCTTCCATGATAGGTGGTATCACCCTCTAAGATGACTGTTTAATGGACACTGTCTGGAGTGATTTTTGGAGGTGAACAGTGATCATCTTCTCACTGTTCACTCTACTGTATTTTTTTTTGAGGGGCAGCTGGCCTCCTGCTCAGCCCAGAGGCTTCCATTTGTTCAGGGTACAGCAGCCTTGAAGTAGTAGCCTGAGTTGAGGTACTGATGATCACTGGGCTGGTCCTAAGGAGCATATGGGACAGGCCTCAGTGGGGCAAACAGCACTAAAGAAAGACACTGAGAAGCAGCCACTCAGGTCTTTGGAGCTTATCTGGAGCTCCAGAGAGGCTCAAGAGAAAGCCAAAATAGAGACTTACTGGAGCCAAAGTGGCAACTGATGCTCGTTTCTAGCTCCTTACTCCCTGGTGCCATGCTCTGGGCAGACTTTTCACTACAGTTCCCATTGTCACATGCTCCCCTGAGCTCTAAGAAGGTGATCAGGCGGGCTGAAGGAGAAAGGCCTTTCGTTATGACTTCCCTCTTCAGTATTCTCCTTTTGTCCACCTGTCCTCTAGGCTTCCTATCACTTAGACCATTTAAAACACACAAGAGATTGTTAACTTTTCCTAATCCTGTATTTCTAGCATAAATATTGGTGCTCAGAGAGGCTTTCTCTGACCAGTAAAAGCTAAAATGATCCACATTGTTTTCCTGATAACTCAAGTGTTTTTCCTAGTCAGTGTAACATACCAGCTTGTGCTCTGTAGTCAGACTGCCTGGGTATGATTTGCAGCTGCTCCTCTTGTAAGCTATTTGACCTTGAACTAATTGCCCAACATAGGTGTACAGCAGTTTTCTCCTCTGTAGAATGATAATCTACCTTTTACAAAACTTCTTGACCCATATCTACTCAGTAAATATTGGTTGTAATACTAATACCCTCATTGCAGGTTGTAAGTACACATTTATGGGTCATTTACTTGTTTAATGGTTCTTTCCCCCACTAAAGAGCAAGGATTGCATATTTTTTGTTTGTCACCACATGCTTATCATACAGTACAGTATTTATGACACAGGGACTTAAAAATATTTGATGAATGAATCACTCCTATAGAGCGTTAAAGTTAAATAACTGCATTTTCATTGCAGTGTTATAATAACTCAATTATTTACTTCCATATGCATCACTTATTTATAGCCAAATTCTTTGCTTTCAGATTTTTGTTCTACATGTGTTATGTCTCAGCCATTATACAAACCCCTTTTGTAGCTATGCCTATATAAAGACAGGGTTTCCCAGGTGGCGCTAGTGGTAAAGAATCCACCTGCCGATGCAGAAGACCTGGCTTTGATCCCTGGATCGGGAAGATCCCCTAGAGAAGGAAATAGCAACCCATTCCAGTATTCTTGCCTGGGAAATCTCATGGACAGAGGAGCCTGGTGGGTTATAGTCCATAGGGTCACAAAAAGTCAGACATGACTTAGTGACTAACCTACAACAACAACATATATACATATACACAAGCATATATGCATTTATACACAGGCACATTTATCACATATACAGTATACACAAATAGAATTTAACCAATAATAATGAAATCGAAACAACTATGTCTACCATCCAATTTAAGAAATAAAATATTACCAGTGCATTTGAAGCCTCTTGTGTGTCTGTTTCTAATCCCATATGCCCCCAACAACCACTCTGAAGTTTGTATTAATTATATTCTTAAATTATTTGATAGTTATACCATAAATGTCTGCATCCTGAAACAATGCATTCTTTAAAGTTGTCTGTTTTTTGACCTTTGTATTAATGTAATCTTGAAAGTGAAAGTGAAAGTCACTCAGTTGTGTCTGACTCTTTGCAACCCCATGGATTATATAGTCCATGGGATTCTCCAGGCCAGAATACTGGAGTGGGTAGCCGTTCCCTTCTTTAGGGGATCTTCCCAACCCAGGGATAGGACCTAGGTCTCCCACTGTGTTCTGTTTTTTTTTTTTTTTTTCTTCCTTCTTAATTCTTTGTCAAGTACGGTTGTAGTTCATTTATTTTCACAGTGATATTGTATTTCATTGTATGTCTATAACACTACTCATTTATCCTTTATACTATTTATGCATATCTAGATTGTCATCCATATTTTCATAAGAATAGTACTGCTATGAACATTCTTATAATGTCTTCTGGTACACATATGCAAGAACTTATCTGATATAAATCTAGGACTATAATTTGGGACTGTAGGGTATGCCATCTTAAACTTTGCCAGGTTGCTTCTCTTTTTGTGATGCCCACATCTGTTGGTGATTTTATATCAGTTATTTTACTGTAGAACTACAAAATGATATTCTAATTTTATCATTCCTTATTCATTTATTGATTGGAACACATCTATGAAGAGAAACTGTCCCCTCAACTACTATTTGGTTACCGATGATACAATTCATTTAGGAAAGGAGAGGGTTAATGGTTCACTGCTTTCTCTTTCTTTACCAGTTTTCAGAATAAGGAGTTAGATCTCTAGCATCCTTGAAAGTCTACCAGCATGTATTTTTTTTCAGCATCACACTGAATATGTGGATTTAAATATTTGGATGAAACACATTTTAACTCATTGAAATGATTATTCTTATTGAGGTTCAATTTGTCCTACTTTTGGCTGATAGAACCGCTTCAATAGGTACCTGAGTTTCTTTTTGACAAAATCCCAGACACCTTTGATAGCTTCCTTAACTTCTTATCTAACGATATGTCTCAGGCTCACTCAGTTTGTTCACTTCCATTCCTAGACCTATAATATTCTATCTTTCCAAGGATCTCTGCTTTCCTTTAGTGGGAAATAGGGCTTTAAGACCTCAGCCTGTCTGGATGCTTGAAGTCTTTATTTCTAGGACATTTCAGTGGGCAGAACTAGGGAATATTTTTCTTTAAGGTAAATCACATCATGAGTTCACACTTGATGTTACAATTCAAATTCAAGAGTATAAACTTTTAGTTAATCTCTTTGATCTGTCTCTTTTCTTTCATGTTGAAAATTCTGCTTCTCAATGACACTGACACATTTGTTTATTTTATCCTACAACACACACATCACAGTCTCAGAATAACAATCTGGATCTACCACCATAAATGTCATTTTTTGTTTAATTTTATATTGTTGTTCTTTTGAAATAATTTTCTTAAAAGTCTCCTGCAATAATTATGTTATTTTGTCACTATCATATATTTGGTTTTGCTTTCAAACTTTAGAGACTGCCTTATTTGGATTTAAATTTTAAAATTATGTAAAGTGAAATCTATAAGTCAAGGTATATTCAAAGAAATATAGTACCTGTTCCTCTATCCTCCATCCTATCCCTTCCTTCCACAAACATGTTTTGAGGTTTTGTTTTATCCTCTCATTTTAAAAATAAACCAGTATGTATGAGTTAGCTCCTGACCTAGTGTCCTCCAAAAATAAAAAATAACTTTTTAACATACTGCAATGAAGCCATGGATTTAAACATGTTTTATGTGTGTTAATCTATCAAAATTTTGTTTTAATAGTTGGCTACATTTTTTTATTTTTGGTCAGTAAAAGTCTCTTTAAGTTGGCACCAGAGTTTTTTGGGTACAACCTCAGTGGTCTTTGATGGCTTCCATGATTTCTGGTATGACAAGATGTCCTTGTTCCCTCCTTTCTTAAACAGTAGCATAATATGCAGTTTTCACCTTATAAGAATATAATATAATTTGTTCATACAACATGCTATGGACATTTGGGTTGCATCCAGCCTTTCGCTATATTATAAATAATGCTTTGATAAACAGCCTTGCATTTTATTTATATATTTACCAACATGTATTTCCTGGAAGTATGCTCTCTTGATCAAAAATATATTCATACTCAATTTTGGAGACAGTTTCTTAAAAAACAGACCATCTAGTAAATTGCAAGCCATTTATAATCTGGCTGTCTATACTTTAGAATAGGCTTTCTCATGATAGATGACCAGTTCCACTTTTAGTCCTAGTGAAAATGGGGAAAACAAGTTAATTGGTCTTTCTTGAAAGTCAGTAATATTTGACTGATGTTGTGTGGAAGGTTTGCTCACAGACTGGGTTTATTCAAGATTCCTTAAATCTGGGCTAAGAGAGTTGACCTTGAGGCTGAAGCATCCCTTTTAATACTGCTCAAAAATTTGAGTGAAAAGGGCATATGGAATGTTGTTACCAGATAATCTACATAATCTACACAAGGTATGCCTTTTTGAGGGAGAATCAAGCCTGAAAGCCAGCATAAAAGTAAGTTTTTAAACGTAGCACTTCAGAGGCCACAATCACCCTAATACCAAAACCAGAAAATGATGCCACAAAATAAGAAAACTACAGGCCAATATCACTGATGAACATAGATGAAAAAAATCCTTAAGAAAATTCTAGCAAACAGAATCAAACAACATATTAAAAAGATCATACATCATGACCAAGTGGGCTTTATCCCAGGGATGCAAAGATCCTTTAATATCTGCAAATCAATCAATGTGATACACCACATTAACAAATTGAAAGATAAAAACCATATGATTATCTCAATAGACGCAGAGAAAGCCTTTGACAAAATTCAACATCCATTTCTGATACAAACTCTCCAGAAAGCAGGCATAGAAGGAACATACCTCAACATAATAAACGCTATATATGACAAACCCACAGCAAACATTATCCTCAATGGTGAAAAATTGAAAGCATTTCCCCTAAAGTGAGGAAAAAGACAAGGGTGTCCACTCTCACCACTACTATTCAACATAGTTTTGGAAGTTGTGGCCACAGCAATCAGAGCAGAAAAATAAATAAAAGGAATTCAGATTGGAAAAGAAGAAGTAAAACTCTCACTGTTTGCAGATGACATGATCCTCTACATAGAAAACCCTAAAGACGCCACCAGAAAATTACTAGAGCTAATCAATGAATACATCATGAGAAATGCTGGGCTGGAAGAAGCACAAGCTGGAATCGAGATTGCTGGGAGAAATATCAATAACCTCAGATATGAAGATGACACCATTCTTATGGCAAAAAGTGAAGAGGAACTAAAAAGCCTCTTGATGAAGGTGAAAGAGGAGAGTGAAAAAGTTGGCTTAAAACTCAACATTCAGAAAAAGAAGATCATGGCATCTGGTCCCATCTCTTCACGGGAAATAAATGGGGAAACAGTGGAAACAGTGTCAGACTTTATTTTTTGGGGCTCCAAAATCACTGCAGATGGTGACTGCAGCCATGAAATTAAAAGATGCTTACTCCTTGGAAGAAAAGTTATGACCAACCTAGATAGCATATTCAAAAGTAAAGACATTACTTTGCCAACAAAGGTCCATCTAGTCAAGGCTGTGGGTTTTCCAGTGGTCATGTATGGATGTGAGAGTTGGACTGTGAAGAAGGCTGAGTGCCGAAGAATTGATGCTTTTGAACTGTGGTGTTGGAGAAGACTCTTGAGAGTCCCTTGGACTGCAAGGACATCCAACCAGTCCATCCTAAAGGAGATCAGTCCTGGGTGTTCATTGGAAGGACTGATGCTGAGGCTGAAACTCCAATACTTTGGCCACCTCTTGCAAAGTGTTGACTCATTGGGAAAGACCCTGATGCTGGGAGGGATTGGGGGCAGGTGAAGAAGGGGATGACAGAGGATAAGATGGCTGGATGGCATCACCGACTTGATGGACAAGAGTATGGGTAAACTCCAGGAGTTGGTGATGGACAGGGAAGCCTGCTGTGCTGTGATTCATGGGGTCACAAAGAGTCGGACACGACTGAATGACTGAACTGAACGGAATCAATGAATATAGTAAAGTTGCAGAATATAAAATTAACACACAGAAATCCATTGCATTCCTATACACTAACAATGAGAAAATAGAAAGACAAATTAAGGAAACAATTCCACTCACTGTTGCAATGAAAAGAATAAAATACTTATGAATATATCTACCTAAAGAAACAAAAGACCTAAATATTGAAAACTGTAAAACACTGATGAAGGAAATCAGAGGACACAAATACATGGAGAAATATACCATGTTTAGGGATTGGAAGAATCAATATAGTGAAAATGAGTATAGTACCCAAAGCAATCTATGGATACAATGCAATCCCTATCAAGCTACCAATGGTATTTTTCACAGAACTAGAACAAATGATTTCACAATTTATATGGAAATACAAAAAACCTCAAATAGCCAAAGCAATCTTGAGAAAGAAGAATGGACCTGGAGGAATCAACCTGCCTGACTTCAGGCTCTACTACAAAGCTACAGTCTTCAACATAGTATGCTACTGGCACAAAGACACAAATATAGATCAATGGAACAAAATAAAAATCCCGGAGATAAATCCATGCACCGATGGACACCTTATCTTTGACAAAGACAGCAAGAATACATAATGGAGAAAAGACAATCTCTTTAACAAGTGGTGCTGGGAAAACAAGTCAACCACTTGTAAAGGAATCAAACTAGAACACTTTCTAACACCATACAGGAAAAGAAACTCAAAATGGATTAAAGATCTCAATGTAAGACCAGAAACTATAAAACTCCTAGAGGAAAACATAGGCAAAACACTCTCCGACATAAATCACAGCAGGATCCTCTATGACCCACCTCCCAGAGTAATGGAAATAAAGGCAAAAATAAACAAATGGGACCTAATTAAACTTAAAAGCATTTGCACAATGAAGGAAACTATAAGCAAGGTGAAAAGACAGCCTTCAGAATGGGAGAAAATAAGAGCAAATGAAGCAACTGACAAATAATTAATCTCAAAAATACACGAGCAACTCCTGCAGCTCAATTCCAGAAAAATAAATGACCCAATCAAAAAATGGGCCAAAGAACTATACAGTCATTTCTCCAAAGAAGACATACAGATGGCTAACAAACACATGAAAAGATGCTCCACATCACTCATCAGAGAAATGCAAATCAAAACCACAATGAGGTACCATTTCATGCCCATCAGAATGGCTGCTATCCAAAGGTCTACAAACTATAAATGCTGGAGAGGGTGTGGAGAAAATGGAACCCTCTTGCACTGTTGGTGGGAATGCAAACTAGTACAGCCACTATGGAGAACAGTGTGGAGATTCCTTAAAAACCTGGAAATAGAACTGCCATATGACCCAGCAATCCTACTGCTGGGCATACACACCAGGGAAACCAGAATTGAAAGAGACACGTGTACCCCAATGTTCATCACAGCACTGTTTATAATAGCCATGGAATGGAAGCAACCTAGATGTCCATCATCAGATGAATGGAAAAGAAAGCTGTGGTACATATACACAACAGAATATTACTCAGCCATTAAAAAAGGATACATTTGAATCAGTTCTAATGAGGTGGATGAAACTGGAGCCTATCATACAGAGTGAAGTAGTTTGGTTCAGTTCAGCTGCTCAGTCGTGTCCAACTCTTTGCAACACCATGAATTGCAGCACGCCAGGCCTCCTTGTCCATCACCAACTCCCAGAGTTCACTCAAACTCATGTCCATCGATTTGGAAATGCCATCCAGCCATCACATAGTCTGTCGTCCCCTTCTCCTGCCCCCAATCCCTCCCAGCATCAGAGTCTTTTCTAATGAGTCAACTCTTTGCATGAGGTGGCCAAAGTACTGGAGTTTCAGCTTTAGCATCAGTCTTCCAAAGAACACCCAAGACTGATCTCATTTAGAATGGACTGGTTGGATTGCCTTGCAGTCCAGGGACTCTCAAGAGTCTTCTCCAACACCACAGTTCAAAAGCATCAATTCTTCAGTGCTCAGCTTTCTTCACAGTCCAACTCTCAGATCCATACATGACCACTGGAAAAATCATAGCCTTGACTAGACGGACCTTTGTTGGCAAAGTAATGTCTCTGCTTTTGAATATGCTATCTAGGTTGGTAATAACTTTCTTTCCACGGAGTAAGCATCTTTTAATTTCATGGCTGCAATCACCATCTGCAGTGATTTTGGAGCCCCTCCACACACAAAAAAAGTCTGACACTGTTTCCCCTGTTTCCCCTGTTTCCCCATCTGTCTGCCATGAAATGATGGGACCAGATGCCATCATCTTAGTTTTCTGAATGTTGTGCCAACTTTTTCACTCTTCTCTTTGACTTTCATCAAGAGGCTTTTTAGTTCCTCTTCACTTTCTGCCATAAGGGTGGTGTCATCTGCATATCTGAGGTTATTGAGATTTCTCCCGGCAATCTTGATTCCAGCTTGTGCTTCTTCCAGCCCAGCGTTTCTCATGATGTACTCTACATATAAGTTCAATAAGCATGGTGACAATATACAGCCTTGACGTACTCCTTTTCCTATTTGGAACCAGTCTGTTGTTCCATGTCCAGTTCTAACTGTTGCTTCCTGACCTGCATACAGGTTTCTCAAGAGGCAGGTCAGGTGGTCTGATATTCCCATCTCTTTCAGAATTTTCGACAGTTTATTGTGATCCACGTAGTCAAAGGCTTTAGGATAGTCAATAAAGCAAAAATAGATGTTTTTCTGGAACTCTCTTGCTTTTTTGATGATCCAGCAGATGTTGGCAATTTGATCTCTGGTTCCTCTGCCTTTTCTAAAACCAGCTTGAACATATGGAAGTTCATGGTTCACATATTGCTGAAGCCTGGCTTGGAAAATTTTGAGCATTACTTTAATAGCGTGTGAGATGAGTGCAATTGTGTGGTAGTTTGAGCATTCTTTGGTATTGCCTTTCTTTGGGATTGGAATGAAAACTGACCTTTTCCAGTCCTGTGGCTACTGCTGAGTTTTCCAAATTTGTTGGCATATTGAGTGCAGCACTTTCACAGCATCATCTTTCAGGATTTAAAATAGCTCAACTGGAGTTCCATCACCTCCACTGGTTTTGTTCATAGTGATGCTTTCTAGGGCTCACTTAACTTCACATTCCAGTATGTCGGGCTCTAAGTGAGTGATCACACCATCGTGATTATCTTGATTGTGAAGTCCTTTTTTTGTACAGTTCTTTTGTGTATTCTTGCCACCTCTTCTTAATATCTTCTGCTTCTGTTAGGTCCATACCATTTCTGTCCTTTATCGAGCCCATCTTTGAATGAAATGTTCCCTTGGTATCTCTAATTTTCTTGAAGAGGTCTCTAGTCTTTCCTGTTCTGTTGTTTTTTGTCTATTTCTTTGCATTGATTGCTTGGAAGGCTTTCTTATCTCTCCTTGCTATTCTTTGGAACTCTGCATTCAGATGGTTATATCTTTCCTTTTATCTTTTGCTTTTCACTTCTCTTCTTTTCACAGCTCTTTGTAAGGCCTCCCCAGACAGCCATTTTGCTTTTTTGCATTTCTTTTCCATGGGAATGGTCTTGATCTCTGTCTCCTGTACACTGTCATGAACCTCCGTCCATAGTTCATCAGGCAGTCTGTCTATCAGATCTAGTCCCTTAAATCTATTTCTCACTTCCACTGTGTTATCATAAGGAATTTGATTTAGGTCATACCTGAATGGTCTACGTCCAAGGTAAGAGAAACTCAAGTAAGATGGTAGGTGTTGCGAGAGGCATCAGAAGGCAGACACACTGAAACCATAATCACAGAAAACTTGTCAATCTAATCACATGGACCACAGCCTTGTCTAACTCAATGAAACTAAGCCATGCTCTGGGGGCCACCCAAGATGGGCGGGTCATGGTGGAGAGGTCTGACGGAATGTGGTCTACTGGAGAAGAGAATGGCAAACCACTTCAGTATTCCTGCCTTGAGAACCCCATGAACAGTATGAAAAGGCAAAATGATAGGATACTGAAAGAGGAACTCCCCAGGTCAGTAGGGGCCCAATATACTACTGGGGATCAGTGGAGAAATAACTCCAGAAAGAATGAAGGGATAGAACCAAAGTAAAAACAATACCCAGTTGAGGATGTGACTGGTGATAGAAGCAAGGTCTGATGCTGTAAAGAGCAATATTGCATAGGAACCTGGAATGTTAGGTCCATGAATCAAGGCAAATTGGAAATGGTCAAACAGGAGATGGCAAGAGTGAATGTCGACTTTCTAGGAATCAGTGAATTAAAATGGACTGGAATGGGTGAATTTAACTCAGATGACCATTATATCTACTACTGTGGGCAGCAATCCCTTAGAAGACATGGAGTAGCCATCATGGTCAACAAAAGAGTCCAAAATGCAGTACTTGGATGCAATCTCAAAAACGACAGAATTGTCTCTGTTCATTTCAAAGGCAAACCATTCAATGTCACAGTAATCCAAGTCTATGGCCCAACCAGTAATGCTGAAGAAGCTGAAATTGAAAGGTTCTATGAAGACCTAGAAGACCTTTTAGAACTAACACCCCCAAAAGATGTTCTTTTCATTATAGGGGACTGGAATGCAAAAGTAGGAAGTCAAGAAACACCTGGGATAACAGGCAAATTTGGCCTTGGAATACGGAATGAAACAGGGCAAAGGCTAATAGAATTTTGCCAAGAGAACGCACTGGTCATAGCAAACACGTCTTGCAACAACACAAGAGAAGACTCTACACATGGACGTCACCAGATGGTCAACACCGAAATCAGATTGATTATATTCTTTGCAGCCAAAGATAGAGAAGCTCTATACAGTCAGCAAAAACAAGACTGGGAACTGACTGTGGCTCAGATCATGAACTCCTTATTTCCAAATTCAGAGTGAAGTAATCCAGAAAAAAAAAAAAACACCAATATGGTATACTAACACATATATATTGAATTTAGAAAGATGGTAATGATAACCTTATATGCCAGACAGCAAAAGAGACACTGATGTATAGAATAGTCTTTAGGACTCTGTGGGAAAAGGTGAGGTTGGGATGAATGAGAGAATAGCATTGAAACATGTATGTTATCATATGTGAAATAGATCACCAGTCCAGGTTCAATGCATGAGACAAGATGCTCAGGGCTGGTGCGTTGGGATGACCCAGAGGGATGACATGGGGAGGGAGGTGGGAGGGTGTTCAGGATGTGGAAATCATGTACACCCATGGCTGATTCATGTCAATGTATGGCAAAACCACTACAATATTTTAATGTAATTAGCTTCCAACTAAAATAAATAAATTAAAAAAAATTAATAAACTGAAAAAAATTATCATTTCTTAGAAACTTAAGAAATGAACCCTATGTGTCTCTTCCCACTAATTTCTGTTGCTTCTGTTCTTCTCAACTCCCCCATGGGTGCTACCTTAATATTCCCACTTCTCCCTCATTCATTCTTTCATTGACTATTGAGATAGTTTCTATGCATGTTTCTTCTAGGATGTTTAAAGATTTACCTTTATTGAAGTTCACTTTTGATACAAAGTGTTTGTCACTGCATTGTTAACATAGCTCTCCTATCCCACCAAATACAGGCAGCAAAATACAGCCTGCTTGAATTACTGCTTACTAGAAAATGGCTTCTCTCTTATTTGTGTCAGTTTGTAATCTTCATCTTGCATAGTCAAGTACGACACTCAGTATCTTGAGTCTTGCCCTCTACTAATTCTTTTCTTTAGATTTTTTGCCCACATTATTACATTGAAGGGAGAAATGGCCTTATCTCCTTTGGCTATGAAAAGTAGCATCCTTCTTCATTAAGATACAAACCGAAGATGACAATATATGTATTCCATGACATTTCCTATGAAACAGCATTAAATATTTTCCCTGCTACATGCCCTTTGCAGCCTCTAAAGTTTCTTTCTTCTTCAACTATTTTATGACTTTTATTATATGGACAGTTCTTACCCTTACTAGTACTCTTCCTGGGGACCAAGTGCTTACTTATAGTACAGTTTTAAATATATGTACCCTGCTTTCATTGAATGGGAGAGATCTAATCCTTGACAGTACCCACCTGGATTATATTTCATTGTGCTCTGTTTATCAAACATGTTCTATTTTATCACTGAAAAATTTCCCACCATTTCCAGTGGTTAGCTCCCTAGAAAAAAGAAAACTCCTTTCTCAGAGGATAGGTAGAAGAGAGATATTTACTAGGCAATTATTTATATAAAAGTATAAAAATCTTCTATAAATTATATGTACTTGTTAAGTTAGAAATAAAACAGATATGGACAGAGTCTAAACCTTAAAATCCCTTTATGTGAAAAAAGACTGTTGGAGAGAGAGTCTAGGTATGCTCACTAACCTCATTTACTCTTGCTGTTTACACAGGAAGACTACATTTCTCATTTTCCCTTACTGCTTTATTGGGCTGTATAACTGGATTTGGCCAATGGGATGTGTGCAGAATTGAAATATGTCACTTCTAAAACTAGCCATAAAACCCTATTGGGCTACCCACAATCTCCCTTCTCTTTCCCTGAAGACCTCAGAAAGTGAAAGTTGCTCAGTCATGTCCATCTCTTTGTGACCCCAGGGAATGTAGCCCACCAGCCTCCTCTGTCCATGGAATTCTCCAGGCCATAATACTGGAGTGGGTAGTCATTCCCTTCTCCATGGGATCTTCCCAACCCAGGGATCAAACCCAGGTATCCTGCGTTGCAAGCAGATTTTTACTGTTTGAGACACCAAGGAAGCCCATAAGACCCTAGAGGCCAGTGTTTAAAATGACAGCACCATATGGGGACAGAAATCATCACTTAAAGGACAGCTACCTGAGGAGCCTCCAACCCACATTCAACTGTGAAATGAATAAAAAATAACTATTATGTTAAGCTTATGAAATTTTAGGGTTATTTTTAGATCATCTAGCAAGCATTACCTTAATGACTATGAAACCCAAGATTCAGAGAGATGCTTTAGGTAGCCCAGATGGTATTGTTGTTAAGAATTTTTCTAGGTGAAATATCTTAAGACAGTCCATTGTTTATTATATATTTGATAACAACCTTCACTATTCATGAGAAGCATAAAACTGAGAGAAGAGTTAGTAACTTGCCTAAAATCATACAACAATTAACTTGTGAAGCCAGATTCAAACTCAGCCCTTTGTTCCTCCAAATCTCATGATATTTGAGATCTGATGTCAGTAAGATGGCAGAGTAGGAAATCCGTATTCCTCCACAGAAACACCAATAAAACAACAATATTGGAACCAAAATATCTTGAAATTTAAAAATAACTAAGAGGTAGAAGCACCCTAGAGGAGCACAAATCAATAATGTATGAGGAGACTGCATCAATAATCAAAAACTTCCAGGGCCAGATGACTTCCCTGGTGAATTCTACTAAAGATTTAAGGGAGTATTAATGTCAATCCTTCTCAAACTCATCCAAAAATTTACGGGGATATTTAAAAATTCATTTTATGAGATCAACATTACCTTCATACATGGCACCATAGTGATAAGAAAATTATAGACCAGTATCTCTGATGAACATAGATACAAATATCAACAAAATATTAGCAAGTTGAATTCAACAGCATAGTAAAAAAATCATAAACCATGATTAAATGAGATTTATCCCTAGGATGGAAGGCTATTTCAATACAGGCAAATCAGTAAATGTGGTACATGATGGTAGCAGAATGAAGAATAAAAATCTTATGATCATATGAATAGATAAAATAAAAACATTTGAGAAAATTCAAAAATTTATCATGACAAGAATGTTCAAACTACCGCACAATTGAACTCATCTCACACGCTAGTAAAGTAATGCTCAAAATTATCCAAGCCAGGCTTCAACAGTACGTGAACTGTGAACTTCCAGATGTTCAAGTTGTATTTACAAAAGGCAGAGGAACCAGAGATCAAATTGCCAACATCCGTTGGATCATCGAAAAAGCAAGAAAGTTCCAAAAAACATCTACTTCGGTTTTATTGACTATGCCAAAGCCTTTGATTGTGTGGATCACAACAAACTGTGGAAAATTCTTAAAGAGATGGGAATACCAGAGCACCTGACCTGCCTCCTGAGAAATCTGTATGCAGGTCAAGAAGCAACAGTTAGACACGGACATGGAACAACAGACTGGTTCCAAATAGGGAAAGGAGCACATCAAGGCTGTATATTATCACCCTGCTTATTTAACTTATATTTAGAGTACATTATGCGAAATGTCGGGCTGGATGAAGTGCAAATTGGAATCAAGATTTCCAGGAGAAACATCAGTAATTTTAGATACACAGATGACATCACTCTTATGGCAGAAAGTGAAGAGGAACTGAAGAGCTTCATGATGAAAGTGAAAGAGGAGAGTGAAAAAGCTGGCTTAAAGTTCAACATTCAGAAAACTAAGATCATGGCATCTGGTCCCATCACTTCATGGCAAATAGATGGGGAAATAATGGAAACAGTGACAAACTTTATTTTCTTGGGCTCCAAAATCACTGCAGATGGTGACTGCAGCCATGAAATTAAAAGACGCTTGCTCCTTGGAAGAAAAGCTATGATCAACCTAGACAGTATATTAAAAAGCAGAGACATTCCTTTGCCAATAAACGTTTGTCTGTTCAAAGCTGTGGTTTTTCCAGTAGTCATGTATGGATGTGAGAGTTGTACTATAAGAAAGCTGAGCACTGAAGAATTGATGCTTTTGAGTTGTGATGTTGGAGAAGACTCTTGAGAGTCCCTTGGACTGCAAGGACATCCAACCAGTCCATCCTAAAGGAAATCAGTCTTGAGTATTCATTGGAAGGACTGATGCTGAAGCTGAAGCTCCAATACTTCGGCCTCCTGATGCTTAGAACTGACTCATTTGAAAAGACCCTGATGGTAGGAAAGAGTGATGGCAGGAGAAGGGGACGACAGAGGATGAGATGGTTGGATGGCATCACTGACTCCATGGACATGAGTTTGACCAAGCTCTAGGAGCTGGTGAAGCCTGATGTGCTGCAAAGAGTCGGACACAACTGAGCGACTGAACAGAACTGAACTGACATACTGCAGTCCATGGGGTTGCAGAGTCAGACATGACTGAGCAACTGAACTGACCAACCAATCATTATAAGACTTCCAACAAATTAGCTATAGAAGGAATGTAACTCAACATAATGAAGACCACATATGACAAGTCACAGCTAACATGATGCTCAATGCTGAAATACTTGCAGCTTTTCCTGTAAGATCAGGAACAAGACACTAATGTCCATTCTTGCCACTTCTACTCAACATAGTACTAAGAGTCCTAGTCAGATCAGTTAAGGAGGAAAAAGAAATATAAAGCATCCAAGTCAAACAGGAAGAATTAAATTATCTCCGTTTACACATGACATAATCTTATAATAACTTGAAAGACACTACCAAAATTTTAGAATTAATAAATGAATTTGGTAAATTTGCAAGATACAAAATCAGCTTACAAAAATGAGTTGCACTTCTATGTTATCAATGAACTATCCAAAAAAGAAATTAAGAACATAATCATATTTACTATAGCATCAAAACCAATAAAATACCAGGAGTAAATTTAACCAAGGAAGTGAAAGATGTGAACACTGATAATTATGACACATTAATGAAAGAAATTGAAGAAGATGCAAATAAATGGAAGCATATACCATCTACAAGGACTGGAAGAATTAATATTTTCATATGATCATTCTACCCAAAGAAATAAATAGATTCAATGCAATCCCTATCCAAATTCCAATGGGATTTTTCATAGAACTAGATAAAACAATCCTAAAATTCTTATGGAACCACAGAAGACCCTGATTAGGAAAAACAACCTTGATAAAGAAGAACAAAGCTAGAGGTATCACACTGCTTGATTTTAAAATATATTACAAAGTTAGAGTAAATTATACAGCATGGTACTGGTATAAAAATGAACATATAGACCAAATAACAAAATAAAAAGCCCAGAACGGCATCCATATATTTTCAATCAATGGTTCTTCAACAAAGGTGGCAAGAACACACAATCGGGAAAGGATATCTCTTCATAAAATAGTTTGGTAAACCTGTATATCCATATGCAGAAAGATGAAATTGGAACCTTATAATACACAGCATATGAAATGAAGTCAAAATGGAATAAAGATTTAAATATAAGACTTGAAACTGTAAAACTACTAGAAGAAAATGTAGAGGAAACATTTCTTTTTTTTTTATTTTTTAAAAAATTTATTTATTTTAATTGGAGGTGAATTATTTTACAATATTGTACTGGGTTTTGCCATACATTGACATGAATCAGACATGTGTGTACATGTGTTCCCCATCCTGAACACCTTCCCACCTCCCTCCCCATCCCATCCCTTAGGGTCATCCCAGTGCACCAGCCCCGAGCACCCTGTCTCATGCATCGAACCCGGACTGGCAATCTGTTTCACATATGATAATATACATGTTTCAATGCTATTCTCTCAGGTCATCACACCCTCACCTCCTCCCACAGAGTCCAAAAGACTGTTCTATACATCTATGTCTCTTTTGCTGTCTGGCATATAAAGTTATCATTACCATCTTTCTAAATTTCATATATATGCGTTAGTATACTGTATTGGTGGAGAAGGCAATGGCACCCTATTCCAGTACTCTTGCCTGGAAAATCCCATGGACGGAGGAGCCTGGTGGGCTGCAGTCCATGGGGTCGCTAGGAGTCAGACACGACTGAGCGACTTCACTTTCACTTTTCACTTTCAAGCATTGGAGAAGGAAATGGCAACCCACTCCAGTATTCTTGCCTGGAGAATCCCAGGGATGGGGGAGCCTGGTGGGCTGCCGTCTATGGGATCGCACAGAGTCGGACACGACTGAAGCGACTTAGCAGCAGCAGCAGCATACTGTATTGGTGTTTTCTTTCTGGCTTACTTCACTCTGTATAAGAGGCTCCAGTTTCATCCACCTCATTAGAACTGATACAAATGTATCCTTTTTAATGGCTGAGTAATATTCCATTATGTATATGTACCACAGCTTTCTTTTCCATTCATCTGATGATGGACATCTAGGTTGCTTCCATGTCCTGGCTACTATAAACAGTCCTGAGACGAACATTGGGGTACACCTGTCTCTTTCAATTCTGGTTTCCTCAGTGTATATGCCCAGCAGTGGGACTTCTGGGTCATATGGCAGTTCTATTTCCATGTTTTTAAGGAATCTCCACACTGTTCTCCATAGTGGCTGTACTAGTTTGCATTCCCACCAACAGTACAAGAGGGTTCCCTTTTCTCCACACCCTCTCCAGCATTTATAGTTTGTGAAATGGTACCTTATTGTGGTTTTGATTCGCATTTCCCTGATAATGAGTGATGTGGAGCATCTTTTCATGTGTTTGTTAGCCATCTGTATGTCTTCTTTGGAGAAATGACTGTGTAGTTCTTTCGCCCATTTTTTGATTGGGTCATTTATTTTTCTGGAATTGAGCTGCAGGAGTTGCTCGTGTATTTTTGAGATTAATTATTTGTCAGTTGCTTCATTTGCTCTTGTTTTCCCCCATTCTGAAGGCTGTCTTTTCACCTTGCTTATAGTTTCCTTCATTGTGCAAAAGCCTTTAAGTTTAATTAGGTCCCATTTGTTTATTTTTGCTTTTAGTTCCATTACTCTGGGAGGTGGGTCATAGAGGATCCTGCTGTGATTTATGTCGGAGAGTGTTTTGCCTATGTTTTCCTCTAGGAGTTTTATAGTTTCTGGTCTTATATTGAGATCTTTAATCCATTTTGAGTTTCTTTTCCTGTATGGCGTTAGAAAGTGTTCTAGTTTCATTCTTTTACAAGTGGTTGACTTGTTTTCCCAGCACCACTTGTTAAAGAGATTGTCTTTTCCCCATTACATATTCTTGCTGTCTTTGTCAAAGATAAGGTGTCCATAGGTGCATGGATTTATCTCTGGGATTTCTATTTTGTTCCATTGATCTATATTTGTGTCTTTGTGCCAGTAGCATACTATGTTGAAGACTGTAGCTTTGTAGTAGAGCCTGAAGTCAGGCAGGTTGATTCCTCCAGGTCCATTCTTCTTTCTCAAGATTGCTTTGGCTATTTGAGGTTTTTTGTATTTCCATATAAATTGTGAAATCATTTGTTCTAGTTCTGTGAAAAATACCATTGGTAGCTTGATAGGGATTGCATTGAATCCATGGATTGCTTTGGGTACTATATTCATTTTCACTATATTGATTCTTCCAATCCATGAGCATGGTATATTTCTCCATCTATTTGTGTCCTCTTTGATTTCCTTCATCAGTGTTTTACAGTTTTCAATATTTAGGTCTTTTGTTTCTTTAGGTAGATATATTCATAAGTATTTTATTCTTTTCATTGCAACAGTGAGTGGAATTGTTTCCTTAATTTGTCTTTCTATTTTCTCATTGTTAGTGTATAGGAATGCAATGGATTTCTGTGTGTTAATTTTATATTCTGCAACTTTACTATATTCATTGATTAGCTCTAGTAATTTTCTGGTGGAGTCTTTAGGGTTTTCTATGTAGAGGATCATGTCATCTGCAAACAGTGAGAGTTTTTCTTCTTTTCCAATCTGAATTCCTTTTATTTCTTTTTCTGCTTTGATTGCTGTGGCCAAAACTTCCAAAACTATGTTGAATAGTAGTGGTGAGAGTGGGCACCCTTGTCTTGTTCCTCATTTTAGGGGAAATGCTTTCAATTTTTCACCACTGAAGATAATGTTTCCTGTGGGTTTGTCATATATAGCTTTTATTATGTTGAGGTATGTTCCTTCTCTGCCTGCTTTCTGGAGGGTTTGTATCAGAAATGGATGTTGAATTTTGTCAAAGGCTTTCTTTGCATCTGTTGAGATAATCATATGGTTTTTGTCTTTCAGTTTGTTAATGTGGTATATCACGTTGATTGATTTGTGGATATTGACGAATCCTTCCATCCCTGGGATAAATCCCACTTGGTCATGATGTATGATATTTTAAATATGTTGTTTGATTCTGTTTGCTAGAATTTTCTTAAGGATTTTTGCATCTATGTTCATCAGTGATATTGGCCTGTTGTTTTCTTTTTTTGTGGCATCTTTGTCAGGTTTTGGTATTAGGGTGATGGTGGCCTCATGGAATGAGTTTGGAAGTTTACCTTCCTCTGCAATTTTCTGAAAGAGTTTGAGTAAGATAGGTGTTAGCTTTTCTCTAAATTTTTGGTAGCATTTAGCTGTGAAGCTGTCTGGTCCTGGGCTTTTGTTTGCTGGAAGTTTTCTGATTACAGTTTCAATTTCAGTGCTTGTGATGGGTCTGTTAAGATTTTCTATTTCTTCCTGGTTCAGTTTTGGAAAGTTATACTTTTCTAAGAATTTGTCCATTTCTTCCAAGTTGTCCATTTTATTGGCATATAGTTGCTGATAGTAGTCTGTTATGATCCTTTGTATTTCTGTGTTGTCTGTTGTGATGTCTCCATTTTCATTTCTAATTTTGTTGATTTGATTCTTCTCCCTTTTTTTCTTAATGAGTCTGGCTAATGGTTTGTCAGTTTTATTTATTTTCTTAAAGAACCAGCTTTTAGCTTTGTCGAATTTTACTATGGTCTCTTTTCTTTCTTTTGCTTTTATTTTTGCCCTAATTTTTAAGATTTTTTTTCCTTCTACTAATCCTGGGGTTCAGTGAGCGCACCCTCTGCAGGTGGTGAGTGTGTCTTATCACCTCCCTGGTCCCATCTGCTAGGATTCCTGGGTTGCAGCTTGCTCGCCCGTCTCCAGTGTGCTGTGTGTCTCTTCTGGGGAGCTGATCTCTGGCTGCGACCCTCCTGGCAGATGTCAACCGTCCAGAAACCCAGGAAGTCTTGGTTAGAAACTGGAAGCCTGTTTGCAGTTTGGTAGGGGAAGCTGTCTCTGGGGCTGAGTTTGCCCCTTTTCGGCTCTGGCTGGCGCCCACCTGACCCCTGCCTCCTGTGGGGGATGGGCTGGTTCACAGCCTGCTAGCTCTCCTCTGGTATTCAGTCTTTTGTTCTGTGAGCCGGCCAGCAGCACCTTAGGTTAGGGCTTTTCGCAGGATAGTTCTCTCTCTCTCTCTCTCTACCCCCCGCCCCTCTGGCTATCCCACAGTTTAGGTTGATATCTCACGTTAGCTCCCTCAGATTGCCCTCAGGGCCTTCAGGCCCCGTCCTTACCCTAAGCAATGCAGCCCACTCCTCCCCATTCACCCCCCCACCTGCTGGTGGCAGATGTGAGTGTCTGTGGTGCTTTTCTGCTGGGAGTTGCTGTTAGGCATGCAATCTGTGGTTTTTATTTATTTATTTATTTTTCTTCCCAGTTATGTTGCCCTCTGAGATTCCAAAGCTCCCCACAGACCTGCCAGTGAGAGAGTTTCCTAGAGTTTGGAAACTTCTCCTCTTTTAAGACTCCCTTCCCCAGATGGATCTCCATCCCTAACTTTTTTTTCTTTCTTTATATCTTTTATATTTTGTCCTACCTCCTTTCGAAGACAATGGGCTGCTTTTCTGGGTGCCTGATGTCCTCTGCCAGCGTTCAGAAGTTGTTTTGTGGAATTTTCTCAGTGTTCAAATGTTCTTTCGATGAATTTGTGGGGGAGAAAGTGGTCTCCCCATCCTATTCCTCCGCCATCTTAGGACCACCCCCAGGAAACATTTCTTGACACTGTCTGTGCACTAATTTTTTAATATGACACCAAAAGCACAGGCAACAAAAACAGAAACAGACAAATGAAATTGTATTGAACTAAAAAAGCTTTTGGAGAAGGAAATGGCAACCCACTACAGTATTCTTGCCTGGAGAACCCCATGGACAGAAGAGCCTGGAGGGCTACAATCCATAGGATCATGAAGGGTCGGACATGATTGAAGTGACTTAACACAAAATGCTTTTGCACAGCAAACGAAACAATCAATAGAGTGAAAAAACAACCTAGGGAATGGGAGAAAATATTCCCAAACTATATAAATGGTAAGGGGTTAGTATAAATATATATAAGGAACTCTTACAACTCAATACCCATCCATTCCTCCCAAAAGAAAAAACCTTATTTAAAAAATGAGTGAAGAACCTGAATAGACATTTCTACAAAAAGACATACAAATAGCCAAGCATCCTTAATTATCTGAGAAATGCAAAATAAAACCACATTTAAATATCACCTCACATCTTTTAGAATGGCTATTATCTAAAAGACAGAAGATACTTATTGTCAGGGCTATGGAGAAAAGGGAATTCTTGTACACCATAGTGAGAATGTAAATTGATCGTTGTTGTTTAGTCTCTAAGTTGTGACCAACTCTATGCGACCCTATGGCCTGCAGTCTGCCAGCCTCCTCTGTGCAAGGGATTTCCCAGGCAAGAATAATGGAGTGGGTTGCCATTTCTTTCTTTGGGAGAACTCCCTGACCCAGGGCTCAAACCCATGTCTCTTGCATTGGCAAGTGGGTTCTTTACCACTGTGTCACCAGGGAAGCCTATAAATTGGAAGAGACATGGAAAATAGTGTGGAAATTTCTCAAAAAACTAAAAATAGAACTTTATGTGATCTGCAATCTCACTTCTGGGTGTACACCCAAAGGAAGTGAAGTTCATGTCTCAAAGAGATATTTGGCATTCCCATATTCATGTCAGCATTATTCACAATAACCAAAACATGGAAATAACCTAAATGTCTATGAATGGATAAATTGAGAATAGAAAAGTAGTATAGCTATACAATGGAATATTATTTATTCATAAAGATAATGGAGATCCTGCCATTTGTGAAAACATGGATAAACCTGGAGAATATTAAGCTAAGTGAAATAAGGCAGACACAGAAAGACAAATGCTACTTGATCTCACTTAAATGTTGAATCTGAAAAGCTGGATCCCTAGAGCCATAGAATGGTGGTTACATGGGGCTAAGGGAAGGGAATATGGGGAAATGTGGATCAAATAGTACAAAGTTTGAAATATGTAGGATAAATTAGTTTTGGAGATTTTGTGTACAGCATGGTGACTGTAGTTAGAAATATGCAAATTAGCTTGATTGTGGTGAACATTAACAATGTGGTTGGATGTCAAAATATCAAGTTGTATATCTTTAATATGAATAAATTTATTTGTCAATTATATCTTAATAAAGCTGGGAAAACCCCCAAATTCCATAGTTTTTAGTATTACAGTACATTGACTTCCCAAAGAAAGGTATGCCAAAGAATGTTCAAACTATGGTACAATTGCACTTATTTCACATGCTAGCAAGATAATGCTCAAAATTTTTCAAGACCTAGGCTTCAACAGTATGTGAAACTGAGAACTTCCAGATGTACAAGCTGGATTTAGAAAAGGCAGAGGAGCAAAAGATCAAATTTCCAACATCCGTTGAATCACACAAAAAAAGCAAGAGAATTCCCGGAAAGCATCTACCTCTGCTTCATTTACTACGCTAAAGCCTTTGACTATGTGGATCACAACAGACTGTGGAAAATTCTTCAAGAGATGGGAATACCAGACCACCTTACCTGACTCCTGAGAAACACGTATGCAGGTCAAGAAGCAACAGAACTGGACATGGAGCAATGGACTGGTTCCAAATTGGGAAAGGAGTAGGTCTAGGCTATATATTGTCACCGCCCTTGTTTAACTTCTATGCAGAGTATGTCATGTAAAATGCTGGGCTGGATGACTCACAAGCTGGAATCAAGATTGCTGGGAGAAATATCAACAACCTCAGATAGGCAGATGATACCACTCTAATGGCAGAAAGCAAAGAACTAAAGAGCCTCCTGATGAGGGTGAAAGAGGAGAATGAAAAAGCTTGTTTAAAACAACATTCAAAAAACTAAGATCATGGCATCCAGTCCCATCAATTCATGGCAAATAGATGGGGAAACAATGGAAACAGTGACAGATTTTATTTTCTTGGGCTCAAAAATCACTGTGGATGGTGACTGCAGTCACGAGATTAAAAGACACTTGCTCCTTGGAAGAAAAGTTATGACCAACCTAGATAGCATATTAAAAAGCAGAGACATCACTTTGCTGACAAATGTCTGTATAGTCACAGTTATGTTTTTCCAGTAGTCATGTACGGATTTGACAGTCGGACCATAAAGAAGGCTGAGTGCAAAGAATTGATGCTTTTGAAGTGTGGTGCTGGAGAAGACTCTTGAGAGTCCCTTGGACTGCAAGGAGATCAAACTAGTTAGCCCTAAATGAAATCAGTCATGAATATTCATTGGAAGGACTGATGCTGAAGCTGAAGCTCCAATACTTTGGCCACTTGATGTGGAGTGTCAACTCATCAAAAAGACCCTGATGCTGGGAAAGATTGAGGGCAGGAGGAGTAGTGGACAACAGAGGATGAGATGGTTGGATGACATCACCAATTTAATGGACACGAGTTTGAGCAAACTCAGGAGATAGTGAAGGACAGAGAAGCCTGGAGTGCTGCAGTCCCGGAAGTTGCAGAGTATGACAGGACTTAGCAACTGAATGACATTAACTCCCTGATGTCATTTGGGCTTGTGCTGGTTTACTAATTCTAGATGCTAAGCATGATCTAAGTGGTACTAGGGTTGGATGAATCAGTTGTTTGCCTTTTTTGAGAAGCACAATACTCTGATTCAGAATAGGGTTCATTCCAAGTAATTTTTTTTGGGTAAATGTTTGAAACAGAATTACTCATAATCTACTTTGGGAAGGGCTGGGTTTTTGCACCTATGTTTTCTAGCCTGCGAAATCAGTTTGTAGTATTACACTTTCAAGCCAGGTTCTGAGGCTTCATTCTCTATGTGACCTGAACTGTGAGGTGATTTCCAAGTAATCAGCTCTGATTTTTGATTTCTATTTATTCTCCTTTAGCAAGGTAGAGCTCTTACACACATAACATTTGCTGCACTAAACTATAGAAAGTTAAAGGAATGGTGTTTATTAAGGAAAAGGGACTCTATCACAAAACCTTACTTCTCTGTTAAAGAAATACCTGAATTTTGAAGGTCAACCAAATTCATATCGTGTGTCACATGAGTAGTTCAATTATAGATATGCCTAAGTTTCTTCACTTCTAAAGTGCACCCCAAGTTTATTATTTATAAAGACTTTATTTATTTATTCATCACATATTCACCATCTTTCCTAAGCCCTTAGAATGACTATTTCAGTTTGCTAGGTCTGCTGTGACAAAGAACTGTACAGCAAACTGGTTAGCTTAAAACAACAGAAATTTGTTGTCTTACAATTTTGGAGGATTAAAGTCCAAAATCAAGGTATTAGCATGACTGTACTCCTTTTGAAGGTCCTAGGGGAGTATCCTTACTTTCTTCCTTCATTTCTGGTGTTTTACTGACAATTTTTGCTATTCCTTGGCTTATAGATGCATCACTCCAGTCTTCTGTCTTCACATGACATTCTTCCTTTGTGTTTCACTCAGTCCTTCCTATGTGGATATCTATTTCTGTGTCCAAATTTCTCCTTTGTGTAAGAACACCAGTCATTGATGATGGTCCACTGTAGTGATTTCATTTTGATTACCTCTCTAAAAACTCTGTTTCCAAGTGAAGTCACATTATGAGTTAGTAGGGGTTAAGACTTCAGCATATCTTTTAGGGGATATGATGCAACCCCTAACAGATGCCCAGATGAATAAAACACACACCTTGATGTAAGAGTGATTCCTATTAGGCAGGGGAGATTAGCTGTACAGAAATAACTGTTCTATAAAGCACCAGGCAAAGCTTTTAAGTGAATGACCATGCCAATTCTGAGGAGAGAGATCACTTTGAATAAAGAGAACATGGAAGGAATATGATTGGAAGGTCTTGTTGTCTTAACAGAGGACAATTTCCAGTATGTCATTAAGAAATATTTTAAAATAGTTTTCAGTAAATTGCTTTTGTTGTCCTTTCCATATTTGGCATATCTCTGAATACCTCTGTCCACACAATGGTCCCTCTCTAGGCCCCTTATCCTGCCTTATTTTTCATAATACTAAACATAATCTGATGTATTATATAGTCAATTGTTTACCTACCCCTAGCCAAATGTAGGTTTTTTGAAAGTAAGACCCTTATCTATCTTCTCTATCCTTATATCCCTAGTGACTAGACCAGTACTTTGTATATATAGTAGGTGCTCAATAAATATTTGATCAGTGAATGAACAAACAAATGGTCCAGAGTGCATGGCTTGAAAAATCACCTTCTCAGACAGTTTGTTTTACATCTATTTCTTGAAAAGAATCAGGAAGGCACAGTAGCTTTTGAACCTAGTGATTACTGCTAGAGGTGAGAGATTCTTTTAATAGTGTACCAATTGAGGAGATTGAAATTATGACATCTAAGTAATTGAGATGCTAAAAGAGGTGGTGGACCCTTCCATTATCAGGTCTTGTCAGGGAAGAGGAGAAACAGAATTTGGCTGCCAGGCTAATTTGTGTAATTTCATTACTTTTTTCCTCTTGGTTCTTTTTCATAAGTTAAAAGCCTATATTACAGCAACCCCCTGCAATTTCCACAGCATGACAGTCAAGAGGAATTATGTGGCTGGAAAGCTTTGCAGTACAATACAAATGGAGGGGTTCAGCAGCACTGCAGTGCCTGTTCTTTCATTTCACTGTCAGACAATGCCACAGTTACAAGCAATTACTTACTAGATGTTTGAAAACTATTGTGAAAAGCCGGCACCATTTGCCAAAAGTAATTACTGAAACTGGGCATAATCATGCCCTGAAGTTTTCTGATTTGCCCACATTTAGATGACTCCACAGAAATTATTTAGCAAATGAATGAATAAAAACACATAGACAAAAATCTCTGGGCATGGAAATGCATGACATTAACACTGAAGGTCACAGATCCTTAATGATTTAAAGTAAGGTTTTTCTTGAAAAATAGATAGGAAGTAAGCTAACATATTTTGCTTGATTGAATATAAAATACTGTTACAGAGGAACATAAGATATATTAAAGCTTTAGAATCCATTTGCCATTTTGACTAGAATTTGTTAACAATTATAAATTGCAAATGTTGATTAAAAACATTCTTTAACTACTTAAATATGACAGCAATAAAATAAGTTTTTACTAGTTTGGATGAGGAAAATTTTAAATTTTCTAAGATTCTAATTTATAAGATAGTTTAAAGAGAAATTGAATTTATTTCTTTACTTTTTCACACCTAAACTATTACCTTGTCTGTAGGGTCCAATAATTTTTTTGTGAGTTGATGAGAATGGTTTATAATCCATACCTGAATTATTTGTTGATGCTTGGTTGTACTAGGTTTTCTGAAATTTAAACATTCCTCTTTACTTTTATCTATTGATATTTTACCAGGTTAGCAGTCCTAACCCTATGATTTTATTTTCAAATGACTAGTTTTTCAGTAAACACTTGTCTATTTAAAATAAATCAAGCAATGCAGAAGTACAACAAAGGGAGAAGTCACCTCAAAGTCTATTACCCATAGACAACCATTGGTAATGTTAGTGAATATCATTCCATTCTTTCTTTATGCAAATATACAAGTGGCTGAACAGCTGGATAGATTCATGAAGTAGTTTTATAAAAATGGGATTATACTGTATTCATTTTAAATTTAAAGTTGTATATTGACACACTACTATGTTTAAAAAAAAATAACCGACAAATACCTACTGTACAGCACAGGTAAATCTGCTCAATATTCTTTATTAACCTAAATGGGAAAAGAATTTGAAAAAGATAGATATATGTATATGTATAACTGAATCATTTTGCTGTATACCTGAAACTAACACAACATTGTTAATCAACTATGCTCCAATATAAAATAAAAATTTATGAGAAAGAGTACATTGAAGTCAACTTGAATTTAGTAGAATTCAGAGGAAAATTGAAAAAATTAAGGTTAAGCAAAAAAAAATATTCAAAGCACTTAATTTTTTTAAGCTCCATGGGAGATTTTTAGACAGTACTTGTTACTTATTTTTATTTTTTCAAGGCTATTAGCATTTAAATTGACTTCTAAAATCCTAATTCCCATAACGGTTTAGTTTTAATTCTCTATTTAAAAGCATTTGGTGCTTACCATTAGCTTTTTGGCCAAAGCTTTTCTATCCCTAAGTTCTATATTTGAATTAATCTCTTAATTGACTGCATTATGAAGTAATGTTTTCAGGTAGGGCTCATGGTGGTCCTTGAATGTGTACATGCTTGAAGAAGCCTTTTACCTTTACACACAAAGGGCAACTTGACAGATTATAAAATTATATGCCATTTGTCCCCCTTCTCAGGATTGCAGAAATGATTCTACTATCTTCTTGAATTGACTATTATGCTTCCTTTTACCACAACTTCTCTCACAACATCTGTTGTCTGGTTTAGTTTAGGTCGTTTCAGTTGCTCATTCGTGTCTGACTCTTTATGACCCCATAGACTGTAGCACACCAGGCTTCACTGTTCATCACCAATTCCTGGAGCTTGCTCAAACTCATGTCCATCGACTTGGTGATGCTATCCTATCATTTCATCCTCTGTTTTTCCCTTCTCCTCCTGCCTTCAATCTTTTCCAGAATCAGGGTCTTTGCCAATGAGTCATTTCTTCACATCAGATGGCCAAGGTATTGGAGCTTCAGCGTCAGCACCAGTCCCTCCAGTGAATATTCAGGACTGATTTCCTTTAGGATGGACTGGTTTCATCTCCTTGCAGTCCAAGGGACTCTCAAGAGTCTTCTCCAGCACCACAGTTTAAAAGCATCAATTCTTCAGTGCTCAGCTTTCTTTATGGTCCAAATCTCACATCCATACATGGATGTGAGAAAAACCATAGCTTTGACTATATAGACCTTTGTCAGCAAAGTAATGTCTCTGATTTTTAACATGTTGTCTAGAGTTGTCATAGCTTTTCTTCCAAGGAGCATGAGTCTTTTAATTTCATGGCTGCAGTCACAATCTGCAGTGATTTTGGAGCCCAAGAAAATAAAGTTTGTCACCGTTTCCATTGTTTCCCCATCTATTTGCCATGAAGGTGGTACTGTATGCCATGATCTTAGTTTTCGGAATGTTGAGTTTTAAGGCAGTTTTTTCACTCTCTTCTTTCACTTTCATCAAGAAGCTCTTCAGTTTCACTTCACTTTCTGCCATAAGGGTGGTGTCATCTGCTTATCTGAGGTTATTGATATTTCTCCCAGCAATCTTGATTCCAGCTATGCTTCATCCAGCCTGGCATTTCGCATGATGTACTCTGCTTATAAATTAAATAAACAGGGTGACAATATACAGCCTTGACATACTCTTTTCCCAACATGGAACCAGTCTGCTGTTTCATGTATGGCTGTCACTGTTGCTTCTTGACCTGCATGTAGATTTCTCAGGAGGCAGGTCAGGTGGTCTAGTATTCCATCTCTTTAAGAATTTTCCACAGTTTGTTGTGTTCCACACAATAAAGGCTTTGGCCTAGTCAATAAAGCAGAAGTAGATGTTTTTCTGGAACTCTCTTGCTTTTTCGATGATCCAACGGATGTTGGCAATTTGAGCTCTGGTTCCTCTGCCTTTTATAAATCCAACTTGAACATCTGGAAGTTCTTGGTTCATATACTCTTGAAGCCTTGCTTGGAGTATATTGAGCATTACTTTGCTAGTGTGTGAGATGAGTTCAATTGTGCAGTAGTTTGAACATTTTTTGGCATTGCTTTTCTTTGGGATTGGAATGAAAACTGATCTTTACCAATCCTTGACCACTGCTGAGTTTTCCAAATTCACTGGCATATAGAATGAAGCATTTTAACAGCATCATCTTTTAGGATTTGAAATAGTTCAGCTGCAATTCCATTACCTCTACTAGCTTTGTTCGTAGTGATGCTTCCTAAGGCCCACTTGACTTCACACTCCAGGATGTCTGGCTTTATTGGTGGGTGATCACACCATTGTAGTTTTCTGGGTCATTAAGTTGTTTTTTTTTTATATATATAGTTCTTTTGTGTATTTTTCCCACCTTTTCTTAACATCTTCTGCCTCTGTTAGGTCCATAGCATTTCTGTCCTTTATTGTGCCCATCTTTCCATGAAATATTCCCTTGGTTTCTCTAATTTTCTTGAAGAGACCTATAGTCTTTTCCACTCTATTGTTTTCCTCTATTGCTTTGCATTGATCACTTAGGAAGGCTTTCTTATCTCTCCTGCTATTCTTTGAAACTTTGCATTCAAATGTAGATATATTTTCTTTTTAAAAAAATTATTTATTTTAATTGGAGGCTAATTACTTTACAATATTATAGTGGTTTTTTGCCATACATTGACATAATCAGCCATGGGTGTACATGTGTTCCTCATCCCGAAATCCTCCCCCACCACCTCCCTCCCTATCCCATCCCTCAGGGTCATCCCAGTGCACCAGCCCTGAGCACACTGTCTCATGCATCAAACCTGTACTGGCGATCTGTTTCACATATGATATGTTTCAATGCTATTCTCTCAAATCATCCCACCCTCACCCTCTCCCACAGAGTCCGAAAGACTGTTCTATACATCTCTGTCTCTTTTGCTGTCTCACATATAGGATCATCATTACCATCTTTCTAAATTCCATATATATTCATTAGTATACTGTATTGGTGTTTTTCTTTCTGGCTTACTTCACTCTGTATAATAGGCTGCAGTTTCACCCACCTTATTAGAACTGATTCAAATGTATCCTTTTTAATGGCTGAGTAATATTCCATTGTGTATATGTACCACAGCTTTCTTTTCCATTCATCTGATGATGGATATCTAGGTTGCTTCCATGTCCTGGCTATTATAAACAGTGCTGCAATGAATATTGGGGTACTCATGTCTCTTTCAATTCTTTTTTTCCTCGGTGTGTATGCCCAACAGTGGGATTGCTGGGTCATATGGCAGTTCTATTTCCAGGTTTTTAAGGAATCTCCACACTGTTCTCCAAAGTGGCTGTACTAGTTTGCATTCCCACCAACAGTACAAGAGGGTTCCCTTTTTTCCACACCCTCTCCAGCATTTATACTTTGTAGACTTTTGGATAGCAGCCATTTTGGCTGATGTGAATGGTACCTCATTGTGGTTTTGATTTGCATTTCTCTGATGAGTGATGTGGAGCATCTTTTCATGTGTTTGTTAGCCATCTGTATGTCTTCTTTGGAGAAATGACTGTGTAGTTCTTTGGCCCATTTTTTGATTGGGTCATTTATTTTTCTGGAATTGAGCTGCAGGAGTTGCTCGTGTATTTTTGAGATTAATTATTTATCAGTTGCTTCATTTGTTCTTATTTTCTCCCATTCTGAAGGCTGTCTTTTCACCTTGCTTATAGTTTCCCTCATTTTGCAAAAGCTTTTAAGTTTAATTAGGTCCCATTTGTTTATTTTTGCTTTTATTTCCATTACTCTGGGAGGTGGGTCATAGAGGATCCTGCTGTGATTTATGTCAGAGAGTGTTTTGCTTTTGTTTTCCCCTAGGAGTTTTATAGTTTCTGGTCTTACGTTTAGATCTTTAATCCATTTTGAGTTTCTTTTTCTGTATGGTGTTAGAAAATGTACTACTTTCATTCTTTTACAAGTGGTTGACCAGTTTTCCCAGCACCACTTGTTAAAGAGATTGTCTTTTCTACATTGTATATTTTTGCCTCTTTGTCAAAGATAAGGTGTCCATAGGTGCATGGATTTATCTCTGGGCTTTCTATTTTGTTCCATTGATCTATATTTCTGTCTTTGTGCCAGTACCATACTGTCTTGATGACTGTGGCTTTGTAGTAGAGCCTGAAGTCAGGCAGGTTGATTCGTCCAGGTCCATTCTTCTTTCTCAAGATTGCTTTGGCTATTCGAGGTTTTTTGTATTTCCATATAAATTGTGAAATCATTTGTTCTAGTTCTGTGAAAAATACCATTGGTAGCTTGATAGGGATTGCATTGAATCTATAGATTGCTTTGCATAGTATACTCATTTTTCACTATATTGATTCTTCCAATCCCTGAACATGGTATATTTCTCCATGTATTTGTGTCCTCTTTGATTTCCTTCATCAGTGTTTTATAGTTTTCTATGTATAGGTCTTTGTTTCTTTAGGTACATATATTCCTAAGTATTTTATTCTTTTTTTTTGCAATGGTGAATGGAATTGTTTCCTTAATTTCTGTTTTCTCATTATTAGTGTATAGGAATACACTAGGAATGCAAGGGAATACACATACACATTGTTAGTGTATAGGAATACACATAGGATTGCAAAGGATTTCTGTGTGTTAATTTTATATCCTGCAACTTTACTGTATTCACTGATTAGCTTTAGTCATTTTCTGGTGCAGTCTAAAGGTTTTTTATGTAGAGGATTATGTCATCTGCAAACACTGAAAGTTTTATTTCTTCTTTTCCAATCTAGATTCCTTTTATTTCTTTTTATTCTTTGATTGCTGTGGCTAAAACTTCCAAAACTATGTTGAATAGTTGGTGAGAGTAGGCACCCTTGTCTTGTTCCTGACTTTAGGGGAAATACTTTCAATTTTTCACCATTGAGGATAATGTTTGCTGTGGGTTTATCATATATGGCTTTTATTATGTTGAGGTATGTTCCCTCTATGCCTGCTTTTGGAGGGTTTTTATCATAAATGGATGTTGAATTTTGTCAAAGGCTTTCTCTGCATCTATTGAGATAATCATATGGATTTTCTGTTTCAATTTGTTAATGTGGTGTATTACATTGATTGATTTGTGGATACTAAAGAATCCTTGCATCCCTGGTATAAAGCCCACTTGGTCATGATGTATGATCTTTTTTAACATGTTGTTGGATTCTGTTTTCTAGGATTTTGTTAAGAGATATCTTTTCTTTTCTCCTTTGCCTTTCTTTTCTCTTCTCTTCTCAGCTATTTGTAAGGCCTCCTCAGACAACCAGCTATTTGTAAGGCCTCCTCAGACAACCATTTTGCCTTTTTGCATTTCTTTTTCTTGGGGATGGTCTTGATCCCTGCCTCCTGTACAGTGTCCCAAACCTCTGTCCATAGTTTTTCAGGCACTCTATCAAATGTAATTACTTGAATCTCTTTGTCACTTCTACCGTATAATCATAAGGGATTTAATTTAGGTCATACCTGAATGGTCTAGTGGTTTTCCATACTTTCTTCAGTATAAGTTTGAAGTTTGCACTGAGGAGTTCATGATCTGAGCCACAGTCAGCTCCCAGTCTTATTTTTCCTGACTGTCCAGAGTTTCTCCATCTTCAGCTGCAAAGAATATAATCAGTCAGATTTTGGTATTAACCATCTTGATGATGTCCATATGTAGAGTAGTCACTTGTGTTGTTGGAAGAGGGTGTTTGTTTTGACCAGTGCATTCTCTTGGCAAAACTCTATTAGCCTTTGCCCTGCTTCATTTTGTACTCCATTTTGTGCTTTATTTTGTCTGGCAAGATTTCATCATTGAGTCATTTTTATAAGACCCCTTCATATTGTTCACTGCTATAGAGAAATCCAAGGCCAGTCTGATGTATTTCTTTCTCTTTTGTAAGTGCCCTTTTCCCCCTTGTCTGAATGACTGAAGAATTCCTGAAGGCAGTAAGTAACGGCTTCTGCTCTGAAGAGTTCAGTCTTGACTTTCCTCTGTGCTGTCAATTCATCTCATCGGTCTGATTCTGACCAGATGATAGGTATTAGAAACAGTTTTCAAGCTTTTATTAATACCCTTTCCATTAGAAATACCTCTGCATGTAGTGGTTGGTGTAATTCCTTGCTACACCATCCTAGAATATCAGGATCTTTCCCCCTCCATTGGCCATGACTTTTTGAATGTTTTGACAGGAGATTATAGCCTTATATTAATTTGCTTCTGATAAACTCACCACTCTTCCTGTTTGTATTGTCTAAAAATAGTCTTGTTTTTCATTGCATAAGACAATTTTTCTTCATTCTTCTTACTTATCAGGAAGTATAAGGTAATATCTGTCTGATTTTTCCATGATTTTATTTAAAATATTTTCCAAACATACAGCGAAGATGAGAGAACTTTACAGTGAACACTTTCATACTCATTTGATCAGTCAGTCAATGCTCAGTCAAGAGGCAGAAACCGTATCAAAATTTTGAGTGGGTAAATTAAATGTAAAGTATTACTGACCAAGTAAAAGCAAGTTAAGTATAGACAGTCATCATTTCTCACATTAGTGCAGAACTGTAAAAATGACAGAGCAAGCTGAAACTTTGCAAAATGATCTTAGTAATCAATGGGGGAGAATTGATTGCATTTAAATTTTTTGTCAAAATACTGAAATATTCTCTTACTGTTTTTAATATATAGGGAACTAAAAAGCAGCAAAAGTTATGTGTATACTTTAACTTAAATGTTAAAAACTTTGAGTGTTATAGTGTTTTATTTCTTTGTAAAGATTTATGAAGAATAGTTTGAATAGTACTTGCCTGTTTCTTCTTGGCTTACAACTTAAGATATGAAACGAGCCTTGGCGAATTGTCATAGTCCTAAGTTTGGGTTAGCTTCCAACATTTTATTTTTTGCACTTTCAATGTTGTAAAATATCTCTAAGATTTCCTTTAATGTGTAAGTTTTTGCTGGAATCTCTTATTTGGGGGTATCTTCATCTTTTGAATTGCAACATCTCCACACTTATATGTCAATAATTTGACCCTCACTATGTTTTTCTGGCTTCATTTCCAGAGTCTCTTGGCAACAATGTCAGCATTTCCAGAGTGAGCTATTTCTTCTATAACTTCACTTATGCTTGATTTTATTTTCACTTCCAACATCATCACTTTTTGTTCTTTTTGTTTCTTGCATCTTTCTTGGCCAATTATTTTTCAATTATCCATTTTTGTAAAATATCACATGGATTTATCACTGGGAACAAGAATTCAGCACACATACATGCTTTGCTGTCTTTGCAGGATCTGAATGTCATGTGAGGTGACCAACCAATAGCAGACATTGAAAGAAATGACATGATTTGTTAGTGATCATAACATGCATCTATTATTTGTTTAGTGATTTGTGGACTGAAGAGCAGCTTGAAAATTTTATGCTTTATGCAATTACTCACAGTTATTATACCCTTGTAACTAAAATTCAAAATGTGTTGTTGGGGAGCGGGTAGTTATTTAACCAAATTGTGGTAAGTCACAGACATATAAAATAAAAGCTGTCTCTACTCACACAGATTAAAGAGAATTCTAATGTTTTAGCTGAAATGTTAACTGAAAGAAGCTACCACTTTAGGACTGAAGGAAAATTGATCATAAGATCTTTGTTTAAGTTCTAAAGTAAGTTCCCCGCAAGGCAGAGATTCAGGTATCTGAGGATTTGTAACTTTGAGAAACAGCATAAATAATTTCAGTCATTCAGCATAATTTTTACTGCTGTGAGTAAAGAAAAGGGCTTCCCCAAACCATAAAAGCAGCCTGTCACTGTGGTGATGAAGAAAGTTGCTGGAGGCCACCAAGAACAGCTTGGCACATAGTGAACACTTACAGACATAAGCTGCATTTGAGATCCCATAGTGTTCCATTCTACAGATATGTCATGAGTGAACACCTTGGCTATTTTCTGTTGGGGTTATTGTGAATAATGCTACTATGAACGTTCTTGCAAAATTTGCCTTAATTTGCCTAGTTTTTAAAGATAGGTCAAATCTCTGTGCGTGTGTGTGCTTTCTTAAAACATTCTTCCTGTTAATGAGAAATGAAAAATGGGGAAACATATTCTGACACAGAAAGCATAATTCCTAATCTAAAATTAAAATACAAAATTTTATCTATGCTTGCTGATCAGGCTATAGGAAAGCAGTTGAATACATCAATGGTACTTTACTGAATCAATGTTCCCCCTCACAAACTGATGTGTATGTGTATGTGTAGACATTGCCTCAGTTTGATGTTACTTCTCATTTATTTTTATTTTATATTTCTCCTGTTAAGAAAACATACAAAACAAGTATTAACAGACATATACACTGGAAACTTTCTTTTCTTCATTTTTTCTTTTAATGCTTCTAATACTCATTCTCATACGATTATAAACAACATGCACTATATGGGATTTACTCTAAAATATTAATTTTAGTGTTTTTGTATTGAAAAATATTTGTTAATGATGGCTTCAAATATATGAAAATGATGGCTTTAAAATTTTGATTAATATAGTAAGTGCTCAAACATTTTTATTTGGCAATTAATTGCCAAATTAAATAAAAATTGGAAATCTTGTCTGTTTTTTTTTTAATTGTTGGGATGAGACCCATGGTGTTTAATCAAAGTTTATAAAAATAATTTCAGTCATTCACATTTTAAAATAATTTCTCATTTTGTTTCTGGCTTACACTAAGCATAATTTTATGGAATTATTATTATGATTGTGTTACAGTATTTGTTTTTAAATATGGACCAGCACCAGCTTTCAAATGTATTGTATACCAATTATTGAATACCAAATACAATGTTTAATGAAGACAGTAATTTTCAATGCAGAACACGTTTTCTCAAGAAACTGTGTTGGAAAGGTGCTTTGTCCCTGAATTATATCTTTAATTTTTTTTAATTGGAGGATAATTGCTTTACAATATTGTGCTGTTTTTGCCATACATCAACATGAGTTGGCCATAGGTATACATGTGTCCCCTCCCTCTTAATCCCCCTTTCCACCTCTCCCCCCACTCCATCCCTCTAGGTTGTCACAGTGCACTGGCTTTGGGTTCTGTGCATCATACATCAAACTCCCCCTGGTTATCTATTTTGTATACTGTATGTACTTTGGCCACCTGATGCGAAGAGCTGACTCACTGGAAAAAACCCTGATCCTGGGAAAGACTGAAGGCAAATGAGAAAGGGATGGCAGAGGATGAGATGGCTAGATAGCATCACTGACTCAATGGACATGAGTTTGAGCAAACTCTGGGAGATAGTGAAGGACAGGGAAGCCTGGTGTGCTGTAGTCCATGGGGTCTCAAAGAGTCAGATATGACTTAGCAATTAAACAACAAAAAATATATATTTCAATGCTATTCTCTCTAATCATCTCATCCTCTCCTTCTGCCACTGTGTCCAAAAGTCTGCTCTTTATGTATGTGTCTCGTTTGCTGCCCTGCACATTGGATCGTTGATACTATCTTTCTAGGTTCTCTAAATTCTGAAAGAGATGGGAATACCAGACCACCTGACCTGCCTCTTGAGAAACCTGTATGCAGATCAGGAAGCAACAGTTAGAACTGGACATGGAACAACGGATTCCAAATAGGAAAAGGAGTATGTCAAGGCTGTATATTGTCACCCTGCTTACTGAACTTATATACAGAGTACATCATGAGAAACACTGGGCTGGAAGAAGCAAAAGCTGGAATCCAGATTGCCGGGAGAAATATCAATAACCTCAGATATGCAGATGACACCACTCTTATGGCAGAAAGTGAAGAGGAGCTAAAAAGCCTCTTGATGAAAGTGAAAGAGGAGAGTGAAAAAGTTGGCTTAAAGCTCAACAGTCAGAAAACTAAGATCATAGCATCTGGTCCCATCACTTCATGGGAAATAGATGGAGAAACAGTGGAAACAGTGTCAGTGGCCACCTCATGCAAAGAGTTGACTCATTGGAAAAGACCTTGATGCTGGGAGGGATTGAGGGCAGGTGGAGAAGGGGATGACAGAGGATGAGATGGATGGATGGCATCACCGACTCGATGGACATGAGTTTGAGTGAACTCCGGGTGATGGACAGGGAGGCCTGGCATGCTGCAATTCATGGGGTCACAAAGAGTTGGACACAACTGAGTGACTGAACTGAACTGATATATATGCTTATATACAATATTTGTCTTTCTCTTTCTGATTTACTTCACTCTGTATGATAGGCTCTAGGTTCATCCACCTCATTAAAACTGACTCAAATGCATTTATTTTTATAGTTGAGTAATATTCCATTGTGTGTATGTACCATAACTTTCTTATCCATTCATGTGTTAATGGACATTGAGGTTGCTTCCACGTCCTAGCTATTGTAAGTAGTGCTGCAACGAACATTGGGGTACATGTGTCTTTTTCTATTATGATTTCCTCAGGGTATATGCCCAGTAGTGGAATTGCTTGGTCTGTAAAAGAATGAAATTAGGGCACTTCTTAACAGCATACACAAAAATAAACTCAAAATGAATTAAAGACCTAAATGTAAGACCAGAAACTATGAAACCCTTAGAGGAAAACAGGCAGACCACTCTCTGACATAAATCACAGCAAGATCCTCTATGACCCACCTCCTAAGAGTAATGGAAATAAAAACAAAAATAAACAAATGAGAACTAATTAAACTTAAAGCTTTTGCACAAGGAAGGAAACTATAAACAAGGTGAAAAGACAGCTCTGAGTGGGAGAAAATAATAACAAAGGAAACAGTTGGAAAAGAATTGATCTTTTGAATCATATCTTAATTTAGATCTGCATAACATCTCAGCCATTTACAACAACATTCTGTTTTCCTTACATTCACTATCTGTTCCCTCCAAACAGACTCCTGAGGAGTCTGAGTTGTAAATAGCTCCTCCTTACAATCAAGGTCCTAGATCCTTTGCCTTTTGGCCTTGCCTACTATTGCAGCCCTGTTTTCTCTCACACCTCTGCTTCAGGATCCCCTGCTCCAACCAATCTAAGCTCTTTACTTATAATATCTTCCAGAAACACATTGTACTTTTTTTACTTCTCTTTCCTTTTGCACATACTGTTCTCTGTGTCCTAGATGGCCTTACCTATTCTATTTTCTAGGCTTCCCTGTGGCTTGGAAAAAATATTGCTAAAGACTCCTTTTCTTTGCTCTATTTCCAGGTTCACCAAGTGTAGCCCTCTGATTAGAATTTGGCTCCCTAGATAGGTCTGCCTTCAATGAAGGAATATATGGATCAAAATTTCTGGGCTTTGAAAGCTAAAGACCAGACCCAAGACCACAGTAAATTTACGGTCAGAATCACCTTGGTTTCTTTCACCAGCTAGCCATATTACTTTTATCTGACTTTTCTTTTCCATCTTGTCTTTTAAAAATGTTAGCTCACTTTCTTTTTTTCCCTCTTGCTGGCCAACATTTGTTTGCTTTTTAAGTGTAGAGATAATGCATGTAAACTACTTAACATAGTGACTGACAAATAGTAAGAGCCCATAAAATGTTGGCTAATAAAAATAAAAACAACAACAGTTACAATAGTATCACTGATATTTGTCCTGAAGAGATTAGGATATTATCAATTAGTAATCAGTTTCTAGCTTGCTTTAATGGTTGTATCCATATACTCTAGAAATTTACAAGTATAACTGCTACATTATCTAAAGCCCCTACTCTTTAGAATTGTAGACAATTCAAATGCTTATAACAGATTATTATTATTAGCACTTTATATTAGAGCACTGGGTATCATTGTTATGGAAGTTAATCAGTTACTATGATCATTATGAAAACTTCAACAATTACAATTTTCTGCTGTTCTGATAAATCATACTTTAAATAGCATGTCAAGAACCAAAGGGCCTAATAAAGAATCGAACTGTACGTCTTAACTAGGTATTCATAAAACAATCCTTTTATTCCAACATTGTTTTAAAAAGAGGATTTTATTGCTGGATTTTCTTCTTAAAGTGTCTAATACTTGTTGATAAATGTAGCTTGACTGCACAAGGTTGTTGGCATTTGTCAAATTTTCATAACAAAATTCTTACTTGAAAAGCTAATGTATAATTTATTTTGTACATATATCTCATTTTAAAATACTTTAGCAAGAGAATGTGAATAAAATATAACCCTGGGTGTAGAGCATGCATATTTTATTAATGCAAAAATTTAAATATACTTAAAATGTATATTATAAGGAAATGCATTATTTTAACAAATATGTAAAATGTGGTTTAGTGTTTCGTATAGATTTGTACTTGAAGAGAACTAAGGAACAAAGGTTTTATACATATTGATATTTGAGTCTGGGATTCTGTTCTAAAATATTTACTTTACGTTTGAGTTTGCAATCAATGATTAGACTATCCACCACCATCCCTATGCTTAAAGACCTTTATTTTACAGAAGGTGTTGATTATACTACCAATTTGTGCAACTTAAACCTCAGAATATTTTCCTTGTGCTATGTAAAATATATCTTCAGGGCTTTCTGTGACTGTCTTTGCATACCAATAGACAGATTTTTGCAGACTATAATGTGCATTCAGTTAGTCCAGAAGAGCTGTTATTATCACCTCCTCAGTGAAAAACATACTGTGGGTACCTGCCAGCCACTTTACCATTTTGATTCCATTAGATTTTACAAACATTTATTGAATGCTTAAGATTGTGCAGGATTGCTTAAGAATGCTTAAGATTGTTGAGGAACAAGACGAGTAAGACAATGCTGATGCCCTCAAGATGTCATAATTAAGCAGGGCAGAGGAGAAATTGGTCATAATTATTCTAGTATCAGAAGAATGTGCTAGAATAAACCTAGGAGAGAGCCACAAGGTGCTGCAGAGGTTTGAGGGAGGGAGCTTTTGCATTAGGGAAGGCTTTGTAAATGAAGTAATCCTTGAAAGGCAGACTGAGCATAGAAAGGCATTTCAGGCAGGGGAAACATGAGCAAAGGCAACTGAGGGAGAAGAAAGCAATTTGGTATACACTACTGTGGGTCAGGCAGTACACTAAAGCTTTCTATATGCTTGCTCATTTATTCTGTCCAATCAACTGTAGAGTGCATTCCATTTTACAGATATGAAAGTTCAGAGCTGGTAAAACAAGTGGCATAACTGGTATTGAGTCCAGATCAATACGATACCAAAGTACATGTTCTTTCCTCTTAGAGGCAGGAAAATTCACAGTCTGGGAATAAGAAAGGATAGAGTTACTCAGAACTTGATATCCTTGAAATATAGCATAAAAGACAAGATGATCAGTGGAATCCATAAATATCTAACTATGTTATACTAGATATTAACAAGTATCCTGGGCAATGTTCCATAGACAAATATGTGTGGAAAATGCTGCATGCTATACCCTAGGATGGCCATATATAGGTTGTACATACATGCTAAGTCACTTAAGTTGTGTCCGACTCTATGTGACCCTATGGACGGTAGCCCACCAGGCTCCTCTGTCCATGGGATTCTCCAGGCAAGAATACTGGAGTGGGTTTCCATGCTCTCCTCCAGGGGACCTTCCCTACCCAGGGGTCAAACCTGACTCTCTTACATCTCCTGCATTGGTAGGCAGGTTCTTTACCACTAGCGCTACCAGAGAAACTGAGCCATGTATGGATTGTATATTGCTTCAATTAGTGTCATGTCACCCTGCTTATTTAACTTTATTTTTTTGGGCTCCAAAATCACTGCAGATGGTGACTGCAGCCATGAGATTAAAAGACATTTACTCCTTGGAAGAAAAGTTATGACCAACCTAGATAGCATATTGAAAATCAGAGACATTACTTTGCCAACAAAGGTCCATCTAGTCAAGGCTATGGTTTTTCCAGTGGTCATGTATGGATGCGAGAGTTGAACTGTGAAGAAAGCTGAGTGCCGAAGAATTGATGCTTTTGAACTGTGGTGTTGAAGAAGACTTTTGAGAGTCCCTTGGACTGCAAGGAGATACAACCAGTCCATTCTAAAGGAGATCAGCCCTGGGTGTTTTTTGGAAGGACTGATGCTAAAGCTGAAACTCCAGTACTTGGCCACCTCATGTGAAGAGCTGACTCATTGGAAAAGACTCTGATGCTGGGAGGGATTGGGGGCAGGAGGAGAAGGGGACGACAGAGGATGAGATGGCTGGATGGCATCACTGACTCGATGGACGTGAGTCTGAGTGAACTCCGGGAGTTGGTGATGGACAGGGAGGCCTGGCATGCTGCGATTCATGGGGTCGCAGAGTCAGACACGACTGAGCGACTGAACTGAGCTGAACTGAATAAGTTACAATATGAATAGCGACCTCTAGTGTCGTGCGGTGCACAATATGCACAAGCATTTGTTACAGATCAGCTTTCTTGGAGATTCGCAAATCACATTAGCATATGAAAAAGCTCAGGAAGTTCTATAGTAATGAAATCCAGTTAACCCTATAACTTTCAAAATTATTTGACCAAGGAGGGTAGGGGGTGTTCACTTTAGTATCTATTAATACTTCACGGAAGACTAGCATTCTGTGGAATGCAATTTGGAAAACACTGGGTTAATCATTCATACTTGATAGATCAGATTAGAATAGATTGACTTGGCCATATAATTCTTGTATGGAAATTCTGCCAAAGACACTTATGTATTAGTCTAGATGATATTACTTCCATTTTCACATGATGCACATTTTCCTTTCCCAATACACAGCTCTGAGAAACAGATTTCCTTGAGTAGAACTCATGTGCTGAAAAATAGGTTACGATTGAGGGAAGGCATATTTATTCCCTCAATCGTGGGGGTGACCTGATGGCGCCTGAGGCAGCGGGAGTTTCTGGGCTGGTTAACTTCCTGCTCAAGTAGATTTCTCCATTTATCCCAGGGTAAACATTATAATTTTCTTGGTATGCTGTGATGTGGGAATGGCCAGGAAGCACTGATTTTGAAAATAGCCAGGAGTTACTTGCTAAAAAATCAAGTCTTGTTTCATGAGGTAGAGGGATGTTTTTCCTCAAGCACCAGAAATATTAGTTGGTAAAGCCAATGTTAGAAGAAACCAGCATTATTACAAAATATACTTCAAGGAAAGACAAATCAGATATTTGAGAATAATTTTTTGATCATTTTGCTTATCAAGTTGTGAACATCACATTAATCTGTTTACCTCTTATGATTAAAACTTTTTGGGATAACAGCAATTACTCATTTATGTACATGTGTCTTGAATATGAACAATGTGAATCTGTAACAGTAAAGGAGGCATTCAAGATGAAGTGGCACAGCTCTTTAAGTAGTCATATTTCATTTCATTTGAAAAACTTTGCTCAACTGAAAGAATGACAAAAATGCTATTGTTAAAGAGAAAAAATAAACTTTGGAAAGTTGTGAATGTCTAAAATTTCCTGCAGTTATTTTTGCAAGGATTGATTCATATTCAGATTAGCTTCCTGCCAGATGGAAGAAACACACAGTAAATCAACTTTTGCAGAGAAATAAAAAAGAAGCACAAGCTGCTATTTAAAGTGTTTTCCTTTTTTTTTTTTTGGCCATATTAATAGCACATTAACCCATAGGCAGTATTAATGCAAGAAGCTAAACTATGGAGGCTACCTTTCTATCCTTTAGAAAGACAATATTTTTTGGTCCAATGGATTGAGAAAAATTATTTCCTTGAATTGCACATCCAACATAATATTTCTGTTTAATGATGGTCAGGCCTCATGCATACCAAAGCAGAAAGAAAAGGGCAAATGTGTGGAAGTTGGAAATAAATTACTCTTTTTGCACCCAGTGAACCACTACTTTATGTGCTTGATCCTGGGAAGAATTAAAGTACACAGTAGATAATATGGATTGATGTGTTTGGGGGTTCACCAAACCCTGGTTCACGATGTTCTGGGGCTGGGAGAGGTGCAAGTGGAGCCCGTACATACAGTGCCTTAAAGGAGGTCTATTTGTTCTGGTCAGGTCAGCCAATGCATAAAAGCAAACTGTTGCTACGTGCCCAATGTTGGAGATGAGATCTCTTCTCTGTACCAGGAGTCATACTGAACATTTAATTAATTCTTGTTTCTCCTGACTTTGAATCTTCAACTTGTTCTTATCATGATGTTTTTGTGCTGTGCTGTTCTCAGTCGCTCAGTCATGTCTGACTCTTTGCGACCCCATGGACTGTAGCCTGCCAGACTCCTCTGTCCATGGAATTTTCCAGGCAAGAATACTGAAGTGGGTTGCCATTTCCTTCTTCAGAGGATCACCTTAAGCCAAGGATCGGACCTGAGTCTCCTGTCTCCAGGATTGGCAGGGGGATTCTTTACCATTGTACCACTTGATGTTTTGGCCTTACCCATTTAACTCTACACTCATTTTGTTTTCTCTTTCGCTTATGATCCAGGCTTTCTCCATGATAACATTCTTCTCTCTATTGTAGTTCAATAAAATACCTTGAGTTGTGACTCTTTAGGCTTTATCCATACCCAAGTGCTCTCTCTCATATGCTGACTCCATGGAGACAGCTTTTGATCTGACTTGTCTCTGCCTTGTTGGACACTCTGATGATAATCGTAACAATTTAGCTGTTAACATTTGTTTACTGAGCACCTATCATATGCTAATCCTCTCAACAGCCCTATGAGAGAGGTAGTATTATTAATCCGCTTTCTTATAGTTGATGAAGTAAGGCTCAGACAGTTGTGGAACCTGTTACAAGATCACAGAACTAATGTTGTCTTTTTAACAAATTGTGCTGAAACAAAATGACATCCACATGCAAAAAAATGAATCTAGATACAGAATGTACACCCTTCACAAAAATTGACTCAAAGTGAGTAGTACACCTAAATGTAAAGCATTAAATTATAAAACTCCTAGAAGACAACAAAGGAGAAAAACTAATTGACCTTGGCTGTGCCAATGACTTTTTATTTGTTTAATTAAAAAATTTCAATAAATTATAGTTGATTTGCAATATTGCATTAGTTTCAGGTGTACAACATAGTGATTCAATATTTTTATATACCACTGTGATGAGTTTTTAGATACAACACCAAAGGCAAGATCTGTGAAAGAAATCATTTGTAAGCTGGATTTCATTAAAATTAAAACTTTGTACTTTTTAAAAGACAATGTTGAAAGAATGAAAAGACAAGTGACAAAGTGGGAAAAATATTTGCAAAATACATATCTGATAAAGGACTATTATCTATAATATATATTTTAAAAACCCTCTTAAAATACAATTATAAGAAAAGGAACAATTTGTATAAAAAATAGGAAAAAGACCTAACAGATACCTCACTGAAGAATATATATAGAAAACAAGTAAGCATTGGAAAATATATTTGACATCATATATTATCCAAGAACTGCAAATTAAAATAGCAATGAGATACCAGTAAACACCTGTTAGAAGGGCTAAAACCCCAAATACTGACAACACTGAATGCTGATGAGGATGTGAAGCTGTACAAACTTTATTGCTGATGGGAATGCAAAGTGGCACAGCTACTTTGGAAGACCATTTAACAGTTTCTTATGAAACTAAACATGTTCTTACCATACAACCCAGCAGTCACAGTCTTTGGTATTTGTATCAGTGTTTTTAAAACTAATGTCCACACAAAACTTGCACGCAGATGTTTTTAGCAGCTTCACTCAAAATTGCCAAAACTTGAAAGCAATAAAGTTATCCTTCAGTAGTTTAATGGATAAATAAACCGTAGTTGTCCAGACAAAAAGTATTATTTACTGCCATAAAGAAGTGGGCTCTCAAGCCATGAAAAGACATAGAAGAAACTTAAATTCATATTACTAAATGAAAAAAGAAAATCTGAAAACACTATCTATTCCATCTAAATGACACTCTGGAAAAGACAAAATTATGGAGACAGTATAATGATCAGTGATAGCCAGGGGTGGGCGAGATGAATATGCAGAGTACAAAGGATTTTTAAGGTAGTGAAAACTATTTTGTATGATACTACAGTGGTGCGTACAATACATTATATATTTATCAAAATTCATTGTGTGCATGTGTGTGCATACACAGATACACGTCCACACTCCACTTTTCCTTTATTGTGAATGAGTAGCCTACCATTCTAAAGATTTGACACTGAGCCCTAGAGACCATAATTTAATTATAATACAATGTATAAATACCTCATTTGACAGATAGATAATCTCATGTTACGAAGTCAATAAAATCACTGTTGAAAAGATTAAATACTTCCAAAATAAGCATTTAAAAGATCAGTTTCATTCTTCAAACTATTTTAGTAATACTTTCATAGATCTGTTCATTTTAATTACAGAATGATATATTGTACCCACTCACTTTTTTTTTTTCAGAGTTATTGCAGTGTACCTTATAAGTATGCAAAGCTATATCAGATGCTAAATGCTTGAAGCATGAGGTTCTTTGGATTTTTATTCTTAATTATTGTGCTGAATTTCTTATTTGGGTCTGGATTTCAAATTACTCTCCAAATACATAATTTAAAACAATTACTATTCAGTCTACTTTAATACAGATTAGAATCTAAGCCAAATTCATTTATGAATAAGAATGTTAAGTAGTAATGCCGTTCAAAACTCCTAAAAGTTGTAGTCACCCAACATGCAAGTTATTCTGCCATGGATAGATATTTAGGATCAATCTCCCCAAATCCAATTATTATATTCTTTGATGATGTGGTTCCTGACATTTATAGTCAACCCTAATGCCTTCTGATTTTTGTTTACTCTTGATTGTTAGTATCCTGGAACTGATGGATCACAAAAATAACTTTAGAGCCTGACAGTCATTTTGCTGAGTTATTTTCCATTGAGGCTATAGCACTATTTCCTGCCTCTCTGCCCTATCCAATTCTGTTCATGACTACTGCTTTACTCTCCTTTCTATTACAGTTTATGCTCATTTCCATATTTTTGTTTACATTAGATTGCAATCTTCTCAAGAACATGGGACACTTTTAAAAAATATTCATGGTATTTAGTGAAATAATTTTGCTCCAAAAGGATGCTGAATTAGTAGGTAAGTGATCCATGTTCTGGACAAAGGTAGTCCATCTACTTTGCATAAAGAATAAGTGAGTTGTTAAAGTTTAAGGTTATTTAGAGTCACAATGAAGGGATTTCCCTGGTGGTCCAGTGGTTATGAATCCATCTTTCAATGCAGGGGATTGGCCTCTGATCCCTGGTCGGGGAACTAAGATCTCACATGCCTTGGGGACAACCAAGCCAGTGCACCACAACTAGGGAAAGCCCTGCTCACAGCAACAAAGACCCAGAGCAGCCAAAAATAGAATCACAGTGAAAAGTGTTGCATACAAACTCAATAGACAATGTTGGAATCAAAATTTGTTTTCTAGCTCATAAATTATTTCATCAAATTGGATTAAAAATTATTAATCTAGCATAAATTGTAAGAAGAGAATAGAGATGGAATTAAATGTTTTGTCCATGGGTAATATAAATAAGTACAAAAAAGATTCTTAAAAAGAAAGATTTAAATATAATTCTAAGTTTAGATAGTTCACTTTCTCACTGGTGATAAAAGGTCACTTCTTCAACATAACAATCTTAAATGTGTATGTTCATAATAATAGAGTTTCAAAATACATGAAGCAAAAATTGACAGAACTGAAAAGCCAATCAATCAAAATTTATACTTGAAGATCTCATCATTCCTCTCTTATTAACCAATAGCATAAATAGAAAATCAGTAAGCTTATAGAATACCAGGACAATGCTTCCAATCAATTTGACACAATGGCATATGTGGAAGACTTCAAACAAAAAAAGAGGAATATACTTTCATTTCTAGTGTGTATGAAATAAAGTAGATGCTAACCTGGGTTATAAAGCAAACTGTAAGAACATATATATATATATATATATAATTTTTTTAAATTAGAGGATAATTACTTTACAATACTGTGATGGTTTTTGCCATACATCAACATGAATCAGCATTAGGTGTACATACGTTCTCTTGATCCCTGCCCACTCCTCCCTCCCCATCCCACCCCTCTAGGTTGTCACAGAACACCAGCTATGGATTCCCTTCCTCATACATCAAACTCTCACTGGCTATCTATTTTAAATATAGTAACGTATATGCTTTACTGTTATTCTCTCATATCACCTGACCCTCTCCTTCCCCCACTGTGCCCCAAATGTCTATGTCTCCTTTGCTGCCCTGCAAGTAGGATTGTCAGTACTATCTTTCTAGATTCCATATATATGTGGTAATATGCAATATTTGTCATCTTTCTGACTTACTTCACTCTGTATAATAGGCTGAAGGTTCATCCACCTCATTAGAACTGACTCAAATGTGTTCATTTTCATAGCTTAGTAATATTCCATTGTGTATATGTACCACAACTTCCTTATTCATTTATCTGTCGATGAACATCTACTTCCATATTGCTTCTATGTGGTAGCTATTATAAATAGTGCTGCAATGAATATTTAGTACGTGTGTGTGTGTATGTTTTTCAGTTCTGGTTTCCTCAGGGTATAGGCCCAGTAGTGGGATTTCTGAATCATGTGGTAGCTTAATTCCTGGCTTTTTAAGGAATCTCCATACTGTTCTCCATAATGGTTGTATCAATTGGCATTCCCACTAACAGTGTAAGAGGATTCCCTTTTCTCTACACCCTCTCTAGCATTTACTGTTTGTAGACTTTTTGATGATTGCCATTCTGACCAGTGTAAGATGATACTTCATTGTAGTTTTGAACTTTGAAGAAAAACAAAAGTGTGTTTCTGGATCACAATGTAGTTGAACTAGAAATAAATTAAAGAAAGATATCAGGAAAATTTCCAAATATTTTGAAATTAAAAACAAGTGTCTAAATAATCCATGGGTCAAAGAAGAAATCATAGGGGAAATTGGAAAATATTTTTGATTAAAAGGAAGATGGAAATATGTCAAAATTTGAGGGATGCTGCTAAAGCAGAACTTAGAAATTTATAACATGCTATTAGATGTTAGATTGGTGGCATCAGATATGCAGACGACACCACCATTATGGCAGAAAGTGAAGAGGGACTAAAGTGACTTTTGATGAAGGTGAAAGAAGAGAGTGAAAAATCTGGCTTCAAACTCAACATTCAAAAAACTAAGATCATAGCATCTGGTCCCATTACTTCATGGCAAGTAGATGGGGAAACAATGGAAAAAGTGACAGTCTTTATTTTGTTGGGCTCCAAAATCACTGCAGATGGTAACTGCAACCATGAAATTAAAAGATACTTGCTCCTTGGAAGAAAAGCTATGACCAACTGAGACAGCGTATTTAAAAGCAGAGACATTACTTTGCCAGCAAAGATCCATATAGTCAAAACCATGGTTTTTCCAGTAGTCATGCATGGATGTGAGAGTTGAACTATAAAGAAAGCTGAGCGCAGAAGAATTGATGCTTTTGAACTGTGGTGTTGGAGAAGACTCTTGAGAGTCCCTTGGACTGCAAGAAGATCAAATCAGTCAATCCTAAGGGAAATCAGTCCTAAATATTCATTGGAAGGACTGATGCTGAAGCTGAAGCTCCAATACTTTGGCCACCTGATGCGAAGAACTGACTCATTGGAAAAGACCCTGATGCTGGGAAGATTGAAGGCAGGAGGAGAAGGTGACAACAGAGGATAAGATGGTTGGATGGCATTACCAATTCAATGGACATGAGTTTGAGCAAGCTGCAGGAGTTGATGATGGACAGGGAGGCCTAGCATGCTGCAGTCCATGGGATCGCAAAGAGTCAGATATGACTGAGCGACTGAACTGAACTCAACTCAAAATCACCATGTTAAGTGAAGAAATCAGAAAAAAACCCTACATGATGGACATTCCATTTTCTTGACATTCTCAAAAAGGCAAAATATATAAGAAAATATGAGATCAGTGGTTGCCTGTGGTTAGGGGTAATAATGGGAATTAACTGCAAACAGGCATGAGGGATTGTTTAAGGATTGTGAAAATTCTCTAAAATTTAATTTTGGTGAATGTTGCACAAATTACTGGAAAACATTCAATGCATATACTCTCAATGGGTGAATTTTATGGTATGAAAATATTCCTTAATAAACCTGTTTTTTAAAAAGCCGCCATAGAAGGAGATATTTGCACTCTATCGCTTAAATGTGTAGCCGTCCACTTTTCCCAACATAGTTTTTGAAGATACTGCCTTTTCTCCATCACCTGCTTTGTCATAGATTAATTGACTGTAGGTATGTGAGTTTATTTCTAGGTTCTTTGTTCTGTTCCATTGATCTATGTGTCTGTTTTTGTGCCAATACCATGGTGTTTTGATTGCTGTAGCTTTGTAGTATAGTCTTCAGTCTGAAGGGGTTTTATCTCCAGCTTCATTCTTTTTTTCTCAGAATTGCATTGGGAGTTTGGGGTCTATTGTGGTTCTATATAAATTTTAGGATTATTTGTTCTAGTTATGTGAAAAATTTCATGGGCATTTTCATGAGGAATACATTAAATCTTAGATTGATTTGGGATGTATGGCCATTTAAACAATATTTAGTCTTCTAATTTAAGAGCAAAAGATATCTTTCCATCTCTTTGAGTTGTCTTCAGTTTTCTTTAGTGGTATTTTATAGTTTTCAGCAAATAGGTCTTTCCCCTCCTTGGTTAAATAAACAGAATATCCAAGTTGTCAGCAAAGCATATAAGCAAATGAAAAAAGTAAGCACATTAAAACATTCATGTTGATATATGGCAAAACCAATACAATAGTGTAAAGTTTAAAAATAAAAAAAAATAAAAAAAAATGCTCAGCATGATTTGTCACTAGAGAAATGGAAACAAAATCACAGTGAGATACTACTATATGTATACCAGAATGGCTCAGATGAAAACAAATGATAATGCAAAGTGTTAAAAAGATATAGAGCAACTGGAGGTCTCATCCACTGCTAGTTTGTATGCAAATTGATGTAACCATACCGACAGTCTTTATCAAAGCTGAATGTACTTATGCTGTAGCTCAGCTATTTCAATTTCATTCCAGTATATATGAGTATATATGCATACTCAACATATATGTATACATGTTTATTTAAACACATGGATAAAAATATTCATAGTAGCACTATTTGTAGTGTCCCCAAACTGGAAACAACTCAAATTCCCATAAATAGTAAAATGGCTGAATACATTGTGGTATATTATTAAAACAGCAATGAAAAGTGATGAACTGCTATCACAGGCAACAACATGGATGAATTTCACAAACATAAATTTAATGGAAAAAATCAAACAGTAAAGTGAATGTACTGTAAAGCTTCATTTATAAACAATTCAAAATCAGACAAAACTAGTGAGGAAGAAGTTAAGATAGGAGGTGCTGAGATGGCTGTGGTGTTAATGGTAGCTAAGTCCTGGATCAACATGCTGGGTTGTTGTTTAGTTGGTAAGTCCTGTCCAACTCTTTTGTGACCCCATGGACTGTAGCCTGCCAGGCTCCTCTATCCATGGGATTTCCCAGGCAAGAATACTAGAGTAGACAGCCATTTCCTTCTCCAGGGGATTCTGCTGACCCAGGCATTGAAACCGTGTCTCCTGCATTGGCAGGTGGATACTTTACCATTGAGACACTTGGGAGCCTCCTGGATCAACACAGGGAAGCTCTAGCCGAGAGTGAAGTCTCTGAAGCTGGACATGGAGAACTTAAGAAGTGTTTGAAAAAAAATCACTCTGACTAAGTGCATAGTACTTGTTATTATATCAGTTCTACTGAGCTATTATTTCAGTTCTACTTGCACCTAAGGAAGCTTTGCCCTGGGATGAGAGCAAACAGAAAAAATTAAACAAAATTCAAGATAGAAATAGTCTCTGCCAGCCAAGAAATCCTGAAAAGTATCTTGCCATGGATATAAAGATGAAGAAAACATGAGTATTGCTGGATGCTGTTGTGCTTGGTTCTGGATAAATTTGATAATCTGACTGACTTCTCTTACCTTCACATACAAAGAAAAATTCTTGCTGGAATTGTCATGACGACAAGCACAGATGTGAAAGATGCCAAAGTGATAAGCATTTATAACAGAAACAAAATATAATAATGGCAAATTCATGAGTGATTGTAGCCTTGCATTGAATGTCTGTCATGCAGAAATTATATTGCAGAAATCCTTGTTTAGATTTCATTAAATACACCTTGAGCTTTACTTAAATAACGGAGATGGATAAAGAAGATCCATCTTTCAGAAACCAGAACAAGGAGGGTTTAAGCCAAAGGAAATCGGACAAAACTGTATATCAACACCTGTGGAGATGCCTGAATTTTCTCATCATATACACCAATAGTGGCACAGCCATCAGACTTACTCAGTGGCAACTATCTTTAGAATATGGCTATTTAATCTCTTTGTTGTTTAGTTCGCTAAGTTGTGTCCGACTCTTTGTGACCCCATCGATTGCAGCACACCAGGCTTCTTTAAGATGACTTTAGTTTACAGTGTTTAAATACTTAGAAATAGACATCTGGCAGCCGCTCTGTGGCTATCTCAGGAAAGTCAGAGCCATTTAAAAAGGATGAAAGATGATTCAGGCCCTCTCAAGGCCTTGTCCTTAAGGCCTTTTCAGTTGAATCCCTCTGCAAAATAAATCTTTACCAGCTGAAACTTTTGCTATTCATAGAAGTTATAGCCTGGACGTGGCACCTCCATGTTTTTCTTTTATTCATGCATATGTATTCATGTTCTGTCTCAGCAGCAGAATCTCGTAGATGCCAAGAAAATTATGTACTTGTTGACTTTCCAAGATTCACTTTGGGCTGGAACTTGCTGGATGTTCATCCTTCCATAAAGTGACTCAGGATATGTCCTCACATTGATAAGCTACTACCCATAGAGCAAACCCATTAGCAGGTCCTGCTAGAACCTTCCTGGGGTTCCTAGGAGGCCATGATGGGTATAATTGAAATGTACCCATGGCAGGTAGATGATGTTTCAGTGGTATGTCGCATCTACCTTTTACATCTTTTATTATTTTTAAAATTTTTTTCATCATCAAGTTTAACAGCAAAGGGGACAAGAGCTTTGGAATTCAAGGGTTTTAACTTTTGAAGTAAAAGATGCTCAGTCGTGTCTGACTCTGCGACCCCATGGACTATACAGTCCATGGAATTCTCTAGGCCAGAATACTGGAGTGGGTAGCTGTTCCCTTCTCCAGGGTATCTTCCCAACCCAGGGATCAAACCCAGGTCTCTAGCATTGTGAGCGGATTCTTTACCAACTGAGCCACAAGGGAAGCCCTGTAACTTCTGAATGTTCCCTTATTTAAAAGAACACAGTTAAAGTATATTTTTATCCTTTTGAAAGTATCTTTAAGTTATTTTATTCAAGCTTGAAACTAAAACCATAATCCTAAACTAAAATACATTTCTTTTGGTGTGTATGTGTGTGTATGGTCTGCTTTGCTTTGTAGTGCTTGGCTTCTAGCACATTTTAAATTTGAGAAATGAGAATATGGATTCTTATTTAAAAGCATCTATTACAGCATATACATAAGCAGAAATGGGGAAAACAGAGGTTGTCTCAGATCAAAATTTACAGGTCTCTTTAGCCCTTATGATATTTTTTGAGAAGAACAAAACAGAAAGACATAAAATTTGATGGTTGGTGAGGTTAAATTGTAGCATCAATGTCTGTTGAACTTTAAATGATAGATATGAAACAAAATGTAAGTATTTTGTTGTAATAATAACTTAGTATGGAAGTTACCTTTGGAGTGAAAGGCAGGGTAGTAACTGGTAGGGAACACTAGGGGGACTTCTCAGGATATTGCTAGTGTTCTGTTTCTGATCTGAGTGGTAGTTACAGGATAATTTTACTGTGGGGGAAAAGCATCAATCTATACAATTACGATTGGAGAAGGCAATGGCACCCCACTCCAGTACTCTTGCCTGGAAAATCCCATGGATGGAGGAGCCTGGTAGGCTGTAGTCCATGGGGTCGCTAAGAGTCGGACACGACTGAGCGACTTCCCTTTCACTTTTCACTTCCATGTATTGGAGAAGGAAATGGCAACCCACTCCAGTGTCCTTGTCTGGAGAATCCCAGGGACGGGGGAGCCTGGTGGGCTTCTGTCTATGGGGTCACACAGAGTCGGGCACGACTGAAGCGGCTTAGCAGCAGCAGCATACAATTACGATATGTGTTATTTTTGAATGTATGTCATTTTTTTTCAATTAACCAATTTTACTTTAAAAAGAATAATGGTTCAACAATGAAAGTAATTATTTCTATCATTTTCTTTCCCCAAATCAGTCTAATCTCATAAATATTTATAGTAATTGGTTGCAAATATTCTAAGCATTCTTCCAATGCTTAATACAGATTTATATAAACTTTTGCAACATCAAAACATAAGAATTATGCATATTATTTCATCTCTCTTCACTGTGGAGTGGACTTAACTTTTCAGTTTAAGAGAAGCTTTATTTCAACAAAGCAAACTTCCAAATCCTCAAGAACCTGTCTCTGACCCTTTCACTTGACATTGTATGATAGTAATGCTAAGTACTGTGATCTTCATCAAGAAATTCTTAGTATTGACAGCATATAGGCTTAGGCTGGAGTGCAGTTTACAGTCTTGGAATTCCTCCTCAGAAGTCTTTCAACTCCCTTCTGGGATCTCTGCTGCACATTTCCTCCACAAAATGGAACCAAAGAACTCAAACAGTATCATACTTTATTTTCAGATCAAAACAAAAGAGTCTGTTGGATTCTCCATTCTTGTTCCCTCAGGAAATTTGCTTCTGGCTAACCTTTGCATGCATATTTTGCTGGCTGCAATGTAGACACTGTGTCTTTGTATCTTTTCTCTTTATCTACCAGAACCATAAACAGCCCTTTAATTAGTCTGTGTCACATGGACTCAGCAAGACAAAAGCACATGGATTGTATCTGTTGCTGACATCTGTGAAAAAAAGAGATAGAGGCCTTCAGAATAAATATACTCACCATTTTTGGTCATATCTACAAAATATTTGTTTAATTAGGAAATTCTATGCTTAGGATTTCAACATGATACAGAAGAAAATACTTGATAACTTCAGTTTGATTTTTTAAAATTGTTGACTATATGATTGAAAAAAATAGTTATACTCAACAGTAATACATGAAATGTCTCAAAGTCTTTCCTTAAACTCCAGTATTTGAAAATGGGAAATTAAAGTGATTTGTTGGGGTTAGGGAGGTTGTGAAGTTAATGATTAGGACAGTTTAGGAAGCATGACTGGTAAGTTATAAAATGCTTTCTTTATCACTACCTGTTTCTATCTCTGATATTAGATGATTTTTCATTTAACAAATATTTATCAAATGCTTACATATACTGGGTAGCTTAAATCATTTATTCTTTCATAGCTCTGGAGGCCAGAAGTCCAAAATCAAGGTGTCTACAGGGAAATGCTCCCTGCAGAGGCTCTAGAGGAGGATCTATTTGTTGGTTTTCCAGCTTGTGACTGTCTATACTCCGTGCCTTGTGGCAGCATAACTCTGACATCTGCCTCTTCCTTCATTTCTCCTCCTCTCTGTGACTTCTTTGTGTGTCTCTCTCTGCCTCTCCGATATAAGGACCCCTATGATAATATTGGGCCCATTTGGATAATCCAGAATAAACTCTTCTTCTCAAAATCACATATTTTGCCATAGAAGGTACCACTCACAGGTTTCAGGGATTTGACATGTATATATTTACAGGAGGACATTTTTTGCACCACTATAGAAAGGAAAGAGTGAAAGAGTCAGAACGAGGTCAGAGATGTGGCCAGGTCATCCAGGCCTTGGCTATTTTTTAGAATAAAATGGGAAATCCAGTGACACTATCCAGCTCATTTTACATTTTGTACTGCTTGCTAAGTTGCTTGGTCGTGTTTGACTCTCTGCAACTCTATGGACCATGGCCTGCCAGGCTCCTCTGTCCATGGGAATCTCCAGGCAAGAATACTGGAATGGATTGCCATATCCTTCTCCTTGTACTGCTTAGGAAAGCCTTTTCAACACAACATGTGTAATTGTGATAAGGGAAATCTTGGTCCTTTCTTGGTCACTTGATGGATCTCACTGATCCACATTGTGAAGCAGGCACTGTCCATCCCTCAGAATGAAGCCTTAGTGATGTTTTAAAATGAGAAACCGGATTCAGAGACAAAACCTGTCTGTGCCTTCTGAGCATACTCAGCTCTTGTAAGTTTTCAAAGAAAACTCAAGGACAGTGCATTTGGTAGCAGAAAAGGTAAGTGAGCCTAAACAGCCCAGAAAAAAAAAGGAGGGGGAAGAGAAGAAGGCACTGCAGAGAGCAGCCATAATGCAGTCAAAATTTGACCTCACCCCATCCTGTGTTCACTCTATCACCTTCATCTTTGGCCACATGATATATCTACACAGAGCCTGATCACAGAAATCCTTACCAGCTTAGGCTTCACCCTAAGCAATGGGAAATCACTGAAGGGTTTGTAACTAAGACTCGAGGTGGCCTGGCTTTTGTTTCAGAAAAATCACAAAGGCCATAGTATTAGGGGTGCATTGGAGAGAAGCAGGATGGAAGAGGACATCCCGTTGCTGTGGTACTCCAGGCAAGGGACCAGGAGAGCCTGCCCTAGGGAGTGTCAGTCACTGCTGTGGAGCACCGTGCAGAGTATGAAAGAAATCTTAACACTCATCCCTCTCGTAGCAAACACCACTGAAGGAAAGAGTGTTACAGTAACAGGGTCATACTATATGATATATATTAAAGAGGATGGGTATGTCCATCAGTCCATGTTTCACGTGGTCCAATCCACTTGTAAACTCATTGTTCTGACAAATCAGAACATAGATACATTAGGACCCAGGCATGTCAGTGTCTCTAGGAAGAAACCTGTGGTGTAAGTACCAGCAGAGATTGCTGCAGAAAAAACTGTAAGTAAAGGTTTAGGTTTCAGGCTATGTTCACAATCTGAAAGTGAAAGTGTTAGTGGCTCAGTTGTGTCTGACTCTTCGCAACCCCATGACTGTAGCCCGCCAGCCTCCTCTGTCCATGGAATTCTCCAGGCAAGAATACTAGAGTGGGTAGCCATTCCTTTCTCCAGGAGATCTTCCTGACCCAGGGATTGAACCTTGGTCTCCTGCATTGCAGGCAGATTCTTTACCATCTGAGCCAACAGGGAAGCCCTATTCACAATCTTCCTCACCTTAAATGACTGCTGCTCTTTTTGCTTTGATAATTGAGTCCAGATTCCAGAGAACATTTCAAACCAACTATACCATTTTCTGAGCCACCAGGAGAGCTCTCTTATTGTCACCCTGCTTATTTAATTTATATGCACAGTGGTGGTGGGTGATGCTAGTTGCTCCGTCATGTCTGACTCTCTGCGACCCTATGGGCTGTAGCCCACCAGGCTCCTCTGTCCATTGGATTTACCAGGCAAGAACACTGGAGTTGGTTGCCATTCCCTTCTCCAGGGGGTCTTCCCAACCCAGGCATAGAACCCAGGTCTTCTGCACTGCAGGTGGATTCTTTACCAACTGAGCCACCAGGGAAGCCTATTTGAGTGTGGGGTTCCTCTGTCCATAGGATTTCCCAGGTCTCATGCATTTCCCACATTGCAGGCTGATTCTTTACCATCTGAGCCATCAGGGAAGGCCATATACAGAGTACATCATGCAAAATGCCAGGCAGGATAAATCACAGGCTGGAAAAAGATTAACAACCTCAGATATGTAGATGATATCACCTTCATGGCAGAAAGTGAAGAGGAATTAAAGGGCCTCTTGATGAAGGTGAAAGAGGAGAGTGAAAAAGCTGGCTTAAAACTCAACGTTCAAAAAACAAAATCATGGCATCCAGTCCCATCACTTCATGGCAAATTGTGTGTGTTAGTCGTTCAGTCGTATCCAACTCTTAGTGATCCCACGGACTGTAGCCCCCCAGGCTTCTCTGTCCATGGGATTCTCCAGGCAAGAATACTGGAGTGGATTTCCATTCCCTTCTCCATCATGGCAAACAGATGGGTGAAAAATGGGAACAGTGACAGACTTTAATTTATAAGGCTCTAAAGTCACTGTGGACAGTGATTACAGCCATGAAATTAAAAGATGCTTGATTCTTGGAAGAAAAGCTATGATAAACCTAGACAAAGAATTAAAAAGAAGAGATATCACTTTGCTGACAAAGTTCTGTATGATCAATGCTATGGTTTTTCCAGTAGTCATGTACAGATGTGAGAGCTGGACCATAAAGAAGGCTGAGCACTGAAGAATTGATGCTTTTGAACTGTGGTTGGAGAAGACTCTTGAGAGTCCCTTGGACTGCAAGGGGATCAAACCAGTCAATCCTAAAGGAAATCAGTCCTGACTATTAATAGGAAGGATGGATGCTAAAGCTGAAGCTCCAATACTTTGGCCAAATGTTGCGAAGAGCTAACTCATTGAAAAAGACCCTGATGCTTGGAAAGATTGAGGGCAGGATTAGAAGGGGCAAACAGAAGATGAGATGGTTGGATGGCATCACCAACTCGATGAATATGAGTTTAAGCAAACTCCAAGAGATGGTGAAGGAAGGAAAGCCTGGTGTGCTGCAGTCCATAGGGTTGCAAAGAGTTGGACACAACTTAGCAATGGAACAACGACAGCACCATTTTATATCTGCCCAAACCTAGGGGGGAAAAAATGACCCACTGAAGATATTAATAAAGTGAGCAGAATCCTAGACTAAGACAGCTCAGTTTTACAATTCCTGAGGTGAGATAATTATTCATTATCAGACATAGCACGCATTTTCAAACTTTCTTTGGATGAATACTTGTATGATGACTCTTGACGATCAAGATCCAGGAAAAAAAAAAAAAACCCTTATGCCTATAAGAAGCATTTTGCAGTTTCATGGATATAACAGAAGCATTAAAAATCTTATGCATGTCTAACTGTCTCCGGATGGTTCTGTGACACAGATTAGAGGTAACCCCCACCTCTCTAATTTCACAAAGGAAAAATGCTGATGAGTACAGCCAACATGTCTATTCCAGTGTCTCTGTGTACTACTAATTTTATTCATATTTAGTGATGAATTATTTTGATGAAGTTTAGATTTAGATCTACTATGACTGCTAGTGGGAGAAACCAAAGACTAATGTACAAAGACGATCTGCTTCAAGGGAGAAGAAAAGGGAATAGATTTAAGGTAGTTTCCAGCTGCTATACAATGCCACATTCCCGTGAGAGAAGGAAGCAAGAAGAAGTGGCTAGAATTCTGTAAAACTTACATTCCCATGTAATGGACTAGCTACATAATTTGTAGGGCCCAGTGCTAAATGAAAATGTAGGGCATCTTGTTCACAAAATACTAAAATTTCAAGATGGCAGCAGTAACACATTCAACAGAATGTGAGGCCATATTAAGCATTGTGCCCTATGCAACTACCCACCATGTTGGCTCTGCTCATAGCATGCTTGCCTGGCTCAGATCAAACCAGTTTGCTTCTCAGAACCTCCCTATTCCCTTACTACCACCTTTCCTGCTTCTAAAGTTCACCTTAACCTATGACAAAAATAACAACTAATAGCTTTTGTCACTTGTTTGTCTCCTCTGGCTGATCCTATCATGGGGGCTCTATCCTTATGACCTCATTCAAACCCAATGACTTCCCAAAGACCTTGCCTCCGGATGCCATCACTTCAGGGACTAGAGCTTCAATATATGCTTTCAGGGGCACACACTCAGTCTACAGTACCACCTTACTGCAGTGAGTTTTAAACTGGGTTACCTGGAAATATCTCAGAGACCACTGAGGGAAATCAGTGAAAGAACAACTGGGTGAGCCCAAGATCCCTAGGTAAATTTGTTTTACTGTTCAAGTTTCCATGTAAGCACCCATCGTAGGAAAAATTGAAGGCTCTGTCCACAAGAAAGCTTACAAAACAATGGGTTATTTGGGTTAAGATAAGCAGGGCAAATCATAGTTTCCTCAATTTATGAGTGAGGAGAATAGATGAACATGTATTAGTATCTATTATATTCTGGGTGCCATGTGAAGTGTTTTTGCATGTTATAGCCCTTAATTCTTATAACTCCACAAGGTATGGGGAATTATGCATAATTCATAAATGAGGACCCTGAGAAGCAGGCAAGTTAATAGACCCATCCAGCCAATCTATAGCAGAGTTGAGATTTGAACCCCGGCCTAGTAACAAAGCATACTTTTTTCCATAACACTATCTGTCTCCTCATTCAGGTAAGACTACCATTTGCTTCCCTAGCAGACACTCGGCCACATAACTTACTGGGTAGTTTTTGGTCAGACTCTTGGCTGCAAGCCCACCTCTGCAGTTGAAGTAGCAAATAGAAAGCTGGGAAGCTATTGAATGGGAAAGATAGATACCAGGGCTTACTGTCTCTGAGGCCAGAAGTAAGCCATGGGTAGGTATGGCCTGAGTAATAACTTCAAAGGTATTGTACTATTTGTCCTTTGAGAGCTGGACACTGCATCAGCTCAGAGCAGTGCAGTCACTAACAGCAACCATTCCTGTAATGCAATTTTCAGCATCGAAGAGCCTTAGAGTCACAGTGTCATGTTAGTTCTGTGTAATGACTATAATGTCTAACAGATGAATGAATCCTGAGGAGTCTCTCATAATATAATTTACTCCATGCTACAATGTTGCTGGGAGAAGGCAATGGCACCCCACTCCAGTACTCTTGCCTGGCAAATCCCATGGATGGAGGAGCCTGGAAGGCTGCAGTCCATGGGGTCGCTGAGGATTGGACACGACTGAGTGACTTCACTTTTACTTTTCACTTTCATGCATTGGAGAAGGAAATGGCAACCAGTGTTCTTGCCTGGAGAATCCCAGGGACGGGGGAGCCTGGTGGGGTGCTGTCTGTAGGGTCGCACAGAGTCGGACATGACTAAAGCCATGTAGCAGCAGCATAATGTTGCTGAATACGCCCAACATTCTATCCAGAGTTTGAAACATAAGTGTAAAAGTCCGTGGTTGCTTTGGAAAAATCACTGTATAAACTTCAGGACACATAGACAAGATGCACAGTTTGTAATAAACAGCTGTGATCTAGTGAGATCAAAGGGAAAATTTTGTGTGTCAGTAAGAATGAAGAAACTGATTCCATTGACAGCAGAGGCTGTGCTAAGGCTGGCGGTTTTCAAATAAATTGTTTAAACAGACCTCCCGCTGTTAGCATGTACATTTTCTCACACAGAACAGAGATAAATTGTTTTTCTGACACTTCTTAAAATAGTCAGGATTAAACTGAAGGCAGTTGATCTTATCTTGCGAGTGAAGGTATTGGCATTTTTGATGCAGTCACAAGTGTCTGTAATGGAATGGAGCTGCAACTGGTTCCAAGCACCCAGTTATGGTGGTTCTCATATCTTCTAATGCCACACAAATAAAAGAAGAGTTGCACACTTTCCATCCTCTCAGTCCTCTATTTAAATGAAAAGAATGTGAGGATGAAAGCACAGCTTCCTTCCCATTAGTGCCAACAACCGCACTTCTCTCTTTTCAAATGTGCCTCTTAGGAATTCTAGTTTTAATAAGTGCTTGGGCAGTAAGCATTTACACGAAAAGAAAAGCTGTCATTTTTACCAGATATGTAACCTTCGATTTGAGTTTAATATAGTAGGAGGCAACACAAAAGAACTTAATATACTATATTATTCTATGCAAATTATAGTTTTGGGGCAATACTTAGGTGTTATACATCTTCTGTTAATAGGAGAGCTTTTATATATAGACCATCTGAACATTGGGAGAATCTATTTCTTATTAGACAGAAAGTCTATAGCAAGATAAATAAGATCAGAAAGTGTAAAGGTCCCTACTTCAAAATGACAGTGAGAACTGAATTTTCTGTTCAATACCAGCAAAGCTCCTGTAGAGGCTGCCAAGCTGTACTCACTTGGCTTGCTCTGTGGCACCGAAAAGGAGGGAACAGTGCTGTCCTAAAGGCCCCCATCTTCTGACCTCTCCCTGAGTATGGCCTTACCATCACGTCCATGGAAGTAGCCTTATTTTTCTCATCTGGAAATTGGACCCAATTCCTGACTTACAGGACTTTTTTAAAAATTAGGTTAAATCTTGATGAAAAGTGCCTACCACTCTATAAATCATAGCTTTTGATCTTATTATTATTGTTGTTGTTATAAAGAAGAGAGGGTAAATGTCACACAGTACAACAAGCAAAAGTATTAGCCCGAGGCATGTTTCCATAATAGCGAAACAGAATGGACATGATGTCAGAACTACAAAGAAGCCAGAAGATTAAAGACCAATTCTCAACATAGTGATTGAGCAGCTGTGGAACTCTGACCTTCTGAAAACAGCATCCTCAGGCACTATTCCACTATGATAACACAGACTCAAAAATGCTTCTCTAACATTTGAAAATCACTGTATTATACAAGTAAGTTGATAGGCATGTTCATATCTCCATCCCTTTTATTTTCTGCAGTATACATTAACAGGTCTCTCTCAATTTTTCTTTCTTTAATGGAGAACTTCACCTTCTATCATTTCATTCTTGTTTTGCTACTTGACACATAAATGCTTTTCCTGAAAGCAAAGTACAATTTAGAACATAGAACATTTCTAAATTACAGGTTGTCTGAAACTCAGGTTGCCATTTTAGAAACACAAATTTCAGAACCAAAGAGAAATAGCAGAAAACAACAGTGGTCAGTGCCGCAGAAGCCAAACAAACTGGAGGTGACATTACAGTCCACATTTTAATTTTTTTTCTTGAATAAGTGATCTTTTCCACTAAATCTCTAAAACTCTGTACTCAGCTTGTATGCTGTGAATCTCCTAGCATTCCTCAGAACATACCTCTTTTGATAAGGATCAAGACAGAGTTGCATTCTTGCAGGAAGCTGTGCTATCATTCTGGAGCATGTATCATAGATGAAGGGCACAGAATGTTTCCAACACTCTCTTCTGTTTATTCCCATGGTGTCCAAAGAACCATCAGACGTAGATAAGAAACTGAAAGACTTGGTAACACAAGCAATGTTTTCTTCCCTCTCTTCTGCTGCTTGTTGGAGACTTGGATATTCCCTGGTGGCTCAGACAGTAAAGAATCTGCCTGCAATGCGGGAGACCTAGAATCGATCCCTGGGTTGGGAAGATTCCCTGGAGAAGGGCAGGCATAGCAACCCACTCCATTATTCTTGTCTGGAGAATCCCCATGGACAGAGGAGCCTGGTGGGCTACAGTGCATGGGGTGGCAAAGAGTCGGATACAACTGAGCGACTAATCACACAGACAGCTGTGGGTCTCGAAGGACTCCCAAGGGAATCAACCTGTATAAAACAAAAAATCAGATTATATTATCCCTCTGCTTAAAACTCTCCAGTGGCTTCTCATGAACGTGGAATGAAACTCACAACCCTTGCAATCACTGCTATGGGCCCCTTATGATCTGGCCTCTGCTGACTTTCTGAAACTCACCTTCTTTCATTTTCCTCATTGCCTACTCTGCTCATGCTTCACTGTCCTTTTCCCTTTTTTTCAAGCAAGTTCAAACTCATTCCCACCTGAGAATGGACAGAGGAGCCTGGTGGGCTACAGTCCATGGGGTTGCAAAGAATCATGCATGACTGAGCAACTAAGCACAGCGCAGCACAACCTGAGTTTATAAAAATAAACTGTTGAAGATGGTATCACAAGTAGTAACAAATTTTGGTACAACGAGAATCAAGATTAGAATCCAGTGATGAAAAGTCTCCTCTATATGCCTGATGTGTTGCAGTACTTGATGGGAAACCATGTGTGAAAAGATAAAATTAAAGAAGAGACATTCTACATACAGTTTCCCAGGATGTGGAAAAATTACTATTTGTCATATGCAAAATTATTTCAGAATTATGTACACAATCCTTCTCTGCCCAAACAGGTCAGGCAGCACAATCCAGGAGTAGTTGGTACTTGACCAGTGCCAGGGTAGCTGGCAGGGCTTAAACATGGAGCATCCATAGCCCTTGGGTTTGGTGTAGGAAAGATGGAAGAAAGAAATGGGTAAGTGGAGAGAGTAGTAAGTGCAAATGAGTAAATTGTTGATTGGGTACATACCTCTTCCAATGTAAACGCACCTCTTCCTGATGCCCATCACTGAGTTTTGAGGAGCCCCAGTTTTCAGCCTACTTAAATGTAATTATGGATAAAGTTGGCTTGGGGAAACATTAGGAAAAGCTCTTTTATCTATGCTTGCTATGTTTCCTTTAAAATAAATTTCAATTGGGGAAGAATATAAAGAAAATTACTAAATAAATACAATATTTATGAATAATGGATAATTAGAAGATAGCAAATATAACTGAAAGTGAAAGTCGCTCAGTCGTGTCTGACTCTTTGCGACCCCATGGACTATACAGTCCATGGAATTCTCCAGGCCAGAATATTGGAGTGGGTAGCCTTTCCCTTCTCCAGGGGATCTTCCCAACCCAGGGATTGAACCCAGGTTTCCCGCATTGCAGGTGGATTCTTTATCAGCTTAGCCACAAAGGAAGCCCAAATGTAACTGAAGGGATTATTAAAAGTATTGTTGTCAGTTTTTCCCCATTTGGCATCTGAGCACAAAAGTCAGACTTGCATTATGCTCTTACAATTTTCCCTCACAGGTGTTTCAGCTAACACATTTTTTTGCATGTCTAATCCTGCTTTGAATTTTGATTCTCAGAGGACATAAACTAATCTTCAGAAATCAAATACAAATATATAAATATGTAAAAACTGAAAGGATAGAAATATATATATATATCATATAAACTTAATTATAAGAAAACTCAAGTGCCTATAGTAATAACAGAGAAATAGACTTCAGGATGATAAAAGCTATTATAGATTAAAAGGGATAGTTCTTGGTGATAAAAGTATTGATTCTTTAAATGGCATAACATTCAAATTCTTATGGACATCAAAATCATTTAAGTTAAAACAGAACTTAGAAACTGACCAATCCATATTAGTAGTTGCAGATGTCACAACTTCTACTTCACTAATTGATAGAAAGACACAAAATCTGTAAATATATAGAAGACTAAAAGTGCACCATCAACAAACTTAGCCTAATTAACATATACAGAACTCTCCACCACCAACAAAGGGCTTACCTAATGGCTCAGATAGTAAAGAATTTACCTGCAATGCAGGAGACCACAGTTCAATCCCTGGGTCCTGAGAAACCTGTATGCAGGTCAAGAAGCAACAGTTAGAACTGAACATGGAACAATGGAGTGGTTAAAAATTGGGAAACAACTATGTTAAGGCTGTATATTGTCACCCTGCTTATTTAGCTTTTATGCAAAGTACATCATGTGAAATGCTGGGCTGGATGAATCACAGGCTGGAATCAAGATTATGTGGAGAAATATCAATGACCTCAGATATGCAGATGACACCACCCTACTGGCAGAAAGCAAAGAGGAACTAAAGAGCCTCTTGATGAAGGTGAGACGAGAGTGAAAAAGCTGGCTTAAAACTCAACATTCAAAACACTAAGATCATGGCATCCAGTCCCATCACTTCTTGGCAAACAGATAGGGAAACAATAGAAACAGTGACAAAGTTTATTTTCTTGGGCTCCAACATCACTGCACAGTGACTATGCAGTGACTGCAGCTATGAAATTGAAAGACACTTGCTCCTTGGAAGAAAAGCTATGACAAACTTGGTGAATTAAAAAGCAGAAACAACACTTTGCCAACAAAGGTCTGTATAGTCAAAGCTGTGGTTTTCCAGTAGTCAAGTATGGATGTGAGAGTTGTACCATAAAGAAGGGTGAGCACTGAAGAACTGATGCTTTTGAAATGTGGTGCTGAAGAAGACTCTTGAGAGTCTTTTGGACAACAAGGAGATCAAACCAGTCAGTCCTAAAGGAAACCAACCCTGAATTATTATTGGAAGGACTGATGCTGAAGCTGAAGCTCCAATATTTTGGCCACCTGATGTGAAGGACTGACTCATTGGAAAAGACCCTGATGCTGGGAAAGATTGAGGGCAGGAGGAGAAAGAGACAGTTGGATGGCATCACGGACTCAATGGACATGAGTTTGAGCAAACTCCAGGTGATAGTGAAGGACAGGGAAGCCTGGTGTGCTGCAGTCCATGGTGTCATACAGAGTCTGACATGATTGAGTGACTGAACAACCACCACCACCATCAACAACAAGGCTTCCCAGATGGCTCAGTGGTAAAGAATCCGCCTGCCAAAGCAGGAGATGCAGGAGACATGGGTTCAATCCCTGGGTTGGGAAGATCCCTTGGAGTAGGATATGGCAACCCACTGAAATATTCTTGCTTGGAAAACTTCATGGACAAAAGAGCCTGGCAGTCTGCAGTCCATGGGGTTGCAAAGAGTTGGACATGACTGAGTGACCGAGCGTGCATGCACTACCAAAAAATAAGAATATACATTTGTTTAAAAAGCACACTGCAACTTTAAACTAGATAAGCCATAAATAAGACTCAGTACATTTTAAAGGAATAATGTCATAGACCATGTGTTGTATGAAAAGAGTAAGTAAGATTGCATTAAAAAATGAGTAAGAAAAAGATATCTAGAAAACCCTCAAATATTTGGAAATTAAATCTGACCACAAAGAAAACTCTGGCTACACTGGTCAATTTTACCAAATATTTAAAGAATAAACAGTGCCAATCCAACACAAGCTCTTACAGTAAGTGAAAAAGGAGGGATCACTTCTTAACTAATTTATGTGGCCAACATTACCTGAATACCAAATCTCTACAAAAATATTGCCAAAGAAAACTAGACAAGTATCCCCCATGAACATAGATGCAAAAACCTTCACAAAATTTTAGCAAATGTAGTTCTGCGATAATAAAAAACAGATTAATTGATGACTAAGTAGGATTTGTCCCAAGAGTTTAAGATTGTTTTTGTATTTGAAAATTATTTGGTATAATTCACCATGTGAATAAGCAAAAATGATCATCTCAACAGATGCACCCCCCTACATCTGACAAAATTTAACATCCATCCATGTTTAAAATTCACAATAAATAAGGAATGGAAATATAATATGACTAAGAAAATCTATAAAAATTTTACAGATGATAGCATACTCAATGGTAGAAGGGTGAATGCTTTCCCTTTAAAATAGATAGTGTATTAAGGCAAGAAAAAAATGGCATATATATTGGTAAAAACATGTAAAATTGTCTTTATTTGCAGGTAATATGATCATTGTGTAGAAAAATGAAAATATTAGTTAACAGTAGCATCAAAAATATGAACTACTTGGAGATATATTTAACAATATGTCTAAAACTGTACACTAAAAAAACCACAAAACATGGCTAAGACAAAGTAAAGAATATCTAAATACAAGAAACTGTGTAACAGGTTCATGGTTTGAAAGTTGAAAAGTCCACTATTTCCTAATTGATCTATACAGTTAATGCAATCTCTGTTGAAATTCCAGAAGACACTTTGAAGAAATTGAGACTGTTTACTAAATTTGTATGACAATTGAAAGAACCTGGAGTAGCCATAATTTTGAAAAATGAGAACAAAATTGGAACATTTACATAGCTTGATTATAACACTGATCATCAGTATAGAGAAATATTTGTACAAATATAGATCTGTATTATTACATAGATCAGTGAGAACAGAATGAAGTACATAAGGCGACCCAATCTTTTTTTTTTTTTTTTTGAGAAAGATGGCAAGATAGTCTTTTCAAGAAGCAGTGCTAGAAAAATTGACTATATGCAAAAAGAGAAAAAGAGAATTTAAAGCCATTATTAATCATTTCCACTAGTGGAATGTATCATCTATTTTGAGTTAATTTTTACATATCATCATCTATGGAAAATCAACACCTAGCATCATTAATGATGAAAGACTGAATACTTTCTCTTTAAGATTGGAGACAAATTAAGTATATCACCTCTTACCATATTCAATCACATTTTATTGGCTATTCTTGCCAATGAATAAGGTAGGAAATGTCATTCAAATAGGCAAACTGCTGCTGCTGCTGCTAAGTCGCTTCAGTCGTGTCCGACTCTGTGCGACCCCGTAGACAGAAGCCCACCAGGCTCCCCCGTCCCTGGGATTCTCCAGGCAAGAACACTGGAGTGGGTTGCCATTTCCTTCTCCAATGCATGAAAGTGAAAAGTGAAAGGGAAGTCGCTCAGTCGTGTCCGACTCTTAGCGACCCCATGGACTACAGCCTACCAGGCTCCTCCATCCATGGGATTTTCCAGGCAAGAGTACTGGAGTGGGGTGCCATTGCCTTCTCCGCAAATAGGCAAAGAAGAGGTACAATTCCCTTTATTTGAAGATTACATGTTCATGTACAAAGAAAATTCCAATAAATCCAGAAAAACACTAGAAATAATAATCAAATTTAGCAAGGCTGCAGTATCCAAAGTCAATATAAAAATTCACTTGCTTTTGTATATACTAGCAATGAAAAATTAGAAAAAGAAATTAAAAATTATTACCTATGATAGCATTAAATATATGAAGCATTTAGAAATGAATTTACAAAAATGTATGTAAGAATTGTGTGCTCACAAATATAACACATACCTGAAAGAAATAAAAGTAGACCTAAAAAAAGGAGAGATAGGCTATGCTCATAGATTAAAAGACTGAATATTGTTGAGATGTTCATTCTCCCAAATTGATTAAATGCAATTACAATCAAAATGACAAAAGGCTTATTTTGTAGAAATGACAAGCTGATACTAAAAGTTTTATTGAAAATGAAAAAGACTTGGTATAGTAAAAAATTTTTGAAAAAGAGGAGCTAAGTGTGAAGACAGATAATACTAAAATGTTGGGGCTATGAGCCATGAACGACGCCGGGATTCTTGGCGTCCGGAGAAGAGGAATTCGATATGGGGCCAGTGACGAGGTTTGATTGCTCAGAGCTTTTGTGTAATAAAGTTTTATTAAAGTGTAAAAGAGACAGAGAAAGCTTCTGACATAGACATCAGAAGGGGGCACTCTGCCCCCTTGCTAGCTTTTAGCAAGGAGTTATATACCTATTATATAACTATGGTTCCCTTGTGGCTCAGCTGGTTAAGGAGTCTGCCTGCAATGTAGGAAACCCAAGTTTGATCCCTGGGTTGGGAAGATCCTCTGGAGAAGGAAATGGCAACCCACTCCAGTATTCTTACCTGGAAAATCCCATGGACAGAGGAGCCTGGCAGGACAATCCCATGGACAGAGGAGCCTGGCAGGCTATAGTTCATGGGATCACAAAGAGTCAGAAATGACTAAGTGACTTCATTTCTTCTGTATACCTATTAGTAAGCTGCTAATTAGAGAAAGGAAATATCTCAAAACAGAGAGTGGCCCCTCACCCAAAATATGCATTTTGAGATAGCTTTGGCACAAAGTGAGTCATCCTGGGCCATAAAACAATTGACATGAATCTTGAAGAAAGGCAGATTCTAAGGTAAATACATAGTTCATTAACATAGCTTAAGAAAAACATTTCCATAAGAAAAACCGCATTGGTTAGCTCAAAGTTTGAGAAAAGCTAAGTTCTGGTGGAAAAAGGTGTTGTCATGGCAGCACAGAGTTTTAAAAGGAACCTCCTTTTACTTTTATATAGAGTAGGAAAAAAAAGTCTGACACTTGCAGCTTATTTCCTCCGCTTGGGGACCCCTAGCCTTCCTGCCTGTTACCCTCTCAATACTTGAGTTCAAGAGACATTGTGATATTTATGCTAGGAGAGATATATAGATAAATCGAAATGAAACAAGAGTCAAGATATGATCATTAATTTTTGACAAAAATACCAAAGTGATTCAATGGAAGGAAAGGATCGCTCTTTTCTCAAATGTCACTGAAACAACATGATATGAATATGGAAAAAAATAGACCTCACTTCTTCACTCACTGTATAGAATTTAACTCAATATATCATACACTTGAATGTAGAACTTAGACTCTGAAACTTCTAGAGTATCTTGGGATATTAAATATTTTTATGTTACACAATGAAGAACTTTAAAAAAATTCATACATTGTGCTTCACCTAATTTAAAAAATTGCTGTTAAACATATTAACAATAAAAATATTGTTAAGAAAATTAAAATATGAGATTCAGAGAGAAAATTTCTTACTAATAATCTCTGCAAAAGAATTTGTGTCTAGAATATACACAGAAAAATTACAAAATGAGACAAACAACCCAATCAGTCAGTCAGTCAGTTCCTCAGTCATGTCTTTGTGAACTCATGGACTTTGTGACCCCATACAACCCAATAAAATTGTGCTGGACACTTCACAAAAGTTGATAGATGAATGGCCCTCAAGTACTTGAAAATACGGTAAAACAATTAGTTACCAGAGAAGTACAAAATGAAGCCATAATGAGATAACACTATATACTTGCATAAAGACTAACAGTATCAACTATTGGCAAATATGGTCAGCAGTGGAAACTCTCATGCATTGCTTGTGGGAATTTAAAATGTAACAACTACTTTGGAAGACAGTATAATAATTTCTTTAAAGCTAAACTTTAACTTATACTCTGAGCCAGTAAGTTCACTCTTAGATATTTACCCAATGAGAAATGCAAATACATGCCTTCACAAAGCACGGGCATACAAACATTCATAGCAGCTGTGAATAGGTGCCCCAAACTGGAAACAGGGCAAATATTCAACAGCAGATAATAGATGAACAAATTCAAATATATTTATACAATGAAAGAATACTCAGCAATAAAAATGAATAAACAACTGATACATGCACAAACATGGATGAATCTTCAAAACATTATTCTGAGCAAAAGAAGCCAGAAACAGAACACTTACTGCAAGATCCCATTTTATATGAAATTCTTGAACAAACAAAAAGGGATCATTTTGATACAAAGTAGATCAGTGTTTGCCTGGAACTAGGTCGGGTGTGCCTGTAAAAGTGAGGGTTATGTGAAAGCTCAAGCTTCAGTGGTTTCACAGTAAATCTGCCACTGATAGTGGATAATAAATAAAATTTTAAAAGACATTAAAAAAACAGCAGCAAAGTGTTGGCTAAGTAGGCACAGTTATATCAGGGCCTGAGTTTCCCTTTTTCAGAAAGTTAGTAGTTCTCCTTGAATTCATTATTCTTTTTAAAAATAATTTATTTAATTGGAGGATAATTGCTTTACAATATTGTGATGGTTTTTGCCATACATCAACATGAATCGGCCATGGATATACATGTGTCCCCGCTATCCTGAACCACCCCCCCAACCTCCCTCTCCACCCTGTTATTTTATTCTTGAGCAGCTGTCTGCCCTGCTAGTGACCTCATTCCCCACCTTGTGTAATACATGATAAGAATGCAAGAAATAATTGTTGAATGAATGACTTTGCTGATCATTTCTGATACAGCACTTATTTATTCTCCTCAATCAAATAAGTAGGAAAGTATAAAGAAATCACCACTCTGCAAAAGCAAATCAAAGCCAGAAACATTTGTGGAAAACTGTGTTGGACAAAAAAAAAAAATTATTAAAGCCAATTGATTTCATTGGATATATGGCCATAAAATCCATTTCCAACTCCAACCAAAATGTAAGAAAAAAAGATGAAAACGTAAGAAAAAAAGATGGTTAGTGCTAACCCATATCCACAGAGAAATAACCTCAGAAATTATATCTCCTTCTAATGAGAGATGGTGCTTCTTGTTCCACTTAAGCTGGCATCTAGAAGATGCTAATTGATAACATGTGAGTGTCACAGACTGGTAAGTTCCACCGACCAAGGAAGATATTCATGATGGCTCATTGTCACAAGAGACCATCCTGTGGGCAAAACTCTTTTGTGTGAATAGACAGAAAAGCTGCTGTATGACTTAAATGACTTATCTTCAGTTGGTTTAGGCAGCAGTATTTTGATATTTGAGTGATACTCCCTTATCCATCCTCAGGGAAATACCCAGTGCAGGATATGTGTGTAAAGGACAGAGATATAACTATAAGTTCAGTGATCCAGATAATTGAAAGTTAAAATGCTCTTGGAAAATGGAAAGGACTTCCAATACTGACCAAAATAGAGTAAGTCCATTATAGCCTACTCTCCCATTGATTATAGCTAAAAATTGTGGAAAGAATACATGAAGGAACTGCCTGAGGACTCTTAAAAGTAAATAACAACAGGAAGATTAGAAAGAGAAGTCAAAACTTGAAGAATGACTAAAATGGTGCTGAATTTCTTGATTTTATTTTTCTCCTTTGTAATGGGTTTTGACCCAAGGCTGGAACATGTCACAGAAGTACACAGTGAAAATGAATACTAAAAAATTTTAAAGAATTTTTCTCTGCCTTAAGGGAAGCCCTAACTGCAAGAGAGCCTGAAGGGGACTAAAACTCAAAGAGAAGCCTAACATTCTGGCCAAAAGAAACAGAAATAAGGGCCCCTGAGAGCCATCAAGTATGGGTGCAATCCTGGAGAGAATGCTAGAGAAAAGGACCTCCTAAATCAGCGTATGAACCAACACATATCTTGGGCTTGCTCCTAAGCAGCACACAGATGAAATAGAAACAACTAAGCCGAAGCCTCATTTGAGAACTGAACTGTAACATAAATCTCCACCTAAGTTTAACCCCTGAGTGGCACATAACCTGGGGCAGACACAAATACCATAGCAAAGATTTTGAAACCTGAACTGGTACTGTAACCAGTGCTCACAAAAGTTGAGGCACAATTTGTGATTTGAACCTAATCATGTCGATTGGCTCCTAAATCAAATAAACAAAAAATCTACACACTACAGAGGATTTAAACAGGTCTCAGAGTCTTACAACATAATATTCACAATGTTCAGGATATGGTCTAAAATTACTCAAAATGCAAATAGCTGGGAAAGTCATACCAATTCTCAAAGAAACACATGTATACCTGTGGCAGATTCATTTTGATGTTTGGCAAAACTAATACAATTATGTAAAGTTTAAAAATAAAATAAAATTAAAAAAAAAGAAAAATACAATCACTGTGACAACACTGAGAAGACACAGGTGTTGGAATCAACAAATATTTTACAGCAGTTGTTAAAGACATATTATCTGAGGTAAAGTGAACTCTTTTAGAATTAATGGAAAGATAGAAATTCTTAGAAGAGAAAGAAACTGAAAAAGAACCCAATGGAAATTTTAGAACCAAAATATAAAGTGCCTGAAGTAAAAACAAAGAAACAAAAAACCTCATTAGTGTACTTAGAAGCAGAGTGAAGATAACAGAGGGAGGATTCAGTTAACTTGGAGAGTGATCAATAGGAATCATTCAATCTGAAGAACAGAGTGGGAAAAAAGAGAATGTGGGACAATCTCATTAGAGGCTGTAGTCATGTGATTAGAGTCTCATAAATATAAGAAAAAGATATTGATACTCAAAATTTTGAAAAAATAATTGCTAATAATTTACCAAATTGTTCAGAGACATAAATTTACACATTCAAGAAACTCAGCAAAATAAAAGTTAGACGAACTTAAAGAAAACCAAAATTAGATTCATCATAAACAAGGCATTGAAAACCAAAGATAAATCTAAAAAATTTTTGAAAGCAGCTAAATAAAAATGACACATCACCGAAATAGAAGCAACAGTTCAAATGACTGAATATTTTCCCTCAGAAACCCTGGTGATCAGAAGACATGAAACATCTTTAAAGTGCTCTAAGAAAAAAAAGAAGACGAAAACTGCCAGGCTAGAATTCCATATCCAGTGAAAATAGTCTTTAGGAATGAGAGCAAATTAAAGACATTCCTAGTTGAAGAAAAATAAAGAGAATTCATTGCTACCAGACCTTCTCTAAAAATATATTAAATTAAGTTGTTTGGATTAAAGGGGAATGATACAAGGCAAAAATTTGGAACTTCAGGAATGAAGGAAGAACAAAAGAAATGGCCACTATCTGCATAAATATAGAAGACTATTTTTGTCCTCTTAAAGTTCTTTAACATGTATATCTATGTGGAAAGCCAAAAGTATAATATTATCTGGTGAAATTTTCAGTATATTGTGGGTGCCATATATACGACAACTATAACATGTAAGGTAGTACGATAATAAATTCTTGTAGCTCCCTATCACTTAAAAAAACCCTAATATATTCAAAAGGCTGATTAGAATTTAGCTTCAACACTTGGCAACATCAAATAAAAATATTAAAAATATAAGTAATAAGACTAGGATAGATATGGTAATTGGAAATAGGACTGACATTGATAAATTAGTTATTTGTCAGTTTTATAAAAGTATTTACAGCAAGGTATGATTTGGTGGGATAAAAACCTCTGTGTTGATAAGAAGACCTGTACAAAATGCCAGACAGTAATACATATACCATATGACTATTTCACTGTTCAGGACAAATATGTGAGGGAGGGAAATGATCATTTATTGACTGTCACTACAAATCAGGTGCTTCCTACACACTTTCTCATTCAACTCATCATTCCTATCAGGTAGAACTTATGGTCCCTTTCTTTTGGTGAAAAGAAAAGAAAATTCAAAGAAGTTAGGTAAGTTACCCAATTTTATAAAGATAGGATTTGAACCTGGATTTGGTTTCAATTTCACACTGTCACTTAAAGTATGTACTGCAAATAGCTTAGACCTATAGCTGTCAACACAAGTGAAGGTAAAACAAAGGGGAAACTAGCCAGGCATTGTTATTTTAGCATTATTTTTATATGTAAGGGATAGATTTTGACATAGGGGGAACAAGAAGGAAGAAAGAACAAATAGTTAAAAGTTTAAAAATTTTAATCAAGTATAATTGTTGTTTGCTGCTCCTAGGTTCGTGCGTGATTTATAAAAATAAATTCATTTCAGACTTTTTTTTTGCCCACTGATCACATAACTTGGAAAAAATTTTATGTAAAACCAAGATTCAGTTTTTAAAATACTGTTTAAGGCAACTGCACTTACAAGAATATGTTGTTTCCATAACATTTTTTGCATTTGATACACTATGGTACGGTTGTAGTTTTTCTTTAAACTCACACTGTATTTGATTTATTTTCATTCTATTCTGGCTCTCTCAAGACTCACTCACTTTATTAATTCTTGTTACAAGAGTTGTTAGGTTAAAAATATGCACGTATTTTCCTGAGATTTTTGTGTTCCTTCCATTTCAACCTCAACTTCACAATGCAAAGTTCAGCATTTTTTTGATAGCAGGGACTGAAACCCAGCTATTAGCAAGATTGAAACCTACCAAGCCTACACCTTGATGATAATCAGTAGAAAAAGGCCTGTTTTTCAGGATATTCACATCAACCTCAAAAAGTTAGAAACAAATTTCTAAAAGTTTATCTCACTGTGCTCATTTGTCTTCATATACATAAAATATATGTTTAAAAAAGTTAGTCTTATTATAATAGTTTCATCATGGCAAAACTAGAGGGGTAACAGATGGTTTACCTTAGTGTATGAACTGCATTTGTAAAGGACACGAGGTATATAAATGTTCTGGGAAATTTCCTTTCTTCCCACAAAAGAAAATTATATTTAGAATATTTGAATAAACCAATTTTACAACTGTTGATTTTTTCTAAATAAAAATCAATAATGTATGACCCATATGATTATGAATCAACTTTTATTTCAGATCCTAAATATAGTCCCCCAAAGTCTCCTGGATAAATCTAATTTTAAGATATTTGACTTATTACTGCATTATCATACTGGAGAACCTAATGTCAATGGATATTTTAGCTTTCTTAAAGGATACGTTAAAAACAATTGATCTTGAGATTTTAAGTTCTTGCTATAAATTCTGTTGAACCAATCGTTCCAAGTAAAAGAATTAAGAAAGGTCACTGAATGTATTGATTGCAGTGGTCTCAATTTAGTCACACAGAAGGGCTCATTCCTTGCTTAATAGTGTCATCTCAAATGAACGGGCTCAATTCAATTGATTCTGATAGGAAAGAAAAGAAAAAAATTGGTTACTCTTGGTAAATAGATTTTTGTGAAGCAAGTAAATCAGTTTTCATGACTATCAATTCTAACCTAGGAATAGTGAACAAAAAGTTTTATAAAACAAAGTATTCCCCAAATTATGGAAAAATAACTTCCTTATTGCTTTTCCTTTCTTATCTCATATCTTTTTTCATTTTATTTAAGAGTCAAATAAAACATTAGTTATATCAGTTCTGTTGAATGAAAGTCAGCATAAGTATCACAATGGCAAGGAAACTATTTTTTACAAACATTATAACTTTTACCATGCTATAGTATAGGTCTTCCCTAAAATAACAGTATGATAGAAAACTAAGAGTAACATATAATTCAAGAAGCTTCTCTTCAACAGAAGACTACTAGGGGAGTATTGGATTATTTGAGTGAATTTGCAGTTTAATGTATCTGATTTTCTTTCCAAGTCTCACTATGTGCATCTTTCGTACTGCAACTGCAATGTCTATATTTGATCTCATTAAATATCACATGTAAGTTAGAGCTTTACCCCCACATGTACTGGGGCTAAGACTGATACAAATAGATGTCAAATATAGAAATAAACAGCCAATGCAAATGTCCTAGGATGGCAACAAGTTTGGTATATTTGAGAAAAAAAAAATATGCTGTGGCCAAACAACAGCAGGCATGGGGTGGAAGATGAGATAAAAGAGGTTGCCAGAGGCCAGGTCTTACAGTCTTGTAGGGAAGGAGTCTAGATTTTATCTTAAGGTTAATGGAAAGCCATGGGAGCATTTTGCACAGCAGAACAACATAGTCTGACCAACTTCTGAAAGGATTATTTTGTCTCCTGGGTGGCAAATAAGCTGAAAAGGAGAAAGGAGAAGAGCAAGGAGATCAATTCAGAGTACAGGGGACAACCAATGAGGGTGGTTTGAACTAGGTTTGTATTAATAGTGTACCACAGAAAGAAGTGGTTGAATTCTGAACATATTTTACAGTCTATTGGGCTTATTGATGGATTGGCTGTGGGGAATGAGGAAGACAGAAAAGAGAAAGGGTGACTTCTGGTTGTTTGATCCGGGGAGCTGAATGGATGGTACTGTAAAGGAAAAGGCTATGGAAGATCAGGTTGATTGTGGAGCAGCCATAGATCAAGTGTTCTGTTTGCAGCATTTTAGGTTTGAGGTTCCTATAAAATATCTAAGTAGAGAGGACGATTAGGTAGTCATATGTTAGTACAAAACTGAAAGCAAAGGTCAGTACTTGGGGTACTATGTACAGTCATAGACCGATTTGAAATTGCTCAGGGAAGAATGTAGGTGGGTAGAAGAATAGTGGAAATATTGCAAATACTCCAGTATTTTTAACTCATGTAGAGAAGAAGCAAGTAAGATAATCAAAGGTGACTGAGACAGAGTGCCTCGTATTATAGGAAATAAACAGGAGAATGTGTCATCTTGGAAGCAAAGAGAAAGAAAAATGTTTTTAAAAATGAAATAAAACTTCTAAAAGGGGGTTGAAAGATTTAAGGATGAAAAGATACATCTTCTAAGAAGTACTGCTTTTTAAGAAAAGGAACAGAGAAATGGGGCTGTAGCTAGAAGATGATGTGCTGTGCTTAGTCCCTCAGTTGTGTCCAACTCTTTGTGACCCCATGGACTGTAGCCCACCATGTTCCTCTGTCCATGGGGATTCTCCAGGCAAGAATAATGAAGTGGGTTGCCATGTCATCCTCCAGGGGGTCTTCCCAACCCAGGGATTGAACACAGGTCTCCCACATTGCAGGCAGATTCTTTACTGTGTGAGCCACCCAGGAAGCCCAGAAGGTGATGCAGGGTAAGAGAAATATTTATTTTTGTTTTTAACGTAAGAGACACTAGAGATTTTAAATAATTTTTGTTCAATGTTTGATATAGGAGAAAGAAGGGAACAGTCATTGCTGGAGTGATGACCTCAAGAAGGTGAGAAGGGTACAGATGAGGTGGATAAAGATGCAGTGTGGGTGGGGGTTTAGGTTTGGAAAGAGGTCAAAATTTGTGATTTAGCTGCACCAAGAAAATGGATTTAGGGGTATGGAAGATAATTGTAATCATTTCTACAAATTCAAGCATTCCCTGTACTTGACCTTCATGGTTATAACTCCACACTAATCATCCCATTGCTGCCTATACTCCTACACAGTTTATTCTTCATAACCTTCCAAATATGGGTTAATCAAGGAAGGTACTAGGGGAATCAAGTCAGAAAGATGACTTGTTCTAATTTCACAAAAACGATTCCAAATTATCTGAATTTTATTTTTAGTGTAGAGGCTAAAAAATTGTTTGCTTCAGAGGCATAACTCCCTTAATTCTTGGTGAAGTTGAAGGTAGAATCAATGTTGTTTGATCCTGACCAGTCAAGGGTTTAGTGGACTGTAGAGCTCCAAGACTATTTAGCGAAGCAACCTGGAAGCTTTGTTCACCTCATCACTTTTCTTCTGCAAGAACTCTCTCTCAGGGCTTCCTCCAGTGTTGCTTTACCCTCTTTTGTCACATCCTGAGCAATCTGTCAGTGCCATCTTTTGGAAATAAAGAGGGTTTTTTTTTCAGAATTTGGCACCCCACAATATATTCAGTTATTTTCAGTAAGCATACACTACATGCAGAGCACAGTGGAAAGTTTTATTGGGGAGGCAGGGTCTCCAGTCTGTACTTTGGGCATTCATTAGACACCCTGAGGATCGTGACATGATGCAATATACCAGAAAGCAAGAGCTGTTATTCCAACAGTTCAATCACCAGCTCTGGTCCTACTATCCTCTATTGCCAAAACCAAACAGTTCTTTTTGTGTTTCACATTAACATTACCATTTTCGGAATCCGGAACTCCTAGCGAATACTTAGTTCAGCAACTTTACTATTTATTTAGGTAAACTGAGACCTACATTAACCTAAAGATTTGCCCAAGTTAACCCAGCATGTTAGTGGTACAATCTAGACTTACTGATTCCTTATGCATCACTCTCTTCACCATGCTACCATGCTGCTTCCCTCTCTCCAGGAATCACTTCAGTGTAGCAACAGTCTTCTCAGAGAGACAAAGTGTCTAGGTTGACTCCGAACATCACATGTAACGCAAACTGTAAAGCAGCTTCCCCAGGGACCATAGCAAAACACTGTCAAGGTAAAGGAGCAAGAACTATAAGATAATAAGGCAGAGAAAGCAGAAAATAATAACAAGAGGAGAAACATAAAGATATAATGTCCTGAGAAAATAGAAGAAAAGAATCTAGCATAAAGAAAAATGAAGAAAAACATCTGACATGAGGAAAAATAAAGATGCATCTATAAATTGTTTGAAATAGAGGGGCAGAAAGGAAGCTGAGTTATGCGGCACTCTCTGTTAGACTGATGGGGACGAGTCAACCCAGCTGCCCTGACTCTTCCAAAGGCCACTCTATTTTTTGCTGGTGATTCATCTTACCCTGACAGAGATAGGCTTCCTGCCTAGCTGTTTTTTTCCCGGTTGCCTGCTTTGCCTAGATTTGGTATTGCAAAATGACTTTACTGTTGGTATCATCTTTTTGTTTGAGATCTCATGGCCTTAGAACTAAAGATTTCATTACAAGTATAAAACACTTAAAAGTTTATGGGATGCTTACTCATACTTATCTCTTTGACCCTCACAATAAACTCATGAGACATATACTTAGACCTTCCATGAAGGCTGTGGATAGGTACAGAGGGGCAGGAGTCCACGAAGGTTCATAAAGCCAAATATCCTCTGGAAGCACACCAAGTCAAGGAGGACATTCCAGAGGGGAACCAGGAGAAAGTCAAGGCCACAAGCCAGGAGAGGCTAAATCACACGTCCAAGTACTGAAGTGACAGAGGAGGATCTGGAGGATACAGATGAAGGAAAAAGACACTGGATTAATGAGTAAGGATGAAAAGTGGATGGGGCTATATGATTCAGAAGTTTTGGCATCTATAAATATTAACCATGCTTCAGAATGCTCCAGTCAGATCCACTGACCCTTTGCTATACCTGCATACTCTATTAAGCACCTATTTTCTTTAAGTCTTTGATCTTTCTATTCTGCCTGGAATGCTCTCCCAGCCCACTCCCTTTATACAAGTCTTGTCTTACTTGCTCACCTTACGAGATCTCTACTAATATATCACCTTACTAGTGAGGTTTCCCCAAACCTTTCCTATATCACCCAACACACCTTCTCCTTCTCTACTAATTTATAGTTCTCCACAGCATATACCACCATCTGAGTACAGACATATATGTAGATATACACATATAGGTCTATCTCTATATCTATCTCTATCTATGAAGGATATGTCTACACACACATACACACACACACATAGATTTGTCATCAGCCTATCCCAATTTTAATATGCTCAAGAGGACAGAGATTTCTGTCTCTCTTCTTTATTCTATCTCCCCAGCTCTAGAAAAATTGTCTAGCCTGAAGAAAGCACTCAATAAATATTTGTTTGACAAATGAATAATTTCCCCATCTCTGCAGCTAGATTGCAAATGTCTCAAAAGGCAAAAACCATGTCCGTTTTCATCATTATATCTCCAGTGTTTTGCAAGGGAATTGGGACCCTGTGAATGCTCACAACGGATTGGTGGAGTAAGAAATGGACAATCTCACATTCCTATGAATCAAGCTGCAGTATAACCTTGAATTCTTTGTCCCACCACAACTGCTTTGTTATTCTGAGGGCGTCCGTTCCCCTTGTATGATCATTTTCTGAAAACGAATGTGAAATGAACATGGCTATTCTCTGAGGACTCAGTTTGTTCTGGTTCATCCGTATCTGCTGAGGTTTTTGTGCTTGATGAGATATTTGTTAATCAGCTTACAAATGGGGAGGAATAATTTCATACATGTGAGCAATATCACATTAAAGTATCTTGAAATATTATTTGCAGCAACACGATTTTTAAATAGAAAGATATTAAATACCTGCTAAGTATAAGACTAGCTAAATGAGTTACCTAATCAAGATTTCACAAATGATTACATAAATGAATACATTCTGTAGTTGAGTTAATGGATTTCCTTTTTTAGAGTATAAAATCTTTAATATACAGATCATGCTTTCAGTGTGTTCTTTATGCAGCCTAACACATTTTGACTGCTCAATAAATAACAATCAAATTAAAACCATGACAGCTCTAGCATTAATACATCCAATACAGTTGTGCTTGGGGCTTCCCTGGTGGCACAGTGGTAAAGAATCCTCCTGCCAATGCAGGAGACACAGGTTCAATCCCTAGGTCAGGACGATCCCCTGGAGAAATAAATGGCAACCAAGTATTCTTGCCTGGGAAATCCCATAGATAGAGGAGCCTGGTGGGCTACAGTCCATGGGGTCTCAAAGAGTCAGACAAGACTCGGCAACTAAACAAGAACTACAGTTGTGCTTGCAGGTACCTTTCTCTTTCACTAGTAAGTGCTTGCCAAAGGGTTTGCATAACAAATGCAGTACAAACTTAGTCATTGACATTTTGTCCTTTATCTTACAAAAATATTTAGAAATATTTATAATCTATAAGGGCTTCCCTGTGGCTCAGAGGTTAAAGCATCTGCCTCGAATGTGGGAGAACAGTGGAAGTAAGATTTAGATAAAAACAGTAGCAAAAGTTACTGGAGTTCAGCTCAAAATGAAAAAGTAATAGATTAGAATTATAAGAAGCCACTGACTTTTAAATATTCTTGAGAACAAATTATAGGGAACATTTTGATTTAGGAATAGGCAAGCAAGACCATCAAATGGCTCCTTTCACAGATGATTTTCTCTTCTGCCATCAGTCTGTCTGCCACAGTATGACAATGAGATTTGGATAGGGACAAGTGGACACTCTCTCCATACACTCTCTTCTCTAATGAGTAGGTATTGTTGACTGACAACAAAAGGGCACTGTGGTTATGCTTTTGTATTCTTGAGATTTTCCACAGATTAGTTTATAATAGCACATACACTCTAACATATATGTATAAACTCATTAGTGTTTCATAATCTATTTTAGTATGTGGGTTTCACTCTTCTCTGTTTAACTTCCTGTGATCTTTGTAAAGCTGAGAGGAAGATTCACTTTAGTAAATTTATATTCCATTGTATATTGGGCAGTTCAGTTCAGTTCAGTTGCTCAGTCGTGTCTGACTCTTTGCAATCCCATGGACTGCAGCATGCCAGGCTTCCCTGTCCATCAAAAACTCACGGAGCTTACTCAAACTCATGTACATAGAGTCGGTGATACCATCCAACCATCTCATCCTCTGTTGTCACCTTCTCCTCCTGCCTTCCATCGTTCCCAGCATCAGGGTCTTTTCTAATGAGTCAGTTCTTCACATCAGGTGGCCAAAGTATTGGCGTTTCAGCTTCAGCATCAGTCCTTCAAATGAATATTCAGGATTGATTTCCTTTAGGATGGACTGGGACTCTCAAGAGTCTTCTCCAACACCACAGTTCAAAAGCATCCATTCCTTGACACTCAGCTTTCTTTATGGTCCAATTCTCACAACTGTATATGACTACTGGAAAAACCATAGTTTTGACTAGACAGACCTTTGTCAACAAAGTAATGTCTGTCTCTCCTTTTTAATATGCTGTCTAGGCACCTGGTGTTAAATTATATAGTAATATTATTTTAATCTTCACAATAACTCTCTGAGGTAAGTGGTTAATAATATGCCCTTTGAAAATAACGAAAATAAGAATCAGAAAGGTTAATTCACTTGCACAATGTTTTGCAATCATGAATTGCAAAGCCATAATTTAAAACCTAGTAGACCTGACTCCAAAGCCCATATTCTTTCCAGAGTAGCAGGGCTCTTTTAAGTACTATAAAAGGGTATCTGACCTGGAGATCCCCGCATTGGGTACAGTCACTGCCCTGGTGCTCAATCGACTTTATCTATTTTGGATGTGAGACCCTGTACACTTTCATATACAGTATTCAATAAAAACTTCACAATATCTCTGTGTATTATTGCTTCTGTTTTTAAGATGAAACATCTAAAACCTGACAGTTTCAGGCAACTTTCTTAGAGTCACATAGCAAGAGGTAGATTCAAATATCAAATTTAACTCCTCCCACTGAAAATTCTGTTTTGCCACTGATTATCATGCTTTGTTTTGCTATTTAACTCCATGTATGTGTGTTAATACATGTGTGTGCACATGCACATACACCTGTTTTATTTCCTTTAGACTGTAACTTATTTTAAGGATTATATTTTATATTAATTTATATGTTGCATTCTTCCTTGTACCTGATTCTTAAGAAATGGAACTATGTCTTTATTGGCATTATAAAAATGATTTAATAGAAATGTCAAATAAAAATGTATTTGTAATAATATCTGGAGAAAAGATAGAAGCTATTCACAGTGCATCAAGTGTTTTCAGTATACTCTTTTATTTCAATATAGGAATCAAGGAAGAAACGTCACCAAAAATATATTTTCTCCAATGTCAGAGAACTTTGCTGAAAGCTGCAGTGCAGTGTAAACTTAATGTTTTATTAAATTCTAATTGACATTTAAGAATATGAGAGTAATTTAAAGAAGAAAGTTGTGACAGGATGAGATGTTTTCAACTTTTGTGGTAAGTAGCTACTTTGTTGTTGTTTAGTTGCTAACTCATGTCCGATTCTTTGCAATCCCATGGACTGCAGCACACCAGTCTCCTCTGTCCTCCACTATCTCCCAGAGTTTGCTGAAATTCATGACCATTGAGTCCCTGATGCTATTTAACTATCTCATCCTCTGCTGCTCCCTTCTCCTCCTGCCCTCAATCTTTTGTACTCAACATTCTTTATGGTTGGCAAGTAGTCTCTAATTAAAAGTAAAATGAAAAAGTAAAGTACATTTTTTAAACCAATCGGTGGAATATGGTTGACAGAATTGGTTTGTGTCCTCAAAACCAAAAGGTAGCTGGTCCATGTTTTATGAATACAGAGTATCAAAGGAATATGTGCAACCTGAACTTTTTTTTGTTGTTGCTATTTCACACAAGTGTTCCTTATTACTGCAAGGCATGAGAACTTCACATGGCTTGTCAATAATTCTGCTTAATACAGTTATATCATGAATTTATTTTTCAAAGATCCATGCAAACTTCTGTGAAAAGAAAAAAGTTGGCCCTAGGCAAATGATAATAAAGTTAACTACAAATGAATTGTTAAAAAAGATAAGCAATAGATGTGTGGGAAGTTCAAGAAGAGGACACATGGAGTGATTCTGTTAATTCTGGGACGGTAGAGGCAGAAGGCAATGGCACCCCACTCCAGTACTCTTGCCTGGCAAACCCCATGGACGGAGGAGCCTGGTAGGCTGCAGTCCATGGGGTCGCTAAGAGTCAGACAGGACTGAGCAACTTCACTTTCACTTTTCACTTTCATGCATTGGAGAAGGAAATGGCAACCCACTCCAGTGTTCTTGCCTGGAGAATCCCAGGAACGGGGGAGCCTGATGGGCTGCTGTCTATGGGGTCGCACAGAGTTGGACACAACTAAAGCGACTTAGCAGCAGCAGCAGCAGAGGCAGAAGAACTATTCATTTCCTTAGGTAGATCATTCACGAAACAAGAGAATGAATTAAAATTAAAATCCTGGTAACTGAATTCTGTTAGAAAAATTTTAGTCTTTTCCTAGATTCAGTCATCACTATTTTGATATTCAAATTGTCCCTGTTACAGACATCACCTTTCAGTTATATGAGAAAATCAGCACACGAGATGAGAACACTTATTCATTATTGTCAGGCATTAGATTTTCCAGAGACAGTTTTAAAGTCAATGTTCTTAATTTCAGGGTTATTGAAAAACCATTGAAGTTTTTTCTCTCTGGCCATCTACATCCCTGTGCTCTAAGCCTCTGCCAATCAATATTAAAAGCAGTTACTACAGTTAAGCAAATGTGCAATAACTCTGGGGCTTCCCAGGTGGCACTAGTGGTAAAGAACCCACTTGACAATGAAGGAAACATGAGATGCAGGTTCAATCCCTGGGTGGAGAAGATCTCCTGGAGGAGAGCATGGCAGCCCACTCTAGTATTCTTGCCTGGAGAATCCCCATGGACAGAGGAGCCTGGAGGGATACAATCCATAGGGTCACAAAGAGTCAGACACGACTGAAGCAATCTATCACGCATGCACGCACAATACAATGCTCCCTTACCTCCAGACCTTTGTGTACATAATCTGTATGAAGAAATTTCTTCTTCAGATTTTTTAATAAAAATTAAGGTAAAATTTGTTGTATTTGCTGTATAGCTCTATGAATTTCAACTCATGTATAGATTCGTGTAACAACCACCGTAATGAGAACAGTTTCATCACTCCCAAGCTCCTAGTGCTGTCTCTTTAGAATCATATCCTCTGCAAAACTCATAACTCCTGGAAAATCACTGATCTGTTCTCTGTCACTTAGTCTTGTCTTTTCCAGAGTATGGTGTAACTGGAATCATACAATAGTGCACATTTTGAAACTGAGCTTCTTTTATTTGACACAACGCTTTGAGATTAATCCAAATTGTGTGAATCAATAGTTTCTTTTATTGCTGAAAAGAATTCCATTGTGTAGATATACTACAGTTATTCAGTCATCCATTGAAGGACATTTGGATTGTTTCCACTTTGGGATTACTATGAAAAAAGTTGCTAAGAACTTTCATACACAAGCCTCTGTGTGAACACATTTGTGGTAGGCTGAGTAAAGTTCTCCAAAGATGTCCACTTTTTAATCCTTGAAAATTGTGAATATATTACCTTGTGGCAAAATATGCTTTGCAAATGTGATTAATTATCTTGAGATGGCAATATTATCTTGGATTGTCTTGGCAGGTCCTAAATACAATCACAAGTGTCCTTGTAAGAGAGAAGCATAGGGAGATTTGCCCCAGAGAGAAGAGAAGGCAATGTGATCACAGAGGCTGATGTTGGAATGATGTGGCTATAAGCCAAAGAACACAAGTAACCACCAGGACATAGAAGAAACAGGGGACAGATTCTCCTGTAGAGCTTCCTGAGGGATTTCTCTCCTGCTAACATCTTGATTTAAATCCAGTGAAACTGATTTCAGATTCCTGGTCTCTACATCTGTAAGGGAATATATTTCTATTGAGTCACTAAGCTTCAGGTAAGTTTTTACAGTAGCCAAAGGAAACTAATACAATAAGTTTTCTTATTCTAGGTTAAATTTTCAGGAGTTCAGTTCCTAGGTTTTATGGTAAATATGTGTTTAACTTTAAAAGAAAGTACAATACTATTTTTCAGAATGATCGTAAAATTTGCATTTCTGTCAGCAATATATGAAAGGTACATTTGTTCTTCATGCTTATAAGCACGTGATAGTATTTTCATCATATCCCTTTAATAGGTATGTGCTGATTGTGATTTTAATTTGCCTTTCACTAATAAAAAATAATGTTTGACATCTTTTCATGTGCTTATTTGCCATCCATTTACCCTCTTGAGTAAAGTGTATATTCTAGTCTTTTTCCCATTTTTGAATTGGGTTGTTTAATTTTTAGCAATTTCATTTTGAGAATTTTTTTACGTAGTCTAGATATAGGTCCTTTGTTGGATATGTATGCTTATCTTTTCCTTCTTTTAATAGAGTCTTTTACAAAGCAAACATTTTTAATTTTGACGAGGCTACATTATAATTTTTTCCTATGGATCTTGCTTTGGATGTAAAATCTAAACTTTTCATCACACCCTCAGAAACAAAGAATTTCTTCTGTTTTTCTTTTAAATCTTTTATAGTTTTACAACTAGGCCCATGATCCATTTTGGGTTAATTTTTGTATAAGATATGAGGTTTAAGTTGAGATTCATTTTTTTCATTTGGTTGTCCAATTATTGCAGTACCACTTGTTGAAAAAGTATCTTTTCTCCTTCAAATAATATTTGCATCCTTATCGTTTCTCAGTCAGTCATACTTTTGAAAGTCTACTCTGTCCTTTTGACTTACGTTGCTGCCATTATTTCACACAGTATTAATATGGATAACTGTAGCTATATAGAAAGTCTTAAAGTTCCTCTAACTTTATCCTTATTTTTCAGAATTATTTTGGCTAGTATAGTTTCTTTGCCTTTCCTTATACATTTTAAATAAAATTATCTGAACAAACAATCCTGCTGAAATTTTGATAAGAATTGCACTAAGGTTGTAAGATAAATTTTGAAAAAATTGACAATTTTACTATGATGAGTCTTCTGATCCAAAACCACATGATTAATTAAGATCTTGTTTGATTTTCTTCATCTGTTTTTAGTAGTTTTCAGCATCAGGATCCTGTTTACTCCTTAATACAAGAACGAGACAAAGACATTGCAAGAAAGGAAAAATACAAATGAGTATCTTTCATAACATATATCACCTTGTTTTTCAACAAAATTTTCAACAAAAGATTCACAAATAAACGCAAAAAAGTATAATAGAATTATAAACCACAACCAAATGAGATTTATTCCATGTGTACAAGGCTCATTCATCATTTATAAATCAATTAATGTACATTGTGAAATAATTAGCATGATCATGCAAATGCATTCATCACCTCACATAGTTAAGTCTTTTTTTGTGTGTGGTAAGAATCTATTTCTGCTTTATTGACTATGCCAAAGCCTTTGACTGTGTGGATCACAATAAACTGTGGAAAATTCTGAAAGAGATGGGAGTACCAGACCACCAGACCTGCCATTAGAGAAATCTGTATGCAGGTCAGGAAGCAACAGTTAGAAATGGACATGGAACAACAGACTGGTTCCAAATAGGAAGAGGAGTACGTCAAGGCTGTATATTGTCACCCTGCTTATTTAACTTATATGCAGAGTACATCATGAGAAACGCTGGGCTGAAAGAAGCACAAGCTGGAATCAAGATTGCCGGGAGAAATATCAATAACCTCAGATATGCAGATGACACCACCCTTATGGCAGAAAGTGAAGAGGAACTCAAAAGCCTCTTGATGAAAGTGAAAGAGGAGAGTGAAAAAGTTGGCTTAAAGCTCAACATTCAGAAAACTAAGATCATGGCACCTGGTCCCATTACTTCATGGGAAATAGATGGGGAAACAGTGGAAAGTGTCAGACTTTATTTTTGGGGCCTCCAAAATCACTGCAGGTGGTGATTGCAGCCATGAAATTAAAAGACGCTTACTCCTTGGAAGGAAAGTTATGACCAACCTAGATAGCATATTCAAAAGCAGAGACATTACTTTGCCAACAAAGGTCCGTCTAGTCAAGGCTATGGTTTTTTCCCGTGGTCATGTATGGATGTGAGAGTTGGACTGTGAAGAAGGCTGAGCACCGAAGAATTGCTGCTTTTGAACTGTGGTGTTGGAGAAGACTCTTGAGAGTCCCTTGGACTGCAAGGGGATCCAATCAGTCCATTCTAAAGGAGATAGGCCCTGGGATTTCTTTGGAAGGACTGATGCTAAAGCTGAAACTCCAGTACTTTGGCCACCTCATGCGAAGAGTTGACTCATTGGAAAAGACTCTGATGCTGGGAGGGATTGGGGTCAGGAGGAGAAGGGGACGACAGAGGATGAGATGGCCGGATGGCATCACTGACTTGATGGACGTGAGTCTGAGTGAACTCCAGGTGTTGGTGATGGACAGGGAGGACTGGAGTGCTGCGATTCTTGGGGTCACACAGAGTTGGACACGACTGAGTGACTGAACTGACTGACTGACTGAAGAATGTTTAAGATCTCTCAGCAAATTTCAAATATATAATATTTATTATTAATTATAATAGCCATGCTAAATATTAGGTGCTCAAAACTTAGTCACCTTACACTGAAAGTTTGTACCTATTGAGCTTGTTCAGTCATGTCTGATTCTTTGCAATCCCATGGACTGCAGCATGCCAGGCTTCCCTGTACTTACCATCTCCCACAGCTTGCTTAAAGTCATGTTCACTGAGTCAGTGATGCCATCCAACCATCTTGTTTTCTGTCTTCCCCTTCTCCTGCCTTCAATCTTTCCCAGCATCAGGGTCTTTTCTAATGAGTCAGCACTTCACATCAGGTGGCCAAAGTACTGGAGTTTCAGCTTCAGCATGAATCCTTCTAATGAATATTCTGGATTGATTTCCTTTAGGATTGACAGATCTCCTTACAGTCCAAGGGACTCACAAGAGTCTACTCCAACACCACAGTTCAAAAGCATCAATTCTTTGATGTTCAGCCTTCTTTACGATCCAACTGTCAAATCCATACATGAGTATTGGAAAAACCATAACTGTGACTATATGGACCTTTGTCGGCAAAGTAATGTCTCTGCTTTTTAATAAGCTATCTAGGTAGGTCATAACTTTTCTTCCAAGGAACAAGAGTCTTTTAATTTCATGGCTGCAGTTACCATCTGCAGTGATTTTGGAGCCCAAGAAAATAAAGTCTGTCACTGTTTCCACTGTTTTCCCATCTATTTGCCATGAATTGATGGGACCAGATGCCATGATCTTAGTTTTCTGAATGTTGAGCCTTAAGCCAGATTTTTCACTCTCCTCTTTCACCTTTATCAAGAGACTCTTCAGTTTCTCTTTGCCTTCTGCCTTAAGGGTGGTGTCATCTGCATATCTGAGATTATTGATATTTCTCCTGGCAATCTTGATTCCAGCTTGTGCTTCATCCAGCCCAGCATTTTGCATGATGTACCCTGTGTATTGTAGCTCAGCAGGTAAAGAATCCACCTGCAATGTGGGAGACCTGGGTTCGATCCCTGGGTTGGGAAGATCCCCTTGAGAAGAGAAAGGTTACCCACTCTGGTATTCTGGCCTAGAGAATTTCATGGACTGTATAGTCCATGGGGTCGCAAAGAGACAGGACTGAGCGACTTTCACTCACCCTGCATATAAGTTAAATTAGCAGGGTGACAACATAGAGCCTTGATGTACTCCTTTCCCAAATTTGAACTAGTTCATTGTTCCATGTCTGGTTCTAACTGTTGTTTCCTGGCATACAGGTTTCTCAAGTGGTCTGGTGTTCCTATCTCTTTAAGAATTTTCGACAGTTTGTTGTTATTCACACAGTCTTTGGCATTGTCAATAAGGCAGAAGTAGATGTTTTTTGGAACTCTCTTGCTTTTTTGATGATCCAACAGATGTTGGCAATTTGATATCTGGTTTCTCTGCCTTTTCTAAATCCAGCTTGAACATCTGGAACTTCTCTGTTCACATACTGTTGAAGCCCAGCTTGGAGAATTTTGAGCATTACTTTGCTAGCATGTGAGATGAGTGCAATTGTGTGGTAGTTGGAAAATTGGCACTGCCTTTCTTTGGGATTGGAATAAAAACTGACCTTTTCCATGAAGGCCACTGTGGCCTGTGGCCACTATTAAGTTTTCCAAATTTGTTGGCATATTGAGTGCTGCACTTTCACAGCATCATCTTTTGGGATTTAATTCCATCACCTCCACTAGCTTTGTTCATAGTGATGCTTCCTAAGGCCCCCTTGACTTCACATTCCAGGATATCTGGCTCTAGGTGAGTGATCACACCATCATGGTTATCTGGGTCATGAAGATCTTTTCTGTATAGTTCTTCTGTGTATTCTTGCCTCCTCTTCTTAATATCTTTTGCCTCTGTTAGGTCCATTCCATTTCTGTCCTTTACTGTCACCATCTTTGTGTGAAATGTTCCCTTGGTAGCTCTAATTTTCTTGAAGAGGTCTCTAGTTTTTCCCATTCTACTGTTTTCCTTTCTTTCTTTGCCTTATTCACTTAGGAAGCCTTTATTTTTTTTCCTTGCTATTTTTTGGAACTCTACATTCAGATGGGTATATCTTTCTCTTACTCTTTTGCCTTTTGCTTCTCTTCTTTTCTCAGCTATTTGTAAGCCCTGCCCAGACAATCATTTTGCCTTTTTGACATTGTTCCTCCGCCTCATTTTACTCTTTATTATTATGATATTGTTTTCTTTTTAAAAAATTTTATTTTTGTTTGGAGAATAATTGATCTACAATATCGTGATGGTTTCCGCCATACATCAAAATGAATCACTCAAATCAGTCAAATGTATACATATGTCTCTCCCGTCCTAAATTGCCCCCATCTCCCTCTCCATCCCACTCCTCTAGGACATTACAGTATATTCCTACTGCCTATTCACTTTCAGTTCAGTTCAGTTCAGTTCAGTCGCTCAGTCGTGTCCAACTCTTTGCGACCCCATGAATCGCAGCACGCCAGGCCTCCCTGTCCATCACCAACTCCCGGAGTTCACTCAAACTCACGTCCATTGAGTCGGTGATGCCATCCAGCCATCTCATCCTCTGTCATCCCCTTCTCCTCCTGCCCCCAATCCCTCCCAGCATCAGATTCTTGTCCAATAAGTCAACTCTTCACATGAGGTGGCCAAAGTACTGGATTTTCAGCTTTAGCATCATTCCTTCCGAAGAACACACTAGGACTGATCTCCTTTAGAATGGACTGGTTGGATCCCCTGCCAGTTCAAGGGACTCTCAAGAGTCTTCTCCAACACCACAGTTCAAAAGCAACAATTCTTCAGAGCTCAGCTTTCTTCACAGTCCAACTCTCACATCCATATATGACTACTGGAAAAAACATAGCCTTGACTAGACAGACCTTTGTTGGCAAAGTAATGTCTCTGCTTTTCAATATGCTATCTAGGTTGGTCATAACTTTCCTTCCAAGGAGTAAGTGTCTTTTAATTTCATGGCTGCAATCACCATCTGCAGTGATTTTGGAGCCCAGAAAAATAAAGTCTGACACTGTTTCCACTGTTTCCCCATCTATTTGCCATGAAGTGATGGGACCAGATGCCATGATCTTCGTTTTCTGAATGTTGAGCTTTAAGCCAACTTTTTCACTCTCCACTTCATCACGAGGCTTTTTAGTTCCTCTTCACTTTCTGCCATAAGGGTGGTGTCATCTGCATATCTGAGGTTATTGAGATTTCTCCCGGCCATCTTGATTCCAGCTTGTGTTTCTTCCAGTCCAGCGTTTCTCATGATGTACTCTGCATAGAAGTTAAATAAACAGGGTGACAATATACAGCCTTGACGTACTCCTTTTCTTATTTAGAACCAGTCTGTTGTTCCTTGTCAATTTCTAACTGTTGCTTCCTGACCTGCAGACAAAATTCTCAAGAGGCAGATTAGGTGGTCTGGTACTCCCATCTCTTGAAGAATTTTCCACAGTTTATTGTGATCCACACAGTCAAAGGCTTTGGCATAGTCAATAAAGCAGAAATAGATGTTTTTCTGGAACTCTCTTGCTTTTTCCATGATCCAGCGGATGTTGGCAATTTGATCTCTGGTTCCTCTGCCTTTTCTAAAACCAGCTTGAACATCAGGAAGTTCACGGTTTACATATTGATGAAACCTGGCTTGGAGAATTTTGAGCATTACTTTACTAGCGTGTGAGATGAGTGCAATTGTGCGGTAGTTTGAGCATTCTTTGGCATTGCCTTAGTTATGTATATATAATATATAATTTACAATGCACAATATATGTATATACAATACATATGTGTATATATGTTATACATAGAATCCAACCAATCTGTCTTAAAGGAAATCAGTATTGAATATTCATAGGAAGGACTGATGCTGAAGCTGAAACTGTAATAGTTTGGCCACCTGATGCAAAGAATTGTCTCATTTGAAAAGACCCCTATGCTGGGAAAGATTGAAGGTGGGAGAAGTGGGCAAAAGATCTTTTGACTGGGAGAAATTGAAGGCACGAGGAGAAGGGGACAACAGAGGATGAGATAGTTGGATGGCCTCACTGACTCAATGGATATGAGTTTTAGTTTACTCCAGAATTTGGTGATGGACACGGAAGTCTGGCATGCTGCAGTCCGTGGGGTCGCAAAGAGCTGGACATGACTGAGCGACTGAACTGAACTCAACTATATAGCCATATATGTACATATATATTATACAATATATATTATTAGCATACATTATATACATATTATATATATAATCATATTTTGCCATATATCTTATAATATATGTATGTAAATATGTATCTGTATTTATATACATATATGTATATGTATAGACATAAATATTTACAGTATTTAATGCACTACATATTATATATGTAATATATACAATATTATATACTATATGTTATATATGTAATATATACAATGCTATATACTATATATTATATGTCACATATATAAAATACATACATATATTATAAAATATATATAATAAATTATATATACAATGTATGTAATAAGTTATAGTGTGTATATATATAACATATATTATATATCTTATATATTATATTAAATATATGATTTTATTATATGTACAATATACATATATATTTTATATACTATATACAATATATATGACACATTGTATATATACATATATACAATATATACAGAATAAATATATAATGTAATATATATTATTAAACAATATAATGTAATATTATAATATATCTATTATATAATTTATTTATTATATATATACATGGAAAACCTTATATAATAAATATAACATATTTATTATGTGATGATCATATATAATGTATAAAATGGTATATATATATATATATATATATACACACACACACACACACAATAGAATATTACTCGGCATTAAAGAATGAAAATTTGCCATTTGTAACAGCATGATTGAACCTCTAGGGTATTATGCTGAATGAAACAAGTCAGGCAGAGAAAGAGAAATATTCTATGTTATCATTTATATGTGCAATCTAAAAATTAAGATTGATGAATGTAATAAAAGAGAAGCAGACACACAAATATAGAGAAAAACTAGTAGTTACAAGTTGGGACAGGAAAGAGGAGGTGCATGATAGGGCTAAGTGGTTAAGAGGTACAAACTTGTATGTAGAAAATAAACTGTAAGTGTGTTATGGTATAACACAAGAGTCAGACATGACTAAAACAACTAAGCACCCACACAGGTATCTTATAGAAGGGATTTTAAACAGAAACCAATATCACTCTTGCAGGAAACATATATATTACCACCCTATTCACTTTACATATGGCAATATATGTAATATAGTATATATCATATGCATATAATATACAATATGTGAAATAAGATATATATATATACAATATTATGTATTGTACAGAGAGCACATATATAGTATATATAGTTAGTATTATATATTATTATATTTTATATACAATATACACATGTATCATATATTATGGATATATAAAATATATGTATATTAGACAATAGATAATGCAATAAATATACATGGTAATCTAATATATATTTTAAAATAAAATATTTTGTATATATGTAATATACCTATATATTATGTTCATTATATATGGTCCATAGACATATTATGTATATATCTATATGCATACATACACAGATACATATGTATGCATAAAGTATGTATATTTATCCATATACATATTTATGTATATGTATATATGTGTTATTTTGTATATATGTACAATTATAACATACAATATACAATATTCAACATGAATTATGTATGTATAAAGTTGTATGCTTGCATATGCTTATATGTTATACATATATAGCCACATATATACATATATGTTATGCAATATATATTACTAATATATATTATGTACTTTGTATTATAAATTAAATATGTAATGATATATTTTGTCATATATCTTTTAGTATATATATGTATATAAATAGATATATATAACAAATAATACACTATGCATTACATATTTAATATATACAGCATTATATACTATACATTATATATCACATATATAGCATATACATATTTTATAAGTACATATGTAGACAATATTATATATTGTATATATATAGCATATATTATGTTTTATTACACATTACATGATTTTATTATATAAACATAATTTTAAAATTTATTCATTATACATAGGTATGTGTGTTTATACATTATATATAAATGCTTATACACATATGCATATATATATGTTAAATATAGACTCATGTTTATATATATATACACCCATAATGCCTATATTATATGTGTATCTAAATATATACATGTGTGATATTATATACCTGACATTATATATATCATAGATATCAAATGTATAATATAATATATGTGATAAATACTTATGGTGTATAACTTTTAAGACATACATATGCATATATATATTATACATATTGTATACATATTTATGTATTATAAGAATATGTATGTACATATTGTATTTGTAAGGAGTTCACTCAGACTCACGTCCATCGAGTCAGTGATGCCATCCAGCAATCTCATCCTCTGTCGTCCCCTTCTCCTCCTGCCCCCAATCCCTCCCAGCATCAGAGTTTTTTCCAATGAGTCAACACTTCGCATGAGGTGGCCAAAGTACTGGAGTTTCAGCTTTAGCATCATTCCTTCCAAAGAAATCCCAGGGCTGATCTCCTTCAGAATGGACTGGTTGGATCTCCTTGCAGTTCAAGGGACTCTCAAGAGTCTTCTCCAACACCACAGTTCAAAAGCATCAATTCTTTGGTGCTCAGCCTTCTTCACAGTCTAACTCTCACATCCATACATGACCACAGGATAAACCATAGCCTTGACTAGATGGACCTTTGTTGGCAAAGTAATGTCTCTGCTTTTGAATATGTTATCTAGGTTGGACATAACTTTCCTTCCAAGGAGTAAGCATCTTTTAATTTCATGGCTGCAGTCACCCTCTGCAGTGATTTAAAAATATATATATAATATATACAATAGTCAATATTATATATTAATATACAAAATATATTATATATTGTATGTATTATAGTACATGTTATCTGATTTTTATATACACAATATAGACTAAAATCTTTATTATATATATCCAATATTTGTTATAAATATATTTATATACTTTTATTATATATCATTTAGAATAGATTTTTACTGTATATATACAATATACAATATTATATTTAATATACATATACTATTTATTGTATGGTATATTTATTATGCTATATATTTTATACAATATATATTATATTATGTTTAGTGTATTTTGTTAGTTATAGTTTGTGATATATATTATATATATATATATTACGCATTATACACATATTCTTGCTCTGCTAATTCACTTCAGTTACGTCCAACTCTGTGCGACCCCATAGATGGCCACCCACCAGGCTCCCCCGTCCCTGGGATTCTTCAGGCAAGAACACTGGTGTGGGTTGCCATTTCCTTCTTCAGTGCATGAAAGTGAAAAGTGAGAGTGAAGTTGCTCAGTCATGTCCTACTCTTAGCAACCCCATGGATTACAGCCCACCAGGATCCTCCATCTATGGGATTTTCCAGACAAGAATACTGGAGTGGGGTGCCATTGCCTTCTCTGATTTTTTTTTTGCTCTAGATATTATATAATACATAATATATATTGCCTATTATGCAATGTATATATATATTGTATTATTCTATTAAATAGAATTTATTAATTATAATATATATGAGATTATATAATTAAAATTATATTTAACATATTTATATAATCATATAATATAATATAACATATAATATTATAATATATAATCACATAATATATATAATATTATATATATTTTGTATATATAAAAGAAGGAAATGGGCCACAGGACTGGGAAAGGTCAGTTTTCATTTCAATTTCAGTATTTTCATATAATTATATATATTTATAATTATAAGTGTATAATTATTATAGACTGTAATTATAATAATACACATAATATTATATATAATATATATATTCACATATATGCTTCACAGGTGACAGTAGTGGTAAAGAACCCACCTGCCAATGTAGGAGACTTAAGAGATATGAGCTCAGTCCCTGGATTGGGAAGATCCCCTGGAGAAGGTTATGGTAACCCAGTCCAATATTCTTGCCTGGAGAATCCCATAGATAGACGAGTGTGGAGGACTACATTCCATAGGGTCACACAGAGTCTGACACTACTGAAGTGACTTAGCATGCATGATTTATAAATAAATATATATAAAGGCAATGGCAACCCACTCCAGTACTCTTGCCTGGAAAATCCCATGGATGGAGGGGCCTGGTGGGCTGCAGTCCATGGGGTCACTAAGAGTCACACACGACTGAGCGACTTCACTTTATTTTTTCACTTTCATGCATTGGAGAAGGAAATGGCAACCCACTCCAGTGTTCTTGCCTGGAGAATCCCAGGGACGGGGGAGCCTAATGGGCTGCCGTCTATGGGGTCACACAGAGTCAGACACGACTGAAGCGACCTAGCAGCAGACACAAACACATACGTAGCACATCTTCTTTATCAATTCATCTATTGTTGAATACTTGGGTCAATTCTGCATCTTGGTTATTGTAAATAGTGATGCTATGAAGATTGGGGTCATGTATCTTTTTGAATTACTATTTTTGTTTTTTCCTGATATATACCTGGGAGTGGAATTGCTGGAGAGCCAACTGTAATAGTGAACACTGTATGAGTAGGGAGGGATGTCTTTCCTTTCTACTCATTTTTCCTTTAAATCTAAAATTACTTCTAATGAGTTGGATGAAACTGGAGCCTATTATACAGAGTAAAGCAAGCCAGAAAGAAAAACACCAATACAGTATACTAACGCATATATATGGAATTTAGAAAGATGGTAACGATAACCCTGTATGCGAGACAGCAAAAGAGACACAGATGTATAGAACAGTATTTTGGACTCTGTGGGAGAGGGAGAGGGTGGGATGGTTTGGGAGAATGGAATTGAAACATGTATAATATCATATAAGAAACGAATTGCCAGTCCAGGTTCGATGCAGGATACAGGATGCTTGGGGCTGGTGCACTGGGATGACCCAGAGGGATGGTACAGGGAAGGAGGTGGGAGGGAGGTTCAGGATGGGGAACACGTGTATACCCGTGGTGGATTCATGTTGATGTATGGCAAAACCAATACAATATTGTAAAGTAAAAAAAAAAAAAAGAAAGAAAAAATCTCAGTCACAATTTAAAAAATAAATAAATAAAATTACTTTAAAAATAAACATCACTTTAAAATATTTATGTATTGTTAGATTTATCCATATATATTTCATTTTGTTTGGGTGATCATAAATTGAATATGTTTTAAATTTCAGTTTCTAGTTGTTCATTGACAGTATATAGAAATATGACTGATTTTTGTATGTTGATCTTATGCAATTGTGCTAAACTCATTTGTTGTACAAGTTGTTTTCTTGGAATTTTCTTACATAGATAATCAGTTTGATTATGAACGGGGGCCATTTTATTTCTCTCTTTCCAATTTGTATGCACAGGCACACATGCACACAGATACACAATCAGTTCTTAGTGGACTTTGTAGGAATGTATATCTTTCACTAAATGATGAATATTAGAATGTTTGGATGTTATCTGCATTATGTATTTTTGTCACTATGAATTCCCTTCGTATTTTTTAATGGCAGTTTATGGATACATCAAGAAAATAATGTCATCTTTGGTGAATGTCTGCAATACTCCAAAATACTTAAGACACATCTATAAAACCTTTGTAACTATCTAATAAAAATAATTGTTTTTGCTCATGTTCTGCAGACTTCCTGCAAAAGTGTTCAAATAGTGTAAACACAGTTCCTGATAAATGCACCTCAGAAAGAAGGTTACTAAGTCACTTTGAAAGGAATTAAAACAGTATAGTGATTTAACTGAATTGGAAACAAACAAACAAAAGATACATTCCTTTTTTTTTTTTTTAAAGATACATTCTTACCTTGTTTTCTTCATTTACACCAAAGGAAGCAATAGCCCATCCTTTAACAACTGTCAAGATACCAATTACAATAACAATTCTGCATCTGATTAGAGTTCCCAATAGACTTCTAAACAGAACAATCATGAGGAAGAAAATATTCAAGTAACCAGTATTCTTAAGAGTAAAACCTACACTACCCAGTAACCTGTGAGAGATAATACATAGAATTCTTTGTGTTCTCGTTTTGAAATTATTTTATGGAGTCATATTTTGCATATCATATAATTTTCCCTTATCATGTATACAATTCAATGATTTTTGGGGGAAATTTACCAAGTTTGCTAAAATTACCTAAGCCATCACCATTTATCAATTTTATAACACTTTTGTCACCATAATATGAAACTTTCTGCACATTCATAGTTCCTGGGACTAGTCCTATTTTTTTTTACCACTACACCAGGTAAATACTAACCTCCTTTCTATTTTTACCTTTACCTTTTTAAGGGTATTTTATACAAAGGGGATAATAAAATATATGGTCTTTTTTGTCTGGCTTCTTTCACTAAGTTTCTGAGGTGTGGTAGCATGTCTTCATTTTTTAATGGCTAAATAATATTCCATTGGATGGATATACCATATTTTGTTTAGTCATTCATAAGTTGATGGACATTTGGGTTATTTACACCTTTTGGTTACTATGAATAATTTTGCTGTGAACATTTGTGTAAGAGGTTTTGTGTGCAATATATTTTCATTTTATTGGGTATATACATAGGAGTGGAATTTCTGGGTATATGGTAACATTATGTTTAACTTTTTGAGGAACTGCCAATTTTTTTCCAAATTGTGCAGTTTTATAGTCCCACCAGAAATGTATGTCAGTTCCAATTTCAGGATCACTTTTTATTTTTGATCTATGGTTTTGATTATAGCCATTCTAGTGGGTGTGAAAGAGTGTCTTATTGTGTGATTTTTATCTTCATTACTCTAAAGATTTAGTGATGTTTGAGTATTCTTTTCACATGCTTATCAGTCATTCATATATCTTCTTTGGTAAAATGTCTATTCAAATCATTTGCCCATTTGTTGATAGGATTGTTTATTCATTACTAATGAGCAAGATTCTTTTATATATTCTAGATACAAGTCCTTTACCAGGTATGTGTTTTGCAAATATTTTCTCCCTTTCTGTTTCTTGTCTTTTTTCATTTTCAGACACTTATAGATTTATAGGCAACTGTAACATTAATATAGAGATCCCACTTACTTCTTACCTGTTACCTCACATTTTATGTGACTGAGACAAAGCAATGTAGGAAAAAACATTTGTCCCTTTTCTCCTCCTTGAGGGCCCCAGACCCCTTTCTCCTCAAGGGCCCTGGACTCCTTATCAACCTACCTAAGAATTGACTCTCACCACAAAGATAGAGCCACACCCATTTCCCTCATACCCTACTCTTTCCTTAACCCCATTAACCCATTAATCTGTTAATGTGTTGAATATTTTCTTTCTTTTGTGGTATATGCTTTAAAAAAACACTTTCAAATTAAAATTATTTCCAAGAAATTTGGAATACTGCTTTCAGTATTGCTATTGTAGTCAGTTTTTGGAAACCCCTCAAACTTATTTTTAAACACTTTTAATGAAATTATTATTTTTTTGTTTTGTTTTTCATAGACCAGATGCTGCCATATGGCATCAGTATGTTCAACTACAGTATCAGAGACAAAATGGAATGCCTGCCAGATTTCCCTAGAGTCCTCGTATAATAAAAGAAATGGTTTGTGAATTCAGGAAACTTAGCATTATGACAGGTCCTCCAAGATGGTTTAGATCAGTAATTCAGTGTAGCCAACTGAAACAGAAAGGACACTAGGTGGTATCTGCCTTACAGGATAGCCATCCCACCCAAATGCCTTAAAGGATTGAAGGTTGATGGTGTTAAAAGCTATTTTTCTTCATTGGTCTACTTTAGTATCAACTTAGCTGTAGAGTGTCCCTTTTCCTGGAGTAGCTACAGGTACAGCCTTCCATTAGCCAAAGAAGTTTCACTTATGAATCTGACACCATGTATTTATATGAGAATTAATGCTAAACTTAGTGCAGTTACATCTCTATAATTAACATGTATAAAGACAATTATTCATGTAATTGCAGCCTTAAATTTATTATTCTTCACTTTTGCTCCCTTTTTTCTATGCTCTTAGGAAAATGGAAGTGGCAATATTTATTAGTACATGCTAGATAATATACAGCTTAAAAATCTTGATGGCTTAAAGCAAGAAAGGCTCATTCCTCACACAAAGTCTTGGGCTAAACATAACATTGAATGAAAAAAGGTGAAGTCAAACAAGTATATATCAAAACTCCAGATCAAGGAAAATTTGATGGTATAAATTTATCAAATCATGCACATAGGGTGAGGAGATGGATACATTCATTAGCTTGACTGCAGAAACCATTTCACTAAGTATATCCATATCAAAACATCATGCTATATGCTTTAATATATACAATTTTTATTAAAATATAATTCAAGATAGTTATCTTTAAGATGGATAGTGACTACATAAGAGGTCATTATATTCCTTGTATCTTACATATACACATTGTATGCATTTTTATGTTTGTGAAATATTTCATAGTGCCCAAAATGGACATTATCAATGATAAATTTGAATTTTAGAAACATTTTTAGAAACCTTGGTTAAGAGTAAAAAGTAATGATATCTACAGGTGGCTCATAATACTTAACTGAGATACTAGTCTAACTGTAAATCTCCCTATTTGTAAATCTTTTCATAAACTCTAAGGACAATATTTATACTTTTGAATGACAAAATAGAGACAGTATATGGTTTTAGCTAATTACATAGACAAGAGGCAAAATGACCTGGATTTGATTCAGGTTACATCAAGCATTGTTGTTGTTTAGTTGGTAAGTCATGTCCAACTCTTTGGCAACCATGTAGCCCACCAGGCTCTTCTGTCTATGGGATTTCCTAGGCAAGAATACTGGAGTGGGTTGCCATTTTCTTCTCCAGAGGCTTATCCTAGGGCATGCAATGAATGAACATAGCTTGGTCTAGGACCCTGGACTCTAAGTCCAGTGTTCCTCCTTTTATAAGATTTAAGTTTCTTTGGAGTCTGTGAAATAGGATTGGAAAAGTCTGCTTGCAAAATTTTAAAGAAGGAAAAACTCTGCAGTGACCTCTCTGCTCATTCTCTTGATACATTCCTACAGGTGCTCAGCATTCTAATTTTTTCACAAACGTAGTACTGCTGCAGTTCATGCAGTCCAATCCCTCATATTCCAGAACTTTGTCATCTCACTCTCCAAGGTTGCCACAGTTTGAATGTAAAAAAAAAAAAAATAAAGAAATTCCTAACAGTAGAATATCAGGCCATAGGAAAGGGCTTGAAAAGGAGAGGACATATGTATATCCTCAAGTCACAAGTAGTTTCATACACAAATCTACTCTGCTGCTGCTAAGTCGCTTCAGTTGTGTCTGACTCCTAGCAACCCCATGGACTGTAGCCCACCAGGCTCCTTGTCCCTGGGATTCTTCAGGCAAGAGTACTGGAGTGAGTTGCCATTTCCTTCTCCATCTTTTACTCTGGTGGCATACATATATCTGACTACATTTTTTTTTGCAATTACAAAGGGAAAATTCAACTTAGTATTTTTTCCACAGATACTAATAAGCAAGCCCTGAGTGCAGAGTCTCAGATTGGATCACCAATGAACATTTGCAACAAGGTTATTTCAGGCAACTTAATGACCTAACGGCTCAGCAATCAAATCAATTGTTTGGCACCCGTCCTTTAACTAGACAGAAATCTATACCCCTGACAAATCAGGCCTCCCTACAATCGTCCATACAAAAATGAGAAAAAAAGGCTAGAGCATGAGTCAGAATGAAATATCAGAACAAACTACCATATAATTTAATAAAATAGATAATTACTTTTTCTTTATCACAAACACATCAGTGTGCCTATAGATTAAGTTCCAAACATAACAATCGAGCACCTACAACTGCATGAGGATGGAAGCCTTAGACTTTTTTCTCTCTTTACTAAATATAGCTTAGTGAGGAACTGTTGCAGAATATAGACTAATCATACTCTTTGTTCCAGTAATAGTGCATATCGATATTACTACTTTTCAGAACAGCAATTCTCTCCACCTCAGAAATCTAAAGAGACAAATATGCTGGTGTCATTAAAATATATTGTCATGAAATAATTTTATATCACATAGGTTAAGTGGAGAAGTCTTTCTGGTCATTAACAGTGCTGCCTTTAATATATATTTTTAAATAATCCATAGCCAAGCTGATATTCAAGGATAAGTGTATTTTTCAGAATATGCATGATAATGACCTTATTTTAAAATTCTCTGATAGGATTAGTTGGTACAGGCCCTGAAACCTGTAAGAAATGGCTCACAGACAGTATTCTAATTAGCACTAGGGTCCATATAGCCCTCCAAGTATCCATGTTTCTCTTGGCATGGCCTAAAAATTCACTCATGCATTTTTTTTTAACAGTAATAGCCAAATACCTTTCTCTTTTAAAAGCTTCTTCCTCTCTCTTTCTTTGAAAGTAAACCTATGCTTTGAGAATTGTTTTTCTCTCTCTTCAAACTTAAAGCACAATTAGTTTACCAAAGGGAGAACTCTGCTTTGGTTTCTATTTGAGTTATGTATTTGGAGAAAGAAAAAAGAGACAATTCATTGTGTATCAATTTTGAATGAGGCCTGAGTCCTTTATTTATTAATTATCATTTAAGATGTCAACAGATGTGCTCTATATTTGAAGGAATAGATGGTTTTTATAGAGCTTATCTTCTGATGTTCTCCAATTGCCAAGCGCAGCAGTCTCTGGAATATTGAACAAGCTAATGGAGGTGCCATAGTGATGCACTGTTGCAGTTAGGAGCAGAATATTAAACATAGAGTTCTTTAAGTATTTGGTTGTAAGCACATACCCTCAATCCTAATAAAGAATAAAACTTCTTAATATCTCATTGCAACAGCTAACAGCATTAAATGTCTCAAAAAAAACATTGTTAAGTTGAGGGAACAATACATCACATAAAAAAGTAAGGGGATGTGGTGATATTTCATTGTTTACAGCCCAACAAATATGTATTTATACAGTAATTAAATTTTCTGGATTCAGTATGATTTTGAGTTTCTAAATTGTATATGCATATTAAAATATGAGAATTCAATTATTATCATGTAATGCATTTAGTATTCAGTCGATTGGATTATCTTCTGGTCTAAACTCCTAATTACAATATCTATCAGAGAGAAAGAGAGAGCATGTGAGCGTGAGTGAGTGCTGCTGTTCAGGACTGTAATTGAAAGTTAACAGGATGTTGCATTACTACCCAGATATGATCCAATTCCACCTATAATTTCACTAGGAGAAAAAATAGTGCTTTATATTCTATTAATTCTGAATAATTTTTATTGTTTATATTTTTATAATACACTCTGTAAAGGTAATAAATTATGTCATTTTTCCATTTGATTTCAACTATCTAATCAGCTTGTGAGTAATGAGGAGCATTATAAAGTGGCAATGCAATCTTGAACACACATGGAAACAGCACCACAAATCTGCTTGCCTATTACTTTCAGTGAAGCTAATAATCAAAAGTGCTTCTTATAAAAAGTACTGCATATTATAGCTTCAGAGAATTCAGAGGATATCTCAGAGAACTGCTATGCATAACTGTTCGTGAAGGTCAAAATAACTAACATAGCAGGGGATGTGTTGCCGAGGGGAAGGGAGATTTTTCCAATCTTGCGGAGGCCCACAAGTCCATAAGCCAACAGTATTATAGAGTTATAGGACAAACTCAAGGGGAGTTAGCTCAAGAAAGGGAGAAAGTGACCTAGGGAATTATAAGGCATCACTAACATTGATCAGCTCTTTCACATACATTATTTCAGTGGTTTCCAACTGCATTAGAATATAATTCAGCTGTTAGAAAAATGTAACAATGGATTAAAAATCAATGTCTTTCACATAAAGGTCCAGCTTGGTGGATCAGCCTAGTATGGGTGGTCCTTAACGATCAGTGGTCCAGGTTCATAAGATGACTGCTGTACTTTCAACATAGTTTTCCAATTCATGACCAAAATGGCTGATCCAGATTCAGATATAATTTATGCATTCCACCCAGCAGAAAAGGGATGATAAATAAAGAAGGCAGGCTTTCCCTTTATCAGCATTCCCATATGTTGCCTATTTTACTTATGCTTACATCCCATTTGTCATAACTTTATTGCATGGTCACTCATAGTTGCATGAGACTCCATGGAATATAATCATTGTTCAGGCAGTTATGTGGCCAATTAAAAATTATTTGATAAGAAAGTGAGAATGGATATTAGAAGCCAATTAAAAGTCCTTGTTACAGAAACAAGTGGTCTGTGGAACTCAAGTGATCATAAAGTTATGGCAAAGGAACCAAAAATTAATGTGTATACCAAGTATTAACTACAAATGGAACAAATAATATATCTCACTGTTATATAATAAAATTTAAATATATTTAAAAGTGTTCTTTATTTCTGCACAGCATTTCTATCATTGCATATTGTCCAAGTCAGTAGATACTAATGCATACTTTCTTCATGTTGGGAAGAGAAAAACTGAAGCTTACAGAGGTCAAATGACCCGTCTCCAAATTAGGCAACTAACCAGTGGAGGATCTGTGACTCCTGCCTATGTTTGTGTGAACCCACAGCTGATATTTCAGTTTTAATTCCAATCCCAAAGAAATGCTATGCCAAAGAATGCTCCAACTACTGTACAACTGTGCCCATCTCACATGCTAGCAAAGTAATGCTCAAATCCTATAGGCTAGGCTTCAACAGTACATGAATTGAGAAATTCCAAATGTACAAGCTGTGTTTAGATGAGATCAGGCACGTTCAGGGTATATGGCCATAGACCAAGCTGGGTTTAGAAAAGGCAGAGGAACCAGAGATCAAATTACCAACATTTTTTAGATCATAGAGAAAGCAAAGGAATTTCAGAAAAATATCTACTTCTGTTTCATTGACTATGTTAAAGCCTTTGACTGTGTGGATTACAACAAATTGTAGAAAATTCTTAAAGAGATAGGAATACCAGACCACTTTATCTGTCTCCTGAGAAACCTGTATGCAGGTCAAGCAGCAACAGTTAGAACTGGACATGGGACAATGGACTGGTTCAAAATTGGGAAAGGAGTACATCAAGGCTGTAAATTGTCACCTTGCTTATTTAACCTATATGCAGAATATATCATGCAAAATGCTGGGCTGGATGACTGACAAGCTGGAATAAAGATTGCAGGGTGAAATATAAAAAACCTCAGATAGGCAGATGGTACTACTCTAATGGGACTTCCCAGGTGGTGCTAGTGTTAAAGAATCCACCTGACAATGCAGGTTAGACATAGAGACATGAGTTAGATCATTCTTGCCTGGAGAATCCCATGGACAGAGGAGCCTGGCAGGTTGAAGTCTGTAGCGTCACATCGAGTCAGACACAACTGAAGCAACTTAGCGCATGCACACGCACACACACACACACACACCACTCTAATGGCAGAAAATGAGGAGGAACTAAAGAGCCTCTTGATGAAGGTGAAAGAGGAGAGAGAAAAAGCTGGCTTAAAACTCAACATTCAAAAGACTAAGATCATGGTATCCAGTCGCATCACTTCATGGGAAATAGAAGGGAAAAAGTGGAAGCAGTGGCAGATTTTATTTTCCTGGGCTCCCAGATCACTATGCATGGTAACTGCAGTCATGATATTTAAAGACACTTCCTCCTTGGAAGGAAAGGTGTGACAAACCTGGACAGTGTATTAAAAAAGCAGAGACGTCACTTTGTTGACAAAGATCTGTATAGTCAAAGCTATAGTTTTTCCAATAGACATGTACAGATGTGAGAGTTGGACCATAAAGAAGGCTGAGTGCCAAAGAATTGATGCTTTCGAACTGTGGTGCTGGAGAAGACTCTTTGAGAGTTCCTTGGACTGCAAGCAGATCAAACCAGTCCATCCTAAAGGAAATCAACCCTGAGTATTCACTGGAAGGGCTGATGTTGGAGCTGAAGCTCCAATACTTTGGCCACCTGATGCAAAGAGCTGACTCATTGGAAAAAACCCTGATGTTGGGAAAGATTGAAGGCAGAAAGAGAAGGGGGAAACAGAGGACAGGATGATTAGATGGCATCACCAATTCAATGGACATGAGTTTGAGCAAGCTCCAGGAGATAGTGTAGGACAGGGAAGTCTGGAGTGCTGCAGTCCATGGAGTAGAAAAAGTCAGACATGACTTAGTGATTGAACAAAGACTACAACATGATATACAAATATGAATAAATGACATGCTTTAGGGATGTCTAATAGGCATATGGATACTGGAAATCAGTTGCTAAAGGACAAAATCAGCTCAAATGATAAAAAATCTGAGTTGTTAACATAGAGGGACTATGAGTGATGGAACACATTTTATTTTATAACTGCCTTATTGGAATAACTTGAAAATGAATCAAATTAGGGCCCAGAAATATGACTTGAACTATCACTGGATTGCGAAACTGATTTTGCTCTTAACCTTCAAAATGCAGCACATGTTCTAAAGTCACACAGAATAGAAAGCATTCCATTTTCTGTATCTATTAGGAAGAAATTTATCTTTTGTTTCTCACTGCCCAGTGCCTCACAGCACAGGAGTTACCCCATTATGGTGCTCTTTCTTTTGAAACCCTGGGTAATGAGAATGAACTAGATATATTCCATAAAATAGCTTTTGTAGATTTAAAAATAAGAATGGCATTTAGCTCATTAAAAAAACCTTTGTGGAAGAATTTCCATTGAAAGAAGCATATTTACAAAACTTATGTGAGAAAAGTAATATGTGAAAATTTTATTATTCCATAAGTACACATAATATGGTTCAGGAATGTTACAGAGAAAATTATTACATGGATGGAAAGAGTTAATATGCAATTGAATGTACATCATCTAGCAACATAATGAAACAGTGGAAAGTAATCATTATTTAAAAGTTCATGGCATAGACAAAATGAATAGGGTCATTTCCTTAATGTCTTGGTGGGTTATGAGCCAAATCTTCCCTAAGAATATGAAAAAATGGAAATGAAAAGTCACTGAGTCTCCTGAAGATTCTCTCATATGTAACTGCACAATTAGCCAGGGATAAAATCCAATTGTTTCTAAACTACCTGTATCTTTGCACACTAAAATGAAGTATTTCACAGAAACATCTGCTGCCAGCATTGCAAAGGCACTTCCTTTAGTGACTGCCTACTCCAAACCTTCCTTTGTAGATGAGTAAACTGAAGCTCAGAGGGAGTAGACAATTCACCCAAGGCCAAGACTTCAAGCAGAGGAGTGTTTTTGTGTTTGTTCAGTCGCTCAGTTGTGTCCAATTCTTTGTGGCCCTATGGACTGTAGCCCATCAGGCTCCTCTGCCAGGGGATTTCCCAGTCAAGAATACTGGAGTGGGTTGCCATTTTCTCCTCCAGAGGATCTTCCCTACCCAAGGATTGAACTCCCATCTCCTACAGTGGTAGGCAAATTCTTTATCACTAAGCCACTAAGTCCCTAGTGGCTCAGAGGGTAATGAGTCCACCTGCAATGTGGGAGACCTGGTTTCGATCCCTGGGTTGGGAAGATCTCCTGGAGGAGGGCATGGCAACCCACTCTAGTATTCTTGCCTGGAAAATCTCCATGTACAGAGGAGTCTGGTGGGATACAGTCCATGGGTCACAAAGAGTTGGACGCTACTGAGTGACTAAGCACACAAGCTACCTGGGAAGCCTGAGTAGAGTAGACCTAGGACTAAAAGCCCAATGCTATTTTCAATCCACCACACAAGTGTAATATCTATATTTTTAGTGTTACATATTGAATTTTTTCTACCAAATCCTCTGAACTCTGAAATGTTGGTTCCTTAAATGTATTCCTCAACAAAAGCAGATATAACTCAAATTAGTATGTTTGTTTAGTAGGCCCTCTACTTATCTAGCAAGAAGAATGGGCAAAATTGAATTGAATTGAAATAATCAAAAGTTATAAACTATAAGTATGCCAGCTGAGACAGCTGTCATTGTTTTGTCCTTTGTTCTTGCTACAATGGAATGTGAGAAGCAGAATGTCATTGCAAGTAACCCCATGAATTTGCAAATGGAAAAAGCCACTGAATTGATTTCATATACTTATAGGAAGCAAATCAGAATGAGATGATCTCATTTGATACTTCTTTTTTGTATTTCTTAATCTTTTTTACAAATTTATCAACAGCACACATTTTAAATTATCCACTTTTTCCTCAGAATTCTTTGGAGAAGGGGAAAGTGAAGTCCCATATTTTAATCTATAAAGTGTGGGAGAATTTGGAGAGAATCATTTAACAATTCCAGTTCACACTTTTTGTTCAAAATGTTATATTATTATAAAACTCTTGAAAGTATCTCGGCCAGTGCAGTTTAGTTCAGTTCAGTTGCTCAGTCGTGTCCGACTCTTTTGCGACCCCATGAACTGCAGCACGCCAGGCCTCCCTATCCATCACCAACTCCCGGAGTTTACCCAAACTCATGTGCATTGAGTTGGGGATGCCATCTAACCATCACATCCTCTGTCGTCCCCTTCTCCTCCTGCCTTCAATCTTTCCCAACATCAGGGTCTTTTCAAATGAGTCAGCTCTTTGGATCAGGTGGCCAAAATTTTGGAGTTTCAGCTTCAACATCAGTTCTTCCAATGAACACCCAGGACTGATTTCCTTTAGGATGGACTGGTTGGATCTCCTTGCAGTCCAAGCTGCTCTCAAGAGTCTTCTCCAACACCACAGTTCAAAAGCATCAATTCTTTGGCACTCAGCTTTCTTTATAGTCCAACTCACACATCCATACATGACTACTGGAAAAACCATAGCCTTGACTAGATGGACCTTTGTTGGCAAAGTAACGTCTCTGCTTTTTATTTATTTATTTTTTAATGTTTTCATTACTTTTATTTATTTATTTATTTATTTTAAATTTTATTTTATTTTTAAACTTTACATAATTGTATTAGTTTTGCCAAATATCAAAATGAATCCGCCACAGGTATACATGTGTTCCCCATCCTGAACCCTCCTCCCTCCTCCCTCCCCATACCAGCCCTCTGGGTCGTCCCAGTGCACCAGCCCCAAGCATCCAGTATCATGCATCGAACCTGGACTGGCTAATATGCTGTCTAGGTTGGTCATAACTTTTCTCCCAAGGAGTAAGTGTCTTTTAATTTCATGGCTGCAATCACCATCTGCAGTGATTTTGGAGCCCCCAAAAATAAAGTCAGCCATTGTTTCCACTGTTTCCCCATCTATTTGCCATGAAGTGATGGGACCAGATGCCATGATCTTAGTTTTCTGAATGTTAGGCTACCCCAGGTCCAAGGGCAGGGGCGGCGGCTGAGAGGAGCTACCCCACATCCAAGTTAAGGAACAGCGGCTGCGCTTTGCTGGAGTAGCTGTGAAGAGATACCCCATGTCCAAGATAAGAGAAACCCAAGTAAGACGGTAGGTGCTGAGAGAGGGCATCAGAGGGCAGACAGACTGAAAACACAATCATAGACAACAAGCCAATCTTATCACACGGACCACAGCTTGTCTAACTCAATGAAACTAAGCCACCCAAGATGGACGGGTCATGGTGGAGAGGTCTGACAGAATGTGGTCCACTGGAAAGGGAATGGCAAACCACTTCTGTATTCTTGCCTTGAGAACCCCATGAACAGTATGAAAAGGCAAAAAGATAGGACACTGAAAGATCTCTGCCAAATTTTTACTAAAATACTAAGGCATTAAAAAAAAAAGTAAAAATAAACAATTCTTAAAAAGTGCAATTCATAATTATTACAAGGTCAGTGAATCTGAATGAAGAAACCCAACTAGTGACCTATACATGCTTCTTCCCTGAAATAGAGCAGTTCAAATTGCTTGCCAGGCAGTACTAGTGGTTAAGAACCTGCCTGCCAATGCAGGAGGTGTAGGAGTCGTGGGTTCAGTCCTTGGGGCCAGAAGATCCCCTGGAGAAGGGCATGGCAACCAGTATTCTTGCCCGGAGAATCTCATGGACAGAGGAGCCTGGTGGGCTATGGTCCATAGGGTTGGAAAGAATTGCACATGACTTAAGTGACTTAGCACAGACATGCACAAAGAGGAAGTAGCTTCTGATCTTTGTTTTGGGAAACACTAACTCTAGAGGGAATCACTTCTTATTTGGAGATGAATGAAGGAAAAAATAGGAGGCCCATGTAAAGCCATTAAAGAACAAAAACCAGAAAACTTAATAATAAAGACTTGGAAAAATATCATGCTACTGAAAATTATCTACTACAGGATTCTAATAAGTTTTTAGAAAGTAATTTGGAAACTCTTACAGACAATAAGAAAACATGGCATGCTCTCTCTTTCTCTGTCTCTGTCCGTCTGTCTGCTCTCTCTGTCTCTCTCTCACTCTCTGTCTCTCTATATATATTCTTGCCAGTGGGTCGTCCCATTACAAACTCATTTGTAATGAGTTTGAAAATTAAAAATGTATTTGATTCACAACCATAACAAAACTATAAAATACCTACAAATAAACAAGACAAGAACGTGCAGGATATATGTGAGGTGAACTGCAAACATTGTCTAGGGAAAATAAAAGACACTGTGAAAAATTAGAGATGTGTACATGGTCCTGGATGGCAAGAGTCAGTATTGTAAGTTTGCCTTTCAAATTAGTTTGTAAGTTTAAGAAAGTAGACATTTTAAAATGTGATTTGGCAGAATAAATGCCAAGACATATATAAAATTTTTAAAGCAAAGTAACAAGGGTTCAGGAATTCAACTAGATACTAAAATTCACTTTTAATAGACAATATTTAAACAGTGTTCTACTAGGGCAAATGGAAGAGACATATCAACACCAGTGACCATGACATATCTTTTTGCCTTTCAAATTGATAAAGATTTTGTAAAGGATGATTTATATTGCTGGCACATGTTGAGTAAGATAGACATCTCATGGACTGCATGGACAAAAAATGATATAGTCTTTCTGGAGTTTAGCTTGACAAAGTATACTGAAAACCTTACAAATACACATGTGATCAGATTCAGGATTTCCAATTCTATAACATGTCCTAAGGAAACTACCAGAGAGAAAACCAAAGATTTTTGTGTAAAGTTATTTGTGTGAACTTTATGCATAACAACTAAATAATGCCATAATTTAAATGCCTAATGATAATATATTATTAAATAATATATAGTTCCTTCATAGAATGCATTAAGTGGACTCCATAATAAATATTAATTGAATAAATGAATTAATGTCAGCTCAATAAAACTCATGTTGGAGGAAAATATTTAATGGAATGGGAAAATGTTGATTAAATAATACAAAGTGAAAAGATAATTATATTAATTATCAATTAATTAATTATTTACTTGTACTACATAAATTATCTCTTAATTAATTAATTATTTACTTGTACTACATAAATTATCTTTTAATTGATTATTAACTTGTACTACATAAATAATATATATATTCACAAGAAAAATACACAAAAATTGTGTCTAGTGCATTATTTTGGTAGTCAAGTATTTTATATTTTCTATATTTAAAAAGTTTATCAATTAAAATGCATTATTTTCATATAAGTTAAAAAATAAATATTTAAAAATTATTCATTCTCTCACATTAACAGATTCTTTTCCTGGATTCTGGTTCATTATGCTGGAACTAATATATATCAGTTTTGGTTTCCTGTCTTTTACTTTGGTTTATAAATAGGACGACTGCATCTTATGATTAGTCCCAATTTATGGCTACATACCAGGTGTAATTATTAGTAGCTGCTTCTCATTTCCTAAAGTGTCCCAGCTTGTACAACGAGGTATATGGTTGGTCACTTTATTTTTAATGGCACTCTTTTTATCAACATCAACATCCACACCTCCCTTAGGTTCAACATCAGTTCAGGTTTTTAAGTGTGGTGTTTCTCCAACATGGTTTACTGTTGGATACAATTAGCACATAAAAACATTGCTTTAGCATTCAAACTGAGATTTGTTTGCTATAAAATATATGCTGCGCCTGTTCTGAAAGCAATTGTAAAGCTATTCTTGAGAGGCAGACAGGGGTACAAATCCAATAGAAGACTGTGATCGCATTCAAGAAGAGAACAAGGACAAGGGAAACATTCCAGATTTCCCCAGCTGTAGTAAAGGATAACTGAATCCAGGGTAAAGTCTACCTTATATAAAAGTAAATGCAATCTCATGACTGTAAATGCTTTCGTGAGGGCCCGTGGACCATGATATCCTGCCTTTATTGTCCCCTAAGGTGAACAGAGTGATAAGGTAAAAATCTCTTTGCAAGGTAGTAATTGTTCCCATTCCAGGGTAGTATCCACAAAGAAATCTATTTTTCAATTGTATTCTATGTTTTTTTCTTTTTCACCTTCACACTAACCTCAATGCACTGCTGCCTGTGTTGCATCTTAAATGCAGCAAACTACTATTTTAGCTGATTTTAGCTTTCACTGCCACTTTCTTTCAGCTTTCACTGTGCCATTGCTATCCTTGGGAGTTTTGCTAATAGAAGAGATGATTAGGAAGAATAAAAGCCTAATCATAAAAATACTCTTTTTCCCAAATCTCTTTATTCAGTGTCCCTTTGCTACACAACATTGGTTACCCTGCTGCTAATTAATAAACAACGAAAAGAAGGTTCTTTCATAAAACCAAATTACAGGACATCTTTCAAAAACAGTACCTGTGAGGACTCAAACATCAGGTTAATAAAACTAATTTTTCCTAAGGGTTTCATACAATTTAGGGTAATTATTTTCTTCCATTATTTTCATTTACCTGGCAAGAAACAACTCAGAATGTTCAATGTTGATAGCTAGTGGAGTACACTGAATGAGGGACTATGATGTAATTATGGGAGCACCCCAGAGTATTCTATTATTTAGCAAACAAAAATAGAACATGCAGCACCTCACATAATTACTGGTCCATCTTCACTAAAGGGCCTTAGTTTCAGTCCCAGTGCTTCCTGTCAATTCAGAATTATGATTTGCAAGATTGAAAAAGGTCAGTTACTGAATTTCAAAGTGCTGGTGACCTGTTATTCAGGCCTCAGAGTTGGTTGTCCTAAGAAGAAGGAAGGTGTCTTCTGTAATCCTTCTGTGTTTCTTTTTGGAATCTCTTCAGAGACTTTAGAGAAGAATGTATAGCAGTATAGAAAAACTTCCATACACATCTATTCTCACAAAGGCTTTTTTTGTACACTAAGTTAAACATACAGGTATTGTTATTGACTAAATGGCTAAAATATAAAAATAATAAGGAGACATTTACCGTCCTAAAATTATACCAGCGAGTCTATGTAGTCAAAGACATTAACATTTGAGTATTATTCCTCACAACCCTTCATTTTGATGGTTTATCTTCAGTTAATGACAGTTCAGACATAGTAAATCTGAAATTATTATTCCAGTCATTTGAAACAAAGGGAAGAATCTATGGGTGCATTTGCTCCAGGACTATATCCAGAATCTTTTTCATGTGGATTTCTTTCTTAGTCAAAGAAAGGGTGGTATTTCTACCTCTGCCAACAAGAAGGGAGTGAGGATCGAACAAGGAAAAGAGGCTTTCATGAAAACTTGACGGGGGAGGAAAAAAAAAAACAGAATGGTGGCACAAATTGATTTTTAAGTATGTCATGATAGAAAAGATCTTTTCTTTTGATTTCTAAGAAACAATACAAGCAGCCTGTTAGTCATAATTTCAGTATGTTTTATAAATCAGTCTGGCTTCCCAATTATTCTTTCATTTAAGGAAACAAAATGAAGATGATAATGCTATTCACTGCTATTTCAAGTTTAAATCAATAACCCAAATTAGCAACATACCTCTTATGAATTTCCTCCACTAGTCATTATTTTTTCTCCATGTAACCTAATTTTCCCAACATCCTCTCTGTTCAAGGTCATTGAGTTTCATGATTATATATTCAGAATTGATGCTTCTGTACTAAACACTATTCTATTATTTTACAAATTAATTCAAATATAGTCTAGGTTCACAATCAAGTTCACCTTCACATTCCAATTTGTTTTGAGAACTATTTAGCCAACAAGATAGTTTATTGTAATCCACCAATAGTGATATGAGTATTAATTGACCAATTAAAATAGCAATTTAGGAGAAAACTGAACTTTCTCTGAACCTGATGGCAGAAGGTACTTGAGCTACCATTGCGATCTACCTTGCATCTCCAAACAGAAAAGAAAAGTATTAAGCAATCACTGTTTATAGCAATAACCTGTAATAAGGTACAGAGCCAGCAAGAGGATGGGAGTAGGCCATGGAGATACTATGCTTTCAGGGAACCTCCTCAACACCATGCAAAAATACCTCCCTTAGCCAGTTACTGAGTCCTAAAGTTCTGTTCGGAGAAGGCAATGGCACCCCACTCCAGTACTCTTGCCTGGAAAATCCCATGGATGGAGGAGCCTGGTAGGCTGCAGTCCATGAGGTCGCTAAGAGTTGGACAGGACTGAGTGACTTCCCTTTCACTTTTTGCTTTCATGCATTGGAGAAGGAAATGGCAACCCACTCCAGTGTTCTTGCTTGGAGAATCCCAGGGATGCGGGAGCCTGGTGGGCTTCCATCTATGGGGTCACACAGAGTCGGACACGACTGAAGTGACTTAGCAGCAGCAAAGTTCTGTTATTAGAGAATTTCTCCATTAGTATAAGATTTTGGAGCCTTTTAAAATACTAATCCTTCTGAATCAAGTCCTGCTTAATGTTTTCTAAAAAGTTATAATTTGGTATTTCAATGTATTTCTTTTTCTTGAGAATATTCCCTGACAACTAAAACAAACAGTTCATTCCTCTGCTATGCATAGCACTGATGTTTTCCAGCTTCACTGAGATATAACTGATGTAACCTTGTGTAAGTTTTAGGTGTACAGGGTGATTATTTGATATATGTTATATTGCAGAACAATTACCAAAATAAGATTAGTTAACACATCCGTCATATCACATACTTACCTTTTTTGTGTGTGTGGTGAAAACATTTAAGGTCTATTCTCTTTAAGCTTTATCATCCTGGTAGTGTTAATTACATATTATCCTGAGGAAAGGACTAGGTAGAAAAAGAGAAGTGGAAAAATGTGAATAAATTGAGATCCAAATAAAGGAGACAAAGTCTAAAAAGTAAATGGGAGATCAGAGATGCCAGAAACAAGGCTAATGTTTACTTACAAAAAAAAAAAAAAATAAGCCTTTTCTCAAAAGAAGAATCAACAAGTCATTAAGTCATGGGGGAATTCCATTTTGGGCCATGTCTAGGCCTATGGATTTGCCTTGAGAATAAGGAAGAGGAACAGATCTAACTCAGATTAAGTACCTAACGCATATCAAGTATTGTGGTTGGAGCTTCATGGTAAAAAGTCTACCCTTCGAGGCAAAATGGAGAGAGACCAATTAGGAAGCTACTGAAATAGTCTCTGACAAAAACAATAAGTCAACAAAGAACAGCAACAGCAACAACAAAAATGTGCACAAAATTACAGTCTTCTAAATTATGATAATGGTAGTAAACAACTGATTTCAGTTTGATCTAACTTGGTGACTGGTTTCATGTAGAGAGATTGAAAAGGAGGAAACAATGGTGGGTGAAGGTTTGGTTTGGAAGACTGAGTGAGAAGAGCTGGCAACCTTAACCCTATGTGAATTTTAAGAGTCAGTGTGTGTTATCTAGGAAGCAGTGAATTCAGAGTTGAACAGATTCAGTTTCAGTTGCCTGTGTGATAGCCATTTGGAGATACCTGGAGTCTAGAAGAAAGATCTTAAATTAAGATATAGTTAAAATTTGGGAAATAGGAAATTCATGAAAAAGAATAAAATGAAGACTGTGGTCCAACATCTAGGAAACATTAAAAAAAAAAAAGGCAAAGGAAAGGATCAGTTAAAAAGATTGAGAAAGAGCATGTGGTGATATAAGAGGAGTAGAGAAGACAGTAATAAATATTATGTAAGCCAAAGAGAGCATTTTGGGAAAGAAATGATCTATAATGACATTTGAGAGAACATTACAAGTAGAGTGAGGGGAGCAGAAGCTAGATTTCAATACGATGAGGAGTACATGAATTGAGAAAAATGGAATAATACTTACTGAAATCTCATCTGAGAAAGGAATGAGAAATGTAGGGAAGTTGCTAGATGGAAGCTGTTAGGTCAAAAGAATTTTAAAATTTGTTTTTAACTTTTTTTTTTTTTTGAGTGGAAAACTGGCCATTTAAAAGGAGAAAAAGAAAGTCTAAGTTGAGTATGTGTGAGAGGAAGACATAATCAATGGTTTCCAGAGGAATGAGAAGGAAATGGAATTCAAAACACAGGTTGAATGATGTATCTTAGTCTGAGACTGGAAGAAAAGAGAAAATGGTTGGTAAATGCGGATATTAACAGCTTGTAGGTAGAAAGTCAGGAAACTGAAAGATTTTTCCTAATAAAGTAGAATAGTAATGCTGAGAAGGATGAAGAACGTTTCAAATAGTTTCAAAAATGGTGACAGACTGACTTGTCAACTTAAATCTTCACCTTCCCCTGCATCCATACATTTGCAATGTCACTGATGAACATAAAAGGTACATTGCCACACCTTGATTTTTGACTTGACCAGGTTTGGCCTTGTAACTTGCTTTAACCAAAAGAATGGGACATACATAATTAACAGTACGCCTGTTCTGACCCTATAATTTAAGAGGACTCACATCCTTGTGCTTGCCCTCCTCTCTGTCTGCAATGACCATGAGAATGTCCCAGGATAGCTGTTGACACTTTAACGTAGGCACTGGAAGGAAACACGTGGGGCAGAACACCTCCAACAGCTATAGTGTTGAAGTAGAGACACCCAGCCAACCCAGAGGTTTGTGGGAATAACCTTAAGGCACCAAGTTTAGACAATGATTGTTACACATAATTATAGTGGCAGTATTTAACACATCCAAGGGATTGACCAAAGGTAAGATAACAGATACCTCTTATCTACTCCAAATGAGTTTAGGAAGAAGGGAAGTAGAAAAGAAAATTAAAGGAGGGCATTGAGGCTCAGGAGAACCTAAAATACTTGCCAGTGTTATAGACAAATTCTGAAACTAATATTAGAACTCAGGACTGTTTTTGCTATAAGTCTGTATGCCAGAGAAGGACAGTCTAGGAGTCAACTTCACATACTTGAAGAATTCTGGATGGAGGTGACCTTGTATTAGAATGAAAATTTCCAGGCGCCAGGAACCAAAACTTCTATTCTAAGGCTGGAAACATATGAAAAAGTCATTTTATATAATATATTGGCTTTCTAGGGGAACTCTAAATTCCCCTTTGAGTGTGATTTTTTTTTCTAAAAAAAATTGAAGGTAGTATGAGAGCATCTGAAAGAATTTACCACTAGACAGGTCTGGATTTGAATCCAGATTTGTAACTGACTTGCTATATTAATTCACTTAAACCTCTCTGCACTTAACATTTCGAAAGGACAAAACTTACATTGCTGGTTTTCTCAGGGGATTTCTAAATTTAGACAACATTCCCATAGTAGTTACTCAAAAAAGGTTAGCTCCCCCTTGCTTCTAATAACAAGAGCACTACCATTTATATGCATACGTACTAATCAACAAGGACAACAACAACCACAGGAAAACAAGCTTTTTTCAAACTAATTCTTCAGAAGATGTTATGTAACAAATATTTCTTTCAAGAACAACAAAAGTATATTGCCTACTTGCCTTACTGTAAATATGTGAAATTTTCCCCCACTCTTCCCTTTCATTTTGTTGCTCTAAATGTATCTTTCAGTGGAGTTCACTTCAGTCACTCAGTCGTGTCTGACTCTTTGGCATTGAATGGAACTGAAGCATGCCAGGCTTCCCTGTCCATTACCAACTCCAGAGCTTACTCAAACTCATGTCCATCGAGTCGGTGATGCCATCCTCTACCGTTGCCTTCTCCTCCCATCTTCAATCTTTTCCAGCATCAGGATCTTTCCCAGTGAGTCAGTTCTTCACATCACATGGCCAAAGTATTGGAGTTTCAGCTTCAGCAACAGTCCTTCCAATGAATATTCAGGACTGATTTCAGTTATGATAGACTGGTTGGATCTCCTTGCTGTCCAAGAGACTGTCAAGAGTCTTCCCCAACACCACAGTTCAAAAGCATCAATTCTTTGGCGCTCAGCTTGCTTTATAGTCCAACTCTCATATCCATAAATGACTATGGGAAAAATCATAGCTTTGACTAGACAGACCTTTGTTGGAAAAGTAATTAAAAAGTCTGCTTTTTAATACGCTATCTAGATTAGTCATAGCTTTTCTTCCAAGGAGCAAATACATTTAATTTCAAGGCTTCAGTCATCATCTGCAGTGATTTTGGGGCACAAGAAAATAAAGTCCGTCACTTTTTCCATTATTTCCCCATCTATTTGCCATGAAATGATGGGACCGGACTTACAATTATACAGTGGAAGTAAGAAATAGATTCAAGGGATTAGATCTGATACACAGAGTACCTGAATAATGATGCACAGAGGTTTGCGACATTGTACAGGCGGCAGTGATCAAGACCATCCCCAAGAAAAAGAAATGCAAAAAGGCAAAATGGTTGTCTGAGGAGGTCTTACAAATAGCTGTGAAAAGAAGAAAAGTGAAAGGCAAAAGAGAAAAGGAAAGATATACCCATTTGAATACAGAGTTCCAAAGAATAGCAAGGAGAGATAAGAAAGCCTTCCTAAGTAATCAATGAAAAGAAACAGAGGAAAACAATAGAATGGGAAAGACTAGAGATCTCTTCAAGAAAATTAGAGATACCAAGCAAACATTTCATGCAAAGATGGGCTCAATAAAGGACAGAAATGGTATGGACTTAACAGAAGGAGAAGATATTAAGAACGGGTGGAAAGAATACACAGAAGAACTAAACAAAAAGATCTTCATGACCCAGATAATCACAATGGTGTGATCACTCACCTAGAGTCAGACATCCTGGAATGTGAAGTCAAGTGGGCCTTAGGAAGCATCACTATGAGCAAAGCTAGTGGAGGTGATGGAATTCCAGTTGAATTATTTCAAATCCTAAAAGATAATGCTGTGAAAGTGCTACACTCAATATGCCAACAAGTTTGGAAAACTCAGCAGTGGCTACAGGACTGGAAAAGGTCTACACAATTGCACGCATCTCACACGCTAGTAAAGAAATGCTCAAAATTCTCAAAGACAGGCTTCAACAGTACATGAACTGTGAACTTCCAGATGTTCAAGCTGGATTTAGAAAAGGCAGAGGAACCAGAGATCAAATTGCCAACATCTGTTGGATCATTTAAAAAGTAAGAGTGTTCCAGAAAAACATCTATTTCTGCTTTATTGACTATGCCAACACCTTTGACTGTGTGGATCACAACAAACTGTGGGACATTCTTCACGAGATGGGAATATGAGACCACCTGACCTGCCTCTTGAGAAATCTGTATGCAAGTCAGGAAGCAGAAGTTAGAACTGGGCATGGAACAACAGACTGGTTCCAAATCTGGAAAAGAGTATGCCAAGGCTGTATATTGTCACCTTGCTTATTTAACTTATATGCAGAGTACATCATGAGAAACACTGGTCTGGATGAAGCACAAGCTGGAATCAAGATTGCTAGGAGAAATATCAATAACCTCAGATATGCAGATGACACCACTCTTATGGCAAAGAAGAACTAGAGAGTCTCTTGATGAAAGTGAAAGAAGAGAGTGAAAAATTTGGCTTAAAGCTCAACATTCAGAAAACTAAGATCATGGCATCTGGTCCCATCACTTCATGGGAAATAGATGGGAAAACAGTGGAAACAGTGTCAGACTTTATTTTTTGGGCTCAAAAATCACTGCAGATGGTGATTGCAGCCATGAAATTAAACGATGCTTACTCCTTGGAAGGAAAGTTATGACCAACCTAGATAGCATGTTCAAAAGCAGAGACATTACTTTGCCAACAAAGGTCCGTCTAGTCAAGGCTATGGTTTTTCCAGTGGTCATGTATGGATGTGAGAGTTGGACTGTGAAGAAAGCTGAGTGCCGAAGAATTGATGCTTTTGAGCTGAAACTCCAATACTTGGGCCACCTCATGCGAAGAGTTGACTCATTGGAAAAGACTCTGATGCTGGGAGGGATTGGGGGCAGAAGGAGAAGGGGACGACAGAGGATGACATGGCTGGATGGCATCATGGACTCGACAGACATGAGATTGGGTAAACTCCGGGAGTTGGTGATGGACAGGGAGGCCTGGCGTGCTGCAATTCATGGGGTTGCAAAGAGCAACTGAGCGACTGAACTGAACTTACCCTTACCTTGTGTCATTGTTGTCATTCATTTCACTTATTTATAAAGGCACATAATTAAATAAATTCAAACACATTGCTGCTATCATAACTGTTGAACAAACTGTTATCTGAGATCAGTTAACAAAAAGAAAAGTTCTGATTTGCCTTCACTTATTCATTGTCTCCTTCTCTTCCTTTCCTTATAAATCCAACCCTCTTTCTTAAATAACTCTGCTCTCTGAAGAACTACTTTCAACATTCCTTGCAAGGCCAGTCTACTGGCAACAAATTCCTCAATTTTCATTTTTCTGAGAAAGTCTTTATTTCTCCTTCACTTTTGAAGGACAATTTCACAAGGTACAGAACTGTAGGTTTTTTTTTTTTTTTTTAAATCTCAGAATTTGTTTCATACTCTCTTGCTTGCGTTGTTTCTAAGGAGAAGTCATGTGTAAGTATTATCATTACTCTTCCATAAGTAATACTTCTTTTTCCTCTAGATACTTACAAAGGCTTTATCTTTGATTTTCTGAAGTTTGAATATGATATGCCTAGATTTAGGGTTTTTTGTTATTTATCATATTGCTTGGTGATCTCTGAGCCTGCAGGATCTGTTGTTTGGTGTTTGACATTAACTTGGAGGAAATTCTCAGTCATTATTGTTTCAAATTTCCTACTTCATTCCTTTCTTCTCCTTGTGGCCTTTCTATTATGCATATATTACACCTGTTATAGTTTTCCCACAGTACTTGGATATTTTGTTGCTTTTTCCCCTCTTTGTTTTGTTTGCTCTTTTGTTTTGGAGATTTTTATATCCCCAAGCTCAAAGATTCTTTCCTCAGCTGTATTCAGTCTTCTAATAATCCTATCTAAGGCTTTTAAAATTTCTGTTAGTGTTTTTTGATCCCTAGCATTTCTTTTTGTTTTTTCTTAGAATGTCCATATCTCTGCTTATATTGCTCATGTTTTTGTATGCTGTCTACTTTATGTATTACTTAACATATCAAACATAGTTGTTTTAAATTCCTAGTCTGATATTTCCTATTTATCTGTCATATCTGATTCTGATTCTGATACTTTCTCTGTCTCTTTTCTTTCTGGTTTTTAGTATGTCTTGTAGCTTTTCTTGATAGCCAGACATAATGTCTGAGGTAAACTGCTGCTGCTGCTAAGTTGCTTCTGTCGTGTCTGACTCTGTGTGACCCAAAAGACCGCAGCCCACCAGGCACCCCCCGTTCCTGGGATTCTCCAGGCAAGAACACTGGAGTGGGTTACCATTTCCTCCTCCAGTGCATGAAAGCGAAATGTGAAAGTGAAGTCTCTCAGTAGTGTCTGACTCTTTGCGATCCCATAGACTGTAGCCTACCAGCCTCCTCCATCCATGGTATTTCCCAGGCAAGAGTGGGATGCCATTGCCTTCTCTGCCAATGTAAACTGGACTTCTGTAAATAGGCCTTTAGTAATGTGGTGGTAAGGTGTAGAGGAAAGGAAGCATTCTATATTTCTATGACTATGTCTTAGTCTTTTGGTGAACCTTCATATTTGGATCATGGACTTCATGTTTGGATCATGGAAGTGCTGCTTTTTGGGTGTTTCCCTTCTCCTAGGAAGATTAGTCTCTGAAAAATCCTAGCAGGTTAAGTTCTAGTTAAATGGTTTCTCAAAAAGGCAGACTTTGTTAAGAAAAACAGAACAGAATGCTCTGGTGCATTTTGGTTCAGCATTAATCATAGACCTTCACTTACTTTTACCTTCTAACATAACTCAGGTATGATTTAAGTGGAGAAATTACTACATTTTTTATTATGACAAATAGTTCTAAGTTTTTCACTACTAGTAACAGTTATAATTATCTGACTCTTCTATAATACCCTAAAACTTTATAACATGACTATATGTTTCCTGAAGTTTATAACTAGTAGTCTATTCTACAAAAGCTATATTAAAGATGGCATTAGCTTTCTAGACTACTTGTAGTAATAATTTACTTTAGAAAATCTAGTTTTAATTATAAAAATTTTTCCAAAATGATACTTCCATAAGAAGTGTTTCTAGCTACCTTAAATTTATGAGTATGAGATGACTGTGTGTGTGTATACATGTACTTGTGTGGTTGTGCAATTGTGTACATGCTCCTGTATGCCCACATGTATAGTCACACATTAAGTCTGATTTTAGGAGAAGCATCCATTTGCAAATAAACAAGCATGCATGTAAAGCACAACATTTTATGAAGATGTGCTTACACAGAGCTAAAAAATGTGACAACTTTCTGATCATGCCTTCCTCCCCTTCAGTTCTTTTTTAAAATTTTCTAATTTTTAAAATTTTTTAAACTTATTTATTTTAGTTATTGTTGTTCAGTCACTCATTCGATTTAGACTCTTTACGACCCCACAGACTGCAGCATGCCAGGTGTCCTTCACTATCTCCCAGAGTCTGCTCAAACTCATGTCCATTGAGTCAAAGATGCCATCCAACCATCTCATCCTCTGTCACTCCCTTCTCCTCCTTGCCCTCCATCTTTCCCAGCATCAGAGTCTTTTCCAGGGACTTTGCTCTTTGCATCAGGTGGCCAAAGTATTTATTTTTAATTGGAGGATAGTTGTTTGCAATATTGTGTTGGTTTCTGCCATACATCATTGTGAATCAGCTGCAGGTGTACATGTGTCCTCTCCCTCTTGAACCTCCCTTCCACCTCCCACCCCATCTCTAGGTTGTCACAGAGCACCAGGTTTGAGCTCCCTGAGTCATACAGCAAATTCCCACTGACTATTGTATATATGGTAGTGTATATGTTTCCATGTTACTCTCTCAATTCATCCCACTCTCTACTTCCACTACATCCACAAGTCTGTTCTCTGTGTCTCCATTTCTGCCCTGAAAATAGGTTCATGAGTACCATCTTTCTAGATTCCATATATATGTGTTAATATATGATATATTTTTTCTCTTTCTGACTTACTTCACTCTGTATAATAGGCTCTAGGTTCATTCACCTCATTAGAACAGACTCAAATGCATTCCTTTTTTTTTTTTTTTACTGCTGAGTAGTATTCCATTGTATATGTACCACAGCTTCTTTATCCATTCATCTGTCAATGGACATGTAGATTGCTTCCATGTCCTAGCTACTGTAAATGGTACTGCAATGAATACTGGGGTACACATGTCTTTTTCAATTATGGTTTTCTCAGAGTATATGTCCATTGGTGGGATTGTTGGGTGATATGTTAGTGTTATTCCTAGTTTTTTAAGGAACCTTGATACTGGTCTTAATAGTGACAGTATCAATTTATATTCCCACCAACAGTGTAAGAGGGTTCCCTTTTTCCATATCCTCTTCAGCATTTATTGTTTGCAGATTTTTTAAGAGGGCCATTCTGATGGGTGTGAGATGATGTCTCATTGTAGTTTTGATTTGCATTTCTCTAATAATCAGCTCTCTTTTTAGATCAAATGGTACCTCCTTTCAGAAGTCACCAGTCACTACATCTAGAGTACCTCCCACACCCTACCACATTCCTTGAACAATTTTTTTCCTGGAATCAGTTTCTGCTAAATGGTACATAATAGGTACTCAATAAATATTCATTGCCTGAATTAGTATCTGCTACTCATAGATGAAATTTAGCAGACAGAGCTCTCATCCAGTATTTCTTAAACTTAGCTGTGGATCAAAATTACCCAGGAAACTTTAAAAAGAATCTTAGTTATCAGGAACTCAGTTCTGGAGATTCCACTCAATAGGCCTGTTTTGCTTATTGCTGTTTCCCTAGCACAGCAAGTGGCATATAGCTAGAGTTCATGTAAGTATTGGTCTAATCAATATTATTATGAGTGTTTTTCTTATAGTGGCTTTACGTCTGGTTCTCTGCCTCCTGTTGCTAATCTGTCTCCATGTTCTCATAGCCTTCCATTTCATTTTCCATCTCACTAATGGAATGCTTTTCTGAAATAGCAAAACTGAAGATGACACCACCCTGCGTGAAAAGACTCATCATTCCCTATTTTCTTCAGGGTAAAACCCAAGATCCTTATGCAGTCAGCAGGACATTCTACAAACTGACTCCAGCCTATGTCTACATTTCTATCCTTTCCAACACTGAACTTCTCCCAATATACCATGCCTTCACATATGCTATTTCATAGGTCTAGAGTGTTTTCCAATTTCCTATGTCAATTTTTTTTGTTTACTTTAACACAAAAATCTAATATTACTTCCTCCAGGAAGCCCTTCCTGGATTTCCTAGGCTTAGTTAACACTTAGCACAAAACGTGGAGTATATTTAGAACATAAAGGCAAATATTATTATTATTTAGCTATAGTATCTGGAGAAGGCAATGGCAACTCACTCCGGTACTCTTGCCTGGAAAATCCCATGGACGGAGGAGCCTGGTAGGCTGCAGTCCATGGGGTCACTAAGAGTCAGACATGATTGAGTGACTTCACTTTCACTTTTCAGTTTCATGCATTGGAGAAGGAAATGGCAACCCACTCCAGTGTTCTTGCCTGGAGAATCCCAGGGACGGGGGAGCCTGGTGGGCTGCCGTCTATAGGGTCGCACAGAGTCGGACACGACTGAAGCAACTTAGCAGCAGCAGCAGCAGCAGCAGCAGCCGTTATAGTATCAATTGCAGTTATTTTGAAGATTTTTTTTTGTCAACTACAAATTGGCACTTACCAAGGGCATTGCCAAGGACTGAACAACAAAGGCATTTGCCATCTGTCTCTACAGAGATTGAACCCTGTGCTGCTATAGCTGTTGACCTTCAACAATCCCTGAGGGAGTTCAGGGTGGAATGAGGTACTCTGTACTCCAGGGAATCTGGTGGGACAAGTCTTTAGATAGTTGGATGTTTTTAGGAACAGATTTTATGTTCTCAATACTTGCATCTCCTCATATCTAGAGAAGCACTAAATCCCTTCATAGTGACATCAGATCCTCATGACTAACAAAAAATCTTTTGTAAAATGAGTGCTTAATGATATTGAACTCCCCCTTATATATATAAAACCTTATATATTGACTTTCCCCCACTGCTGCTTGGGCTTCCCTGATAGTTCAGTTGGTATAGCATCCACCTGCAATGCAGGAGACCCCAGTTTGATTCCTGAGTGGGGAAGATCTGCTTGAGAAGGGGTAGGCTACCAATCCCAGTATTCTTGGGCTTCCCTTGTGGCTCATCTGGTAAAGAATCTGCTTGCAATGCAGGAGAGATGGGTTTGATCCCTGGTTTGGGAAGATCCCTTGGAGAAGGGAAAGGTTGCCCACTCCAGTATTCTGACCTAGAGAGTGCCATGGACTGTATACCCCATGGGGTCGCAAAGAGTCGGACACGACTAAGCGATTTTCAATTCACTGCCAATTTGGAGCAGTCTCTCAGAGCTATCTGAGATGCTGTCTCCCAGGCTGCAGTCCTCATTTTGCCCCAAATAAAACTTAACTTGCAACTCTCAAGTTGTGTATCTTTTTAGTAAACAGTTTATTTTTTAAAATGAAAAATAAGAGGCAAAAGCTTTGAGTGAAACTAAGGTAAAACTGTAGCTACTAAGCAAAGGAATTTTCTTTGCCATTTTATCTTTGTACTGATTTTCCAAAGATAAGATAAAACTTTGAGGAGATACTTCTCCCAGAGACAATCTCTGTGTCCTTCAGTTCAGTCTGTTGTCAGAAATCATCATGATGTATCATTTCATTTGAGGATTAAAATAGAGTTTTTGAAAGGATTCCTGAATAGCTGTGGCCTTGATACGAAGCAGCACATTCCCCGTGGAGCAGAATGCTATGGGCACAACTTTCCCTGAAACAATGTAGGTTTGAGTCACAATTCTTTTGCTTGGTAGCTGGGCAAGTCATCTTATATCTTTAAGCCTCTGTTTTCTCATCTGTAAAATTAGAATAATGAGTAAATAACTCTCCTACCTGCTTGAGGAGGATTTTGTTTTCACCCTCCAATTTCTCCAGTTTGAATCCTATTTTGGAGAAGGCTTTTTTTCCAAAGGTAGTCTGATAAAGGTTGGATCATAAAAAATGTCTTATGACTTAAAGATATAAGAGAATCCCCCAGGGATTGGGGAATTATAATCATTGCAGTGATTTGAAAAATTTTGCAAGCAAAGGAAGCAGAATGTATACCTTGGTTGGACTTACATATGGCTTGATGCATCAGGTGTAAGCCCGAAGCATTTTGAAGACTTTTCACTATTACTATATATATATATATATATATATATATATATATATATATGATTTTAAAATCTATCTCAAAATATTCTTATTTTTGTGTTAATATAGAAATGTTGGGGTACACGTGTCTCTTTCAATTCTGGTTTCCTCAGTGTGTATGCCCAGCAGTGGGATTGCTGGGTCATATGGCAGTTCTATTTCCAGGTTTTAAGGAATCTCCACATTGTACTCCATAGTGGCTGTATTAGTTTGCATTCCCACCAACAGTGTAAGAGGGTTCCCTTTTCTCCACACCCTCTCCAGCATTTATTGCTTGTAGACTTTTGGATAGCAGCCATTCTGACTGTAGTGAAATGGTACCTTATTGTGGTTTTGATTTGCATTTCTCTAATAATGACTGATGTTGAGCATCTTTTCATGTGTTTGTTAGCCATCTGTATGTCTTCTTTGAAGAAATGTCTGTTTAGTTCTTTGGCCCACTTTTTGATTGGGTCATTTATTTTCCTGGAATTGAGCTGCAGGAGTTGCTTGTATATTTTTGAGATTAATTCTTTGTCCGTTGCTTCGTTTGCTCTTATTTTCTCTCATTCTGAAGGCTGTCTTTTCACGTTGCTTATAGTTTCCTTTGTTGTGAAGAAGATTTTAATTTTAATTAGGTCCCATTTGTTTATTTTTGCTTTTATTTCCAATATTCTGGGAGGTGGGTCATAGAGGATCCTGTTGTGGTTTATGTCAGAGAGAGTTTTACCTATGTTTTCCTCTAGAAGTTTTATAGTTTCTGGTCTTATGTTTAGATCTTTAATCCATTTTGAGTTTATTTTTGTGTATGGTGTTAGAAAGTGTTCTAGTTTCATTCTTTTACAAGTGGTTGACCAGTTTTCCCAGCACCACTTGTTAGAGAGATTGTCTTCTCTCCATTGTATACTATTGCCTCCTTTGTCAAAGATAAGGTGTCCATAGGTGCGTGGATTTATCTCTGGGCTTCCTATTTTGTTCCATTGATCTATATTTCTGTCTTAGTGTCAGTACCATACTGTCTTGATGACTGTGGCTTTGTAGTAGAGCCTGAAGTCAAGCAGGTTGATTCCTCCAGGTCCATTCTTCTTTCTCAGGATTGCTTTGGCTATTCTAGGTTTTTTGTATTTCCATACAAATTGTGAAATTATTTGTTCTAGTTCTTTGAAAAATACCATTGGTAGCTTGATAGGGATTGCATTGAATCTATAGATTGCTTTGGGTAGTTTACACATTTTCACTATATTGATTCTTCTGATCCATGAACATGGTATAGTTCTCCATTTATTTGTGTCCTCTTTGATTTCTTTCACCAGTGTTTTATAGTTTTCTATATCTAGGACTTTTGTTTCTTTAGGTAGATATTTTCCTAAGTATTTTATTCTTTTCATTGCAATGGTGAATGGAATTATTTCCTTAATTTCTCTTTCTGTTTTCTCATTGTTAGTGTATAGGAATGCAAAGGATTTCTGTGTGTCAATTTTATATTCTGCAACTTGACTATATTCATTGATTAGCTCTAGTTATTTTCTGGTGGAGTCTTTAGGGCTTTCTATGTAGAGGATCATGTCATCTGCAAACAGTGAAAGTTTTACTTCTTCTTTTCCAATCTGAATTCCTTTTATTTCTTTTTCTGCTCTGATTGTTGTGGCCAAAACTTCCAAAACTATGTTGAATAGTAGTGGAGAGAGTGGGAACCCTTGTCTTGTTCCTGACTTTAGGGGGAATGCTTTCAGTTTTTCACCATTGAGGATAATGTTTGCTGTGGGTTTGTCATATATAGTTTTTATTATGTTGAGGTATGTTCCTTCTATGCCCGCTTTCTGGTGGGTTTTTATCATAAATGGATGTTGAATTTTTTTCAAAGGCTTTCTCTGCATCTATTGAGATAATCATACAGTTTTTATTATTCAATTTGTTAATGTGGTATATTACATTGATTGATTTGTGGATATTGAAGAATCCTTGCATCCCTGGGATTTTAAAGCCCACTTGGTCATGATATATGATCTTTTTAATATTTTGTTGGATTCTGATTGCTAGAATTTTGTTAAGGATTTTTGCATCTGTGTTCATCAGTGATATTGGCCTGTAGTTTTCTTTTTTTGTGGCATCTTTGTCAGGTTTTGGTATTAGGGTGGTGGTGGCCTCATAGAATGAGTTTGGAAGTTTACCTTCCTCTGCAATTTTCTGGAAGAGTTTGAGTAGGTTAGGTGTTAGCTCTTCTCTAAATTTTTGCTAGAATTCAGCTGTGAAGCCATCTGGTTCTGGGCTTTTGTTTGTTGGGAGATTTCTGATTACAGTTTCAATTTCCATGCTTGTGATGGGTCTGTTGAGATTTTCTATTTCTTCCTGGTTCAGTTTTGGAATGTTGTACTTTTCTAAGAATTTGTCCATTTCTTCCAAGTTGTCCATTTTATTTGCATAGTTGCTGATAATAGTCTCTTATGATCCTTTGCATTTCTGTGTTTTCTGTTGTGATCTCTCCATTTTCATTTCTAATTTTGTTGATTTGATTCTTCTCCCTTTGTTTCTTGATGAGTCTGGCTAAAGGTTTGTCAATTTTATTTATCTTCTCAAAGAACCAGCTTTTGGGTTTGTTGATTTTTACTATGGTCTCTTTTGTTTCTTTTGCATTTATTTCTGCCTAATTTTTTTTAGATTTCTTTCCTTCTACTAACCCTGGGGTTCTTCACTTCTTTCTTTTCTAGTTGCTTTAGGTGTAGAGTTAGGTTATTTACTTGACTTTTTTCTTCTTTCTTGAGGTAAGCCTGTATTGCTATGAACCTTCCCCTTGGCAGCATTGTTTATAATAGCCAGGACATGGAAGCAATCTAGGTGTCCATCAGCAGATGAATGGATAAGAAAGCTGTGGTATATATACGCAATGGAATATTACTCAGCCATTAAAAATAATACATTTGAATCAGTTCTAATAAGGTGGATGAAACTGGAGCCTATTATACAGAGTGAAGTAAGCCAGAAAGAAAAACACCAATACAGTATACTAATGCATATAATAGAATTTATAAAGATGGTAACGATGACAGCGAGACAGAAAAAGAGACACAGATGTATAGAACAGTCTTTTGGACTCTGTGGGAGAGGGCAAGGGCGGGATGATATGGGAGAATGGCATTGAAACATGTAAATTATCATATGTGAAACAAATCACCAGTCCAGGTTTGGTGCATGATACAGGATGCTCGGGGCTGGTGTACTGGGATGACCCAGAGGGATGGGATGGGGAGGGAGGTGGGAGGGGGCTTCAGGATGGTGAACACATGTACACCAATTGTGGATTCAGGTCAATGTATGGCAAAACCAATACAATATTTTAAAATAAAATATATATATATATAAATATTTTCCACTCCAAATTTCAAGTTAATTTAATATTCTAGGAGGTTGCTCCATGTGTATCTTTGAAAGTCATGTCCAGGCATACAAGTATGAGAGGCCTGGCTTTAATCTGTTATCCTTAATCAGTGATATAGAGAAAAAAAGGGATTTGCGTAGTTATTTTGGGTTGGATTTTGGCAAATTGTGTGTGTTTAGACAGTGTGGTATGTTTTTTCTTGCTCATTCACTTGTATCCGTTCCTTTTAGAGCATCTAAATAGGTCTTCCCTTTGCCCTTAATAGGAGAAGGAAGAAGCACCATGCTAAGTTTTTTGCGCTCTTAGGTGCAGAATGCTGCATGTTTTGTCAAATTAGGTTTTATAGCTGGTTTTTTGATCTGAAAAACATGAATCTTTATCTCTTTGGAGGCTGAGATTTAAACTCCTGACCTTCACAGTGAAGGCATCTGTTTGCTAAGACTGGGGACTACTGGGATAATTTTCCCAATTTCCCATGACCCCTTCACACTGCTTACCCTTGCCAATGCCTTGAGTGACAGGACAGAGAAGTTTGATAAAGCTATTTTTCAGTCTCAAGATTCCAAAATATAAATGCTGATATTCACCACACAAAGACTTGCCACTTATCTACCATTAAAGCAAAGATCAACTGCCACCCATGAAAGAACTTGGTAAAAGTGTATAAAATCTTCTTAAATTAAAAAGCAAGTCACCCATTTCACCTTCTCAGGGTCAGGGCAAAGCAGTTCTCATGGAGGCATTTGGTCTTCAAGTAGTGTTCTAAGTGGACATATCTCTACTAGTGGTGCCAAAGTCTCCACCTCAGTGAGGGCATGGCATACAAAATTAATAAAGAGAAGCATCAGGGAGAATCTTCATCAGCACTAATGAAACGAAGGGTTTCTTTCTTGGAATCGCCTTTTCAAATTTGCATGCAGCAAGCAACTGCTGGGCCTTGGAGCTGACTGGGTCTGAAATGTTCTGCATATTCAGTAGCACATGTTCCTATGTGCAGCTCGGGGAGGCAGGTGTGCCCATCTCTATATGGTAACCAGCCATCTGTTAGGTACATTTTTGGACATAGTGTGAGGAGGCAGCTACAGGATGGCTGATCGTCTTGCTGATCGGAGTGCTGTGCTTCTGCTATTTGACTGTGTCATGCTGGACTAAGTTTGCTGCTGAGGTGTGACTCTTTGTCCTGTTGCTTCCTCATGGCCTGTCAAGATGTTCATTTGAGGACTGTGAAAAGACTCTACAGATTCCCAGATAAGCTTTTCAAATGTGGATTATTTGCAAAGGTGACAGTTCTCAACCCATAAACAGAGCATTAGGTGGAATGGTTGAAAAATGAATAAACCTTGTCCATGCAGACTTAAGAGTCTTTGCTCCCTTCCTTAAATGCTGTTCAAGGATCATTCCTCCAAGGAACTTCCATTTTCTTGTTCTTTTGTCCTTGTTCTCTTGTTTCTTTGTTCCCCATGACAAAACCAGGGGTCCAGACAATATAGAAATGTTAGGTTAAGCGTGCATCCTGATTTCTCTCAGCATAGATGTAAGATATGGAACCAGGCCCAACTATTTGCTAGTCTAAGTAAACTTCACATGGTGACATTCTACAGAGCTTTAAGAAGCAGTCTGGGTAGAAAAAACATACAAGGTTTTATTTCTAATTAAAACTAAAATAATTCTACCTTACATTCAAGGTTCTGATTTGATTGTTTGTATATTTTAAAAGATTGCCAAACCACTTCAGGCCCGGGCTAATGCAAGAGCCTCCCATATGTACCAGTTTTTACTGACTTTCCCAAACCCCTGGCAAGTAAATTCACCTTCATCAACAGCACTACTGGTACGATTGACTCTTGAATGTGCAAGGTTAGGAGTGCCAACTTTCCAGGCAATGAAAAATCCAAGTATAATTTAGAACACAAAATGTACACATATTTTAAAATTAATCTTTATATAAGACTGTTTCAGAAGACTGGTGCTATTCAGATACCAATAAAAATGCATGTATTCAATCCAATGGAGAGAAAAAGAAGAAAATAACCCCCCCCAAAATTGACATAACAGAGTATAGATGAAGTGCTAACACATAAAAATTCAAAATGGAATTCATTGTGGTTCTACCCCATGATGTTACAGCAACATTGCCATTATAGGTACAGATTTCTATATGTAGGAATGTATTCATTCCTTACAACTATATCTCATGACAACAAATGATTAGTAGAACATTCCTTCTCTTTATTCAGCATTATTTTTAGCTAGGGAAGAATACCACATCTATACACAGTAATTATTATCAATTTGGAGGAAAAAACCTAGTTTAATCCATCAGTAGTAAATAATAATTGCAAATATGCATATACCCAACATTGGAACACCTAAATAATAAAGAAAATGAAATAGTAACAGATCTGAATGGAGAAAAAGACTAACACAGTAATAGTATATCCCACTTTTAACAATGAATAGATGATCCAGAAAGAAAGTCAACAAAGAAACATTGGATATGAACCATACTTAAGACCAAATGGAACAGATATGTAAAGAACATTGTGTTCAACAGCAGCAAAATGCACATTCTTTTTAGTGCCCATGGAACATTCTCCAGCAGAGATCAATGAAAAGTCATAAACAAGACTTAGCAAGTTTAAGAAGATTGAAATCACACCAAATATGTTTTCTAACCACAATGGTATTAAGCTAGAAATCAACAATAGGTGGAAAGCTGGAAAATACACAAATATGTGGAAATTAAACAACACACAGCTGAACAACCAAAGGGCCAAAGACAAAATCAAATGAGAAATGAAGAAATATCTTAAAAACAAATTATAGAATTTAGAAAGATGATAATGATAACCCTGTATGCGAGACAGCAAAAGAGACACAGATGTATAGAACAGTTTTTTGGACTCTGTGGGAGAGGGAGAGGGTGGGATGATTTGGGAGAATGGCATTGAAACATGTAAAATATCATATAAGAAATGAATCACCAGTCCAGGTTTGATGCAGGATACAGGATGCTTCGGGCTGGTGCACTGGGAGGACCCAGAGGGATGGTACGGGGAGGGAAGTGGGAGGAGGGTTCAGGATTGGGAACATGTGTACACCCGTGGCAGATTCATGTTGATGTATGGCAAAACCAATACAATATTGTAAAGTAATTAGCCTTCAATTAAAATACATAAATTTAAATTAAAAAAATAAATTAAAATAGAAGCACAACATATCAAAACCTATGGAATGCTGCATAAGTAATTCTAAAAGGGGATTTTATAACAATAAATGCCTATGTTAAGAAAGATCTCAAATAAACAACCAACTTTACACCTCAACGAAACTAAAAAACAAACCAAAAAACCCCTAAATCCAAAGTTAGCAGAAGGAAAGAAATAAGATCAGAACATAAATAAATGAGAGAGCACAAAGGTAATAGAAAAGATCAACAAAACTAAAAGCTGGTTTTTTGAAAGAATAAACAAAATTGACAAACCTTTAGCTAGATTAACACCCAAAAAAAAAAAAAAAGAGAGAGAGAGAGAGAGAGAGAGAAAAAAAAACTCAAATAAATAAAATTGAAAATAAAAGAGGAGACATTACAACTGATACACGGAATTACAAAGGATTCTAAGAGATCAGTATGAACAATTACACACCAATGAAGAAATAGATAAATTCCTAGAAACATATGACTCAGTACGAGTTTTTCCTATGATGCAGAAGTAGAAAATCTGAACAGAACAATGTGAGGTGATTGAATCAGTAATCAAAAACCTCCCAACATGGAAAAGCCCAGGACCAGATGGTTTCACTGGTGAGTTGTACCAAAATTTATGGAAGAACTAATACCAATCCTTCACAATTCTTCCTCAAAAATGTAAGAGAAGAGATCACTTTCAAACTTATTTCATAAAGTGAGCATCAGCCTGATACCAAACCCAAATATGAATACTAAAACCAAAAAAAAAAAAGAACTACAGACCAGTATTTCTAATGAATGTAGATGCAAAAATTCTCCATAAAATGTTAGCAAAATGAATTCAGCAGCACATTAAAAAGATTGTAAATCATGATTAAGTGAGACTTATCCATGAAGCAAGGATGCTTCAATATATGCAAATCAATAAATGTGGCACCACATTAGTAGAATGAAAGATAGAAATTATATGATGATCTCAATAGCTACAGAAAAAATATTTGATAAATTGCAACATCCTTTCATAATAAAGATGCTCAACAAACTGGGTATAGAAGGAACATACCTCATTATGATAAAAGCCATATATGACAAACCCACAGCCAAAATTGTACTCAGTGGTGAAAAGTTGAAATCTTTTCCTCTAAGATCAGGAACAAGACAAGACTGTCCACTCTCACCACACCTGTTTAAAATAATACTGGAAAGACTAGCCAGACCAATTAGGCAATTATTAGAAATAAAAGGCATCCAAACAGGAAAGGAAAAAGTAAAATTGTTTTTCTTTGTAGATTTTATTATCTTATATATGAAAATGAAAAGTGAAAATGAAAGTCTCTCAGCTGTGTCCAACTCTTTGTGACCCCATAGACTATACAGTTCATGGAATTCTCCAGGCCAGAATACTTGAGTGGGTAGCCTTTCCCTTCCTTCTCCAGAGGATTTTCCCAACCCAGGGATCACACCCAGGTCTCTTGAATTGCAGGCGGATTCTTTACCAGCTGAACCACAAGGGAAGCCCAACAATACTGGAGTGGGTAGCCTATCCTTCTCCAGCGATCTTCCCGACCCAGAAATCGAACCGGGGTCTCCTGCATTTCAGGCGGATGTTCAGTTAGTCACTTCAGTCGCTCAGTTGTGTCTGACTCTTTGCAACCCAGTTGACTGCAGCAAGCCAGGCCTCCCTGTCCATCACCAACTCCCATAGTTTACCCAAACTCATCTTCATTGAGTTGGAGATGCCATACAAACATCTCATTCTCTGTTGTCCCCTTCTCCTCTTGCTTCCAATCTTTCCCAGTATCAGGGTATTTTCCAATGAGTCTTTTCCTCTTTGCATCACGTGGCCAAAGTATTGGAGCTTCTTATACATATATTCAGCAATACGTCAACCGTGAACTTCCAGATGTTCAAGCTGGTTTTAGAAAAGGCAGAGGAACCAGAGATTAAATTGCCAACATCTGCTGGATCATGGAAAAAGCAAGAGAGTTCCAGAAAACATCTATTTCTGCTTTATTGACTATGCCAAAGCCTTTGACTGTGTGGATCACAATAAACTGTGGAAAATTCTGAAAGAGATGGGAATATCAGACCACCTGACCTGCCTCTTGAGAAACCTGTATGTAGGTAAGGAAGCAACAGTTAGAATTGGACATGGAACAATAGACTGGTTCCAAATAGGAAAAAGAGTACATCAAGGTTGTATATTGTCACCCTGCTTATTTGACTTATTGCAGAGTACATCATGAGAAACGCTGGGCTGGAAGAAGCACAAGCTGGGATCAAGATTGCTGGGAGAAATATCAATAACCTCAGATATGCAGAGGACATCACCTTTATGGCAGAAAGTGAAGAGGAACTAAAAAGCCTCTTGAGGAAAGTGAAAGAGGAGAGTGAAAAAGATGGCTTAAAGCTCAACATTCAGAAAACTAATATCATGGCATCTGGTCCCATCACTCCATGGGAAATAGATGGGGAAACAGTGGAAACAGTGTCAGACTTTATTTTTTGGGGCTCCAAAATCACTGCAGATGGTGATTGCAGCCATGAAATTAAAAGATGCTTTCTCCTTGGAAGGAAAGTTATGACCAACCTAGATAGCATATTCAAAAGCAGAGACATTACTTTGCCAACAAAGGTCCGTCTAGTCAAGGCTATGGTTTTTTCCCGTGGTCATGTATGGATGTGAGAGTTGGACTGTGAAGGAAGCTGAGCACTGAAGAATTGCTGCTTTTGAACTGTGGTGTTGGAGAAGACTCTTGAGAGTCCCTTGGACTGCAAGGACATCCAACCAGTCCATTCTGAAGGAGATCAGTCCTGGGTGTTCTTTGGAAGGACTGATGCTAAAGCTGAAACTCCAGTACTTTGGCCACCTCATGCGAAGAGTTGACTCATTGGAAAAGACTCTGATGCTGGGAGGTATTGGGGGCAGGAGGAGAAGGGGACGACAGAAGATGAGATGGCTGGATGGCATCACTGACTCGATGGACGTGAGTTTGAGTAAACTCCAGCAGTTGATGATGGACAGGGAGGCCTGGCATGCTGCAATTCCTGGGGTCGCAAAGAGTCAGACACGACTGAGTGACTGAACTGAACTGAACTGAATTGATATATATAAAATTCTAAAATTCATCCAAAAACCACTAATCATTATATTCAGTATAGTTGCAGGATACTAAATCAACATATACAAAATTAGTTATATTTATATACATTAAGCTGAAACTGAAACTCCAGTAACTTTGGCCACCTCATGCGAAGTCTTGACTCATTGGAAAAGACCCTGATGCTGGGAGGGATTGGGGACAGGAGGAGAAGGGGATGACAGAGGATGAGATGGCTAGATGGCATCACCGACTCAATGGACATGAGTTTGGGTAAACTCCGGGAGTTGGTGATGGACAGGGAGGCCTGGCGTGCTGTGATTCGTGGGGTTGCAGAGAGTTTGACACAACTGAGTGACTGAACTGAACTGAACTGATACATATTAATAATAAAACATTTGAAAAAGAAATGAATGAAACAATCTAATTCACAATAGCATGAAAAAAGTAAAATACTTCTAAATAAATTTAATCAAGGAGGTGAAAGATCTGTACATTAAAACCTCTAAGACTTTGATGCAATTTAATAAGACAAACAAATGGATAAATATTTGGTATTCATGGATCAAAAGAATAATATCATTAAAATGTCAGTACTACCTAAAGTCATCTACAGATTCAATAAATCTCTCTTAATAACTCAAGAGCATTTTTAATATGAATAGAAAAAAATCCTAAAATTTGTATGAGATCACAAAAACCCATGAATAGCAAAAGCAAACTGGAGAAAGAACAAACTAGAGACAAAATACTTCCTGATTTCAAAATATAATACAAAGCTATAGTAATAAAAAAGGTATGATACTGGCATAAAAACAGGCATATAGACCAATGGAAAAGAACAAAGAACCCCAACATAAGCTATTGTACATACAGTCAACTAACATGGGACATGGAGCTTAGGAATATTCAATTCAAAGTGATATTTTCATTCAATAAAGGGTGTTGGAAAAACTGGATAACCAAATGCAGGATAATGAAATTGGACTCTAGCTTGCACCACTGAGAGAAATTAACTCAAAATGGATTCAGTTCAGTCACTCAGTCGTGTCTGACTCTGTGACCTCATAAATTGCAGCATGTCAGGCCTCCTTGTCCATCACCAAAACCCGGATTTCACTCAAACTCATGCCCATCGAGTTGGTGATGCCATCCAGCCATCTCATCCTCTGTCGTCCCCTTTTACTCCTGCCCTCAATCCCTCCCAACATCAGGGTCTTTTCCAATGAGTCAACTCTTCACATGAGGTGGCCAAAGTATTGGAGTTTCAGCTTTAGCATCAGTCCTTCCAATGAATACCCAGGACTGATCTCCTTTAGGATGGGCTGGTTGGATCTCCTTGCAGTCCAAGGGACTCTCAAGAGTCTTCTCCAACACCACAGTTCAAAAGCAGCAATTCTTCAGTGCTCAGCTTTCTTCACAGTCCAACTCTCACATCCATACATGACCACTGGAAAAACCATAGCCTTGACTAGAAGGACCTTTGTTGGCAAAGTAATGTCTCTGCTTTTGAATATGCTATCTAGGTTGGTCATAACTTTCCTTCCAAGGAGTAAGCGTCTTTTTTTTTTTTTAATTTTATTTTATTTTTAAACTTTACATAACTGTATTAGATTTGCCAAATATCAAAATGAATCTGCCACAGGTATACATGTGTTCCCCATCCTGAGCCCTCCTCCCTTCATGGCTGCAATCACCATCTGCAGTGATTTTGGAGCCCCCAAAAATAAAGTCTGACACTGTTTCCCCATCTATTTCCCATGGAGTGATGGGACCAGATGCCATGATCTTAGTTTTCTGAATGTTGAGCTTTAAGCCAACTTTTTCACTGTCCTCTTTCACTTTCCTCAAGAGGCTTTTTAATTCCTCTTCACTTTCTTCCATAAGGGTGGTGTCATGTGCATATCTGAGGTTATTGATATTTCTCCCAGCAATCTTGATCCCAACTTGTGCTTCTTCCAGTCCAGTGTTTCTCATGATGTACTCTGCATATAAGTTGAATAAGCAGGGGGACAATATACAGCCTTGATGTAATCTTTTTCCTATTTGGAACCAGTCTGTTGTTCCATGTCCAGTTCTAACTGTTCCTTCCTTACCTGCATACAGGTTTCTCAAGAGGCAGGTCAGGTGGTCTGATATTCCCATCTCTTTCAGAATTTTCCACAGTTTATTGTGATCCACACAGTCAAAGGCTTTGGGATAGTCAATAAAGTGGAAATAGATGTTTTTTTCTGGAACTCTCTTGCTTTTTCGATGATCCAGTGGATATTGGCAATTTGATCTCTGGTTCCTCTGCCTTTTCTAAAACCAGCTTGAACATCTGGAAGTTCACAGTTCACATATTGCTGAAGCCTGGCTTGGAGAATTTTGAGCATTACTTTACTAGCGTGTGAGATGAGTGCAATTGTGTGGTAGTTTGAGCATTCTTTGGCATTGCCTTTCTTGGGGATTGGAATGAAAACTGACCTTTTCCAGTCCTGGGGCCACTGCTGAGTTTTCTGAATTTGCTGACATATTGAGTGCAACACTTTCACAGCATCATCTTTCAGGATTTGAAATAGCTCAACTGGAATTCCATCACCTCCACTAACTTTGTTCATAGTGATGCTTTCTAAGGCCCACTTGACTTCACATTCCAGGATGTCTGGCTCTAGGTGAGTGATCACACCATCGTGATTATCTGGGCCATGAAGATCTTTTTTGTACAGTTCTTCTGTATATTCTTGCCACCTCTTCATAATATCTTCTGCTTCTGTTAGGTCCATACCATTTCTGTCCTTTATCGAGCCCATCTTTGCATGAAATGTTCCCTTGGTATCTCTAATTTCCTTGAAGAGATCTCTAATCTTTCTCATTCTGTTGTTTTCCTCTATTTCTTTGCATTGATCACTGAGGAAGGCTTTCTTATCTCTCCTTGCTATTCTTTGGAACTCTGTATTCAGATGCTTATATCTTTCCTTTTCTCCTTTCCTTTTCACTTCTGTTCTTTTCACAGTTATTTGTAAGGCCTCCCCAGACAGCCATTTTGCTTTTTTGCATTTCTTTTCCATGGGGATGGTCTTGATCCCTGTCTCCTGTACAATGTCCCGAATCTCCGTCCATAGTTCATCAGGTACTCTATCATATCTAGTCCCTTAAATCTATTTCTCACTTCCACTGTATAATCATAAAGGATTTGATTTATGTCATACCTGAATGGTCTAGTTGTTTTCCCTACTGTCTTAAATTAAATCTGAATTTGGCAATAAGGTGTTCATGATCTGAGCCAGTCAGCTCCCGGTCTTGTTTTTGCTGACTGTATAGAGCTTCTAAAGACTTGAAAATAAAACTTCTAGAAGAAATTATAAGGGAAGAGTTTCTTGACTTTGATGTTGAAAATGATTTTCTGTATATGACACCAAAAGTACAGATAGCAAGTGCAAAAATAAATACATGAGACTATATCACTAGGGCTTTCCAGGTGGATTAGTGGTAAAGAATCTGCCTGCCAAGCAGGAGATGTGGGTTTGATCCCTGGGTTAGGGAGACCCCTGGAGAAAGAACTGGCAACCCACTCTAGTGTTCTTGCCTAGGAAACCCCATGGACAGTGAAGCCTGGCCAACTGTAGTCCCTGGGGTCGCAAAGAGTGGGACACTACTTAGTGATTAAACCACCACATCAAACTAGCAAGCTTTTGCACAGCAAAAAAAAAAAAAAAAACAAAAAACAAAAAACAACAACAACAAAATGAAAAAGTAACCTACTTAATAGGAGAAAAACATTTGCAAATCATATAGCTGATAAAGCATTAAAATACAAAAAAAACTATAAAAAACTCATATAACTCAATAGAAAAAAGAAACACACAAAAACTGATTAAAAAATGGAAGAAGAATGGAATAGACACTTTTCCAAAGAATACATACCCATGGCCAACAGGCACATGAAAATATACTCAACATCACTAATCATCAGGAAAATGAAAATGAAAATCACAATGAAATAATCATCTCACTCCTGTTAAAAGGCTGTTATCAAAAAAGACAAGAATAGCAAGTGTTGAGGTTGATGTGGAAAGTGTAAATTGTTGCAGTCACTATGGAATATAGTATGGACTTTCCCCAAAAAATTAAAAATAAAACAACTTTTGATCCAGCAATCCCATTTCTGGTTATATATCCAAAGGAAGTGAAAACAGGATCTCAAAAAGCAGTCCGTGCCACAAATGTTTACTATTCACAATAGCCAAGGTATGGAAATAATCTTGTTCATAAGTCAATGAATGGTTAAAAAAGGTGGTGTTGACAGTGGATATAATACCATTTGTGACAACTTGGGTAATATTTGAGGGCATTATGCTAAATGAAATAAATCAGGCAGAGAAAAACAATTGCTGCCTGATGTCACCTAAAAGTAGAATTCAAAAAATGCTGAATTCATATAAATGGAGAGTAGAGTGGTGGTTACCAGGGTCTGGGGAATGAAAACTTCTAGTTGTAAGATTGACAAGTTGAGGGTCTAATGTACATCATGAGGGTTATAGCTATTATTTATGTATTATATACTTGAAAGTTGCTAAGACTGTAGATCTTAAATGTTGTCCCCCACAAAAAAAAGAAATGTTAATTGTATAATAGGATGGAGGTAGTAATTAATCATTTACAATATATTACTATATGGTAATATATTAGTATATCAAATCAAGATGTCTTACATCTTAAACTTACACAATGTAATATGCCAAATATATCTCAATGAAGCTATAAAATATAAAAGTAAATAAAAAGAGTATATGAATCCTGGGATAAGAATGTTATATAATATATTGTCCATGCTGGAGAAAGTGCTAGATATCTGGAATTCATTTGTACTCCTAAATTTCCTCAGGCTGGGATAACATATGATTTTCCATCCAACTGTGTGTTCATCTGAGTGATGTACAAGGTAGATGTTAAAGAGAAAGTTATAGCTTTGATGAAAAAGGAAAAGAATCGTTTCATTGTTCCCAAGTTTATCCCATGAATAAATAAGATCAATACATATGTTAAGTTACTGTGGTCCCACTGTATCACTTAATCTCAAGGAGAACAATCTATTACATATTTAAGAATAGTTTTTTTAGAATAAAGCCTTCTGGTTGACTTACAGAGTAACCATCAAAAAATTCTTTATGTGGGTGGAGAGGTGAAAAGCTCCTATATCCCTTGATCAAAAAGAAAATTTAAAAATGGTGTTATGAAAAATAAATAACATTATAAGAACACAGTTAAATGGGAGAGGTACTTTCTAATGTTGATATTATAAAATGAATTATTAATCTACAGTAACATGTTAGTTAGGTGAAATATTTAGCGTAGTTTTATTTCCTTTTATTGTTACTTATACAAAGAAGGAGATATTAGTTACAAATATCTGTGTTGATGAAAAAAGAAGCAGGGAACAAAAGATAATGTTATGAAATCAATAGAAAAACTGATGCCTAATTCCAGCTAAATTGTGTGTATATTTAGATACAACTTTGGTAATCTCACTGCCTGTATTTTTCCAAGTAAAATCTTAAGAAGAAAGAAATGAGATTGAAAAAAACTTCCTCTTCTGCGAGATGCATGAAAGTCACATGGACAAGTATCTTTTCCTGTTTTTAATTCAATTAAAACAGGCTGCCAGATAGATAGTGACAAACAGGATGTAATTTGAGAATAATGATGCAAAATGCATGGCTCATGTGGCACATTTCATTTATTCTGTCTTGTGCTTACATAATCACACTTTCATGTTGATTGACTCTACAAGTTTAATAGTCAGGATATACACTTTGCTACCTTTTCTGGATAGTTTATTAACAGAAAAGTTATATCATGCTGATCCAACTTCATATTTCAGAGATCTAGCTGCAGAATGGATGATGAAGCCACAAAGTTATTAGCTCAGTTGAATGCATAAACAAGGATTTAATCAATGATCACATTGCATATCTTAATGGAACTAGTACAATGACTATGATCATAAAAATATATATCAAGCAAATATATATTCTTAATTTATTGTGAAGAGATGGTTAGTACTATTTAGGCTGATATTTTCAAAGTAAATAGATATTTGTGAATTGAAAAAGATAAATACCAGAATTTTTCTTTTGTAATTTTTATTTAATCCTCCCTCTATCCCCCAGAAAAAGTCTCCAGATATTAAACATTGTCTTTTTTTAACACAGAAACTCTGTTTACTAGATGGGCAGCAGAACCATCCCCAAACCTATCTAACCATGAATTTGTCAAACATAGCAACTGGGGATCTTCTAGAAGAACGTGATTGACAGAGACTCGGGGATATAGACTCCTTGTTTGCACTGCTGCATACTTAGACCATGGCTGATTGATTTCTGACTAAGAAGGTCAGTTGACTTGTTCAGGAATAGTTTATTCACTACATATGTTCATGCAGTCAGGTTTCAAGGTATTCCCTAAACAATCTCAAGGAATTGGCTTGAAGAAGGTTTTAATTTCTGGTATATAATTCAATGGGCTTTCCAGGTGGCACTAGTGGTAAAGAACCCACCTGTCAATGCAAGAGATGTGGGTTTGATCTGTGGAGGAAGATCCCCTGGAGGAAGGCATAGAAATCCACCCCAGTATTCATGCCTGGAGAATCCCATGGACACAGGGGCCTGGTGGGCTACAGTTCATAGGGTTGCAAAGAGTTGGACATGACTGAAGTGACTTAGCACACGTGCATATCTAATTCAACAAGCCTCTATTATACTACTATATGCTAAAAACTACTTTAGAAATTGAAAGTGGTGTTGTGATCGTGTTACCTGTCTTCCAGGACCTCATATATAACTTTAGCAAATTATTTAGGAAGACAGATGAATGCTTGCATAGCTAATAGAATGCAGTACGTGCTAAGTCTCTTCAGTCATATCTGTCTCTGTGTGGCTCCTCTGTCCATGGGATTCTCCAGGCAAGAATACTGGAGTGGGTTGCCATGGCCTCCTCCAGGGCATCTTCTCAAACCAGGGATCAAACCTGCGTCTAAGTCTCCTGCATTGGCAGGTGGGTTCGTTACCACTAGCACCAAATAGAATGCAGGATGATACTCAGTAGAATATAAATCAGGGTTATAGAAACCAGAGGATGGGTGTGACAGGACTTGAAAGAAAAGGTAGAATTTGAGTGTGCCTTGAAGGATAGAATTTTCCAGTAGTCATGTATGGATGTGAGAGTTGGACTATAAAGAAAGCTGAGCACCGAAGAATTGATGCTTTTGAACTGTAGTGTTGGAGAAGACTCTTGAGAGTCCCTTGGACTGCAAGGAGATCCAACCAGTCCATTGTAAAGGAGATCAGTCCTAAGTGTTCACTGGAAGGACTGATGTTGAAGCTGAAACTCCAATACTTTGGCCACCTGATGCGAAGAGGTGACTCATTTTATTTTATTTTATTTTTATTTATTTATTTATTTATTTATTTGAGCTGACTCATTTTAAAAGACACTGATGCTGGGAAAGATTGAGGTCAGGAGGAGAAGGGGACGACAGAGGATGAGATGATTGGATGGCATCACCGACTCAATGGACGTGAGTTTGGGTAGGCTCTGGGAGTTGGTGATAGACAGGGAGGCCTGGCGTGCTGCGGTCCATGGGGTCACAAAGAGTCAGACACAACTGAGCAACTGAACTGAACTGAACTGAAGGATAGAAAGGATGCAGAGTCTAAGAGTGGCAATGATAGGCATTCCAGGCAGAGTGGTATTCTTCACCTTCCTTGAACAGCAGAGTCCTTTCTCATTGAAACCGGAAAAAGGTTTTTGTCAAGGTTAAATGTAAATTTGTACATTTAGAGATACTTTCATCATTTTTTCACTTTTAAGAAAAGTAAGCTGACTGCTGCTAGAAATCAGAGTCTTGACATATCTGCTGTTTTCAGGATGCTGGTTGGACAGCATTGCTGCCTGTATTGTGCGCTTGAATAACTCCAGCTCAAACTAGGTTCTGGGCCTCAGTCATGTAGGCAAGAACAGAATAAATGAGGCAGATGTTTTCCTGACTTCTGCTCTTTTGAATCTGCTCTGTGCAGACAGGAGATGTTGGCTTCAAATTATTTAAGTACAGCATTTGTCACTTCTGTAATTCACTTACCACCACCAGAAATGCAATTACTTTAACTGCAAGGCACTTATATCTTAGTCAGTTCTACTGTCTAAATATACGTCAGCTTTTATTTGAAGAGCGAAGATTGAAATTGTCACTTGGGGCCATTCCAAAACTTTGCTAATTGTGCACTTCAAATAATATTTGACTTAATTTTCCTCTTGGATTTTAAGAAAAATTATTACTCATGTCATGTTTTTCATTTGTAATTATCATTTTACACTACTTTTTAACAATGAAAATTGGGAATTGGTTAACCTGAAAAGCTACACAACTTGTTTTACTGTTGGGCCTTGACTTACAAATTTAATTTATCTGAATGCTTTCTTTCTTGATGGCTTCCCTGAGGGTTAGAACAGCTTCAGCTTATACTGTGATTGTCATAAGCCAGTAAGTACTGCATTGACATCCTTATTGTTCAGGTAACTGAGACTCTGAGAACAATATAGCTCTTCAGAGAATTGTATCTTTTCCACACTAAGTGTGGCCCCGAGAAATTGAATACATCATTTATGACTGATTAGAAAACTTTGAAAGAATGGTTTATTCATCTTCAAGCTAAACAGGGTGATCTAGAAGAGTTTAGTTCAGGTGATGGTTACCTAGACTAGATTAAAATATAGATATGATGAGAAGGACATTGGGTAGCTTCATCTAAAATATAAGGGCAGGGATTTAATGCTTACTAGGAACACAGGATGGTTTTGATGACTCAGAGATGAAGGGCCTGGAATTCTTTGCTATCTTGGGTTATTTTCCAGGGTAAATTAACTGTAGGATGTACTCACTTTGTTGTTTATCTCACCAGCTGTTTCTGTTTTCCCTGCAACTGAGTGTGGGCATATTCTTCACCTTGTTGGTTGGACCTGGTGCTGACTTGGAGCTAAGCAATGCAGAGTCTGAGAATGTAAATCTTCACTCTATGCCTACTTTGTCAGCCTTTCTATCTTCTTTCAGTTCCTTTAAAATTCTATGCTCTTTCATGACTCAGAGAATCTTCACATGCTGTTTCAACTGTCTCTAACTCTCTATCCGTTCTTTGCCTGTTCAATGTTTTGTTACTCTCCATGTGTTATGCTTGGCTGTGCTTAGTCGCTCGGTAATGTCTGACTCTTTGTGACCCCATGGACTGTAACCCACCAGACTCCTCTGTCCTTGGGGATTCTTCAGGCAAGAATACTAGAGTGGGTGGCCATGCCCTCCTCCAGGGGATCTTCCCAACCCAGGTCTCCTGCATTGCAGGAAGATTTTGAGCCACCGGGGAAGCCAAAGAATACTGGAGTAGTTAGCCTAACCCTTCTCCAGGGAATCTTCTCGACCCAGGAATCGAACTGGGGCCTCCTGCATTACAGGTGGATTTTTTACCATCTGAGCTACCAGGGAAGCCCAATTTTACCTCTAAAAGTCGCATCCTCGGGGAAACAATATCAGATATCCAGCAGAGGTCAGGTCCACTTTTCTGTGACCCAGAACATCATGGTAACGCTGGCTGAAACTGATAATAAATAAGTTGCTTTATAATTATTTTTCAAACTCTCCTCCCTGAAAAGTATACTCCTTGAATGCAGGGACTGTGATACCTCTGAACCTGCTGTACCTCTGGCTTCCAGCATAATCGTTTATACATGGAGATGCCTCAGTATCTATTTATTGAATGTATGGTACAAATTGAAAGAAGATCTATCAATCTCTTTGTTGCAAAAATTTTATCTCACAATATACTTTCGTTGTTTTGCTTGATACTGGGAATGGATTGAGAGTTCTAAGGCAGGTGATGCAATTGCTTTACTGTAAGTCTTAGTGGCTTTCAGATTTGATTTGAGTCTTGTCTGTTCCACTTGGGGCTCCCCTGGTGGCTCAAGGGTAAAGAATCTACCTGTCAATGCAGGAGACATAGGTTTGATTCCTGGGCTGGGAAGATCCCCTAGAGGAGGGCACAGCAACCCACTCCAGTATTTCTGCCTGGATAATCACATGGACAGAGGAACCTGGCGGACTACAGCACATGGGGTCGCAAAGAGTCAGACACAGCTGAAGTGACTTAACGTACATGCACACACACTCACTGTTCTACTCGAGTCAAGTGACAGTGAAAAATACACTTCATATCCCTATGCTTTCTTTTTTTGCATTTCTAAAATGGGGATTGGTATCACATCCACAGGGATTGTGTAGGACAGTCTAGATTGTTGTGTTAGGATCTCAGGGAAAGAATGCTAACTGATTTCCTTCCCACTCTCTCTTCCTTTCATCCCAAAGCACCTTTAGGTATGAGACAAGTTAAATGATTCTTAATATTTTATCTTGGTCCTTTGAAGAGCACAAAAACCACATCTAAAAGCATTATTTTTCAAATTAGAAAGAGTATCTGTAATTTCTTCATGTTGCCCTGTTTACCATGAAGACTTGGGACTAACTAATTAATTTACTTTGAGAATTGTCAAATATTAAAATGATGGATTACATTGAACTATCTCACTAAGAACTGACACGGGAAAGCAAAATATTTTGAAATCAATGTCATATACTATGTACAGTCTTTGCTGAATAAAGGAAACCATTTTGAGGTTTCTTATCAAAGAAAGATTTCATGACCTTTACAAAAGAACACCATATTTATTGCCAGTTATTAATTCAGTAACTAATTATTGAGCATTTACTATATGGCAATCATTGAACACGTAATGCTAATATGGAGTAAGACACTAGGTCCTCAGTTAACTGTGATGTTAAACAGAGCATAGTAATCACAGAAAAAGAGGTGCAAATAGACAAGCTGTATACCAGAGGAAGGACCTTGAAAATAACTTTAATTTTGTCATGTGGAAGGAGTGAACTTTATGGAAATGAGGCAATGTGCAAAGAAGCCAGGGGGTAGGGGGATTCTTCTCTAGGTCAGTGCATAGATGTATTAGTCACGGTTCTCCAAGAGACAGAAGCAATAGAATATGTACTGTGCACTCACAATCTTGTGTATGATACCTTGCCAAAATGTTCCAGTCTTGTTTATATTCCCCTCCTTGAGGTCAGATTTAATTTGCAATGGCTGAATGGGTAGGAACAGAAGCTGGCAGGCCCAGGTGATGGGGTCTGAAGAAGCTGGGAGCCAGTCAGAAATCTGTAGGGATAGATGACGACACTGTTGCTAAGCAGAGATAGGGGCCCACCTGTGGAGCTGAGGTTCAATAGCATGAAAAATTCATTCTTCAGGAGAAAAAGACCACACCAAGTTAATCGACCATTTTTTAGTCATTCAATAGATCACCACTAACAATTGACTATAGCAGTTATGACAACAAGGATGCCAGGCACAGCATGCAAAACTATTGAAATTGTGTGAAATGTGGAGAGAGACACACTGAGAATTAGGACACATTTAATTATAGGTACAGATTCTACTGCCACCAGATTTTTTTTTAGGATGCTGCAGCAATAAACCTATGACATATATTTCCCCCTTCCATTTTAGAGAAATATTCTAGTACTATGTGTGAGCTGTGAGTGTGCTTAGTTGCTCAGTTGTGTCCAATTCTTTCATGACCCCATGGACTGTAGCCCATCAAGTTCCTCTGTCCGTGGGATATCCCAGGCAAGAATACTGGAGGGGGTTGCCATTTCTTACTTCAGGGGATCTTCCCAACCCAGGGATGATGAAACCTGCATCTCTTGCGTCTCCTGAACTGGCGGCAGATTCTCTACTACTGAATCACCTGGGAAGTTCATTCTAGTACTACCCATGGCCTGTTAGAACCAGTATTTCAACAAAATTTGCCATCACTGTAGCAGATTTTTTACTTAGATATAGCTAATGCAGGCTTTCACTGTAGCAGATTTTTTACTTAGATATAGCTACTGCAGGCTTTGACAAGAGAAAGGACTCACTCATAACCCACTGCATAACTAGTCAGTGCATTCTGTTTTTGCATATTTGCTTTTCATCTTTGTTGACATATACCTATGTTTTAATAGTTACAGTACACTCATCATTTTGAGCTCTGGAGGAGATAAGTCCAAGATCAAGGTATTGGCATGGTTTGTTCCTTTTAAGATTCATGAAGGAAGGATCAGTTCTGGGCCTCTTTCCATGACTTGCACATGACCACCTTCTCCCTGTGTCTTCACATCATCTTCCCCTGTTTGTGCTTAGTCACTCATTCGTGTCTGACTCTCTGTGACCCTGTGAATTGGAACCCACCAGACTCCTCTATCCACAGGATTCTCCAGGCAAGAATACTGGAGTGGGTTGTTGTGCCCTCCTCCAAGGGATCTTCTTGACCCAGGGATCAAACCTGCATCTATTGCATCTCCTGAACTGACAGGCAGGTTCTTTACCTCTAAGCCACATGGGAAGCCCGTCTGTTATTCCATAGAGGGCTAAATGACAAAGAGCCTGCACTGAAGGAAATGAATGTTAAGTGAAAACCGTAAAGAATTCATTTCAGGTGGGCTAGACAGAATGAAACTGCTTACAATGCACTGTGCTTTTCTGTTCCAGATTTTAAATTCCTGAAAAGAATTTTGTTTATTTGGTTTGGATCCTGTGCCCACCCCTGGATCAATAACTGGCCATGGGATCAGGATCTCATAGTATTAACATGACCACTGGTGGCCTATCACCTCTGTATATGAGGGCCATCCTCAGAGAAAGGAAAATTGTAAGCTGGGGCACAATCCCAAGAAGTGTTTACTATAGGATAATAGAATTTAAGAGACTTAACCAACATCCAACAAAATATGAACTTTAACTTCCTCTTTTCTACTCTGCCACATCTGCATTATACTGTTGAACTTTCTGTCTGATAGGAATTTTGACTGATAGTGATTTGCCTTTCTGTAGGAATTTGAAAACCCTATTTCTTGACATAAATTTTATATCTCTAAATTAGCTGCCTTTTAATTTTTTCTCATTCATTTTTGAAATTGACTACCTCAGAGTTAATGCTACAAAATTTGCGTGTCTCCTCAATTCTAACCCTTAATGAAAAACACTCACACACATATACATACACAGCCTAAGTCTCTCCAGGATTTCTTTGTTTATCTGTTTTTTGTATAGCCAGGCAATTATCTATGTGCATTTGTGGGCATGATATAATAACTTTGTGGGTGGACAATTCAGTTTGTATCTGTCTCCAAGTAGCCCAAAGAACCAGGAATAGAGAAAGATTCTGGAGCTGTTCCTGTTTTGGTCCTTAAACAGGATCAGAGGAAGAAAGATTAAAGAGACTGAGAACAGAGTGAATTAGGTTTCATCTGGTCTGGAGATTATGAAGATAGGAGTCATCTTTTTATGGTTTCAAAGGGCATGAAAAATTTGTACAAAAAGAATTGGTATTAGTTGTTCTTTTTGCAGCAAAACATCACAATACAAGGAACTGAATTTACATCAAAGCAGGAAAAGTGTTCCTTAGTCACAGGAAGGAACTTTTTGTTTGTTGGTGTGGTAAGTTGCAAGAATGGGACACTGAAGGTTACGTGGCATTTGTGCTTCCTGGAGAGCTCTAGAGAAGGGCAGATAATTCTATACTGTACCAACTTGTACTGATCCTACATTTGTACCCAAGTCAAGTAAAACAGAAATTTTCTCAGGCTTTTTTACAATCCTTCAACTATGCTATTCCTCTGACGATTTCCAAATGCTACTCCATTAGCAGCAAGTATCACTTAAAAGACTTCTCTGGAAAGAGAGACATTGTAGGCTGTTTTTCAGGTCTTTTGTAGTTTAGTTGTATTTCAAGTCAAGTAAACATTTCCTCAATGGATATTATCTATATTCACTTATTTGCACAATGTATAAAAAATAGAGATATTTTTGAATCTACTTATATATATCGGAGAAGGTGATGGCATCTCACTCCAGTACTCTTGCCTGGAAAATCCCATGGACGGGGGAGCCTGGTAGGCTGCAGTCGGTTGCGAAGAGTTGGACATGACTGAGCGACTTCACTTTCACTTTTCCCTTTCATGCATTGGAGAAGGAAATGGCAACCCACTCCAGTGTTCTTGCCTGGAGAATCCCAGGGACGGGGGAGCCTGTTGGGCTGCCGTCTATGGGGTCACACAGAGTTGGACACGACTGAAGCGACTTAGCAGCAGCATCAGCAGCACTTATATATCACTTGTTATATTTATGCTATATAAACTAGCATAAAGTTTGAATAAATAAGAGCGTTTTCTTTCATGGCTCTCCACCCTGCTGATTGCAGTGATTATTAGTAACAACAAGGGATTTCAATAGTGGAGGTATCAGTTTAATAATAACTCAGTTCTTTAAAGAGACACAGAATGTCCACAACAGTTCTCTCCCCCTCTCCCCAAAGTCATAAAATGACAGAAACAAAGGAATTGGAGTGCAAAGAAATTTAAACTATCCTCTGGTGAAGAGCAGAGATGTAACTCTGGGTAGGCCTTGGGCTGGAAATTCTAGTGCCCCCACTAACCAAAAAATTACAAAATACAATAACACCAGTCTCTTTGAGGAACAAGAGGTCTCCCCTCATCTCTAATATATTCAGATGTCTTTCAAAAGGGTTTGAAGGAACTTGCTAATCTTAAGGACCATGTCATACATCAAAGGAAAGGAAAATGAGAGCTCTTGATGAAGTACTCTAAAGGGAGGCTACCATGTGGTCTTTAGAAAGTTGACATTTGGCAGAGCTTGGCTAGACTCAGATCTTGAAGGGCAGAGAAGTTACTTGGTTTCCCTCCCCAAAGAAGATTATGGGAATGTAGCATAATTCTTAAATTATAGACTGAACAAAGCCTACTTTGTGATTTAAGGCTGTAGCTAACAAGGATATATTCATGTTTTCCAAAGGCAAATGGCTTTAGTCACTGATTACTTTCTAAGTGCTTACTTCTGTGCTGTGCAGTGTGTTAATAACTAGGAATTCAGTCCTGATTAAGACATTATTTTTGTCCTAGAAGATCTCACACACTTGGATTGGATGGATGGGGACTGACTAGTAAACAGGTAGTTAGAATGCAGCTAGTCAGGTATTGTCACATGGTAAATATTGGGACAGTCGGATGGAGTGCAGAGGAGGGGCAAGCGCTTTGCTGTGACTTGACAGGGGAAAATGGAGGTGGGCATGGATTTAGAGAATTTGCTATTTTGTATGCTCTGTGCTACACGTCCTCCCTGTTAGAATGACTAAGAAATATTGAATGAATTTTAATTTTATTTAATGTTCCAATTATTTTTTTAAGATTTAACTTAAAGTTAATTTTTTGCAATGCACCATTGCAAAAAAAGAAAGGAGAAAATTTCCAATTCCTTATTCAATAAATAATTTCCTACATGAATTAGATGGTGTCAAATGAAACACATTCATTCTTTCAAAAAATTACATGTTAATGCCTCAAGAAGAATGTGAGCAAGAATTCACCGGACAGAACTTGGAAAATACTCCACCGAGGCCCACTGAGCTGCCCTTGCCAAGGCGAAGGACAGGTAATTTGCCGTGACTAATTGAAAAACATAAAGAACATTAATATGAAAAATGAAAGCATAATCCATGGTATAACAGGCAATGAAACCATTCGCATAACTGATTACTGTTCAAGGTAACATGTTCTTCCTCTCAGGAATCTTTTTCTTTGGCCCAGTCTTTTAAAAGGTTTCTAAAGTGACACCACTCGAAAGGTCATGGGAAAAGCTGTCTCTGTCCTAGTGTCCAGAGAGTGATACTGGGACACTCATAATTTGGGAAAAGAATTATTAAAGAAAATATTTAGAGACCTTGGTGATGCTATATGTTCCATCTGAGCTTCCTGAGACATAATATTAAGAAACAATGATTGTAATATTAGCAAGTTTTAATTTGAAACTTAGTAGCAGGCTATTAGAGGACCTAGGGTTCAATCTTAGCTCCACCCCATTTTAGCTTTGTGTACTTGGACAAGTCACTTATCTCCATGTGATTCTCAATGTCTTTATCAGTAAATTGGAGATAGTAGGATCTCCTCTGCTTATCTTACAAAGCTGTAAAATACCAAATAAAAGAGCACTGGTGAAAATCTTTAAATGCCATAAAGATTAAATATAAAAGGATTATTAGAAAAATCCTGATTAATTTCTGTGTTGTTAGGTTAGATCATATCAGCTTATCAAAATGAATTGTTTTGCACATATGCATGTGTGTCCTTAGTCGCTTCTGACTGTTTGCACCCCCATGGACTGTAGCCCACCAGGCTCCTGTGTCCATGGGATTTCCTAGGCAAGACTACTGGAGTGGGTAGCCATTCCCTTCTCCAGGAGATCTTTCCCACCCAGAGATCGAATTTGTGTCTCTTGTGTCCTCTGCATTGGCAGGTGTATTTTTTTAAGTGCTAAGTTTCAAGCCAACTTTTTCACTCTCTTCTTTCACCTTCATCAAGAGGCCCTTTAGTTCCTCTTTCCTTTCTGCCATTAGTGTTATCATCTGCATATTTGAGGTTGGTGATATTTCTCCTGGCAATCTTGATTCTAGCTTGTGATTCATCCAGCCTGGCATTTTGCCTGATGTACTCTGCATATAAGTTAAATAAACGGTAAGAATATACAGCCCTGACATACTCCTTTCCCGATTTGGAACCCAGTCCATTGTTCCATATAAGGTTCTAACTGTTGCTTCTTGACTCACATACAAGTTTCTCAGGAGACAGGTAAGGTGATCTGGTACTCCCTTCTTTTTAAGAATTTTCCACAGTTTGTTGTGATCCACATAGTCAAAAGTTTTAGTGTAGTCAATGGAGCAGAAATAGAGGTTTTTCTGGAATTTCCTTGCTTTCTCCATGATCCAATGAATGTTGGCAATTCGATCTCTGCTTCCTCTGTCTTTTCTAAATCCAGCTTGTACAAGAAATAGTGCTAAATCAACTGAACAGGAAAAAAAGTGAACATCAAGTTTTACCTTGTGCCATACACAAAAATCACCCCGAAATGGATAATAAATATAAATGGATTCTAAGTGGAACTAAATGTAAACCTCGAAACTCTAAAGTGTCTAGAAGAAAACATAGGAGAAAATCTTTGGGACTCTGCTACTGCTGCTAAGTCACTTCAGTCGTGTCCAACTCTGTGCGACTCCATAGACGGCAGCCCACCAGGCTCCCCCGTCCCTGGGATTCTCCAGGCAAGAACACTGGAGTGGGTTGCCATTTCCTTCTCCAATGCATGAAAGCGAAAAGTGAAAGTGAAGTTGCTTAGTCGTGTCCGACTCTAGCGACCCCATGGACTGCAGCCTACCAGGCTCCTCCGTCCATGGGATTTTCTAGGCAAGAGTACTGGAGTGGGGTGCCATTGCCTTCTCCATTGGGACTCTGGGAGTAGGTAAAATTTCATAGAATACAAAATGCACAAAAGTATTTAAAACATTATAAATTTGATGTTAGCAAAATTTAAAGCTTTTGCTGTTTGAAAGATATTTTTGAGAAAATGAAAAGGCAAACCTTGGATTAGAAGAAACTACACACAGCACTTCTATCAGAGAAAATACTTACATCCAGAATATATAAATGCCTTTTATGATCCCTTAATGAGAAAAAAAAACTGATAAAAATGGGGGAAAGATTTGAACAGATAGTTCATGAAAGAAGATGACCATGAATGGCCATCAAATGCATGATATAACCCAGGCTGAATTTAGGAGGCACATTATATGGACTCCATAACAGTTGGGCTGGCTATTGAGGGCATAGACAGGGAGAGAGGGCAACCCTGATTCTTCCCACTATCTCTTCCCATACATTTCTCCATTTTCTCTTTTCCTTTTGCTTCTTCTCATCCCTTTGTCTGGAAGAGAAGAGGTTTTGGAGGGCTCAAGTCCAGTGGTCTGTATTTATCCTGTGGTCATACAGCTACTTCTAGGCAGAATCAGAAGCCAGAGCCCAGCGTCCTGACTTCCTGGGGGCAGATTCTTCTTGGACCAGTGAAAGGGGTGTGGTCTGGGGGCGCCATGGGCCTGGTTGGTTTCCCTTTCCTCTCACCTTCAGATTAAAATTGTGTGGTTCTTTAAATCTGGTGGTCCAGCAGAAATAGAGCTGCGTTTACCTTTAAGGTATGTTTTCTAAGCAGAAGTGCAGTGTCACTCGGCGAGATCTAGCAGGTGTTTCTGTTTTACCTTGAGTGGCAGAATCATGTTTTGCCACTTTGGGCAAAGATCAGCACTGGCTTTTGGCTCCCCGAATCAAGGCATAAATTTATATTGCTGTAACACAGTTATGCTTTCGAGGTGGTGGTCTCAGTTATTTGTAAAGTTTTGTAAAATGTTTCTCTCTTGCGTGTGTGGGAAAAAAAAAAAAGTGTCTCCCCAGAACTGCCTAAAATTGTCTGCCACTAACTAGCTGTGTGACCTTAGGCAATCACATCTCTCTCTGTGCCTCAGTTTCCTCATGAGTAAGATTGGTGATTGAACTGGTTGATTTCTAAGGGCCCTTCAGCTTTGACATTTTCTAGTGTCTTGTTCCACAATCCTGTCATCTGCCTTAACGTTGAAATGCCACCAACATGTATTTAGATATATTTTTTGCTATTGATTTGCAGTCTCCAGGATTCCTCTGCCTTGTTTATTGCTTCCTGAGAGCTGCCTTGCATAATTTGTCGGCTCACGATCTTGCTGTTTCCTACAGATGGTGTCATGTTTGAAAGGTGAAGGCGAGAGTATTCAGTGTAGGAGCCCAGCCTCAAACCCATTCCTTGCTGACAATAAAGCTGTGTGCTTCTCTCTTTTCTTGTCCTTTGCCCCCTTTCAGTTTGTTCCATTGCTCAATTTTGGTTTTATGATTACATCTGCAATAGCAGGCACAGATGTTTTTCTCACTCAATTGTATGGTTAATGGTGAAATGGATTTTTTGAGCAGATGCTTGCATGTGGGTGCTCTTCGTTTCTCTCCTGACACATTCTCTACACAAACAGCAGATTGTCTGTCTGGTGTGCTTTGAGCCTCACAAGAGAAGAATTCAAGCTGAATAACATGGGGCTGATTTTCAAATTCCTAAAAAAATAATGTAGGCACTAAATTTGACAAACTCTTTATAGCACCCCTGCAACCCGGATTCATACCTGCATCTTCAGCCTTTGCCAGTTTTACCTGAGGAGGCTGAGAGTAAACATTTGTCCTTTGAAGGGCTGCCTTATGAAGGAAAATGATACCAGATTCAATTTCAAAAGAGCTGGACTCAATTGCTCTGTCACTGTGACTTCTGAGACTCAAGGTATATTATCTGACATCTGTTTCTTCATCTATGAGGTGGAACTGACACTACAAAGCTGGTATGGATCACTGAAAGAACTGCCAAGTAGCAAAGGTCCCTGCTTAAGTCTAATCCATGTCCACCCCTGGGTATGTATGGCTAATTGGAGCTGACTGACCAGAAATCTATCCACTCAAAGGACTAAGAAGCCTCCAGGGAGAGAAACAAGTCTGTGGAAGGGTCAAGAGTTGGAGGCCAACCCAAATTTCAATAGTGCTAGGGTTTCTTATCTTCGGCACTATTAAAATTCGGGGCCAGATAATTGTTTATTATGATTGCTGTCGTGTGCATTGTAGGATATGTAGCATCATCTCCACCTCAACCCGGTAGTTTACCCACCCACCCTCAAAGTAGTGACAACTAAAATTGTTTCCAGATATTGCCAAATGTGCTATGGGATGGGAGAAGTCAGAATGAGAATCACTGCCTTAGAGACACTCAATACTGGCTTTAAACTCACTTACTCCAGGTTATGCAGCTAGTAACCCTTTATGCTTCCATATTCTCATTGCTAAAATGGGAGCTTAGCTACTTTGCAGAAAGGATAGTAGAGAGAATTAAAACAACAGATGTGTACAAACCTTGGCACATAATAACACACTAACTCCCTACCATCATAATACCTTTGGTTTTTTCTTTTCCTTTGTCTAAGATACACTCTTTCTTTCACTCCTTGTCTCTGTCTTGTTTTCTCCAATTCATCCTTCAGATCACAGCTACAGAGGCATTTTCACAGGGAAGCTTTCCTTGATTCCTCAGACTATATCAGAGTTCAGGGAACTCATAGCGCTTATTTTGTTGATAGTATACATTATAAAACTTGGGTGATCCTTTCATTAAAGTCTGTTGGACTGCTAGAATGTAAGTGTCATGAGGGCAAGTACTATGTCTCTTGTTCGCTGTTGCATTGGCAGAGCTCAGGACAGAGCCTGAAACAAAACACACGTTTAATAAAATAGTGAAGGAAAGGAGGAAATGAAGAGCTCAACAAGCCTTGCAAATATTAAACTTTAATTCCGCTAAGCAGCTGATCAGTCCAGTAAACACAAAGCAGTGACAAGAGAGGAACAGTAGATTTTTCTTTCTTTTTTTTTTTATTGAAGTATAGTCGATTTACAATGTCATGTTAGTTTTAGGTGTACAGCAAAACGATTTGGTTGTACAGCCTACACACACACACACACACACACACACACATAAAGTCCCCCTACATATGAACTTTCAAGGCACAGACTTTCAAAGATGCCAACATGCATTCCATCAACATCAGGCACGAGTGAACTTGCAACTTGTCCTCTGATTGTGTTAGTTGGGTACCAAGGCTAACTTTGTCAGACTTAAGAACAGATTGAACTTACCGGTGTGCTCTCAGAACAGAACTCATTCTTATACATACATACAGTAAAGTCCTCTACCTAATAAGTTTTACTTTCTCCATTGTATATTCCTGGCTCTTCTGTTCTAAATTAATTGACCATATATGTACATGTTTACTTCTGGGCTGTCTATTCTGTCCCATTCATCTATCTGTTTTTATGCCAGTACCATACTGTTTTAATTATCATGCTCTTACTTAAGGTTCACACTCCACTTGAATTTTGTATCTTATTCCCTGTCCCCCCTTTTCAAGAACCTATATATATTTCCTTCTTTCTTGAATATTTACTAGGTCATTTCCATCAGCATGTAAATATGCTGTAGTATCTTCAAACTTAAGATGCAAAAACTTCCTTGACATCTGACATATTCCAGAAAACTCCTCATTTCTTTGGTTCCCCTCCACAGCAAAATGCCTTAAAAGATTTGTATGTACTCATGTTAATTCCTCACCTTCCATCATCCTGCCACCTTTTATATCAGACTTTTATTTCTATTATTCAAAGTTACTGTGACCACCACTTGCAAAAACCAAGAATTACTGTTCTTGTCTTCAGTGACTTGACCTCTTAGCAACATTTGTCTCAGATGATCACTTATTTCTAGAATAATGCATTTTTTCTTTGCTTCTCTTTTCTTCTTTTCCTCCTATCTTGTGGGATCTCCTTTTCAATCTTTCCTGGCTTCTCTTTCTCTGCTGACTGCATTCTGGATAACCATCTCCATCTGTACAATCTCCCTAGGTAGTGTCACTGAGAACCATGGTTTTGATAACTACTATATAGCAGTGACTCTCCAACTTATGTCTCCAATTTTGACCACTCTTTTGAGCTAGTATATCCAACTGTTTACTTGCCATCACTGCTTAGATGGCTAATAAACATCTCAAACTTAACATGTCCAAAACTGAACTTCTGCTCTTCCCCTATTTCTAGTAAATCTGCCTCTCTCATCAACTCAGTTATTCCAGTTACTTAGATCACAAACCTCATTGACTCCTTTTTATCACACATCACACATTCCCATTCCTTAGGAAATCTTGGTTCTGTATGTGCAAAGGATTAACATAGCATATCTGGTTACTTATGTCTTGTATGTCCAAGGAACTTGGAGCCACAATTGATCCTTGGTCAACTTTTGTAAATATGACCTCGAGAGTGTTATTTATGTCAGGGAGTAATGATTTTATTGTGTTTGTGTTCACTTGGAGCAATGGACTCTGCTGTGCCAGCTGGCCAGTTTGCTTGCATAAACATGAAGTTCAATACTGTGCACATGGTTGCATTGTTGGGATCCTGAAGTTTCCATTGCTACAGCTAGTTATGTACTATGATGTGCCTGTGTGACCAGCTCTTAATTATAGCCTCAGGCCCAAAGACTCAAATGTGCTTTCGTAGACTGATACATTCCACACCTGTCCCCATAGTTTGGTGCTAGACACAAGGCTTGCCTTATGTGGCTCCAGATGGGTAAGGACATGAAGCCTATATTTAGCCTTCTAGACTTTGCCCACTGAACATCTTTTCCTGTTCCTTTTGCTATGTATTCTTTGCTGTAATAAACCTTACCATTCAGATTAAGCTATTACGTTTTGTGAGTCCTTATAGTGAATTAGCAAAGTTGAAAGTTGTGTTGGGGTCCCTGAAACAATCTACCTTCAAAATATATGCAGAATTTAACCATCTTTACTGCTCCCACTCCAATCTAAACTACCATTGTCTCTAGTTTGGGATAATGCAATATTGATTCCACCCTTACTTCCATATCACCAGTTTTCTAAAGAGCAGCCAGAGTGATTTTAAAAAAATGTAAATCTTACTCCACCACTCCCCTATTCAACACCTTTCAATGACTTTCTACCATATAATAGAGTAAAAATCACACTCCTTTTCTTTTAGCCTACAGGGTCCAACATGATCCGGTCTCCTGACATCTCTCTGAAATCATCACTTACCACTCCCTCCATTGATCATTTTGTTCCTCTCTGCTCCTAAACACCTCAAGTTCATTCATTCTGGGGGAAGCTGTTCTCTCTAGAGATCTAGCTCTAACTCTTCATCTCTGTCTTCCCATGGTTGACTCCTTCTGGTCATTTAGGTCTCAGCTCAGAAGTCACCTCTACAAACCACCCTGGCTTTAAACCACCCCGGCTTTAAACCACCCCCTCATTATTTTATTCATGTTACTTATTTTTTCCAGCCACTTATTAATAGTTGAAATTATCTTGTCTGTGTTTAGAGCACAGTCGTCTTGAGGGCAAAGACTTGGTCTTTTTCATTTACTCATGTCTTCACATTACTTGGAACATGTCTCATAGAGGTAGGCATTCAGTAAATATGTGTTGATTGAATGAATGAATGAATGACATACAGTACAGTTTGCAGCTTTAGGATAGTCCCTATTGGAAGGCTTTTGTATTTTGCTTTTCTTTTCTGAAACATGCTGGAAAAATGTTTAGGTAGGCAGTGTGTGTATAAAGGCTAGAAAATTTTCTGATACAGTGCAAACTCCATCCTCTATATTATTCTTTGTTATGTCCTCAGTTTTTGGAACAGTGTTGGCTCATAATAGGTACTCATTTTTAAAGATTTGTTTAATAGATGAATGATGTCTAACACAAAATATGTGTCATAAATATTTGGGAAAAAATAAGAATTTAGGACATATAACAAATACTTGCATGAATGGTTTATGTCTTTCTCCTTCTCATGTTCCACATTTTCCTCCTCTCAATAAAAGATATTTTTCATTCTTTCAATCAATATTTATTGAGGGTCTAATTTATACTAGTGACATGATGTGCTGTGCTTAGTTGCTCAGTCGTGTCCGACTCTTAGCAACCCCATGGACTGTAGCCTGCCAGGCTCCTCTGTCCATGGGGATTCTCCAGGCAAGAATACTGGAGTGGGTTGCCATGGCCTTCCCCAGAGGATCTTCCCAACCCAGGGGTCAAACCCAGGTCTCCCACATTGCAGGTGATTCTTTATCATCTGAGCCACCAGGGAAGCCCATGAATACTGGAGTGGGTAGCCTATCTGTTCTCCAGGGGATCTTCCTGACCAAGGGATCAAACCAGGGTCTCCTGCATTGCAGGCAAATTCTTTACCGGCTGAACTACCCAGGAAGCCCTATACTAATGATATTGTGATATAAATAATCATCCAAAATAACTTATTAGAAGCATTATGAAACAGAACTTCTTTAATAGTTGAGCTCATCTTATAGCTTTGTTAACTGGGAAGTAAGAAAAGTGGTGGAAGACCAGAATTACACTATATCATGCAGTATAATAGAATTTGACTCCACATCTAAAGATTTATATATAGGGAGAGAATTAAAATGATGAAGCTGGATAAAAGATCTAACAATAGTACAGGCCAGAATGAACAATTTACATTTTTTTTGTCCACCACTAAAGCCTATGTCTACTGCTGGGATTTTAAGAAAGTGTTTTTATGAAGTTCAATGTACTTCAGTAAATTTTACAGAAGAATTAATTGCCTTGGTCAAATAAGTTGAATATGCAAGCCTGATAGCATTATTTAGATGTCTCCTTTTTGGGTAAAACATTAAAAGTCAATTGTCTTGGCTCAGAAAAGCAAATTATTTCAAGGGATTTTGGACAATGAAGTATCCTTGCAACACCCAGGAAACTCAGGGATGCCATAATGAACATACATTTATAGTGGCAGGGTAGATTTCTACAAATGAAGTAGCTGAATCTAAAGGTGTGTGCTCCAAAAGTGACGTTGTTCAGTTCTGTCTGCCTCTTTGCAACCCCAAGGACTGTAGCCTACCAGGCTTCTCCATCCATGGGACTTTCCAGGCAAGAATACTGGAGTGGGTTGCCGTTGTGCTCAAAAAATAAACTCAAAATGGATTAAAGATCTAAATGTAAGACCAGAAACTATAAAACTCCTAGAGGAAAACATAGACAAAACACTCTCTGAAATAAATCACAGCAAGATCCTCTATGACCCACCTCCCAAAGTAATGGAATTAAAAGCAAAAATAAACAAATGGGACCTAATTAAACTTAAAAGCTTTCGTACAATGAAGGAAACTATAAGCAAGGTGAAAAGACAGCCTTCAGAATGGGAGAAAATAATAGCAAACAAAGCAACTGATAAAGAATTAATCTCAAAAATACATAAGCAGCTCCTGCAGCTCAATTCCAGAAAAATAAACGACCCAATCAAAAATGGGCCAAAGAACTAAATAGACATTACTCCAAAGAAGACATACAGATGGCTAACAAACACATGAAAAGATGCTCAACATCACTCCTTATCAGAGAAATGCAAATCAAAACCACAGTGAGGTACCATTTCACACCGGTCAGAATGGCTGCTATCCAAAGGTCTATAAACAATAAATGCTGGAGAGGGTGTGGAGAAAAGGGAACCCTCTTACACTCTTGGTGGGAATGCAAACTAGTACAGTCACTATGGAGAACAGTGTGGAGATTCCTTAAAAAACTGGAAATAGAACTGCCACATGACCTAGCAATCCCACTGATGGGCATACACACTAAGGAAACCAGAATTGAAAGAGACATGTGTACCCCAATGCTCATCACAACACTGTTTACAAAGCCAGGACATGGAAGCAACCTAGATGTCCATTGGCAGACGAATGGATCAGAAAGCTGTGGTACATATTCACAATGGAATATTACTCAGCCATTAAAAAGAATGCATTTGAATCAGTTCTAATGAGGTGGATGAAACTGGAGCTTATTATACAGAGTGAAGTAAGCCGGAAAGAAAAACACCAATACAGTATATTAATGCATATATATGGAGTTTAGAAAGATGGTAATGATGACCCTATATGGAAGACAGCAAAAGAGACACAGATGTAAAGAACAGACTTTTGGGCTTTGTGAGAAAATGCGAGGGTGGGATGATTTGAGAGAATAGCATTGAAACCTGTATATTATCATATGTGAAATAGATCTCCAGTGCAGGTTCAATTCATGAGACAGGGTGCTCAGGGCCGGTGCACTGGGATGACCCTGAGGGATGCAATGGGGAAGGAGGTGGAAGGGGTGTTCAGGATGGGGGACAGATGTACACCCATGGCTGATTCATGTCAATGTATGACAAAAACCACTACAATATTGTAAAGTTATTAGCCTCCAATTAAAAAAAAAAAAAAAAAGGTGTGCGCTCTTAAAGCATTCACAGTTACCTGCCAAATTACTTTCCAAAATGGTTAGAGCAAATTTATACTCCTGCCAACATCTTTGAGCTATTGTCCCTTATCTGTACCCTCTCTAACAGTAATTATCATTAGATCTTCTAATTTTTCTATTCTGATTTTCAAAAAAAAATCATATCCCTTTGATATTTCTATTTTCATTTCTTTGACAACTACTGAGGTTGCACATATTTTTGTACATTTATTGTTTTTTAATTCTGTGAACATTATATTCACAAGCTTTGCCTGTTTTGTATTGCATTAGTTATATTTTCTATAATAAATAATTAATTATTGATTTGCAAGATTTTTGTGTACTAGAAGTGTATGTTTTGTTTGTTATATTTTTAAAAGCTTTATCCTCATTGTTGTCATTTGAGTTTATAATCTTTTTCTAAATTTTCTTCCAAATATATGGATACAAATGGACTTAATTGGATTTACTGAATAATCCTTTGTTCCCTCCTTCTTTGATTGCCCCCATTTTAATATGTTTCATTCCTATATATAGTGAAGGACAGGGAAGTTTGCTGTGCTGCAGTTCATGGGGTTGCAAAGAGTTGGATATGATTTAGTGACTGAAAAACAACAATATTTATTTGGATCTCTTTCTTGACTCTCTTTTCTGTTCCACTTTTCCACTTGTTTATTCTTCTGTCAATACCATAGTCCTTTGATTACATTGGCTTTGCAATATATTTTGAGATCTGATAAGTCAATTCCTCCCATGTTATTCTTCAAAAATTTCTTGGCACTTGTACATTTCTTTTGTGATAAGAACTGTAAATTTGTTATAACTGTAAAAAAATCCACTTACATTTTGATTAAAAATAATTAATATGGTAACTAACACTATTGCCCAGTATTGCTATTATCAACTATCATTAAACAAATAAACCTTAGCTCTTTAATCATAGAGACGGCTATTCAGGTGGCAAAATCATCTTGATTGCAAATCAAGCAAAAAGTGCTGCACTCAATATGCCAGCAAATTTGGAAAACTCAGCAGTGGCCACAGGACTGGAAAAGGTCAGTTTTCATTCCAATCCCAAAGAAGGGAAATGCCAAAGAATGTTTAAACTACTGCACAATTGCATTTATCTCACATGCTAGCAAAGTAATGCTCAAAATTATCCAAGCCAGGCTTCACCAGTATGTGAACCATGAACTTCCAGATGTTCAAGCTGGATTTAGAAAAGGCGAGGAACCAGAGATCAAATTGCCAACATCTGCTGGATTATCAAAAAAGCAAGAGCGTTCCAGAAAAACATCTACTTCTGCTTTATTAACTATGTTAAATTTTTTGACTGTGTGGATCACAACAAACTGTGGAAAATTCTTCAAGAGATGGGAATACCAGACCACCTGACCTGCCTCCTGAGAAATCTGTATGCAGGTCAAAAAGCAACAGTTAGAACTGGGCATGGAACAACAGACTGGTTCCAAATTGGGAAAGGAGTATGTCAAGGCTGTATATTGTCATCCTGCTGATTTAATTTATATGCAGAGTACATCATGTGAAATACCAGGATGGATGAAGCACAAGCTGGAATCAAGATTGCCAGGAAAAATATCAATAACCTCAAATATGCAGATGTTACCACCCTTATGGCAGAAGTGAAGAACTGAAGAGCCTCTTAATTAAAATGAAAGAGGAGAGTAAAAAAATTGGCTTAAAACTCAACATTCAGAAAACTAAGATCATGGCATCCGGTCCCATCACTTCATGGCAAATAGATGAGGAAACAGTGAAAGCAGTGAGAGATTTTCTTTTCTTAGGCTCCAAAATCACTGCAGATAGTGACTGCAGCCATGAAATTGAAAGAAGCTTGCTCCTTGGAAGAAAAGCTGTGACCAAACTAGACAACATATTAAAAGGCAGAGACATTATTTTGCCAACAAATGTCCATCTAGTCAAAGTTTTTCCAGTAGTCATGTATGGATGTGAGAGTTGGACTATAAAGAAAGGTGAGTGCCGAAGAATTGATGCTTTTGAACTGTGGTGTTGGAGAAGACTCTTGAGAGTCCCTTGGACTGCAAGGAGATCCAACTAGCCCATCCTAAAGGAAATCAGACCTGAATATTCATTGGAAGGACTGATGCTGAAGCTGAAATTCCAATACTGCAGCCACCTGATGTGAAGAACTTACTCACTGGAAAAGACCCTGATGCTGGGAAAGATTGAAGGTGGGAGGAGGAGGGGACAACAGAGGATGAGATGGGTGGATGGCATCACCGACTCAATGGACATGAGTTTGAGCAAGTTCTGGGAGTTGGTGATGGACAAGGACACCTGGCATGTTGCAGTCCATGAGGTTGCAAAGAGTCGGACACGACTGAGTGACTGAACTGATTGAACTGATGCTGTGATTTGCTGCTTGTATGTTTTCTGTATCTGTAGCCTCCTACATGTCATTACTGATGAGTGATCAAAGATTATCTTGTGCTTGTTTCCACTGCTTTGGAGGGCACTTGCTTTATTCCAGGAGGCAACCCCCAGAACCCTCCAAAATATGTTTCATGTAAGCCACATGGCCTATATTTTATCTCATGCCATATTAAATGTACTCTTTGATATTTTTGAGAATCCAATCCAAACAACAGGAACTTTAGATTTAGAAATCTATTGCAGATTTAAAGTATGGTCTTCATTTCCAAGGATCATTGTATATCCATCCATATATTCAGGTATTTTTGTATGGATTCAATATATTTTCATATTTTTTCATTTTTACATTTATTCCTTAGGATTTTATAGAATTTGTGTCAATTGTGAATAGGTTTTCTTTTTCTTTCTTGAATTTCAATTTCTAATTATTCTTTGTTAGCATAAAACAAAACTTATTTCTAGCCAACTTCATAAATTTTCTTAATCTAATAGCTGATTTATGCAAATAATATTTTGGATTTTCAAGGTACACAGCTATGACATCTGCAAATATAATTATTTTTGTTCTCAAATGTATACCACATGTTTAATTTTGCTATCTTACTTCATTAACTATGACTCCAAACAGATAGAAGAAAATATTATTTATACTAATGTTTAATAGTTTTAGAGAAAATCTGAATACTATGTAGTCACTAAAAATGGCATTATTATTAAAAAAATGACATTATTGGAGAATATTAATGACATGGGAAATAATACTCATGCATTAATTTAAAAAATACAGAATTGTTTATGGAATGTTATCTAGTTTTAAAACACAGACCCAGAGACACACACAGACACATATATTCTAACATTTAAAATGGAATTCAAAATGAAAAAAAAAAGGCCTGGGTAAATACATGTCAATATAGAAACTGTATTATCAAGGGATGATAGAATTTTTTCCTTTTCTTTATAGTTTTAGGTATTTTTTATTCATAAAATAATAAATATGAATGAATTTGAATAAATTTGAATCAATATGAATAAATTTTTTATTCATAAAATAATATTCATATTGAGCAAGTAGAGTTCTTGTGATCAGAAAAAAACTATAAATGTTATTAAAAGCAAACCAGAGATTTTTTAGAGGTTGTTATTCGGTTCTTGGAGAAGGAAATGGCAACCCACTCCAGTATTCTTGCTTGGAGAATCCCAGGGACAGAGGAGCCTGGTGGGCTGCCATCTATGGGGTCTCAAAAAGTAGGACATGACTGAAGTGACTTAGCAGCAGTAGCAGCATTTGGTTGCTGAGTCATTGCCAACTCTTTGCGACCCCATGGACTGCAGTAATCCAGGCTTCCCTGTCCTTCACTATCTCCCAGAGTTTGTTCAAACTCATGTCCATTGAATTGGTGATGCTATTCAACCATCTCATCCTCTGTCACCCCCTTTCTCTCCTTCCCCCAATCTTTCCTAGCATCAGGGTTTTTTACAACGAGATTCAGGTATGACCTAAATCAAATCCCTTATGATTATACAGTGGAAGTGAGAAATAGATTTAAGGGCCTAGATTTGATAGAGTGCCTGATGAACTATGGACAGAGGTTCATGACAGTGTACAGGAGACAGGGATCAAGACCATCCCCATGGAAAAGAAATGCAAAAAAGCGAAATGGCTGTCTGGGGAGGCCTTCCAAATAGCTGTGAAAAGAAGAGAAGCAAAAAGCAAAGGAGAAAAGGAAAGATATAACCATCTGAATGCAGAGTTCCAAAGAATAGCAAGGAGAGATGAGAAAGCCTTCCAAGCAATCAATGCAAAGAAATAGATGAAAACAACAGAATAGGAAAGACTAGAGACCTCTTCAAGAAAATTAGAGATACCAAGGGAACATTTCATGCAAAGATGGGCTCGATAAAGGACAGAAATGGTATGGACCTAACAGAAACAGAGATATTAAGAAGCGGTGGCAAGAATACACAGAAGAACTGTACAAAAAAGATCTTCAAGACCCAGAATCACGATGGTGTGATCACTGACCTAGAGCCAGACATCCTGGAACATGAAGTCAAGTGGGCCTTAGGAAGCATCACTACGAACAAAGCTAGTGGAGGTGATGGAATTCCAGTTGAGCTATTTCAAATCCTGAAAGATGATGCTGTGAAAGTGTTGCACTCAATATGTCAGCAAATTTGGAAAACTCAGCAGTGGCCACAGGACTGGAAAAGGTCGGTTTTCATTCCAATCACAAAGAAAGGCAGTGCCAAAGAATGCTCAAACTACCACACAATTGCACTCATCTCACATGCTAGTAAAGTAATGCTCAAAATTCTCCAAGCCAGGCTTCAGCAATATGTGAACCGTGAACTTCCAGATGTTCAAGCTGGTTTTAGAAAAGGCAGAGGAACCAGAGATCAAATTGCCAACATCTGCTGGATCATGGAAAAAGCAAGAGAGTTCCAGAAAAAATATCTATTTCTGCTTTATTGACTATGCCAAAGCCTTTGACTGTGTGGATCACAATAAACTGTAGAAAATTCTGAAAGAGATGGGAATACCAGACCACCTGACCTGCCTCTTGAGAAATCTGTATGCAGGTCAGGAAGCAACAGTTAGAACTGGACATGGAACAACAGACTGGTTCCAAATAGGAAATGGAGTACGTCAGGGCTGTATATTGTCCCCCTGCTTATTTAACTTATATGCAGAGTACATCATGAGAAACACTGGGCTGGAAGAAGCACAAGCTGGAATCAAGATTGCCAGGGGAAATATCAGTAACCTCAGATATGCAGATGACACCACCCTTATGGCAGAAAGTGAAGAGGAACTAAAAGTCTCTTGATGAAATTGAAAGTGGAGAGTGAAAAAGTTGGCTTAAATCTCAACATTCAAAAAACGATCATGGCATCCGGTCCCATCACTTCATGGGAAATAGGTGGGGAAACAGTGGAAACCGTGTCAGACTTTATTTTTTGGGGCTCCAAAGTCACTGCAGGTGGTGACTGCAGCCATGAAATTAAAAGACGCTTACTCCTTGGAAGGAAAGTTATGACCAACCTAGATAGCATATTCAAAAGCAGAGACATTACTTTGCCAACAAAGGTCCGTCTAGTCAAGGCTATGGTTTTTCCAGTAGTCATGTATGGATGTGAGAGTTGGACTGTGAAGAAGGCTGAGTGCTGAAGAATTGCTGCTTTTGAACTGTGGTGTTGGAGAAGACTCTTGGGAGTCCCTTGGACTGCAAGGAGATCCAACCAGTCCATTATGAAGGAGATCAGTCCTGGGATTTCTTTGGAAGGAATGATGCTAAAGCTGAAACTCCAGTACTTTGGCCACCTCATGTGAAGAGTTGACTCATTGGAAAAGACTCTGATGCTGGGAGGGATTGGGGGCAGGAGGAGAAGGGGACGACAGAGGATGAGATGGCTGGATGGCATCACTGACTCGATGGACGTGAGTCTGAGTGAACTCCGGGAGTTGGTGATGGACAGGGAGGCCTGGCGTGCTGTGATTCATGGGGTTGCAAAGAGTCGGACACAACTGAGTGACTGAACTGAACTGAACTGAACCCTTCACATCAGGTGGCCAAAGTATTGGAGCTTCAGCTTCAGCATTGGGCTTCCCTGGGGCTCAGAGGGTAAAGCGTCTGCCTGCCAGTGCCAGCCGGCAAAGTCGATCAGCTCCCGAGTACGTGCACGGCGGGGCTGAGCAAAGAAACTAAAGCAAGAGAAATCTACAACAAAGATGGGGTCGAGAGGTTCAGACACGTCTCCACGAATGGACGCAGTCTGACACCAACTTTATTCAGCATCTCATATTTATACAGAAGAGCGTGAGAAAGACAAGACAGTTAACATTTTCTTTGTTTGACCTACACATCTTACAAAAAGTCACAAGAAATCTTGTGAGCATGGGAATGGCACCTTGTTATTATTTCTTACACCAGATAACATTTCTCTGGGCATGAGAAGTTTGCACAGAACTCCAGGTACCTGCAGTAAATAAGCACCTAATCTCTGAGGTGGCGGGACAGAGAGCTATGTTTGCAAGCAAACCCTCAAGGACTGAGGCAGCTCCCAGAGCTGTGTCCTTCGGACAAAGGACCCCGTTCTCATGGGCAGCTCCCCGCATCTGCCTGCAGTGCGGGAGACCCAGGTTCAATACCTTGGTTGGGAAGATCCCCTGGAGAAGGAAATGGCACCCCACTCCAGTACCCTTGCCTGGAAAATCCCATGGACGGAGGAGCTGGATAGGCTACAGTCCATGGGGTCACAAAGAGTTGGACATGACTGAGTGACTTCATTTCAGCATTAGTCCTTCCAATGAATATTCATGGTTGATTTCCTTTAGGATTGACTGGTTTGATCTCCTTACTGTCTACTGCTACCAAACAGTGAGAGAGGCTTTTTAGTTGGCCTACAAGTTCTAGTCATTAAGTTCCAAAATATTAAACTGCAAAGAGCTTTTAGTGTAATGGCTGCTGTTCAATATCCTGTCTTGTTATGTCTATGACTTGAGTTGCTATCGTCACAGACTTGTGGAGTGCTGACACTGCAACTCTCCCTTAGTGGAAACTGGCTCTACTGATGCCATCTGCAATATACATTTGTGGCAAAATATATTTACAACATGGCTACCTCATTGGATATAGGTACAGGAAAGAATCAATCCCTGCTGAGCACTGCCTAGAAGAGTCTCCTCCATTGCTGAGTCCACTCCCCCCTAGAGATACTCTTCTGCTCTATCTACCATAAGTCATCTCCTTAGCTGACATAGTTTCATTTAAAATTGGTCCCTTTGCAGATTCAGTGGTGCTTTTCTCTATTTCATGCAGGTTATAGAAGAGGTTCTAACTTTTGTACTTGAGTAGAATTAAATAACATTTAGTCTCATCTTTTATAGCCTTTGCCCATTCTTCCTACAGAGATGGAAGATGTTCACCTGAATTTGCTATTAGCTGTGAGTCATCCAGCCTTTGCATGGGAGTATCTTAAATCCTGGGGCTGGAGGCTCCTTAGGCTTTGTTGTCTGTGGCCTTTGATTTTTTTCCCTCCTGGTGGAAATAGAGTGGAGGGCAATGAAGGTTAAAAAAACCTTGTAGAATAGAGGCTGTCAAAGGCCTATTAGGTGAAATCTAAGACAGAAATCCCAAAGCTCACCAAGTTTGACAGTATAAACTTGCTTCAAACACATAGAATATGGATATATTACTTATACCATTTGCTTTTATGTTAGAAAGTCCAAATTCTTTTATCTTGTTAAAGAAGATTTTCATGGAAATGTTAATTCTGTAAGTGGATTGCTATATACTGAGTGTATACCCTGGTTTCGAGTGAACCAGAAACATCCCACACTTTGATCCTTGTATGAAGATTTGGATGATATTTTCTTCTTTTATTTCCTAACAGAGATGCTACTATTGAAAACAAACTGTTGGTTTTTCAAAGCCCATATTCTGTTACTCAGTGTTATTTATACAGAGCCTGATAAAACATTATGCTACTAATCAAAGGTGAAAGATACAAAGCACTGTTTTATCTTCTGGCATTATGGATTATGCTAATGGCCATCTGCCCATAATTGATATTTTGTTCTTCAGTCACAGAAAAATAAACAGAATCAACTAGAAAAGATGACTATTTTGTTGTGATAGATGCTTTGCAGTTGTCTTTTACTCTCCATTTTGCTTCTCATAATTTCTTAGTTAATTATTTAGTAGTGTATTACTTTTATAGCACTAGGACTGTCACTGAATTCCAAATGGTGATTTGAAATATATTGTACATACACAGTGATGTCATCCCTAATACCCTCACCATGCATCTGAGAAAGAACAATCAAGCCAATAACATTTAAGACATATTGGGGATATTTTTTCTTTTGTTTTCATACATGTTGGAGAGTAACTCACACTTTAGTTTTTTGTAGAGTAGGAATTGGTAATGAAAAATTAACCAATCCAGGAAAATGCAAACTTAATGGTTATAGTAGAAAATCAATTAAACCTAAGTCTCCCTGGATTTTGATCAGACAGTCTTAAACTAGAGAAAAACTCATTTCTTTGAGGAATTCATCTGCTACTCCACTCTCCCTTACAAACAAAAGTGCTCTTTTGTTCAAAGTACCACACAATTGCACTCATTTCACATGCTAGCAAGATTATGCTCAAAATCCTTCAAGCTAGGCTTCAACAGTACATGAACTGAGAACTTCCAGATATATAAACTGGATTTAGAAGAGGCAGAGAAACCAGAGATCAAATTGCCAGCATCCACTGGTTCATAGAAAAAGCAAGGGAATTCCGAAAAGACCTATACTTGTGTTTCATTGACTATGCTAAAGCCTTTGACTTTGTGGATCACAACAAACAGTTGGCTGAGGGCAAAATAAATTGGAAAAAGACAAATACATGGAATACATGATTAAAATGACTTTAAATTCAGTTTTATAGAAATTTTTTGAGACAAAAATCTATAATAAATATTTGAAATGTATACATAGACAGGCATGAATGCAGGGGTAGATCATGTTCTTTTATTGGAATACTCTGTATTATAAAGATAATGCTTATAATTAAGCCATGGATTCAATTCAATTTAATTTGAATCAAAGTCACAGTGAAAATTTCTTTTGAAGCCTGACAGGTTGATTCCAGAACTCTTAGGGAAGGGAAACTATGTTGATAAAATCTTTTGCACTTGTGCTTGGAAGTGAATATGGATGTATATAGTCAAAAACCATTCATGGTATATATGAAGAGAACTACACTAAATATCACTAAATACTAAGAGGAAATACAAAATAAGTCAAAGATGTGGTACTTGCCCTAGAAAAATTTAACATCCAATTGGGAGCTCTACTCTACAACTTGGGCTTCCCAGGTGGCTCAGTGGTAAAAAAAATCCACCTGCCAATGCAGGAAATGCAGGAAAGATGGGTTTGATCTCTGAGTTAGGAAGATCCTCTAGAAGAAAAAATGGCAACCCACTCCAGTATTCTTGTCTGGGAATTCCCATGGACAGAGGAGGCTGGTGGGCTAAACTATGGGGTTGCCATGAGCTCGCAAAGAGTTGGACACCACCAAAGTCTGCCTTGAGACCACCGGATCTATCTGACTAGCCCTTTATGTCTGATATGATAGTTACTACTAATAGCTTAAAATGTCCAGGTTTCATCTCACAAGTCTAATCTCATGTAATTCTGTACCACCATCTCTATCCTTTCTATTTTTATGAACTTTCCCTGACTCCTGAAAACCTTCCACTCCTGAAGCTGTCTGAAGTTCACCACTCCCATCATCACCAAAGTCCATCGTATTCTTAATCTCTTTTCTGAAATTTCCCTTCCCCCTTGCTCTAATTAAAACCTAGATCTGGATCATAAGGCAGGTCTATTTCCAGGACGACCCAGAGGGATGGATTGGGGAGGGAGGAGGGTTCAGGATGGGGAACACATGTATACCTGTGGCGGATTCATTTTGATATTTGGCAAAACTAATACAATTATGTAAAGTTTAAAAATAAAATAAAATTAGAGTAAAAAAACAAAAAACAAAAAACCTAGATCTCCACTGAGAACATCGCTTCTCCTGGCATCTTCTCATACTGCGTCCCTTGTGTCTTGTCTTCTTAATTGGCAGGCGAGTTATTTATCACTTAGCAGCAGCAGCAGCGTCAGCTGAGAAGACAACATATGGGAAGCATGATACAAATTCTCTAAATTACTGTACACATCTATATGTTGTTTTAAGTCTTTGTGAAATTTGTATTAATATATGTCATGGAAAATTAAGTTCTAAAATTTAAATACATTATAATAATTTCTGCATTAATGAAAATTTGTCCAGTGCACTTTTGGAACATGGTGAGTAAAATTTGTGGTTCATTTATGAATTTAAATATTCCTTTAATAATTTTATATGCAATTTCAATTGCTGCTGCCTCACAAAGCTTCACCAAATTGAACTTATTAAAAAATCTATTAATACTACAATGACTCAAGAAGGGATATCTAATCTGGCATTGTCATTAAAAGAATAAGTATTATGCAAAAACTTGATTATAATAACAATAATTTCACTGAAATAAAGGCAAGAGAAGAATTATAGAACAGATATATAGGAAACTGTAAATTATATATTTTACATTATTAATCATGCCTATATTGTCATTCCACCAACAGAACATCCAGAAACATAGAATAATATATAAATTCAGTCATATTTGATAGTTTTCCAACTTTTAGTAATATAAAAAGCATATATATTTATACATTTAAAAAATTCTCAAAATGAAGGTAAGATATAGAGGTAGACTATATCCTATTTATCATTTGTGGGCTTCTATTAGGGGCTTCCCTGATAGCTCAGTTGGTAAAGAATCCATCCCTGCAATGCAGGAGACTCCAGTTTGATTTCTGGGTCAGGAAGACCCGCTGGAGAAGGGATAGGCTACCCACTCCAATATTCTTGGGCTTTCCCTGTGGCTCAACTGGTAAAGAATCTGTCCGCAAATGCAGGAGACCTGGGTTCAATTCCTGGGTTGGGAGGATCCCCTGGAGAAGGGAAAGGCTACCCACTTCAGCAGTGTTCCATCAACACTCTTTCCCTGAACCCCACATATTTTAGGGGTAGATCTGTCTAATACTGCTTCCATCCAGGTCCGAGCTACCCTCACCTCTCATGTGAATTATTGCAGTAGTCTTCTTACTGGTTTCCCTGCTACAGGCCATTACATCATCTATTCTTAACACAGACAGAATGAGTCAGCTGGAATGTAGTCAGATCGAATCATTCCTATATTCAAAACCCTTCAAAGGTTCCTCCTGTCTTCAAAGCATATTTTCAAGGCATTACAAAGGCCTACAAAGGTCCCACATCCTCTTGTTATCACTGGGCTTCATCTCCTACTACCCTTCTAGCTTATTGTGTTCTCTTTTCCTTAGCTTTCATACAATTATACAAGGTACATTTCTGCCTCAGGGCTTTTTTACTGGCTCCAATGGCACTTATGAAAAGTGAGTCATCTGAGAGTGTGTTAGCTCCCCTTCATAGGGCTTCCCATAACCCCCTGAGTTTCCATGTCCAACATTTGTCATAATTTATTGTTAGGCTTTCAAGGTCTCTGAGAACAGGGGCTCTGACAGCCATATCCTCAGTGATTAACACAGTGTCTGGCAATAATAAGCAGTGTTTTAGCATCTGTATACTTTTCTAAGCACAGACTGTGTATTAAGTGATTAATCCTAACAACTCAAAGAGATATAGTTACTCTCCAATTTAGAGGTAAAAAGAGCAAGGCACAAAGATTAAGCAAATTGCCCAAGGTCACAAGGCAATAATTGCCTGAACCAGGGTTTGAACCTAGCCTGACTGCCCAGTTCCAGAGCTCTTGCTCCAAATCAACACACTATACTGACTCTGAAGCAAGGTAAGTGTTAACACTGCAACACAGGTTTTCTAAATGAATACACAAAGGATAGAGCACATGTAGGCTCAGTGGATGACACTTATGGAAGACAACCTGCCAAGAGAGGCTAGAAAGACCCCTGTGCCAGTAGGCAATGACTCTGTACCCATTGACAACACAAAGGTGACCCACAGACACCTGATCCTTCTCCATGATTGTCACAATGAGCTAAGTGTGCCATGTTCTTTCCTGGAAGAGCTGCTTACATTACGAGCAGAGTATTCTTAAGGAAACCTTCCTGTACCTGACACAGTGTCTTTATCTGAAAGTAACAAGGCCATCACTCTAATTAAAAAAAAAATTGCATTGTTCATGAACCTTAAAAATAATGATAGGGATAAATCAGGATGAGAGATGGAAAGGGTATTATTCCTCTCAGAAAATTGCAAAAACTCATCACACTACTCTTAGTTGAATCAACAGAATGTGATTTATATATTATAATGTTATAAGTAGCCTGCTTATTAGTTAATATCTTACCAATCTCTTGTCTTATTCACTGTTTATATGAAGCTCATTTACTCAAAAGAACCTTGTCCAAAGACAGTAGAAAAATTTTCTTGAAATGTTTGGCAGGCCACAAGTGCAGAATACTTGAAAGAAAATGTCATGTTGTGCTCACCTGGGTATATTTTTATATATCTTTTTCCTTTCGAGTCGAACAGTGTTGACTCTCCCTGTCTTCAGTAGCTGTTTGAAGAGACTAAAACAGGGTATACATCACTAGATCTGTGTGCCATCAGATAACCTAGGGAATTGGTTGAGAAAGGCAAACCTGAGTGTGTGCTGAAAGGTATTCACTAGAGGATAGATGCGTGTTTCAGAAAACAGACTGATCTCGACAGTCAGCCTCTCTCCTACAGAAATCATTCATTGTGGGTTACTTAGGGAAGTTTTCTACAAGGATGTGATTTTATTTTAGGTCTTAGAATAATTTAATGGGAGGGAGAATTCTTATACCATGTTAACTCACTGATGGATGGTGTTAATTGTCCATACAGGCAATTGATTTAGTGATACATTATGCCAAAATAGCTATGCAGTTTAGTTGAAAGCCTCCAAAATAGAGAGTATCGCTCCCAGAAGCAAACATATAACCTCTTTTCTGACTTAGGCTGTCTTGAGGATTTCATTATTTTGTTCATTTTAAACTTCACTTTCTTTTCATGCAATTGGGAAGATATGATTCATAAGGGCTTGATGTAGTTGGGGTGAGGCTATGGAATAGTATGTGCGTGCGTGCATGCTAAGTCACATTGGTTGTGTCCAACTCTTGCCACCCTAGGGACCATAGGGTCCTTTGCCTATGGGATTCTCCAAGCAAGAATACAGGAGTGGGTTGCCATTTCCTCTTCCAGGGGATCTTCCTGACCCAGGGATCAAACCTGTGTCTCTTATGTCTACCTGTGTTCTTTACCACTAGCGCCACTTGGGAAGCCCATGAATTAGTACATTGTTTGTTAAATCAATTAGGCAGTTAATTAATGACTTACTGAGCACATAAACATCCCAAGATTTATTTAAAGTTTGGGGGAACTTGTGGTATATGTGTGCACAATACATTCATTTCTATGAAGTACCTTTTCTACTCTCTGGAAACCTAGAGGTCCAACGGTACCACTGAAAAATAAGCTGATTTTAAAAATTCACTCTTTTCCTATGGTGGTAATCTCATTCGACTCTCCACATCCACCTTTTCTCATGCTCAGTCCAGCCCCAGAGAAACTGAAGTGGTCAGCCTGTAACACAAATAAATGATAGCATTCCACTGTTTAAATCTCTTCAATGGCCTCAAGTTTATTGGTAGATAAATCCAAATTCTTTATTGTGGAATGAAATGAACATCATCTTTGTCACCTGTCATAGCTTCTTATGTCTATCCTCACATAACCAAAGTATAAACCACCCTGGACTATTCTCAGAAAACAGCTTACATTTTTAAATTTCATGCTGTTGAACATTCTGTTATCATTCTGTTGAATGCCTCTGACACAGATTCCATGAAGTCTTGACTCTAGTTGTAGCTGGGAGAAGCTGTCAGTCTACTGTGAAAGATAGACAAGCAAAAGAAACAATTACACTTCTGATTGCAGCAGAATGGTAAAGAGTATTGAAAATACTCCTGTAATGAACACCTAATAAAGCTTAATAGAATATAACAGAGTTCTTTCACGTACATAATTGAGATCATAGTTTCAGGTGTCAGAAACGAAGATAAACCTGAATACCAGGGTGAAAAGTACATGACTTAATGCTACAACTAAAATTGAGCTAGGAATGGTAAGGGCTTATGAGTGTCAATAATCTAAGGGTTAGTTTTTTTTAACATCTATCTAAGGAGAGTAGATTAGACCTTGGACTCACAAAAGGAAAACAATTTGGAGTTAAGACGTTGATCTAAAGCTAGGGCCATTGAAAAGCTTCAGTGGGCTAAAGGATGAATTATGGGGAAGAAGATGCAAAACAAATCAAGACTCCCAAAGCCCAGGGATATGATAAGGAATAATGTTTATCTCTATGTCTTTGGATAGAAACATTTCAAAATATCTCTCTTAACAATTCAAAATGTTGGGTCTGCACCACTTGTGGATTTGGGTTAAAAGGTACACTCCACCTGTGTGAAGCAAGAAACTCCAAGCCAAGAAATGGGTATAAGATTGTGGCTGAGCTGCTACTGTCCCTGGACATTGGCAAACATGAAATCATCTAGAACAGATATACCTCCAAGCCAGGTGACCCACAATTCCTCCATACAGAGTTGTACAAAAGTAACTCATGGGCTTCCTGGTGGCTCAGTGGTAAAGAATCCACCTGCCAGTGCAGGAGACATGGGTTTGATCTCTGATCCAGGAAGATCCCACATATTGCAGAGCAACTAAGTCTGTGTGCCACAACGACTGAGTCTGTGCTCTAGAGTCTGTGCTCCACAACAAGAGAAGCCACCACACGGAGAAGCCTGTGCACCAGAACTAGAGAATAGCCCCTACTTGCCACAACTAGAGAATGCCCACATGCAGCAACAAAGACCCAGTGTAGCCAAAAATAAATTCATTATAAAAAAAAGAAATAACTCACAATCCAGAATTTAAGAACACAGAAGGAAATGATCCATCATGAATGAGAACTGCAGACACAGAAAATGGACACTTCATACCCTTCCCACATTCTACTCAGTAGATCTTAAAATAATCTGATAGACCAAAAAATAAATGCTTGTGATAATTAAAGGTCTAGTGGGAATAAAACCCATGAGATAACAAGACAAATGAAAAAGAAAAGGAATGAGTATATCTGAAAAAGAACCCACTAGCACTTCCAAAAATGAATACTATGGTCTTTGAGCTTAAAATAGCAATATTGTGCACAGCTGTATATAATCTATTTAGAACATGTGAACTAGCCTTAAAATTTTAAATAACTGACTTAAAATCTAAAATTTAGCAGTATCTCTATTCTCTTTTTGAATAATTCAAAACCTTAGAACATTTTTACAGAGATCATTTTCTTTCATCTTACTTCTAATGTTATAATTCCATTTGGTCTTATACCCTTCTGAAATTAGCCACAATTATAATTTTATGCAATCAATACCTGAATGACTCACATATTTATCACTTTGTTAGCACAACAAAAGAAACTATAAGCAAGGTGAAAAGACAGCCTTCAGAATGGGAGAAAATAATAGCAAATGAAGCAACTGATGAACAACTAATCTCAAAAATATACAAGCAACTCCTACAGCTCAATTCCAGAAAAATAAACGACCCAATCAAAAAATGGGCCAAAGAACTAAATAGACATTTCTCCAAAGAAGACATACAGTTGGCTAACAAACACATGAAAAGATGCTCAACATCACTCCTTATCAGAGAAATGCAAATCAAAACCACAATGAGGTACCATTTCACACCAGTCAGAATGGCTGCTATCCAAAAGTCTACAAGCAATAAATGCTGGAGAGGGTGTGGAGAAAAGGGAACCCTCTTACACTGTTGGTGGGAATGCAAACTAGTACAGCCACTATGGAGAACAGTGTGGAGATTCCTTAAAAAACTGGAAATAGAACTGCCTTATGACCCAGCAATCCCACTGCTGTGCATACACACTGAGGAAACCAGAAGGAAAAGAGACACGTGTACCCCAATGTTCATCACAGCACTGTTTATAATAGCCAGCACATGGAAGCAACCTAGATGTCCATCAGCAGAGGAATGGATAAGAAAGCTGTGGTACATATACACAATGGAGTATTACTCAGCCATTAAAAAGAATACATTTGAATCAGTTCTAATGAGGTGGATGAAACTTGAGCCTATTATATACAGGGAAGTAAGCCAGAAAGAAAAACACCAATACAGTATACTAACACATATATATGGAATTTAAAAAGATGGTAATGATAACCCTGTATGCGAGACAGCAAAAGAGACACAGATGTATAGAACAGTCTTTTGAACTCTGTGGGAGAGGGAGGGGGGATGATTTGGGAGAATGGCATTAAAACATGTATAATATTATATAAGAAAAAAATGAAAATGATGATGTGTTCTAGATGATACATTGTAAGGATTATCTAAAGTAATAAAGTAGTACAGCATGGGTGACATGCAGCTTAACTACAAAAGAAAAAATAAAATCTTAAGGCTAATAACTAAAATAATAGAAATAAAATTCCTGGCGGCTCAGATGGTAAAGAATCTGCCTGCAATTCAGGAGACCCAGGTTCAATTCCCTGGGTCATTAAGATCCCCTGGAGAAGGAAATGGCAAACCACTCCAGTATACTTGCCTGGAGAATTCTGTGGACAGAGGAGCCTGATGGGCTTGCATGGGGTTTCAAAGAGTTGAACACAACAGAGTGACTAACACTTTATACCAAAAGGAAGAAAGAGATAAACAAAGAAGAGTGGATTAGTGAATAGAATGCGAGAGAGGAGAAAATGGTAAACTAAAACAAAGAAGGGGTATAGAAAAGAACTAAAGGAAAATAATAGAAATATATTCAAATATATCATAACCACAATGAATATGTCTATAATTGTCATTTAAAATCAAGGTTTTTATATTGCACATACAACAAATTTAGCCATATATTGTTTATAAGATTGGAGAAGGCAATGGCACCCCATTTTCCAGCCTGGAAAATCCCATGGATGGAGGAGCCTGGAATGCTGCAGTCCATGGGGTCGCTGAGGGTTGGAAACGACTGAAGTTGGCAACTTCACTTTCACTTTTCACTTTCCTGCATTGGAGAAGGAAATGGCAACCCACTCCAGTGTTCTTGCCTGGAGAATCCCAGGGATGGGGGAGGCTGGTGGGCTCCCGTCTATGGGGTCGCACAGAGTCGGACATGACTGCAGTGACTTAGCAGTGTTTATAAGATATATGCCTAAAATGCAAAGACATAGAGAGACTAAAGATAAGGAATGGAAGAAAATACATCAGGATTAATGCTCTATAAAAATGAAAACTTGAAAGTGTTAGTCACTCAGTTGTGTCCAACTCTTTGCGACCCCATGGACTGTAGCCCACCCGGCTCCTCTGTCCATGGAATTCTCCAGGCAAGAGTAACAAAGTGGGTTGCCATTTCCTTCTCCAGGGCATCTTCCAGACACAGGGATTGAACCCAGGTCTCCTGCCTGACAGGCAAATTCTTTACTGTCTAAGCCACCAAGAATATATGTGCTATGTGCATATGTGTGCATATATGCATATGTGCTATGGATATATGAATATCAAATGAAATATATGTTAAGGCAAAAACAGATTATTAGGGATAAAGATAATGCTAAAAGTTACTTTAAATATATATTATTGAAGATATATAATCACCATGGCAGAAAGTGAAGAGGAACTAAAAAGCCTCTTGATGAAAGTGAAAGAGGAGAGTGAAAAAGTTGGCTTAAAGCTCAACATTCAAAAAACAAAGATCATGGCATCCAGTCCCATCACTTCATGGGAAATCGATGGGGAAACAGTGGAAACAGTGTCAGACTTTATTTTTTGGGGCTCCAAACTCACTGCAGATGGTGACTGCATCCATGACATTAAAAGACGCTTACTCCTTGGAAGGAAAGTTATGACCAACCTAGATAGCATATTCAAAAGCAGAGACATTACTTTGCCAACAAAGGTCTGTCTAGTCAGGGCTATGGTTTTCCCTGTGGTCATGTATGGATGTGAGAGTTGGACTGTGAAGAAGGCTGAGCCCCGAAGAATTGATGCTTTTGAACTGTGGTGTTGGAGAAGACTCTTGAGAGTCCCTTGGACTGCAAGGAGATCCAACCAGTCCATTCTGAAGGAGATCAGCCCTGGGATTTCTTTGGAGGGAATGATGCTGAAGCTGAAACTCCAGTACTTTGGCCACCTCATGCGAAGAGTTGACTCATTGGAAAAGACTCTGATGCTGGGAGGGATTGGGGGCAGGAGGAGAAGGGGACAACAGAAGATGAGATGGCTGGATGGCATCACTGACTGGATGGACGTGAGTCTGAGTGAATTCCGGGAGTTTGTGATGGACAGGGAGGCCTGGCGTGCTGCGATTCATGGGGTCATGAAGAGTCAGACACGACTGAGCAACTGAACTGAACTGAACTGAACACATAGAATCAAGACATATAACACCAAAAATACCACAAACTGTACAAAGAAAAATCACAAATTTATGATCATGGTAGAATATTTTCAAACTTATGTCTCAGAAACTAATGGATTAAACTGTAAAAATGTTGACTATAGGATATTTGTACAGGAAAAGTGGGAATCCTATTCTAATGGATGGGCTTAGCTGGTGGCTCAGACTAGTAATGAATCCCCCTCCAATGCAGGAGACTTGGGTTTGATCTCTGGGTTGGGAAGATCCCCTGGAGAATGGAATGGCTACCCACTTCAGTATTCTTACCTAGAGAATATCTGAGAAGAGAAGCCTGTGAGCTACAGTCCATAGTGTTGCAAAAAGTCACATGACTGAGTCACTAAGCACACACACAAGCACTCTAATGGACATATATAGAATTTCACACCTAGAGAAGGGGGAAACAGAGGGTGAGATGGTTGCATGGCATCACTGACTCAAAGGACATGAGTTTGAGCAAACTCTGGGCGATGGTGAAGGACAGGGAAGCCTGGCGTGTTGTGGTTTATGAAATCACAAGGAGTTGGACATGACTTAGCAACTGAACAACAAACAACATTAATATTAGAGGAGAATTTTTTTTTCAGAAAACATATGGAACATTTATAAAAAATAGATACATAACACATAAGATCCATTCTTTTGACAAATTTCAAATATATATGTACAGTATTGTTAACTATAATCACCTTGCTGTCATTAGATTATCCATGCTAAAAAAAAAGTAAAAAAAAAAAGGCAAGTTTATGAGGTTGTGGATATGTTAACTGGCTTGATTGTAGAGATTATTTCACAATGTATATGTAAATCAAATCATCACATTGTACACCTTAAGTATATACAATGTTTGTCAAATATAACTCAGTAACAATGGAAAAAAAAACATAGTATGTAAAAGTAAATACTGAGATTCTGTCAAGAAAAAAGGAGAGAAAGGAGAAATAAGAAAGCCTTCTTAAGTGAACAATGCAAAGATATAGAGGAAAACAATAGAATGGGAAAGACTAAAGATCTCTTCAAGAAAATTAACGATACCAAGGGAATATTTCATGCAAAGATGGGCTCAATAAAGGAGAGAAAAGGTAAGGACCTAACATAAGCAGAAGATATTAAGAAGAGGTGACAAGAATACACAGAAGAACTGTACAAAAAAAGGGTTATTAACCCAGTCAACCATGATGGTGTCATCACTCACCTAGAGCCAGACATCCTGGAATGCGAAGTCAAGTGGGCCTTAGGAAGAATCACTATGAACAAAGCTAGTGGAGATGATGGAATTCCAGCTGAGCTATTTCAGATCCTAAAGGATGATGCTGTTAAAGTGCTACACTCAATATGCCAGCCAATTTGGAAAACTCAGCAGTGGCCACAGGACTGGAAAAGGTCAGTTTCATTCTAATCCCAAATAAGGGTGATGACAAAGAATGTTTAAACTACCATACAATTGCACTCATTTCACATACTAGCAAGGTATGCTTAAAATCCCTCAAGCTAGGCTTCAACAGTACATGAATCAAGAACTTCCAGATGTATAAGCTGGATTTAGAAAAGGTAGAGGAACCAGAGACCAAATTGCCAACATCCGTTGGATCATAGAAAAAGAAAGGGAATTCCAGAAAAACTTCTGCTTCATTGACTATGCTAAAGACTTTGACTGTGTGGATCGCAGCAAACTCTGGAAAATTCTTAAAGGGGTGAGAATACCAGACCTCTTTACCTGCCTCCTGAGAAATCTGTATGCAAGTCAAGTAGTAACAGTTAGAACCGGACATGAACAATGGACTGGTTCCAAATGGTGAAAGGAGTACGTCAAGGCTGTATATTGTCACCCTGCTTACTTAATTTATATGCTGAGTATACATCATGAGAAATGCTGGGCTGGATGACTCACAAACTGGAATCAAGATTTCTGGGAGAAATATCAACAACCTCATACATGCAGATGATACCACACTAATGTCAGAAAGTGAAGAGGAACTAGAGAGTCTCTTGATGAATATGAAAGAGGAGAGTGAAAAAGCTGGCTTAAAATTCAACATTTTAAAAACTAAGATCATGGCATCCAGTCCCATCACTTCATGGCAAATAGATGGGGAAACAAAGGAAACAGAGACAAACTTTATGTTCTTGTGCTCCAAAATCATTGTGGACAGGGACTGCAGCCATGAAATTAAAAGATGCTTGCTCCTTGGACAGAAATCTGTGACAAACCTAGACAGTGTATAAAAAAAAAAACAGATATCATCTTGCTGACAAATATCCATCTAGTCAAAGCTATGGCCTTTCCAGTGGTCACATATGGATGTGAGAGTTGGACCGTAAAGAAGGCTGAGCATCAAAGAATTGATGCTTTTGAACTGTGGTGCTGGAGTAGACTCTTGAGAGTCTAGTGGTCAGCAAAGAGATCAAACCAGTCAATCCTAAAGGAAATCAATCTTGAATATTCAAACGAAGGACGGATGCTGAAGCTGAATTTCCAATACTTTGGCCACTTAATACAAAGAACTGACTTATTGGAAAAGACCCTGATGCTGTGAAAGATTGAGGACAGGAGGAGAAGGGGAAGACAGAGAACAAGATGACTGGATGGCATCACTGACTCAGTGGACATGAGTTTTAGCAAACTCTGGGAGATAGTAAAGGACAGGGAAGCCTGGCATGCTGCAGTCTATGGGGTCACAAAGAGTCAGCCAGTACTTAGCAACTGAACAGCAACAACAGTTTAGCCCAGAACAAGTATCAAACAATATCATATAGATCAGACAATGTTTTTTAATATGAAATGATACATCAGAAAAAAACAAAAAACAACTAACTCCCAATATATTTAGAAATATTAGAATATATTTCTTTTTTTTTTTTTTTTTAATTTTTGCATCATTTTCTTTTTTTTTTTTTTTTGTTTAATGACTGCTTTATTTAAAAGTATCCTTAATTAACACATAATACTTTTTCTTTTTTTTTTTTATTTTTTAAATTTTATTTGATTTTTAAACTTTACATAACTGTATTAGATTTGCCAAATATCAAAATGAATCCGCCACAGGTTTACATGTGTTCCCCATCCTGAACCCCCCTCCCTCCTCCCTCCCCATTCCATCCCTCTGGGTCGTCCCAGTGCACCAGCCCCAAGCATCCAGTATCGTGCATCGAACCTGGACTGGCAACTCGTTTCCTACATGATATTTTACATGTTTCAATGCCATTCTCCCAAATCTTCCCACCCTCTCCCTCTCCCACAGAGTCCATAAGACTGTTCTATACATCAGTGTCTCTTTTGCTGTCTCGTACACAGGGTTATTGTTATATTTCTAATAATGTCTGAAGCATATTCAGAACTATAATAGAATTAAATCTTATTTTTAACTGAATTACAATGAAAGTACTTCATATCAAAAGTGCTGAGATATAGCCAAAGCAGTAATGAGAGAGCAATTTGTAGACTGAAACAGATATATAAGAAAAGCTCAAAGCCTTAAAATTAGTAAGCTAAATGTGCAACCCAAGAAATTAGAAAAAGGACAGCAGAATAAAGCACAAAGAAGTTTAAAAAGGAGGAAATAAATATAAAAGCAGAAGTAAAGGAACAAGAAAACAAAGAAGAGAAACAAAAATTCTGTTTGCAAGTAAAATATGATAGATAAAAGTGGAAATATGGATCCAAGAGAAAAACAGATGTTAAATAAACAATATTAAGTGTGAAAATCTGAACATAACTGCAGCTAGAAAAGATTTAAAAGGCAAAAGGGAACACTGTGAATGACTTTATCATTTAAACATGAATGAAAGGGATAATTTCCTAGAAAAACAAAACTTCTCAAAAGTGTTTCACAAAAGCATTGGAAATCTGAATAAACCTATAACCACTAATGGAGAAGGAAATGGCAACCCATTCCAGTATTCTTGCCTGGAGAATCCCATGGACTGAGGAGCCTGGAGGGTTAAGGTCCATGGGGTCACAGAGTCAGACACGACTGAGCACACAGCACATGCATAACCACTAAAGAAATGTAATCTGTAGGATAAATTCTGCCTGGGTGAACTACACACACACATAAACCCGTATACACACATCCCATCCAGTTGTTTCATGGTCAGATTCCGCCAAATCTTTAAGGACAAGATCATTCCTATATTATACAAACTATTCTTGAGGCCTGGCCTCAGTAAGATTGTAAAGCTTCTCAGAAGGTTACAGTATGCAGCAGCCAACATTAAGAACCACTTAGCTGGTCCCACTTCTTCATTTTGCAGCTAAGGAAAGTGGGACACTTAGCCAAGTAAACGACTTTTTCAGCTCACAGAGCCAGTTATGTACCCTGAAATGAGGCTAGTGTTTTTATTGGCACAGGAAGATTGCACAAAAATCTCTCTTGGATATTTTTCTATTCAGAACTGGAAATCCTACATTTTTTCCCCCTTTTCCTTTGCAAATGGTTATCAGTAGTAGAAAGTTACACTTTTGATGAGCTCATAATAGGAAGAAATATATGATTATTGAATAACATTTCATTTGTAGCAGATTTGTTATTAAAATTGAATTCTTCAGGAGTGAAAGGAGCAGAAAATAAACTTCTCACCTGAAATGTGTCAACAAGTTTTCACAACACAGAAAAATGGGAGGGAAGTAGTCTCTGCTTAATTTTTCTGTAAACCTAAAACTGCTCTAAAATATAAAATCTATTAATTTTAAAAAGTGATAGGCAATATCCTTTTTCCTCTTATGAGATAATTTTCTCTCATGATTTACACACACCAAAAAAATATAAGTACCATAGCCTAGAACTTTCTTGGCATTTAGTCCCTCATTCTTGCTCAATATTAGAAGACTTGATGGAGCGGGGGTGTCTGTCATATGCTAACTAGTTGGGAGAGAGTCCAGTTAGATGGAAATATTTCAATAAATGTATCAGCACAGTTACAAGCATAATGAACAGCAGTCAAAGTATATTAGTGAGGATTATGATTCACTCTTGGAAAAGTTGATTTAGTTCCAGCTCAACTGGGTAGTTCCGAGTGTTTCTCTTGGGTAATAAGCATATCATTTACACCATGAATATTTCTAGGGTAGCCACAAATTATAATGAACACAGAGCATTACAATTTCTGATGGAAAGGGACTTCTGTTACAACAAAATTCAGATGGAAGGCCAATGTCCAAAACTGTTATTGAAAAAAATATGAAGCCCCCAAACATCCAAACATTTGTGAGTCAGGAGTGGTCTGCCCAAGAAACTACACAATGTATTTGGAAGAAACATTCTTAATAATAAACATCAACTGAATGCCTATCATCTATGAATTACTTTCAATTAATATCCATTTTCTGATTTGGGCTTCCCTGGTGGCTCAGGGGTAAAGAGTCCCCACGCAGTGCAAGAGAGGCAGGTTAGATTCCTGGGTAGGGAAGATCCCCTGCAGAATGAAATGGCAACCCACTCCAGTATTCTTGCCTGGGAAATCCTATGGACAGAGGAGCCTGGTGGACTATATATAGTTCATGGGATTGCAAAGAGCAACTAAACAATTATATGGTTTAATATACATGATACTTTTTCAAATTTGGCAGTACATTTTTCTGAAGGGGAAGCTATAGTTGAGAGGTCAGGTCACTTACCTAAAATCACATGGCATAGCCAGCACTCTTAATTCTGCCCATTATTATTCCCAGTGTTCTTATCATAACTGTATTGTTGCCACTGAACTTCTCCTGAAACAATTTCTCCAAGCCCATGGGAGCCGTTGGGCAGGTACACTCCTCTCTTTCACTCTGAGTTTTTGCCTTCTCCTTGGCATTTCTATCTTAGAATTTTTCTTATTAAACCTCATGTCAAGAGAAATCTATAGCCACTTCCTTTGTAGCTAAAGAAAAAACAAGAACAATTTTTTTTCTTTCTTTTTTGTTCCTTATTGCCAAGGTATGACAAACTGGGATTTTCAAAATAAAAAATTTTACTAAAACTAGAGGGAAAGAAAAACTAAAACAAACTAAGAGTCAGAAAAATAATCATATCTCAAGTAGTTTTCTGATCTGAATAGGTAAGTATAGGGTGAGAAGGCCCACATGTAAAATAAGAACCTTGCATAGAAAGTCCTTCATTTCATTCTGAAAGTCCTTTCACATAGATCTTGAGCAGATTGGAAAAGGTGTGATCATAACGTTGATGGCCTAGCTCCAAGTGCATAAGGCAATCCCGTACTTTTCCTGATACGTGGCAGCAAGGACAGAAAGTATTGAAACTCAAAGCCATCCTCAAATCATCTTCACTTGGCCCTGTGTTTATCTCCTCAACTATCAACATCTCCTTACTCTGTTAGGAATTTTCATCCTCTGCATTTGTTACTGGAACAAGTTTACAAACTCTAGACCTTGGATTGAGTGACCTCCAAGGTTCATTCTAGATCTAAAACTATAGACTTTCAGAGTTGTCTTCCTTTGTCTGACATTTCATTTGACATAATATCTCAGAGATCTATTTGTCTCAAATGGCAGGATTTCATTCTTTCTCACGGTTGAAATATTTGTATATTTTTATCCATTCATCCATTAATGGGCACTTAGATTGTGTGATCTCACTTATGTGTGGAATCTAAATAAGCCCAACTCATGAAAACAGAGAGTAGGGGTTTCCGGGATCAGAGGGGTAGGGAAATAGGAGAGATCAAGTTTAAGGATACAAATTTGTAACTAGCTGAAAAGTAAGTCCTGGGGCACAGTTTAGTGAATATAAACAACAATATTGTATTATAATCAGCCAACTTGCTAAGAGACTAGATGTTAATTATGCCCACTACAACAAATAGTAATTATGTCATAGAGGTGCTAATGATCACTACAAAGGGTAATCATATTACAATATGTAAATATATTAAATTAATATTTTGCATACCTGAAATTTATACAATGCTATGTGTCAAATATAAAAACTATAGGCTTCCATGAGATAATGAGGCAATGCATTTCCAAACTATTTGAATGCCCAAGAGCATTCTAATGAAAGACATAAGAACCCTGATGAAATACAGGCTACCTTCAGTTCCTTTGCCCTCAGTTCTTGCAGGTGTTCTAGTTCAGTCATGAAGCTCCTTTGGCTGTTGAGCTGCTATAAGGAGATAACAGGTCTCACCACAACAGAAGTAACACAGAGGTTTTGTCTCGAAACTGTCCATCAAAAATGGGCTTCCAGAGAGTGTTATTGTGTTTTCAGAGGTAGGTACGGAGTTGATTAATTAAAAGTTAATGGTAATGCAAACTTTAATTTTACCTTTAGTGCATCAATCCTATTTTCTTATAAGCCTAGGGATCTACTGTTGCAAAGCTATGATTTATCGCTGTTTGCAGTTGTTTCTTTTGAAAGTCTGATAAAATTTGGTGTTATTTTGAGAAATCAGTTTCTACTAGTTTCATATTTTATCACTTTGTAATGAACAGTTCTCTGAAGCATCACTAAAGGCAATTGTTCACTGAAACAATGTGCATACCTTGTTTAATTTGTTATATGAACAAGTAGTGCTATATTATCAACATTGAAGTTTTGTTTCACTTTACTCACTATGAGGCCAACTATCTCAAAGGTTTATTGGCCATTCTTTTTGGAAAAGTAAGACCAGGCTTTTTAATACAAAGGAACTAAGTGCCTTTGGCCTTATTTTGGTCATATTTCTTCAAACTATGATTTTTCTATTATCTTTGAGGCCAGGCAAAATCAGTCAGTTCAGTCTCTCAGTCATGTCTGACTCTTTGCGACCCCATGGACTGCAGCACGCCAGGCTTCCCTGTCCATTACCAACTGCTGGAGCTTGCTCAAACCCATATCCATCGAGTTGGTGATGCCATCCAACCATCTCATCCTCTGTCGTCCCCTTCTCCTCCTGCCTTCAATCTTTCCCAGCATCAGGGTCTTTTCCAATGAGTCAGTTCTTCACATCAGGTAGCCAAAGTATTGGAGTTTCAGCTTCAGATTCAGCCCTTCCAATGAATATTCAAGACTTATTTCCTTTTGGACTGACTGGTTTGATCTCCTTGCAGTCCAAGGGACTCTTGAGAGTCTTCTCCAGGCAAAATAGCAGAACTTAAATGAAAAGAGAAACCATATCTCACAGGACATTAGCTTAAATCACAGGGAATTGTCTCTACTTTCTTCCATGTCCAAGGTTTGTATTGATTATAGGCTTCCAAAATAAATATATTCAAACCTAGCAGAGAAATCTTAGGTTTTCACTGGTGTGAAAGTCTGTATCAGTGTAGACATTAATATTCCACCACCTCTATCCTGACTCAGAACATAGTCTGCTGCTGCTAAGTCACTTCAATCGTGTCCGACTCTGTGCGACCCCATAGACGGCAGCCCACCAGGCTCCCCCATCCCTGGGATTCTCCAAGCAAGAACACTGGAGTGGGTTGCCATTTCCTTCTCCAAGAACATAGTCTAGTGTCTTTTAATGAAAATCAATCAGTATCAAAAATTCCCACTTCAAATGAAAAAGTTCACAGATTGGGAGATCTTATAAGATAAAGCATAGGATAACTAGCATACAAAAATGGTCCCAAATGATGCGCATTTATATCAATAAAATAATGGTATTTTTTTCATGTTGTTTGCTTGTGATGGAGACTGGAAATGGCAAAATATGGCTTTAAGGGAACAGCTAAAGCACAGTCTGTTACTTTTGTCATAAGATAAAAGCGGAAAGAATTTGTATCTGGGAGAACTGCTATGTAGTTTGGAAATGTGGGGAAGCAAAGTGGGCAATCATATTGTCCAAGCAGATAGATGGAGATAGTATGGAAACCGGACTTGTATGGCCACTGCATCAGAACCACTACAAGTGATAAAGAATGCAATGTCTATTATAGGAATTACTTGATCATGTGCTATTGTGGGAACTGGTAAAAGGATCTCTATACAACTGTTGCTTCTGAGTTTGTGTCTGCTCTGAAGAGACCAGGGCAGGAAGTTAGGAGATAAAGTGTGTGTAAGATGGAGAAACCAGAAAAGTACTAGAATAAGCTAATATCCCCATCAATCTCCCACCACCTCTTTGTTGATGCAGATGAACTTCAAGAGACACCAATGTTTTTTATTAGGAAGCTGAACATGTCTCATCCATAAGTTAGAGGAACTGAAGCTGAAGGTCTAGCAGGACCAAGGGGCCTACAGCCCTGATTCTAATACCTGCATCAGTAAGACAAGGCAGTAGATCAGCAACAGAGTGCATGGAACACAATACTGCATAACCCTACACTATGCTTCTTAGTCTAAGCACGAGTGCTTCTTCATATATATGTGTATTTTATTGATGTGTGTGTGTGTGTGTGTGTGTGTGTTCTCAGTCATGTCCTACTCTTTGAGACACTATGGACTGTAGCCCGCCAGGCTCCTCTCTCTGTGAAATCCTCCAGGCAAGAATACTGGAGTGGGTAACCATTCCCTTCTCCAGGGGATCTTCCCAACCCAGGAATCGAACCTGTGTCCTTTGAGTCTTCTGCATTGGCAGGCAGATTCTTTACCATTGCACCACCTGGAAAGCCCCAGGTGTATACTTTATTAAATGTATATTTATTGAGATGATTTAAATGTATACTTTATTGAGATGACTTACATACAGTACAATTCACCTTTTAAAAATGTGCAATTTTATTTGTAGAGTTCCTTTTCACTTGTAAGGTAACATTCACAGCTTCCAGGGATTGGACATCTTTCAGTGGCCATTATTCTCCCTACTACAACCATCAAACAATTTTAAGCTTTTTGTTGTTGTTGTTACTGTTGTTGTTTGTTTTGTTTTTGGATCACAGAAGAGAAGCTAGAGAATAGTTTCTCAGAATCCCCTGTCCTAAATGGTCCTAGATTGAAGTCTGCCAATAAAAGTCACTTGCATGAGATTTAGAAGATTGAACAGATCAGTCTATTACACTCCAGCAGCAGTTGCAGCCAGATGCATAGGCAGATGTAAAATTCCCGGGAGATTCCCAGTAAGCTATTAGGGACATCTGCTTTGTAACCACAGACAGGGATAGACCTTTGGAGCTTCTTTGAGATCCTAGAAAATCACAACTGCTTCCCAGCACATAGGGGACAAATGATAGCAAATAAACATCTTTTCTGCTGCTGCTGCTGCTAAGTCGCTTCAGTCATGTCCGACTCTGTGCAACCCCAGAGATGGCGTCCCACCAGGCTCCTCTGTCCCTGGGATTCTCCAGGCAAGAACACTGGAGTGGGTTGCTATTTCCTTCTCCAATGCATGAAAGTGAAAAGTGAAAGTGAAGTCGCTCAGTCGTGTCCGACTCCTAGCGACCCCATGGACTGCAGCCTACCAGGCTCCTCCGTCCATGGGATTTTCCAGGCAAGAGTACTGGAGTGGGGTGCCATTGCCTTCTCCAAACATCTTTTCTACACTTTGGCAAATGATCATACTTGTTTCTAGATATAGATTATCTCCCTTACATTTTTAATACTGTGAAATTTCTTTATGGGTCCTTTAATGTGTTTTTGAACATGTTACTTCTGTGACTTTTTCATTCTCTCCATTATGACCACATCATGCTTGGTTTTATATTTTGTTTCATTGCTATACCTTCATTTGTTGACCAGTACCATCTTTCTATTATCCATTTTTATAAAATGTCACGTGGCCTTTTCCCTGGGAGGAAAGTATGTAACACATTTAGTATGTGTGCTCTGCAGTCTGTGTCTGAACTGAATATCAGCTGTTTAGTGACCAATCACTGACACACTGTGTAAAAAATGATGTGATTGGTCATTTATCATGATGTGTATTTGTTATTTATACAGTAATATGTGGACTGAAGTGTTAGTTGAAAATATCCATACCTTATGCCCTGAAGAAGGAAATGGCAACCCACTCCAGTATTCTTGTCTGAAAAATCCCATGGATGAAGGAGCCTAGTGGTCTGCAGTCCATGGGGTCACAAAGAGTTGGACAGGACTGAATGACTAACACACTATGCAATTATTCAAGTGGTAACTGACATTTGAACCCTATTTTTGGGAAGTGGTGTTAGCTAACTTAACCATGGTGTATTAGTTTGCTAAGGCTGCCATAACCAAGTACCAAAAATTTGTAGCTTAAATAACAGAAATTTATTTTCTCATAGTTCTGGAGGCTGAAAGTCCAAAATCAAGATTGGTTCTTGATTTTGGTTCTGTAGGGTTGGTTCCTTCTGAGAACCATGAGGGAAAGATATGATCCAGGCTTTTGTCCTTGGCTTGTAGATGGCTCCCTCTTTCATGTGTCTTTACAACATCTTCCATGGGGTCACAAAGAGTCAGACATGACTGAGAGACTGAAATGAACTGATATCATTGTCCATCTGTATAGGTCTGTGACCAAATATCCTCATCTTATAAAGACACTATACATATTGGATTAAGGCTCATCTTAACTCATTTTAACTAATCACCTCTGTAAATTCCCTGTCTCTGAATATGGTCACACTCTGACATAATGGGGGTTGTGTGCACAAACTTAGTCCTGTCCAACTCTTTGCAACTCTATGGATTGTAGCCCGCCAGGCTCTTCTGTTCATGGAATATTCCAGGCAAGAATACTGAAGTTGGTTGCCATTTCCTTCTCCAGGGGATCTTCCAGACCCAGAGTTAAACTTCAGATTAATTTTGGGGTGAAGACACAATTCAGGCCACAACACATGGTAACTGAAATTTGTACACATACACATTATACAAAAAGAGTGCCTTCTGAATGGACCCAGAGAGACAGATAATCAAAATTTGAAAATTAGCAGTATCTTCCAAAATGAGTCATGGGAGTTATGCTTCATTAGTTTTTCCCAAATGCTAAAAGTACTCTGTGTCTTTATTATCAAATGTCAGATTTGTTATATTGAGAATTTTGCATCAGCTTTTCTTTTGTTAAGGTCTTTGAAGATAATACTCTACAGTCTTTTTTAAAAAAAAATCAAGTATATTTATATAAATTAGAAGGCATGGATCTTAAGTGTTCAGTTGGATGAGTTTTAACGCTGTACAGAACCATGTAACCATCACTGCAGTTAAGATATAGAACCCTTTCATCACCCTCAAAATTTCTCTTGTCTCTCTTTGTAATCAATCCCCCTTGCACATACATCCAGCCTCAGGCAACCTTTGTTCTGATTTCTACTGCCAAAATGTAATTGTGACTGTTTTGGGATTCCATACAAATTGAGCCATACAGGTATGGCTGGCTTCTTTCACTCAGAATGATGCTTTTGGGATTCATCTTTGAGTTGTGTGCATTAGTAATTTGCTGAATGGTACTGATTATATGGATGTGCCACAATTTGTTTTATTCATTCTTTTGCTGATAGACATTTGGGTTGTTTCCAATGCTTTATGAACATTGTAGTAGAGAACTTTCGTGAACATACGTTTTTATTCTAGGAGCAGTATCACTGGGTCATAGTGCTGATGTATGTTTAACCGTATAAGAAATTGCCTGTCAGCTCCATAGAGTGGCTACACCATTTTACTTCCTAACAGCAGTGTATGAGTGTTCCAGCCATTTCACATTCTCAACATCATGTTAGTTCTTTAAAAAATTTGGCCATTCTAAATGAGAATAACGTAGTTTCTTATTGTATTTCCTTTATACTAGTGATGTTTATCACCTTTTCATATACCTATTGGTCATTCCTATGTCTTATTTTGCAGATTAGTTTATTCAAGACTTCTGCCCATTAAAAAATTGAGTCATTTGCCTTTTGTTTTTAATGCATAAGTTTTATTTTTAGAGCAGTTTTAGGTATACAGAAAAATTGAGCAGAAAGTACAGAGTGCCCATATTCTACCTCCTTCTCCCTCACAAATTCTTCCTATTATTCACATCTTTCATTACTGAATGATATATTTGGTATATTTGTCACAGTTGAAGAGCCAATAGTGATACATTATTATTAATTAAAGTCTGTAGTTAACATTAGAATTCACTCTTTCAATTGTACATTCCGTGGGTATTGAGAAATGTATAAAGGCATTATATTATTATACAGGATAGTTTCATTCCCAACAAAGCTTCTCTTCTCTGCCTATTCATTCCTACCCCTCAACCTGCCACTGGCAACCACTAAACTTTTTACTGTCTCCATAGTCTTGCTTTTGCCAGAATGTCATATAGTTGGAATTATATAGTCTGTAGTCTTTTCAGATTGCTTCTTTCACTTCAGTTCAGTTCAGTTCAGTCCAGTCACTCAGTCGTGTCCAACTCTTTGTGACCCCCATGGACCGCAGCACACCAGGCTTCCCTGTCCATCACCAACTCCTGGAGTTTACCCAGATTCATGTCCATTGGGTTGGTGATGACATCCAACCATCTCATCCTCTGTCATCCCCTTCTCCTCTTGCCCTCAATCTTTCCCAGCATGAGGGTCTTTTCAAATGAGTCAGCTCTTCGCATCAGGTGGCCAAAGTATTGGAGTTTCAACTTCAACATCAGTCCTTCCAATGAACAACCAGGACTGATCTCCTTTAGGATGGACTGGTTGGATCTCCTTGCAGTCCAAGGGACTCTCAAGAGTCTTCTCCAACACCACAGTTGAAAAGCATCAATTCTTTCACTTAGCAGTATACATTTAAAGTCTACAATGTCATTGAAACATGTATAATATCATATAAGAAATGAATTGCCAGTCCAGGTTTGATGCAGGATACAGGATCCTTGGGGCTGGTGCACTGGGATGACCCAGAGGGATGGTATGGGGAGGGAGGTGGGAGGGGGGTTCAGGATTGGGAACACGTGTACACCGGTGGCAGATTCATGTTGATGTATGGCAAAACCAATACAATATTGTGAAGTAATTAGCCTCTAATTAAAATAAATAAATTTAAATTAAAAAAATAAAATAAAGTCTACAATGCCTTGTTTGGCCTGGTAGCTCATTTTTTTTAATTGCTGAGTTATTCTATTGTCTGGATATACCACAGTTTATTTATCACTGACCTGTTGAAAGACATACTGTTTGCTTCCAAGTTTTGGCGATTGTGAATAAAGCTGCTATAAACATTCATGTGCAGACTTTTGTTTGGACATAAATTTTCAACTTATTTCAGTAAATACAAAGCAATGTAACTGTTGGATTGTATGGTATGTTCAGCTTTTTAAAAACCTGAAAAGACTGTCTTCTAAGAGTTTTTTTTTATTGTTCATTTTTAGGAGTGATTTATATATTTTTGAAACATATGTTCTATTTAAATATTCTAAAATCTATTTACCTATTTTGTATATTAGTTCTTGATGTGTATATTTGTGTATATATATTCAGTGGCTTGTCTCTTCATAATTGCTAGAGCATCTTTTGATAAACAATACATTTTTCATTTTTATGAAGTTCAATTTATAGTGTTTTTCTTTTCTGGATAGAGGCTTCATAGTTTTACTTTTGGTCTATGATCTATCTGAAGTTAATGTTTATATACAGAATGAAGCAAGGTATGAGGTTCATTGTTTTCACATATGGCTATATAGTTATTCCAGAAGTGAAAAATCTGTAATACCAATAACAATTTGCATTCCTAACCATGATATCTTTATTTCTGAAAACCATTCTCTACTGCAGGTAATGAAGTTCCCTCAGAGAAATGGCTATTTCCAGAATGGGGGCCAGAAAAGTACAAGATGACCCTGGAATAGCTTATTATCCATGAAAGAAAGAAAGTTCTCAAAGAGTAAGGTAAGTACATCCAAAAGACACAGGAGACATCTTAAAACAGTTCCCACTTGGGAAATTTTAGAAATTTGAGCTTTGACATGAGTATAGACAGTAATGGGTTACAACCTTTGAATAAAATAAGAATCTAAGGGGCCTTACTGATAAAAATAAACATGAATAATAGGATGGAAAAATCTCTTTTTAAGTATAATGCAAGCTAATATTGAATATTTCTTAACAAGTACAAGATAATTGTCTTAACTTTGAGTGGGAAACTTGACAGAAACCACCTCAACCCATTGCTAAAAGTTACCATCACACATGATGGAATAAAAGGGTATTGTGTGCTTTCTGATATGATGCACTGAGAAAAACTCCCCAGAGGCATAGTATGAATCTAATAACAGAGAACTATCAGAAATGGAGAAACAGTTTGTTACTAGAAAGCCTGCAATCTCCAAAGCTAAGGTCACATCAAGGAAAGACTTGAAGTGACATGACAGCTAAATGTAACACATGATCCAGGACTGAATTCTGGACCTAAACATTTCATTGGGGAGACAATTGAAGAAAATCTTAATAAGATAAGTGGATTAATTAATAGCATTATATCCTTAATTTGGGGGCGTCCCAGGTGGCTCAGTGGTAAAGAACCCATCTACCAATGCAGGAGACACAGGCAGGAGATCCAGGTTTGGATCCCTGGATTGGGAAGATCGCCTGGAGAATCTGGAGAGTCTGGTGGGCTACAGTCTATAGGATTGCAAAGAGTTGGATAGGCCCGAAGCAACTGAGAATGAGCATCCTTAATTTTGATAGTTAGGCTGAGGTTTTATAGGACAGTGTACTTGTTTATAGCAAATACACACTGAAATACTATGTAGAAATAAGCCTTCATGCTTGCAGCTCTCAAGTGGTTTAGGAAAAAAAATATAATACAGAAATGTACTGATAAGCATACAAATACTGACTTATGAGAAAAAGCTAAGCTAAATATGGTAAAATGTTGACAGTTGGTTCACTAGGGGGAAGGACATGTAGGGATTTTTAAAAATCATACAGGTTTCTTGTATGTTTGAAATTATTTCAAAACAAGTTTTAAAAGAATGAATATTCAGAATTAATGTGTGAAAACCACTTTACACTTTAAAACTTACTTTCATATCCGTTTTCTCACTTGAGACTCACACTGGCTCTGGGAGAAGGCATTTTTTATTCATTTTTATAAATAGGGAAATTGGATCTGAGAGGTGCTCAAGGGCTTGTCTGAAAGAGAACATGACAGATATGAAAGCTGTAGCAGGTATTTGCACCCCTAGTCCAGTCTTCTTTGCACAATTCCACGCTGCCTTTAAAGATAATGTCCTATGTTTGCCCTGGGCATGTTACTCTTCTTCCATGGCCCTTCATGTCCTCAATTGAAATCTGAGGTACTTTGATTAGTGGAGTACTCTGCAGGTTCTTCTCTCATTTAACAACCTTGGAGCCCGTAGAGTGAGAAATTGGCACTGTCCCCTCCAATGCTGTGACTTCCATGGCCAATTTGCATAGCAACTGGTATATTTGCAGGAACCAGTATGGGGTTTGAGAAAGGTACTGGGGATACTCTTTTACATCACATGCTTCCTCTTTCCTAGAGAGGACTTTTTAACTCATTTTTAATGAACTCATTTTTCTGTGTTGAGAGAAATAGACCCTGAGTGTAAAAGGAGGAGACAAGGGACTTGAAGGGCTAGCAGGAAACCCTAGGGAGCCTGAGAGGAGAGGATCATGGGACTCAGCTGAAGGGTGACCAGAGATGCTGCAAGGACTGAGAGAAACCTTGCTTCCAGTCTCTCAGATGTCCCAAGTCTGCTGGCCTCTCCCAGGTGACCACCATGGTGGTGCAGTGATGAAAGAAAGTTTCTGGAAGTACAATTGCCTCTTCACTCAGGGAGAGCATCATGTGTCCACATCACAGATGTGGCACAGATTCTCCCAAGATGGTAGGAGGAAATAGAAAATGTTACAGGTAGGCCTTCAGAAGGTCATAATGGACACTGGTTTTCCCTAAAAACAAAACCAGAAACCTTATGTCTCGTATCTATGAGAGCAGTGTGTTTTAAACTGACAGAAAACAAGACCAAAATGAAACCTTATTTTATGCTTCCAACAACTTCTTATTCAAGAGTAAACATTTTTAAAAGTTAAACATCATAGCTAGATTTATGGATACCATGATAAGAGAAATGAATTAACTACATATTAAACTTAAAATACAAGTAGTAGAGTCACTGTAAGACTAATAAATCACAATTCTCTGGTGAAAAATAATATGCAATCTGCATGCAGTGCTTTATTTTTGACAAACACCTTTGTATTTTATCATTTGATCTTCACTGCAACCTTATGATTTGGATCCTATTACTAGGAATATTGGGCTTCCTTTGTAGCTCAGTTGGTAAAGAATCTGCCTGCAATGCAGAAGACTTGGGTTCAATTCCTGGGTCAGGAAGATCCCCTGGAGAAGGAAATGGCAATCCATTCCAGTATTCTTGGCTGCAGAATCCTATGGACAGAGGAGCCTGGAAGGCTACCGTCCATGGGTTCCCAAGAGTTGGACACGACTTAGCGACTAAACCACCATTGGGTATATTTATTGCAAAGGAGTCTAAGATTCAGAAAAATTAAGAGACTTGCTCAAGTCACAGTAAGAGTATGAGAATTTGAACCCAAATTTCAAAAATTCTTTTCTTTTCCTAATGCTTCCCTGAAATGTGCTTCACTGTTTTTATGTAGGCACACATATTTATTGGAAAACATGGTCAGCTTTGAGTCTACCTTTGTCATACGGTGACACTGCCAGTTCTAACTACAAGTAGCACCATGATGGTACATGCAGTGGTAGATGGTACATGGCGTTAGACGGCAGCAGTGTGCGTATATCCACGTGGATACAGACACACAAGGACAGATGTGAACATACACATACACACTCCTGAGCAGTTCCCCACAGGAGATGGTTACTTTGGACTTGTCTCAATTGTACCAACAGAATTTTAATTTTAATTTATGGACTGAAAGAGGATATGGAGACATCAATGCCATTGACAAGAGGGGGCATGCCATGCCAAGCAGAGACACTTGGGAAACATCAGGTTTTAGTCAAAATGAAGAAAGGAGTGAGGGTGAAGACTTAGGCCAGAGGGACTTTGCTGGAGTTTTCATGGGAAAGGCTAGGCAAGGCTAGGTAAACCGTTTAGGATTAGCTAGTTTAAATAATTCTAGTGAGCATTGAGGAATAGGGACTTTCCTTAATGTTTGGTACCTGGCCCTGAGTTGATTTAGGTCAGAGGAAATACTGACTTGGTGTGTGTGACTTAGATACAGGAGACAGTTTCAGAATCTGAGATCTGGACTGCAGGGGAGACATAAACAACTTTGGCTGTTAGTTTGGCCCTGTAATTAATGAATACAAATAGACAAATACAGAATTAAGAAAATAGGACAGGACTCTAGATTCCTAGGGCTTCCCAGGTGGCACTAGTGGTAAAGAACCTGCCTGCCAATGCAGGAGACGTTAAAGATGCAGTTTTGATCCCTGGGTGGGGAAGATCCCTTGGAGAAGGAAATGGTAACCCACTCTAGTATTCCTGACTAGAGAATCCCAATGGACAGAGGAACCTGGTGGGCTACAGTCCATGGGGTCACACAGAGTCAGACACGACTGAGGAGACTGTAGTAGGGAGCATTCCAAGTGACAGGCAGACACTTCAGGTCTTTAAGACTTTGCCTCGTAAGTTACAAATTGCTTCTACCACAATTTATTTGTCAAATCAAGTCAGAATGCCAGCCCAGATTAAAGGAGCAGATGAAATTGTTTCTACCTTTTGATGGGCCAAAGGTAAAGAACTGTGGCTTGTGGCTTGTGGCTTGTGGCTCAGCTGGTCATGAATCCGTCTGTAATGTGGAAGACCTGGGTTTGACCCCTGGGTTGGGAAGATCCCCTAGAGAAGGGAAAGGCTACACACTCCAGTATTCTGGCCTGGACTGTATAGTCCATAGCATGTTCAACATACTAATTATATTAAAATAACTATGAATGAAAAACCATGAGAAGAAAAATATAGTGCAATATACTGTGGGCAATAAATGCTATATTACAGCCATCTAAAAACATACATGAAGAATACTGCTTACTTAATAGTAAGACATTAACTCATAGAAATCATAATTCAGTTATAGAAATCTGATTTTTCCAGTTCTACATCTTTGAGGCTGTGAGTGTATTTGTTGCCATCCTTCTCCCACATCATCTGAGAAACTGAGTTATATTGGATCTCTTTGGTTCTGAGGCAGGAATGTATCTAAGAAATTCAGAAGTACTATGCAATTATGAAGAAGACAGCTCTGTGCATCATATCTCTGTGCCTCCTGACATGTGAGGGAGTTTGACATATATTTGTTAGCAGAGCTATATGTATTAGGATTCTGTAAACACTATGTGTGTGTGTGTGCATGTGTGTGCATACATATATATTATATATATACACACATATCTACCACACACATACACACACACACACACACACACACATACAATGGAAGGAGGCGAACCAAAGTTTGGATTTTCAATAATCCTGTTAAGTGAGACTTTGCAGGAAGAAGGAAAGGTATTGGGAATGTTTCCTTTTTATTTCAGCATTCCAGTATTAGTTAATTTCTTTTGACATAAGAATATGTTTCTTCAGTACTTGAATAAACACGTAAAAATGTTTCAGTGCACTTTGGTGAGCTGGAGAGGATGAAGACAGGAAGAAGAAAGCTGTACCCTTCTATTCCTGTCTTTAGGCTGAAGGTCTCCACAGCCCTGCAGGTGTGGTTACTGTAAAAACACAGCCCCAGGTGGACCTGGTTAAGAAGAATGAGGGGGAGGGGTGTGTATGGGCAGAGGCCCATATCTTAGTGGCATCCATTTGACCCTCTGGCAAATATTCCCTTCAAAGCTGTTTTCTGCTCCTGTCTGCATATTTAAGTGTCAGCTTGATTTTCTCAATCTGTACACATTCCTCTGGAAGATGAAAAATCTAGGAATGTTTTCGTGTTTATTTCAAGGGAATCTTACAGTCTGACGGCTAGGTATATACTAGGGCAGTGTTTGGAGCTTGGAAGGAGGTAGAAATGATCAGAACCTGGGATTACTCACTCCCTTGGCCTTGGGCCTGTGCTCATGCCAAAGCATGGGGTTTGAACTCCCCTTGGAATGTTCTGGGCCAGAGCTGTTCTGATAAAATTTCTGAGTCTGAGATAAGTCATATGGTGTACTTACTGCCACCAGCATCTTCACACAGCCATAAAGGAACATTGAAGGGTCACTTTAAAGGATAAAGGGGAAGAAGGAAGGTGCCATGCAGTCGTAAGCGGGATAAATGGGCAAGGAAGGTCTGGTAGGCCTTGACCTTGGTGGGACAGCCTCACAGGCACCAGGAAGCTGGTTAACATGAGCATTACAATTCTATATAATTTATCTAGTGATACTACCAGCCTCTTCCCAACTGCTTCCCTCATGAGTCACTGATGAACTGCCTGTCTCTTTTTTTCTCCCTCCAATTTGGGAAGTGAAGTGAAGTGAAATTGCTCAGTCATGTCTGACTCTTTGCGACCCCATGGACTGTAGCCTACCAGGCTCCTTGGTCCATGGATTTTCCAGGCAAGAGTACAGGAGTGGGTTGCCATTGCACCTCACAAAATCCCTGCTCAGCTCTGTGGTTGGTTCTGGCATGGGCACTTCTTGTTCTCTAGGTAAACAGAGCCCTCTCAGAGGTAATACTAGTGGTTGATTCCTCTGGTTTCCTCCCTGGTTTCCTCTGTCATGGGTTTGTAGGAATGGGAGTAGGACAGCAAGAGTCTAATCATCTCTGGGTCCTCAACAGACCTTCCTAATCCACAGAAGTCCAGTACAGAAACAATTTTCAGTGGAAGCGCATGGGCACAACAATCAGAGAAGCTGAGACAGTGGTATCTATCATACCACCAACATACTACTCTCCTGGGTTTAGGCAAGTCTTTAACTCCTGGGTCTCAGGCTCCCAGAGGGCCCATTCCCACGTATGGTCCCTGTGCAAAGGTCAACAAGACAACCCATGTCAGTCGCCAGATCCAGTGCCTGCCACAGGATGTGTGCTTCCAGGACTAAAACCCTGGGTCTATCCTCCAGGATTAGGGTCTAGAGCTGGAAAGTAGAGATGGATACTCACTGCGGCCCCAGGCAGGTTCACCTTCCACCCTGAGCTGTGAATGAGCAGGAGGCCCAGAAACCTACCTCTACCACTTCTTGTCCCTTCATTCCAGCCACTGAACACTTATGGAGCAACTAGTTAATGCTTTCAGATGCAGAAGATGAAAGGATGAATGAGAGAGGGTCCCTGCTTGGTTTCAAGGGCCTTCTGATCCAGTGGGGGAGCTCACATCCCAGGAGAGTTCAAGGGTTCATATTCCTACCTGCCTGTCCTTTTGCCTGCCCACCCTCACCGCAGTGGGATCCTCCTCCTCTCCCTTGGAACCTGGTCTCGTTTCACTCCTCTTTCTCAGCTTCTCACTTCCATGGATGTCCATCGAATCATATTGTAAAAGGACTGAGTAGGGTTTAAAAATTTTATTTTGCCACTTTTATTACGTCAGCCATAATTTCACAATGGAAACTATTCATGATCAGAGATAGAACATACCAGACAACTTGAGCATTTCTGAACACTCTGTGCTGCCACCACTTGTAAATTCTATCTTAACATCTGAACCCTGAGATTCTTTCATCCACCAAATATTTATGGAGTTTTGCTGTGGGCCAGGCACTTTTCTTGCATTATGGGTAGAGCAATCAACAAAGCAAAGCCTCTGTCCACACAGACTTCCATATTAAAGTGGAGGCTGACAAATACACAAAGTGCTGTATGATATGATGGCTACTGGTGTGATAAATGCTGTGTAGAGAAATGAAGTGAGGCAAGGGGTTAGAGATTACTGGCAGAGAATGGGGTGCTCTGATAGGTGAAGTGGTTAGCAAAGTCCTCTCTGAAACCCGAGGGAGGAAGAGTCAGGCAGTTAAATGAGGAGAGAGCCTTCCAAGGCAGAAAAAATAGAAAGTACAAAGATCCTGGGGCCAAAGCTACTTGTGTGCGAGAATCAGCAGGGAGAACAATGTGGTTAGAGCACAGCAAGAACTGAGAGGAGGCACAGATGAGGCAGGGCCTGGTAGGCCATTATCAAGACTTTGGTTTTTCTTTGGACTGAGAAGGGAAAACTATTGGAGGGTTTACAGCAGGGAGGGGAAGTGATCTAACTTTGGTCTAAAGGAGTCTTGTCCTTACTCTGGGGAATACATACACTATAGGAAGAGAAGAATGGAAGTTAAGTGGTTAGTTTCAACAGCCTGTGTGAGAAAGGAGGGCTGGGACCAGGGTGGTATTGGTAGAAGTAACAAGAAGTGATTCGACTGGGAATATATTTTAAAACGCATTCCAACAGAATGTGGTGGCCCGAAGGCTGTATCCCCAACTCATTTGTCAACTATTTGAATAATCGCATTCAAAGTAGAAAAGCAAAGCCATTTTTAAAACACAAGTGTTTATTGTTAAGCAGGAATAAATACCCAGTAGTCAAGAAACACTAACATTAGGACAGAAGTAGAGTCAAAGATAGGCAGGACTCCTGCAAATGGTGATTGGATGCTAAATTCTGCAGAACTTTTTACACTTTGCTATTTACAAAAATAATTTTAAACAAAGGGATAGAAGTACACAATACTATTTTCCAACCAAAGAAAAGTCCCTTTTAAATATCGTTTTGTCATGAAAGACAGGACCCCTGAGGGTCTTTCATAACTCTTACAGGGTGTGACGCTGGCGTGCAGCCAGCACTGCTAACGGTTCTTTGGGTGAGGGAGATTTCATAAGCCAAGAAATGTGTTAAAACCACTCAGAGGGAACCCAGGGGCCACTGGCCCTCCAAGGAACACCGAGATGTATGAGTCGGCTTGGCTGAAGGGTGGTGAGTCCTTTAAACCTGAGCAGGTTGAACCTCTCTGAGAGATGGGTCTTTCGCGCCTGCACGGTCCAAGCCATGGCCCGACCCACATCCAAGTTTGGGTCTTCGCCTTTATCCAGCGGCCCCGGGACCTGCGAGCGCGGACCCCAAGCCCTTGTCCGCGCCACCCCGGCCCCGCCCCTTGCCTTTCCCGGCCCCGCCCCCTCCAGCCGGGCGGCGCCGGAGCGGGGCCGTCAGCTCGGCTGTGTGGGCGGAGCTTGCGCCGCCGCCGGGACCCCTGCGCGCACCGCCCCTCGCCCCTAGCCACCGCGCGTCTCCGCCGACACGCACTTCCTGCGAGGCCTCCGAGCGCACCTTAGCCCGGCCGAATCGAGCTGTGCCCTGCCTTGCCTTTCCAAGCTGTTCGCCATGGTGGATGAGCTGGTCCTGCTGCTGCACGCGCTTCTGATGCGGCACCGCGCCCTTAGCATCGAGAACAGCCAGCTCATGGAACAGCTTCGGCTGCTGGTGTGCGAGAGGGCCACCCTGCTGCGCCAGGTACGTCCGCCGAGCTGCCCTGTGCCCTTCCCCGAAACGTTTGACGGCGAGAGCTCCCGGCTCCCCGAGTTTATCGTGCAGACGGCGTCTTACATGCTCGTCAACGAGAACCGATTCTGCAACGACGCCATGAAGGTGGCATTCCTGATCAGCCTGCTCACCGGGGAAGCCGAGGAGTGGGTGGTGCCCTACATTGAGATGGATAGCCCCATCCTGGGCGATTACCGGGCCTTCCTCGATGAGATGAAACAGTGTTTTGGCTGGGATGACGACGAAGAAGACGAAGACGAAGATGAAGAAGATGATTATTAGGCCCGGAGACCCTCGGGCCTAGGAGGGGGAAGGGCACTGCCCGCCGCCACCCCCCTGCCTCCCCGCCTCGCCCCGCCCGGAGCCACCGCGCTCCCCTAACGCTGTGATCCCCTGGCCTTTCCCTCCCCTCTGGTTGTCTTCCTCACCCTCCACTCTCTGCCGTAGTGCTTGTCTTTGTTCCAGGCATAGTGCTCTCCAGTCACCTGCTGAGGCTGGGGCGTCTCTGAAGTGCGCTCTGCTGCCCACTCTGGCCAGCCCCAGGACCCTCACTGCTCATTAGAACTGTGTTCTGAGCCCCAGCTCTAGGGCAAGCCCCTCTTACAAACCGGTCAGCCTATACTCTGCCCTGCCGACTGTCAGGCCTGCACCTCTGCCCAGCGACCTGCGCTGCCACCCAAGCACCCTCCATCAGATTCCAGCGACAGACCCGGCCTTTGGAGATCAGGAGCAACCTAGAATATGCCTTTGTGGGCTACACCTCCTGGGACACTGATTTGGACTGCTCACCAACAACTCCACCCCCCTCCCCAGGGGCTAATCTTTCAACTTGATTAATTGTTCCCTACTAACTCCGAGTCTTCCTCGTGCCCGACGAGATTGCTGCAGGAGCCCATTGTGCCTGGCAACCCAATTGTTGACATTTCTCCTATGCACCAGTTTTGCACACCTGTCATCTTTGTTTCAAAATTGCAGCAGTCCCATCGAGGTGTGCATTTGGACAAAAATACTAAAAACCGAACAATACAAACAAAAGCAGGTACTCAGCCCAGCTCCTCAATGCTACCTGGAAAAAGCATTTGCATTCTTTTCAATAAATTTCAAGCACTACCGAAAAAAAATACCAAAAAGTGTCTTTTCATGGTTAAGGGCTATCATTGGCCTTTGCCACTTTCACCCTGACTCTCATTATTCCCACTGGTATCAGGGAATCTAATTCAACGTTCAATCTCTGTACTCCCCACTGTCACGACTAAGCTCCAGAGGACAGTTACCACAGGGCTTTATGGGGAAACTGGTACTACCCCTACTGACACGTTTCTTATAGCCCTGGTGAAGGGAGTGTTCTCTGGTGCTTCTGAGGTGGCATGGGTAAGGGGTGGCTGAGGCAGACAGGTGGCACACCATCCCAAACTGGGACACTTTTGAGAGAACTTCAAGGGGGCACTGTTAATAATTAGACTGGAACAACAAATACAAGTCAGGACACACAATATTTCTATCTTCATGAGCTTTGGGGTTCTTCCTCAACATGGTCAGAGATGTTCTGCCTCTTAACTCTTAGTGCCTGTGGGGTGCTATTGATTTCGGGCTTCAGTACATAGTGTAGCACATTGTTTTAAAACCCCTTTTAGGTGCTTGAGCTAACATTAAATCCCAGATCCTGGATAAATGTGTGCATACTAAATGGAGCCCGATTTGAACGTTTCATCTTCCTCAGGCAGATCCCCTTAGAATTTCCACCCATCCATGTACCCCAGATTCCTCCCTGAAGAAACTGACAAGATTCCTGGATCTTGAACTGCTGCTATCTGAGCTATGCTATCTCTGTGGGCCCGGAGGGCTCAGAGGCACTGAGGTAGTGGGGTGAGTGTTGAGAAGAAACTGCATACCTTTTGAGGCAATTACCCGGTTAAGTCGCTGGAGTGTTAAGCCAGGGAACCTTGGTCCGGGGGTTTGTGGGGGCTGCCTATGCCAGCCAGGACCTGTCATGGAGGATTTGAGCTGTTCTGAGTTCTTATCTGTATCTGCCCCAATGTCTTCATTGTACCATGTCCAGAGCCAGCCCTGCCTTAGAACTTCTAATTTAGATAATGAATTCCTTGTTGTTTAAGACCTTTCGAAGCTAAGTGTTCTTTTATTTGTACTGGTAAACCTCACAGTGTGGGTTAAATGAGATCCTGATCATTCTCCTGGGTACTTTATGGGTGTGGATTCAGTGAGATCACACCCATGAGATAGTTTGAACTGTCTCTGCTACACGGTGAGCACTCAGTAACCTTGGGCTCTTACTCTTAGGCCTGGGAACTGAAGCATCATTCCAGAAACAGATCTCTTGCTATGACCTTGGCCTCAGTAGGAGAATGTCAGGAGTCCATAGAAGCAGGGTAGGCTCAGGGATAGTGGAAATGGGAGCAGCACGAGACTTTGTTTACTCTTTTGGATCTGGCATGAAGTCAGATAAAAAGCCAGTTTACAGTTACTTTGGTGAAGAGGCAAAGTCCAGAGCAGGAGTCATTTTTCCAGCCTAAGCAGGTTGTTTCTGGAGGGTGTGACAGGAGTAGATAACGATGTAGCAGAGGAGGTTGAGGTCCATCCTGGGGATGGATGTGGGAAAGTGCTGGTCAAGAGCTGAGAGCTGAATGAGACCCAGCGAAACCAAAAATCAGTCATCCAAAGTAATCAGTGGCCTGGGTAGACTTAGAGGAGAAAGAGATATGGTGGTCAAAGAAATGTAGTTCTTGGCCTCATGGTGATTTCAATTTGTTGCTCTTATGGTGCTTTGGGCCAAAATTAGGATGCTACCTTGCTACAAGTTAAGGTCCAGAAAGAGAATCTAAATGGATTAGATTTGAAGGTGACCTTTTCAGGGTGGAAGTTGAAGGCATAAATAGATGAGATCTCCTCCCTACCACCAAACCAAGTGAGTCCTTTCTTTTCATGGGGAAGTATGGGTCTCTGGTCAGTGAAGATGCCAATGCAGTGCCTGAGTAGCACTCATGACAGCTAGGCCAGGAGTTTCTGGAATCTGAAATGCACACATCCTGGGCATGTATGCATGGGTGTGAGCTGACTCTGTGTGTGTGTGTGTGTGTGTGTGTGTGTGTGCGCGTGCGTGCGTGTCCTTCATGTGTCATGGAGGAGCAGGTTATGCTGTGAGCTGCAGAGAGGGGCAATGTTAAGAATCTGGCTACCTTGGGGGCAGATTCTGCAACAAAAGCATCAATACTAGCAAGGGCATGACTCCCATGGGAGGAATTCATGACAGTTTGATTGTAGCATAAGCACAGCAGAAAAGAATGGAGAAGCAGATAAGCACATCTGAACAGAGTGTCACCACTCAGATGGAAACTATTAAAAGTAGGTGAAAATGTTGAAATAGCAAGTTATGAACTTCAGACTCCTGAATTCCCACCACACTGAACTTGAAAAGGTCACTGAAATTATGCTGTTAATGAAATCAATCATATTGTAGATCATACTCATGGAATCATATTAAATCTTCCAAAGTATGATTGAATTTCTCTAATCATTTGAGTAGGTAAGCAGTGCCATCCATTAATCCTGTGTTATTGTGTTTTGCAGGATGGTATGTAAAGCTAGAGGTACATTATGCACATTGTGTTTGGTTATGTTCTGTTATTATAATAGTGATTTGGAAGTAGAGGGAGATGTCTTCTTGAAATTAGTAGAATATATTTTTTAAAATAAATGAATTTAAATAATTTTTTAACTTCTTAAAGCAATTAAAATGAAGCTAATAAAGGGGTATCTGAATTTAGAACATTCCTGAGAATGTTTTCCTTGATGGATGATTAATGTGGGGTAATTGTATGAAGTATATATATTATTTGCTTTGAAATATGAATTTTGCTGGGCTTTATGGTAAAGAACCTGCCTGCCAATGCAGGAGACTCAGGTTTTATCCCTGGGTCTGGAAGAGCCTCTGGAGGAGGGCGTGGCAACCCACTTGAGTATTCTTGCCTGGAGAATCCCATGGACAGAGGAGACTGGTGGGCTACAGTCAATAGGGTTGTGAAGAGTCAGACATGACTGAAGAGACTTAGCGTGCATGCCTGCATGAATTTTGCTAAAGTAGCATTAGAAGTGTCTGGTAGTTTGCATTACTCAGTAGTTCAAGTATATTTCCTACAGTCTTATGCCCACTTATTCCTAAAATTAAATACAAGGAACTATGACCTGTTTGGTGTCCTTCGACAGTGCTGGAACCGCTACTTCTGATCATTCCCCTTGCATTTTTTCCCTTCTTGTCTGAAATGCTTCTGTTATTATTTGTTATCTTCAAATATTGTATTGTCCAGAGAGTTAACAAAAAACAACAACGATGCAGTTAGCCCGTGATGGATAATTGCTTGCTTGAAATAATTATGAACTGCATAGCAAGATTTGTTAAAGGAGCAGAAGCCCTCCCCTGGGTGAGTTAGGGGAGGTGGTGGTGAGATGCTGAAAAGGAGGTTTCAAAATAGTTAGATAGCAGCATTTATAAACAAATTAACTTTTCTTAATATCCACAATATTTGCATACCTTCTTCCCCCACCCTAATGACAAAGGATTTCATGAGCAGAATTATAATGATGTAATTCTTCTATTTTAATCAAGTGTTAGTCACTCAGTCATGTTCAACTTTTTGTAACCCCGTGGACTGTAGCCTGCCAGGCTCCTCTGTCCATGGAATTTTCTGGGCAAGAATACTGGAGTGGGTTGCCATTTCCTTCTCCAGATCTTCCCGACCCAGGGATCGAACCCAGGTCTCTCACATTGCGGGCAGATTCATTACCTGTGAGCCACCAGGGAAGCCCATTTTAGCCAGAGTCCCTTCTTACATGACCAGTCAGTTCAGAGCCAGTCAGCTCAAGATAAAAAACTGTCACAAGACTCTTACATTCCTCACTTAAAATTGTTACTTTTAAAACAAATAATAACAGTAAAGGAAAGCAAAGGGTATTTCAGTGGTAACTGAAGTAATTGGGGTATTTCTGATTTATTTGTTCTCTCAGTCAGTGCAGTTCAGTCGCTCAGTCGTGTCTGACTTTTTGTTCTCTAGACACAGATAATTGCACTGCCATACAGGGCTTTTAGAATTGCTCATTTGAATGAACACAATTAAATTTTTAACATGTTCACAAGTAGGGAGAATAATATAATGAGTCCCCATAGACCCATCTCCATATTCAAAACTTACCAACATTTTTGCTTCACCTATCCCTTTTCTTTCTTATAATGTTAATGGAATATTTAAAATAAAATTTCAGATATCACATTAATTCACCCTTTAATATTTCAGTATGTTTCTCTAACAGATAAGCCTTTAAAAACAATCCATAATATCATCACCATCATGTACTAAAATACAATGACTCCTTAATATTTAATACTCCATATTCAAATATCCACAGTAACTTTAAAAAGTGTTTTTAATTATTTGTTTGAATTAGGTTTCAAAAATGTCGATGCAGTGCCTTTAGTTTATATATCTCTAAAACTTTCTTTTAACTAATAACAATGACCCTCCATCTTTTTTTCCCCTGTAAATTATTTACTGAGTAAACCAGGTCATTTGTCCTATGGAATTTCCTATATTCTAGACCTGCTTAAGTTTTTCATATCCTTGCCCAAGTTTCTCTTGGATTGTTGGTGTTTCTCAATTTTTTAGAGGCTCTTTATTCATTAGGGATTGATGATATATGTTGCAAACATTTTTTTTTATAGTGGTAAAAATTTTTGGCCATGCCATGTAACAGGTGGGATCTTAGTTCCCTGAGGAGGGATTGAACGTGCGCCCCCTGCAGTGGAAGCACTGAGTCCTAACCACTGGGCAATCAGAGAAGTTCCTTATTCCCGTGACCATAATCCTCCATGTGTTTTAATCTTAATATATCAGATAACTGAATTAAATAATAACAACTTAGTCTAATATTCATTAAATGTCTTTTTGTTAGCTAGTTTCTTTTTCCATTTTTAGTTGTTTCTTCAAAAGGTAAAGAACCCTGTAAAATTCCTGGAAACTATGTAGTCTGAAGTTTTGATGGTGAATGACAGTTTTGTTATAGGTAGTTTTTCTTTTTCTTTCTTAGCTCCACTGTCTTTTAGCATTGAACGTTATTTTCTAGAAGACTGAGGCCATCCTAATATTTTTCATTCACAAACTCAACAAAAGTATCAAATCAATTGTGAATGAAAAATATTAGGATGGCCTCAGACTTCTAGAAAATAACATTCAATGCTAGAAGACGGGCTAGGAAAGAAAAAAAAAAAACAGAAACAGAAGATATTAAGAAGAGGTGGCAAGAATACACAGGAGAATTGTACAAAAATGAGCTTCATGACCCAGATAATCACGATGGTGTGATCACTCACCTAGAGCCAGACATCCTGGAATGTGAAGTCAAGTGGGCCTTAGGAAGCATCACTACGAACAAAGCTAGTGGAGGTGATGGAATTCCAGTTGAGCTATTTCAAATCCCGAAAGATGATGCTGTGAAAGTGCTGCACTCAATGTGCCAGCAAATTTGGAAAACTCAGCAGTGGCCCCAGGACTGGAAAAGGTCAGTTTTCATTCCAATCCCAAAGAAAGGCAATGCCAAAAAAATGCTCAAACTACTGGACAATTGCATTCATCTCACTCACTGGTAAAGTAATGCTCAAAATTCTCCAAGCCAGGCTTCAGCAATATGTGAACTATGAACTTCCAGATGTTCAAGCTGGTTTTAGAAAAGGCAGAGGAAGCAGAGATCAAATTGCCAACATCCACTAGATCATGGAAAAAGGAAGAGAGTTCCAGAAAAACATCTGTTTCTGCTTTATTGACTATGCCAAAGCCTTTGACTGTGTGGATCACAATAAACTGTGGGGAATTCTGAAAGAGATGGGAATACCAGACCACCTGACCTGCCTCTTGAGAAACCTATATGCAGGTCAGGAAGCAACAGTTAGAACTGGACATGGAACAACAGACTGGTTCCAAATAGGAAAAGGAGTATGTCAAGGCTGTATATTGTCACCCTGCTTATTTAACTTCTATGCAGAGTACATCATGAGAAACACTGGGCTGGAAGAAGCACAAGCTGGAATCAAAATTGCCAGGAGAAATATCAATAACCTCAGATATGCAGATGATACCACCCTTATGGCAGAAAGTGAAGAGGAACTAAAAAGCCTCTTGATGAAAGTGAAAGAGGAGAGTGGAAAAAGTTGGCTTAAAGCTCAACATTCAGAAAACGAAGATCATGGCATCCGGTCCCATCACTTCATGGGAAATAGATGGGGAAACAGTGGAAACAGTCTCAGACTTTATTTTTTGGGGCTCCAAAATCACTGCAGATGGTGAGTGCAGCCATTAAATTAAAAGATGCTTACTCCTTGGAAGGAAAGTTATGACCAACCTAGATAGTATATTCAAAAGCAGAGACATGACTTTGCAACAAAGGTCCATCTAGTCAAGGCTATGGTTTTTGGAGTAGTCATGTATGGATGTGAGAGTTGGACTGTGAAGAAAGCTGAGCGCTGAAGAATTGATGCTTTTGAACTGTGGTGTTGGAGAAGACTCTTGAAAGTCCCCTGGACTGCAAGGAGGTCCAACCAGTCCATCCTAAAGGAGATCAGTCCTGGGTGTTCTTTGGAAGGACTGATGCTAAAGCTGAAACTCCCAATACTTTTGCCACCTCATGTGAAGAGCTGACTCATTGAAAAAGACCCTGATTCTGGGAGGGATTGGGGGCAGGAGGAGAAGGGGACGACAGAGGATGAGATGGCTGGATGGCATCACTGACTCGATGGATATGAGTTTGAGTGAACTCCGGGTGTTGGTGATGGACAGGGAAGCCTGGCATGCTGTGATTCATCGGGTCGCAAAGAGTTGGACACGACTGAGCGATTGAACTGAATTGAAGTATTACTCAATTTTTTGGTCATGTTTTTGTGTAACCTGGTGTGACCATTTAATATGTAGATATGAGATCTGATTCCTTTCTGCAAAACTTTTGTAATTATTTATTTAAATATGTATAATGCATACTGATATTTATTTATGTTGACTCTCTTTTACCTGCCCTCTATATCTTAAATTTTCTCAGATTTTTTTACAAATTTTTTCTTCATTTGCATTTTATTCTCTTTACTTCAGTCAGTCCTGTTCTCTCTGTCCTGTTCAGTGATTTCAGAAATATCTCTCATTCTTTGTGTTGCTTCCTGTTTGGCTTCATATGTGACAGTTTTGTTTTATCCAACTTCTTTGCCAAGTGTCGCGAGCTCATGCTTAAGTTTCTGTTGACTCGTGCATATTCCTGAATCACGTATTTTTTATTTGTTCTCTTGTTGTGTAGCTATGAATTCTTTATATCTTTTAAGTTGATGGTGATGTGCTGTGTTATGATATGATGGGTGATATAAATCACATCTCTTTTCTCAGCAGTATTCTTGTTGGGAGTGTTATTTGCCATTTTTTCCATTGTTTCTTCCCTTCTGTGGGAGTGCATCTAGGAACCTTTCAGTATCTTGCCTCCTTTCCAATAACGCTGTTCATGCTCAGTAAAGCTATAAGTCAACCTTTCTTTTCTCTTTTAGTCTAGTCCCAACAGCATTTTCTCTGGCAGAAATAACTCAGTGTTAGTGACCTGTAAGTTGCATACTTCCCATTTTTCTGAAATGAGACAAATCTGACTCTCCATTCTGTTTTCAAAACATTTCCATAGCACTTTCATGTTTTCATTGTACCTGAATGTACCTAGATGGTTTCTGACTTATTTTCAGAATCAACATCCTGTACTTTCTATTCTTGTCTCTGCTGCTCAGTAGTTCTTATCTCCTAATCACCCAAGATAATCTCTGTCCCTGAGAAACATGAGCTAACTTTTGAGAGGGATTGAATAAGATTCAGCTCTGGGGGTGGGAGAACCTGAAAAGTAAAAAGTGAGTTAATGACTTAGAATATTTTCTCACTACAGCTGTGTGTGTGTTTGTGTGTGTGTTTCAAAAATAGGATCAATTTTAGTCTCAATTTTTGGAACAACTTTTTATCCCCTGTGTAACAAGAAGAAAAATGGAAGGGTTTTAGCCATCTGTGAAGAAGAGGCACTGCATATGTAGCAGATCCCATCAACATGTATATGGGGGGAAAAAATAAATCTGTCGTTCTTTGGAATAAGAAGTGAAGGTGAAATTAGCACCAGAAAATGGACATTAGAAGAGATTAAAAAAAAAGGATACATGGAAAGTTTTGTTTGCTGCCAGTTGAGAATGGATTGTTCCTCATACAAAGTTTGAGTTCAATGAGAATGTATTGGGAATCAGAAAGGCTGATCCCTGTTTAGCTTTGCCTTAGATTTACTCTGCCAAACCTAAACAGCTTACTTGACTTCTCTGGTTCTAAACTTCTGTGTCTATGTCATGGGAATAATTATATCTTAGGGCTAGAATAAGAAAAAACTGCCTAGTATCTTATCTGGTAGTCAATAAATATTAACATCATTCTTTTCTTCAATAGGTATTATTTAGTAAAATAGGAGTATAAGGTTGGCTGTTATGCTAGTTGTGTGTTTTGGTAGAAAGCCACTGTATTGGGGAATTTGGAGTGTTAACAGAAAATGAGGACAGCACATCAAAGTGTTGGATATTAAGAATGAGTATTAAGAATTAATTGATATGTGAACAACATTTGACACTTTAAAAGTTACTTTCATATTCAATTTCTTATGTGAGACTCACGCCAACTCAGTGAAGAGATATTTTTATTTACATTTGGAATATTAAGTCTCTGAGATGCCCTAGAACTTGTTCATGATAAAAAAAGTTAGAATGTGAGCCAGAGTTCCTACTTGAGTTCTGTACTCTTTTTACAGTTTCACTCTGCCTTTTGAAAGTAATACCTTGTTTCAGGTTGTCTGTCTCCCATGGACCTTCATTTCCTTGTTTATAACCTGAAATATTTTCATTAGTGGGCCACCCTGCAGGTTCTTCTTTAATTTAATAGCAAAGTAGCCCTCAAAATGAGCAACTGTCACTGTCCACTCCAACTCTGAACCCCTGTAATTTTATCTCCATTTTCCACAATTGCTGGAATACTTATAGGAAACAGTACAGGATTTGACAAAGATGCTGGGGTGACTCATTTTTTAAAAGCAAGCCCCCCAAACACCCCCCAAACCTAAATGTCCATCAAAGGAGATAGACAAATAATGATAAATTATATCCCCGTGAACTACTTTGTTGTTGTACTAAGTCACTCAGCCATGTCCAGTGCTTTGCGACCCTATGGACTGTAGTCCACCAGGCTCCTCTGCCCATGGAATTTCCCAGGTAAGAATATTGGAGTGGGGTGCCATTTCCTAATCCAGGGCATCTTCCCGACCCGGGGATTGAACCTTCGTCTCTTATATCTCCAGGATTGACAGGCAGATTCTTTACCACGAGTGCCACCTGGGAAGCCCATGAGCTACCTTGCAAGGGTAAAAATAATGATTTCTTTGTATTTTTGAGGGGACATTCCAATAGGAATTGTTAAGCATAAAAGTACTTTATAAATACATGTAAAGTATGATGATATTTATGAATATTTTATAACCTAAATATTTAAAAACCTATTATTTTAAAATGTGTGTATATGTATACAAATACATACAATAGGAATAAAAGAACAGGAAGATAAAAGCCAAAAATTTATCAATATTTACCCTAGATGGGATTAGTATGAAAGAGAATGTTTGCCCATTTAGTCTATATTGCTCAGATTTAATACAATGAGTACTAATGTAATGTAAAACATAGAATTAGTACTTATTCTGGATAGGTTTTAGTGAAAATAATAATAAAAAAAAACTTGGTAACATTAGAAAATAGTTCTCTTTTGGAAACAATAATTCATATTTTAGGAACCATAAACTTATTCACAGTTTGTTGTAAAATAAACACAATTGGTTTTATAAATCCTGGTATGTTACTTTAATTCTACTAAATAATCAATAATAAAACTTTGTTTTATCAATGAAAACAGCCTATACTCAATTATTTCAGTAGCAAATCTGGTCAGTGCTGTTAGAAATAGGTTATTCTATAATACCTTTTCAATTTGTCCCTTTCTTTTCAGCTGTGATTTCCTTAATATAATAAAACCTCATTGCTTGCCAGGTTTATTTGTATAGACTCCTAGATGACTTTTCTTCTTTCAGGCTCTCTTCCTTCTAATCTGTTCTTTTCATTGCTGTTAGTGTTGTCTTTCTGAAATGTAAATCTTACCACTTTTTTCATTCAAAGTCTTTCTGTGATTCCCATTTCTTCAGAAAGTACTTAAATTCTATAATATAACATTTATGTCTGTATTACTCTTTTTTAAAATTATCTTTTTATTGAGTTATACTTAACATATCATAAAATTTACCTTTCTATATATACAGTTCAGAACTTTTATGATATTCACAAAATTGTGTAGCCATCACCAGTATGTAATTCTAAAAACTTTTCATTATCTCATAAAGAAATCCCATACCTATTAGTAGTTACTCCTTATTGCCCCATCCCCCCACCTCATCCCTATCCTTGGGAACTACTAATTTCTGTCCCTATGGATTGCCTATTCAGGACATTTTTTACAAATAGAATCATGTGATATATGGTCTATTGTGATTGATTTCTTGTTCTTAGCATAAAATTGTTGTAGCATGTATCAGTATTTCATTTCTTTCATGGCTGAATAATATTCTATTGTGTGGATATACCACATTTTGGTTTTCTATTTGTCAATTGAAGTAAATTTGGGCTGTCTTCAATTTGTGGCTACTATAAATGATGCTGCTATGAAAATTCATGTACAAGCTTTTGTTTCAACATCTATTTTCAATTATCTTGGGTTTCTATCTAGGAGTAGAATTGCTAACACATATGTAATTATGTGCTTAACTTTTTGTAGAACTGCCAGATTGTTTTCCAATGTGGCTATACCATTTTATATTCCCACTAGTATTATGTGAGTTTTACAGTTTCTCTACATTCTCAGAAACACCTGTTATTGTCCATGTTTTTAATTATAGTCATCCTAATTGGTGTTAAGTGGTCTATCATTGTGATTTTGATTTGTTTTTCTCTAATGATTAATGATGGCAAGCATTTTCTCTTGTGCTTATTGATCATTTGTATATATATATATATATATATTTTTTTTTTTTTTGGAGAAATGCCCATTTTAAAATTGGGCCATCTTTTTATATAAGAGTTCCATATATGTTCTGGATACTATGCTTAATTATAATTGGATGTATGATTTACAGATATTTTTACCTATTTGATGGATTGCCTTTTCACTTTTTGATGCATAAATGTGTTTAATTTTCATGAAATCCAATTTATATATTTTCTCTTTGATTAGTTGTGTTTTTTGTGCCATACTTATGAAACAATTTCCTAACCCAGAGTCACAACAATTAACACCTTTTTTATAATTTCTATGTTCAACTTGATAGACATGAGTGTGAGCAAGCTCAGGGAGTTGGTGATGGATAGAGAAGCCTGGCATGCTGCGGTCCATGGGGTCACAAAGAGCTGGACATGACTGAGCGATTGAACTGAACTGAACTGAATATTTTATATATATACTTTCATAGTTCTCAAAGTTTTAAATTTTAGGTATTTCATTTTGGCCTTTGGTTCATTTTGAGTTAACTTTTATATATGGTGTGAGGCAGTGGTTTAAATTCATTTTTCTGCATGTGGCTATCCAGTGTCTCAGGCTTCCCTGGTGGCTCAGTGGTAAAGAATCTGTCTGCCAATGCAGGAGATGCGGCTTCGATCCCTAGGTTGGGAAGATCACCTGGAGAAGAAAATGGCAACCCACTCCAGTATTCTTGCCTGGGAAATCCCATGGACAGAGGAGTCTGGCGGGCTATAGTCCATTTGGTTGCAAAGAGCAAACACAACTTAGTGACTAAACAACAATGACAACAGCAATCCAATGTCCCAACACCATTTGTTGAAAGGAATATTATTTTAACCCCATAAATTGTCTTAGCACTCTTCTCAAAAAATCAATTGGTCATGGATGTATAGGTTTATTTCTGCTGTTTCTCTTCCTTGGACAATTTTCCCCACCTCTCTTTATCTAGGTATCTCCAACTATCTCTGATCTTACTTGAAATGTAATTTTCTCAGAGTGGCCTTACTAGGCTAATACCTCCCCTTCCTAAACAACACCAGTTTACTGTTATAAACTCTCACTATGCTATACTTCTCTGTTGGTGCATTTGTAAAAGAATCACTTATGTGATTTTTTTATTGTCTCCTATTAGAATGCAAGCTCTTTGAGGTCTGGGTTCTTGCTTTTCTAATTCCCCACTGTACAATAGTATCTAAAACAATCTTGAGCACCTGGTATGTACTAGTAAATATTTGTTGTATAAATGGTTGAGTGAATGAATGAGTGACTTTAAACAAGCATTGTGAAAGAGGTTTGTGCGTGAGATAACTGGAGTTTGGGGGATATCAGAAAATTCAGGCCTCATTACTTTACTAAATAAAGCAAAGAGAGAGGCTTCAATAAGCATGCCCTAAGAAGAAAAGTACACCTTTCTGCAAAAGAAGGATGACATGGAGCTCTTTTTGTAAAGTGTTTTCGGCACTTTATGAGCCATTATTATCTCCTTTGCATGCACGTGATTCATGGGGTCACAAAGAGTCGGACACGACTGAGCGACTGAACTGAACTGAACTGATTATCTCCTTATTTAATTTACCAAAAAAAAAAAAAAAAGTAGTAATCAAAGACAACTAAGAGTAGAAATCTTTCTGAGGTTTACTGACAATGTACACAGCATCTACTTTCCATATTATTTTATTTTCAAAGGTGACATTAAAGTCTTATGCTCTGCTAGAGATAGGGGTATTTGAAAAAAATTTCATTATCATTGAAAACACTGGATTCATGTTGCCATCCTAAGGAAATTAGGAAATGCCAGAGATCTAAGTTTGAGGTTAAAAGATGCTTTTGGAGAATAAAAGATAATGGGCTTTGAAAGATGTCATCACAGAAGCCATGTTTATCTACATGCAGTAGTTGACTGTTGTGAAGTTATTTTTCTTCTTACAAACCTCCTTACTTCCAAGTCCTTCTCTTTTTTCTCTACTTCTCCTTTTCAGTTTCCCTCTGGTGGCTCAGATGGTAAAGAATTTGCCTGCAATGCAGGAGACCCGGGTTCCATCCTTGGGTCAGGAGGATCTGCTGGAGAAGGGACTGGCAGTCCATTCCAATATTCTTGCCTGGAGAATTTCATGGACAGAGGAGCCTGATGAGCTACAGTCCATGGAGTCGGAGAGTCAGACACAATTGAATGACTAACACTTTCACCTTTTCCACCTTTTTAGTCAGCCATAGAATAATTAAAGCAGTGTATATAAGTAAACTCAGTTTAGATATCTTTAGGTCAAAAATTGCTAATGATGCAATAAAAAGAATTCTGGATGCCATGTTCCACTCTGTGTTAAGCTTTGTATAACTGCCTCTGTGACGGTAGCTACCCTCATATATATGAGTGGATCAATGGAATTTGAGAGACTAAATGTTCTTGTCATATAAGCATTGCATATTAATTTTTGGTCATTTCCAAACTTTCTTTTGGGAGAATTGCACATGGAAAATATAAGCAACATTGGTAGTAATTTTTGAAATTGTGATAGAAACATTTATTCAATATCTAGTATTTGCATAACATTTTGCTCTGTGGTAGTTGGTGCTTTGGTTCAGATGTTTACTTCTTCAGTGAGTAGGTCTGTCTCAGCTTACTTCCCTTGACTCAAATATACATGCATCAGACTCAATCTTGCCCTTTCCTTATACTCCTTTAGCACTTACACTGGATTATTCCACAAAAACTGAGGAAAATGTTTTGATCAGTTGCAAGGCAGTCAGCACATTTTTAGGAGTTAAAGAGCAAAAAGGGAAGACAGTATCTATTTACTGAGCTTTACTTTGCTCTTTGCTAATAATAACACCAGAGCCCTGACCCTGAGAGAGACTGTTTCATGGACATGTAGTTCTGAAGCTGGAAAATTTCCTCCATGGTAGTCATCTCAGAATAATATCTTGATGTCTTTTTGTATCATGATATTGCTAGATAGAATTTGAAAAATGCTCATAGAGTGTAAATAAACTCCTCAAAATCATTGAATAGTAGGCTATTTTAAATTAAATTTAATTAATTTAAAAATATCTACAACTGTACTTGGAAGAGATAACAAAATACTGAAACCTCCTTTGGCTTCTGACTATACATCTGACTATACACTATGTGAAACTTCTCTTGCAGAGGTATCTCAGCAAAGAGGACATAAAATATATGGCCTTGGTTTTCCTGACACAATGATTTGACTGCTGCTTTTAAATCCCTGGCATTCATGATTCTGTTTTGCAAAAAGTAACTGTTTAAATGGAGGTCCAGTGTCAATTATGTTAATGGCCCTATGGTGATACAGTTCACATCAAGGATGAAAATGTTTATGGGCTTTTATAGGTCTTTGTGTATCTTCAGTTCAGTTCAGTCACTCAGTTGTGTCTGACTCTTTGTGACCCCATGCATTGTAGCATGCCAGGCCTCCCTGTCCATCACCAACTCCCGGAGTTCACTCAAACTGTCCATCGAGTTGGTAATGCCATCCAGCCATCTCATCCTCTGTCGTCCCCTTCTCCTCCAGCCCCCAATCCCTCCCAGCATCAGAGTCTTTTCCAATGAGTCAACTCTTCACATCAGGTGGCCAAAATATTGGAGTTTCAGCTTCAGCATCAGTCCCTCCAATGAACACCCAGGACTGATCTCCTTTAAGATGGACTGGTATTACGAGGCATACTAAGTCTTTTTGTAGACACTGAAATTGAGGTAGAAATGGAAGTACCCAGGATTACCCTCACAAGCCTGTGTGAAAATTAAGATTAGATTTTAGAATTCCTGGGTGCTGCTTTGTTAAGAAATATTGATAAAGAAAAGTGTACATGGAAGCAGTTTGCAAGAAGGGGGGATGTGTCCTGGGTCTTCAGTGGATTTACTTATGTAGATATGACTATCAATCTCTTGGACATTTTAATGTTAGGCATCATTAATGTGTTTTCATGGAATGCAGAATATAATAACATTTTTGAATATGTACATTATGCCAACTCTTTGGTAAGTATAACATATCATGATCTCTAATGTTTATTACGATTTATTACAATTTTTCAAAATATTATTCTTCTGTTTAACAGGAAATTGATGTTCAGTGAGATATAAAACTTGCCCAAATTTTACGAGCTGAGATTCAAATTCAGGTCTATGTGATCCCAAAGGTATGAATACACCATGATTCCATTTGAATAATCAAATGCATCAAATAAACATATAATAGAGGAGTGAATATACATGAGAAGAGTAATATTTGAAGGGTGAGTCTCTGAAGTTTCTTGTGGCTATTGACACAAATCACTACAAACTTGGTGACTTAAAATAGTATAAATTTGTGCCTTCACAGTTTTTGAGTCCAGAAGTCTGAAATTAAGGTGTATGGAGGTCTGCACTCCCATTGGAGGCTCAAGGAGGGAGTCTTTTTCTTTATCTTTTCAGCTTATGGTGGCCAGTATCACTCTAATCGCTCCTCCGACAGTCATTTTGCCTCCTCCTCTTCTGTCTGTCAAATCTCCTTCAGTCTCACTCTTAAAAGGACACTTGTCATTGAATTTAGGGATCATCCTTGTAAGCAAGAATGATAGCCTCATCTCAAGATCCTTAACTTGATTACATCTGCAAATACCCCTTTTTATTTTTATTTTATTTTTTTAATTTATTTTATTTTTAAACTTTACATAATTGTATTAGTTTTGCCAAATATCAAAATGAATCCGAAAAAACTTTTAAATTAATTTGTTTTAATTGGAAGATAATTACTTTATAATATTGTGGTGGCAAACCATACGTCAACATGAATCAGTCACAGGTACACATGTGTCCTCCCCATCCTGAACCCCGCTCCCCACCCCATCCCTCTGGGTTGTCTCAGTGCACCAGCTTTGAGTGCCCTGCTTCATGCATCAAACTTGCACTGGTAATCTGTTTTGCATATGGTAATATACATGCTATTCTCTTAAATAATCCCACCCTCACCTTCGCCTACATAGTCCAAAAGTCTTTTCTTTACATCAGTGTGTCTTTTGCTGCCTTTTAGAAATAATGTTCACAGTTTCCAGGATACAGTGTAGTCATGTATTTGTGTGTGAAGGGGTATCGTTCAGCCTGTGGCTAATGCATTTTTATGGTTAGACTGAGTTGGGCCAGGGTGTTTGCCCTGCCTTTCCCAACTGTGGATCCCTGGGGGAGATGGAGTTGTCAGACCATTCTCAAAGGCCTGAAGAGATGGATAGGCCTAATAAGTTTAATAGACAAGGAGTGCATTGAAGCAATGTAACAGGTTATCCTGATGGGCAGAAATCAGCCAATATAAAATCACTGATAGAAAAGTTAAAAGATTCTATAGGAAAAACTAGTTTTGGAGTGAATATTCACCTGGTAGACTCTGTCTTCAAGGGAATTACATTCTAAGCAGCATGACAGTTTATTGAGTAAAGCAAGGGCCTATTATAACAGTTTATCAGATACTGGATGATTTTTTTCATAAAAATCCACAGCAAAAAAATAAATGTTAAGGGATGAAATCTCTCATACTGGGGGAGATACTATGAAGAGCAGAATAAAACTGAACAGCCCTGCTCTCAAGACAAAACTACCCACCCTTCCTCTCTACTTAGCAATAGTCAGAGTCCCTTGACCACTATTTTGATTTGGAGTCATTAGGACTAATCTCATCTTGTTCTTTTATCTTTTATACCTCAGGTCCATAGGTATCCCAGCTCTCCTTGTCTCCATAGTCATCTTGTACATCTTAAAAAAAAAACTATTTATCAACTCTTAAAAACCATCTACTTTGCATTCTAGATATCAGAGACAGTGTTTAGTAAAATCTTTATTTTCAGTAACTTCTCTTAATATTTCTTTACCTCCTTATCTAAATGAAACTTGGCTCTACACTAATGACTCTCACTGTAGCCTTTTTAAATGATGGGTTTCTTTTTCTCTAACACACCCCAATTACTATTGATCCTGGGGTTAGGATAGGTATTTTTATTGCTCTTCCTTGCTGATGACAGACTATTCTCTCTTCCTCCTCCTCCCAGCTTGGAATCTTATGTTATTTTATTATATATCTCCTGTTATCCCTTGTGATAGTTAATTTTATGTGTTAATCTGAGCAGGCCAAAGGATATCCAGATATTTGGGCAAAAATTATTCTGGCTGTGTCTGTGAAGGTGCTTTTAGATGAATTTAACATTAAAATTGATAGACTGAGTAAAGCAGATTGCTCTCCCTTATGTGGGTGGGTCTCATCAAATCAGTCAAAAGCCTGAATAGAAGCAAAAGGCTGGCTTTCTTCAATATGCAGAGGGAATGTCCCTGCATAATTGCCTTTGAGCTGGGACATTGTCTTTTTCCTTGCCTTTGGACTTGAACTGAAAATTATACCATAAGCTCTCCTGGTTCTCAGGCCTTTGGACTTGGACTGGGACTATATCACTGGCTCTCCTGTGTCTCTACCTTGCTAACTCCAAGTCTTGGGACTTCTCAGCCTCCCTAATCGTGTGAGCCAATTCCTTATAACAAATATCTTTAAATTCTATTGGTTATATTTCTCTGGAGAACCCTGGCTAACACATGCTTCTATATTTTAGCCATCTACTGACTTCCAGTTTACTCCTCTACAAGCATTAAAGACATTTTGCCTTCGGGCACACTATCACTCTTGTCCATATCATTCCTGTTTCAATCCTTGGTGATTTCATTATTCATGTATTCCAACACCCTGGCCTCTCAGTTTCATGACCTGTTCTTTAGTTTTATTTTCTTTCCCAACTTTGCTACTTGCTCATATGGCCATATCTTATCTTATTATTATCAATAGCTCCAAACCCTCCACAATATCAGTGTTAAGTATCACACTTGACCACCAACTCACTCCCTCTCCTACCCTGGTAAGAACTATTTTATCTCACTGGGACCCCCAGTATAGTGACTCTGCTAACTTTTGTCTATCAACTCTCTCCCCACCCCTGCCCCACTGCTGCCATGAACATATCCTCACTTCCATCTACATTGTCTTAGTGTCCATAGTCCATTATTACCTTCAACTTTGTTGCCTCTCCCTTCTTAATCATACATATTTGACAAAATCCCAAGCGTTACTGAAGCAACTTCGTAGCAGCAGCAGCAGCAGCAAGCCTGGTTAAATCAAACGTGGTCGGAGAAACTCATGCAATCATGCCAAGTGGTCTCACTTTATATCCAAGATCACCAGCCTCAAATGGATCCTTAAATCTGTGTAGCTATTATGCTGTAATAGCCATTTCCATTAACACCCTCGATGACTATTTCATGCCTCTCCTTTTACAAAAATGAAGCATCTACTCCCTCCACTTGCTTCCTGTTTAAGTGAGAGAGTAGAGATAATCAGAAGAAATTTTCCTCAAACTACTGTTAATATCACCACATCTTCCCACCAGCCAGCTTCTGTGCTCATACACTCAATCTTTGTTCCTGTTACTATGAAGTCTGTACTCCCAGCTGAAACCTTTGCAGTTAATCCTAACCTTGCTCACCAACTCCAAAATAGCCACCTTACAATTCTCTTCTTCCTTTTCTATATCTTCCCCCACCCCCCACCCCGGATCTTTCTCATAAACATAGCTTACTAATGTCTGCTGCTGCTGCTGCTAAGTTGCTTCAGTCGTGTCCGACTCTGTGCGACCCCATAGATGGCAGCCCAACAGGTTCCCCCATCCCTGGGATTCTCCAGGCAAGAACACTGGAGTGGGTTGCTTGCCATTTCCTTCTCCAATGCATGAAAGTGAAAAGTGAAAGTGAAGTCACTCAGTTGTGTCTGACTCTTAGCGACCCCATGGACTGCAGCCTACCAGGCTCCTCCGTCCATGTGATTTTCCAGGCAAGAGTACTGGAGTGGGGTGCCATCGCCTTCTCTGTTACTAATGTTTCTCCCATTCTAAACCAACAAAATAAATAGGTCTCTTGATTTCATTTTGCTCTGGCTGCTGCCCCACTTCTCCTTCCCCTTGATAGCAAAAGCCCTTGAAGGAGTAATCTATACTTGCTATCTTTGGTTCTTCTCCAACTTGTTCTTAAGGCTTTCAGTACTACCATTCTGTATGCAATTGATTTTATAAAGGTTACTATTGTGGACTGGATTGTATCTCCCCAGATTCATATGTTGAAGTCCTAAACTCCAGTACCTCAGAGATAATTGAATTAAAATGAGGTCACTGGTTGAGGCTTAATCTAATAGAACTGGGGTCCTTCTAAGAAGAGGAGATTAGGACACATGCTTCAGAGGAGAGGCCATGTGAGGGCACAGCAAGAGTCTGCAAGCCAAGGAGAAAGGCCTCAGAAAAAATCAAACCTACTAGCACCTTGATCATGGACAGTAGCCTCCAGAACTGTGAACAAATAAATCTCTGTTGTCTAAGCCACCCAGCGTATGGTATTTTGTTACAGCAGCCCTCATAGCCTAATACAGTTACCCGTCATATCCATCATGCTAAATCTTAAAACCCATTCTCAGTCTTCACATAGCTTGGTTTTTAATCAAATTCTGATATAGGTAATTGCTTCTTCCTCCTTGATACAATATTTCCACTTTGTTTTAAGGATATTACAATCTCTAGATTTTCCTCATAACTCACTGGTTTGTCCTTCTCAGTGTCTTTAGTGAATCCCTCTTCCACTTTCCCAATTCTAAACTTTGAACAACTCTAGGGCTCAGTCCTTAGACTCCCTATGCATTCATTATTCATCACTCCCATTACTACCTCTCTTGTCCAAGGTATGATTCCTAGCCTGGATTATAACAATAATCTTCTTAACTTGACTCACCGCTTCTGCATTTGTCTGTACTCTATCCTCCACACTGTAGCCACAGTGATATTTCTAAAGGAGTATGTTATTTCTCTGCTTAAAACCAGTGATTCGTCCCTCTACCAAGGTAAAAACTTTACCATAAGGTCCTTATGATTTTACTCCTGCCCATCTCCCTAACTTCTCCTCTGGCTCTCCCCTTAGCCACTGTACTCACTCGTATTGCTCTTTCTGATCTTTTTAAAATTTGCCAGACATGCTCCCACCTGGACATATTTACATTTGCTTCATTTTGCCTGGAATGGCCCTTGCCCAGATATCTGCATGTCTCTCTTCTTAACCTCTTTCAAGAATCTGCTCAAACATCACCTCTCAGTTATGTCTTCCCTGACCATCCTTTTATGCTATCTGCAATACTATGTTCATGTGCCCTACTTTCCCCCATAGCACTCAAACTGCACATTACTTACTGTACCTCCTTACCACACACACTTGAATGGAAACTCCTTGAGGGCCTGTATTTCTGTCTGATTTGTTTGCCTAACTTCTAACATGGGACTTGGTACATATCTGGGTTTCCATGAGTATTTGTTAAGTAAGTTAATGAATGACTAAATTATATTAATAACACAAAACTGTATCATTTTTCTCTAAACACCATTGCACAGAGGAGAAAGTTAGGATAAAAAAAAAAACTCTCAAAGTTATTTAGAATTCAAAGGAGGAAAATCTAGAGAATCATGGATAAAAGTCAAGTCCTATAATTGCTGATTTCTGGCTGTGATGCCTTACAGTTTTTATGTTTAAAAAATCCACTTGTTTTAACAGCTTTCATTTGGGTATAAATTGAATAGTTTCTTGAATTTTCCTTACCTAAAAAAGGACATTGAGCACCATGTGTGTGGAAGATTGCACTCTCCAATAAGTGAGGAAATAAGAGGGGGCATTCTAAAAGCTAAGATATTATGATATCACCTGCTGAAACAGGACATTTTAAAAACTGCTTTTTATCGACATGATTTTTCTGCATCCTGTAGAGTTTGAAAGCATTTATTTTGAAGTACACATGGTATTATAATTGCCCAGTGTCCAGATAAAGCCTCCCAAAGCTTAATTGTTTCTTAGTAAAGTACATGAAACCTGCTGTGAAATGTAAATATGAAAGCTGTTTCTCACTTTTTCATTATGTTACCAGTAAAAACAAAGTGTTAAAAAAGTTTTCTGTGTTCTTCTGCACTGTTTACTTTATCCTATTATTTTTTTTCTGCTTTATGTGATTAGGGTGTTTTCTTCATTTGTATTTATAAGCTTTATTTCCTTTTCCAGCCTTCATGAAGACTTGTCAAATGGTTCTTTGGCTTAGTCCTAGCATAGTATCTGGTACAGTTTAGGCCCTCAGTAAATTTTGAATGAATAAAGAAGTATTCATTAAAAAATGGAGAAGGCGATGGCACCCTACTCCAGTACTCTTGCCTGGAAAATCCCATGGACGGAGGGGTCTGGTGGGCTGCAGTCCATGGGGTTTCTAGGAGCCAGACACGACTGAGCGATTCACTTTATTTTTTCACTTTCATGCATTGGAGGAGGAAATGGCAACCCACTCCAGTGTTCTTGCCTGGAGAATCCCAGGGATGGGGGAGCCTGGTGGGCTGCCGTCTATGGGGTCGCACAGAGTCGGACACGACTGAAGTGACTTAGCAGCAGCAGCAGCATTAAAAAAAATTCAATCTCTTTCACTCATGTTTCTCAAAGGGTAATTTGCAAAGCACCTGCATCAGAATCACTGGGATGCTTTTTTTTAAAAAAAAATACACATTCCTGTTATCCACCCATGGCATACTGAATAGCATGGAAGCACTGAAACCTGAGAAAAGTTATTTTAAGCTGCTATTGTTTGTCACGCTGTGTGTTATAGGTGTGATGATAAATAACTGAGATGTTTTCTATCCTGTGAAAGAGTGTGACATACAAAGAGAAACAGGGCATGGATAACAGATGACCAAACAAATGGTTAATTGTAGGATGTGGTTAATGCTATGAAAGAATAGATATGGTGCTTTGATAAATAATAACAGGATGACCTGCTTTTATTGGGTATTCAGGAAAGTTCTTTCTGGGGGGGTAACATTTGAGACATGAAGATATTTAAAACCATAGGACTCCCCTACATTTAGAGGTTGGAAAGAGGAGGAAGGTGAGTAACCTAACCAGGGTATTTGGAAAGTGAACAGAGGCAGGACAAGAGTGTGATGAGCTGTTTCATCTGGACCCTGACAACCTTACATGTTTTCCTGTAGACCACATAGGCCAACCTAAAGGATCATGCATAAATATGGATGAAAATAGTACCTATTTCATAGTCAAGAATGCTCAATAAATGTTAAATATTGTCTATTATTTTAACTTAGATTGCTTGGAAAATAGAGACTTTTTAGTTCTTTATTTTTCCATTATTATTTATTTTTGGAGGAATTTCTTACCCGTGTTCTTTGACAATGTTATGATACTCCATCCATTTTTTTTCTTATTGGTTTTCAAAATCTTGACCTTAAAATCTCTATATGCAAAATAAAGTTGTATCAGCTGATCTTTAAAAGGCTGTTCTAACTTGTATTCTTCATATTTTTAAGTGTCTTGAAGCCAGAAGCATTACATTGAGAAGGATCTGGACCCCTAAGAGTTTTCAAAAGAAGTTGGAAATTGTACTTTATGAAAATGACAGCCTGCATTTTGCAAGTCTCTTTTTTTCTTGTTAGAAAATATAATATTCTACATATTTATCTCTAAATTGCTTAGTTTTCACAGGTTAGAAGAAAGTGTTTTATGAATAACACCTTAAGTTAGCCTAGTCATTTCTTCAAAGCCATAATCTCTTGCTTTGAGATTCAATTGTTTGTCTTTGCAAAGGAGTAATATCAGATGATGCACTCAAACTTGATAAAAGTAAACTTTCCACTCAGACTGTCCTGGGTAATTTCTTTGCTGCTAAATTTTCTCCTTGTAATTAGTAATGGTACTAGTTGCAGTAACCTACATGATTGAGATCAGCAACATAAGATCAAGATGAGAAATAATCCATTTTCTCTGCATTTAGGTTATAACCTATCTGTAGGCCAACAACAAAAACTACATATGCTTGTTGCTTCTTTTTCCCACAGATTCTCTATGGGATACATCCTGGCTGTAGCAAACCTTCCTGGAATTTTAATTAAGACCTCAGTCACCTATGGTCATTAGCTAAGCTCACTTACAGAGTTGTAAGAAAAGCATGAATTTAGATATATGGGGACCCCTGGAGAAGATATGATCTCTGCACACATGGCCAAGTTAGGACATGCTATTTACTGAGAGACACATTGCTATACCTCAAATTGGTGCCAGGGTACTAAGGTTGTAGTAATTTAACTTGAGTGTCAATTCTCTCATCTGGCAAATAGGAATAATAATGTTGTGAAGTGGGCATTGTTATTATTTTGACATACTTTTTTTCATATTTATATAGCCAAACCTTTCAGGTTTTTTCCCCTTACAATGTTCTTTATTTCATCTGTTGTAGGACAATGCCTGATTAGATAAATAAATACTTATCCAACTTGTCTTTTATAGTACTTTTATAGTACTTTATAGTACTTTCATTTTTCTTTTTACATTTATCTCTTAAATCTCCTTGAAATTTATTTTACTCTTTGGTGTGAGGCAGGAACCTAATCCCTCTGTCTTTTCAAACACTTAGCCAGTTGCACAGAGAAGGCGATGGCACCCCACTCCAGTACTCTTGCCTGGAAAATCCCATGGATGGAGGGGCCTGGTGGGCTGCAGTCCATGGGGTCGCTAGGAGTTGGACACGACTGAGTGATTTCACTTTCACTTTTCACTTTCATGCATTGGAGGAGGAAATGGCAACCCACTCCAGTGTTCTTGCCTGGAGAATCCCAGGGACGGGGGAGCCTGGTGGGCTGCCGTCTATGGGGTCGCACAGAGTCAGACACGACTGAAGCGACTTAGCAGCAGCAGCAGCAGTAGCAGCAGCCAGTTGCAATACCATTTATTTGAGTAATCCATCATTCTGCCACTGTTTGTTGTGCCAGTTTCATATGTACTATTGTGTGTAAACATAGAAATGAAACAGTGTCTCTTGATTTCTCCATTCTGTTCCAATTGTTTGTCTACCTAATCCTTTATCACTGTGAAACTTTTTAATTACTGTTGCTTTATAATACATATTAATATATGAGTCCCTTTTTTTTGCTTTGCTTAGCTAACTTTGTCCATCTATTATTGTATGTAAAACTCAGAATCATTTTTGTTAGATTCTGAAAACCACATTAACAAATATGTTAGAGGTGGGCTTTCACTCCTCCATTATTTTAACTCCCTACCTATAAGTATAATCAATCTGATTTTGGTGTTGACCATCTGGTGATGTCCATGTGTAGAGTCTTCTCTTGTGTTGTTGGAAGAGGGTGGTTGCTATAACCAGTGCATAGCAACCACCAGTTCTCTTGGCAAAACTCTATTAGCTTTTGCACTGCTTCATTCCGTATTCCCAGGCCAAATTTGCCTGTTACCCTAGGTGTTTCTTGACTTCCTACTTTTACATTCCAGTCCCCTATGATGAAAAGGACATCTTTTTTGGGTGTTAATTCTAAAAGGTCTTGAAGGCCTTCATAGAACCATTCAACTTCAGCTTCTTCAGCATTACTGGTTGGGGCATAGACTTGGATTACTGTGATATTGAATGGTTTGCCTTGGAAATGAACAGAGATCATTCTGTCATTTAAGAGGAGAGTGAAAAAGTTGGCTTAAAGCTCAACATTCAGAAAACTAAGATCATGGCATCTGGTCCCATCACTTCATGGGAAATAGATGGGGAAACAGTGGCAGACTTTATTTTTTTGGCTCCAAAATCACTGTAGATGGTGATTGCAGCCATGAAATTAAAAGATGCTTACTCCTTGGAAGGAAAGTTATGACCAACCTAGACAGCATATTCAAAAGCAGAGACATTACTTTGCCAACAAAGGTCCATCTAGTCAAGGCTATGGTTTTTCCAGTGGTCATGTATGGATGTGAGAGTTGGACTGTGAAGAAAGCTGAGTGCCGAAGAATTGATGCTTTTGAACTGTGGTGTTGGAGAAGACTCTTGAGAGTCCCTTGGACTGCAAGGAGATCCAACCAGTCCATTCTGAAGATCAGTCCTGGGTGTTCTTTGGAAGGACTGATGCTAAAGCTGAAACTCCAATACTTTGCCCACCTCATGAGAAGAGTTGATTCATTGGAAAAGGCTCTGATGCTGGGAGGGATTGGGGGCAGGAGGAGAAGGGGACGACAGAGGATGAGATGGCTGGATGGCATCACTGACTCGATGGACATGAGTTTGAGTGATCTCTGGGAGTTGGTGATGGACAGGGAGGCCTGGCGTGCTGCAATTCATGGGGTCGCAAAGAGTCGGACACGACTGAGCAACTGAACTGACTGACCTATAAGTAAGTGTATTTATGTATGCAGTGTTTTGTGGTTTTTGGAAAAGAGGTAGATGATTATCTTCTTTAGGTATGCAGTGTGATCATACAATTTAAAGTCCAACGTGTGCACTAAGTCGCTTCAGTTGTGTCCGACTCTTTGTGATCCTGTGGGTGGTAGCCCACCAGGCTCTTCTGTCCCTGGGATTCTCCAGGCAAGAATCCTGGGCACTTTAAAGAGTGAAAGAGGGTAGGACAAATATGTAGGGCAGCAGCTCCATGTTGGGATTCTGACAACCTTGAATGGCTCCACATAGACAAGACTCAAACACAGACTGGCCTAACTCTTGGTGAAAATGCCCTGCTAAAATGGAAGCCTTGTGAAGTCATTTCTAATGGACTCCTGACCTTGCAAGAGGCTGCTGAGAAGCAGTTTCTTATCTGCCTCCTTGGTTCCTATGAGGTGTGGGATTTTCCACCTCATGTCCTCTTGTTAAAACACAGTTGCAGACTATAAAACTACTTAACTGAAGCCTGGATGGGCTTCTTAGCAACCAAGCAACCTACTGCTTACGTTGTCTTCCACCTGGTTGTCATTGATTTGTTGTCTCATGAAGATGGCACCATGCTGGTCTTTTGCTGGCTGGGTAAATAGCAAACATTTTCAGTCTACCTGGCCCCTTTGTCCCTTACCAGCAGAATCTGTCAGCCTACTTGACGAAATGCTAAGCCATTTAACATTCAGGAACAATAAGAGTAAAGTGCAACTAAACAATCAAACCAATTTTGTTCTCAACATTGTTTCCATGATACAAAAGCAGTTCAGAGGTGGTTTGCCCATAAAAGTTTTACACCATCAGCAACATTGATAAAATACTTTCTCAGTCATATCTCCTGATAAGCTCTTGGGCTCTCCATTATTGTGGTGGTGGCCCTGGGGTAGGGCTTCAGTGCAGGAGATGCAAGAGGTACGGGTTTGATCCCAGGGTGGGGAAGATCCCCTAGAAGAGGGCATGGTAACCCACTCCAGTATTCTTGCCTGGAGAATTCCATGGACAGAGGAGCCTGGCAGGCTGCAGCCCATAGGGTCACAAAGAATTGAACATGACTGAAGTGACTTAGCACTCATGGATAGCCCTAGAGGAAGACAGTTAATCAGATGTTCTTTAGCCATAATCACATGCTGACTCTAGAACACTGTGGAAAGTACAAAAAGCTAAAAAGAGAACTCTTATAAATATTCTCTGTATATATCCTTCGAGTCTTTATGTTAAGTATTATTGTTGCATGATTATAATAATGTACTATATATAAATTTGTATGTGCCTTTTTCTTTTCTTAATGCTCTTAAATGCTTTTTAAACATTTTAATGACTACATATGTTTCCATCAAGTGGATTTGTCAGTTTTTATAAATACCATCAATCCAGGAGAACCTATTTTGTGAAGTGATTTCTTTTCTTTCTTTGGTTTTTAAAAAATCATAGCCAATAATTTGATGATAAACTTATCCAGCCCTTAGGATAGATTCCCAGCAGAGAATGCCATTTTTTTTCAGGTTCTTGATGCATACTGTCGAAGTGCTTTTTAAAGGGTTTGTCAATTTACATTCCTACCGGCATCTGTGGTATCCATCTTCTAGCTCTGAAAGTGCAAAACAAATCCCAGAACCTCATAATCATTTATATTAACTTTCTGGGAAGGTGAGGATCATAATGTTTCTGAGTCCCAGCTCACTCTGCTCGATGCACCACAAGCCAATGTATCTGAGAGACAAGGTATTGAGGCAAGGAAGAGACTTTAATCAGGGAGCTGGCAGACTGAGAAGATGGCAAGCTAGTGCCTCAAAATAACCATCTTACTGGGGTCTGAATGCCAGGTTCTTTTATAGATCAGAGATGAGGGGAGGTGAGGAAGCAAAGTAAAAAAGCCATTAATCCTGAAAACATCTCTTAGAAGGGCAAGCCTCAGTCAGGGAAGTGTTAATTTCTTCCCTGCCATTCACGGGTGGACAGGGTTCTGAACAAAGGCTCTTTAGTTTAACAGTCAGGCAGAGGTGCAGGATTCTCTGAGGCAAACCATACTGTATGATTATAAGAACAAAAACAATGAAAAGCAAATCAAAGAAGCAGTTTCAAAATGAAGTCAGAATTGGCTTCCTCTCTGCAATAATAATGCTTATAAGGACCAAGCAAATTAGTGAAACACTCCAACGTTTTTTCATAATAAAAAAAAAAGGTACTGCATTTTTAGTGAACATTTTTGACAGATAATTTTTCCTGGCTGATCTATTTTTATTTCTGTTATATGCATGGTAAATATCTGTAATGGCAGAGTAATGTCTGATATGGATTTGATGCTCTCAGATATTACCTAGAGTTCCGACAATGGTAGAATGCACATAGCAAGAGGATGCATCCTATTGTTGACTAAAGATCTTCACGTTGTCTTAACTGTACTATTTAAGACACAGAATAGACCAGTGGTTCTTAACTATCATGAGAGTAATGGGATTCTCTGAAGATCTGAGGACAGGTAAGGACTTTGTCTCTAAGTAAAATCAACATATGGACAGAAACATTAAATTTGCAGAAATTTTCAAGTTATTGATGATCCTCTTGAAGTATATTTGTAGATTCTGAAACTGAGTAGGATCTCATAGAGCCCTCCTGAGCACAAAAGCTTTTTATGGTTCCCTCATTTTTTATTTGCAGGATGAAAAGACTTCAGCTGCCTGAACATTCCCAGAGTATCAAAGGATTGACTTAAACAGTTACTAGTCAGGGAAGTAAGGGAATGAAGAATCAAAGGAGGAGTAGTCAAGAAACAATAGTGCAGCCATTAAGACAGGATCCTGGTTCCCCTTCAAGGAATATACTTAACAGTATGTTGAGTTCTTCCAGAGGAACTAAACCTGCAATCCCCCTCCCCTGCTAAGGGGAAGGATTCCTTCAGGCTGCCTGTCTGTGTTTATGGTAAGTCTCCTCAATCCTGTCATCCCAACTTTGCAACCCTGTGGACTGTAGCCCGCCAGGCTCCTCTGTCCATGGTGTTCTCTGGGCAAGAATACTGGAGTGGGTTGCCATGCCCTCCTCCAGAAGGATCTTCCTGACCTAGCAATTGAACGTGCATCTATTGCATTGCCTCCATCAGCAGTTGGGTTCTTTACCACTAGTGCCACCTGGAAGCCCAACTTCAGGCTGAGCCCAAGATTAATGGTGCATCACTCTTTACCTTACCATCAACCAGTCAGAAGAAAGTCACGTCCCCTAAAGCCTTCACCTCAAATTTTGCCTGTAAACGTCATCCACAAACCATCAGGAAATTATGGGGTTTTGAATATGAGGCACCTATTCCTTTTGCTTGGCTCTGCAGTAAACATGTTCTCTGCTCCAAACTCCAATATTTGAGTTTCTTTGACCTTACTGCATGAACTTGTGTTTGGTAACAATTTCAGATGAAGAACTTCTGGCTTAGGCTATGATGCTGCTGCTGCTGCTAAGTCGCTTCAGTCGTGTCCGACTCTGTGCGACCCCAGAGATGGCAGCCTACCAGGCTCCCCCGTCCCTGGGATTCTCCAGGCAAGAACACTGGAGTGGGTTGCCATTTCCTTCTGTGATAGCCCTACCCTAATGTGGCCCTGTTATGTGCTGGTCTCAGCCCATGGATAGCCACTGTTAGTGCTGGACTGGATGTTGTAGCTCTGTTTTTGTTGTTGTTGTTGTTGTTGTTCAATTAATTAATTTATTTTGGTTGGAGGATAAATACTTTACAATATTGTGATGGTTTTTGCTATACATCAACATGATCAGCCACAGGTATACATGAGTCCCCTCATCCTGAATCCCCCTGCCCAGCTCCCTCCCCACTATCTCTCTGGGTTTTCCCAGAGCACTGGTTTTGGGTGCTCTGCTTCATGTGTTGAACTTGCACTGGTCATCTATTTTACGTATGGTAATATTGATGTTTCAATGCTATTCTCTCAAATCACTCCACCCTCACCTTCTCCCACTGATGTTCTTATTATCATTGTAAGATGCTTTCAACAGTAACCATCAGGAAACTGGTTAAAAAAATAAATGAAAGACTTATTACTTGCTTATTACTTACAGGTCCTGGAAATTGCATGGCATATCTGGGGCCACACAGCAAAGTCAAGATTAGAAAGATAAAAAGTGTGGACCTAGGGTTCTGCTTTTATTGGGGTTGAGGGCCTGTGGTTCCTTGGGCTCATTCTTTAATGGTGAATTTAATACATAAGAGTGGGAAATTAAAGCAGAAGAGAAAAGACAAGAGGCCCAAATGGTCAGTTATCTAAATTAAACGAGATCTCTAAAGCAAAACAGCTTCTTGGCTGGGAGAGGGGAAGTGCGTGGGGCTGAGGAAATGGGGAGGTGGTAGGGAATGAGGGCAGCCTGGCTCTTTATCTAGTTATATGGGTGGCAATGGGCAATGTGTTCATTTGAGATAGCTATCTTTGAAAGAGCTACCTCTGAACCAGAGGGATGCCTCAGCAATCAGAGCTTAGCTAAGCACTTACATTACAAAATGAAAAGCCAAGTGCTTGGGTTTGTGCCATAGGCCCACACCAATGTGTGTGGTAGACCACACTGAGCGCAGTGCACTGTACTTCCTGCTCTCTGGACATCACGTTGCCACATTTCTTTCTCCAACCACAGGGAAAACTCCTGGCATGTGAAGTTCCCAGCTCCTTGCCTGCAGGAATGACTTCCAAGCTACTCTCCCCCTTTTCCCTGAGTATTTCCTCCATAAAATCTAGTATTTTACATTTAAAATTGTTAGCCATTATCTTTGGGAGATAGGTGTATATTTGGAGTAGTGATTCTCAAATTTTGGTATGCATAAAACTCACCTAGGTAGCATCACTGACTCAATGGGCATGAATCTGAGCACACTCCAGGAGATAATGGAGGACAGAGGATCCTGGCATGCTTCAGTCCATGGGGTCAGACACCACTTAACAACTGCACAGCAACAACACTCACCTAGGAGCAATTTTTAACAAGCAGATTCTCACTCTGAAAACTCTGATTAGGTTGTCTGGGCTAAATCTTAGATATTTTTTTATGTAAGTATGTAATTTTAGGATCATTTTGGATAAACATGAAACCTGTGAAGGTATAACCGAGTTCTTATAGCTCAAGCAACCAGTTTAATTTCCTGTTATTAACATTTGACATTGGCCTTGTAACCTGAAAAAAATGCACAACCTAAAAGTTGAGAATTAAGTTTCATTTGGTGAACTTATGGAGGGCTTAAGTCCAGGAAATAGCCTCTCAGATGGCTCTGAGGGACTGCTTCAAAGAGGTAAGGGAAGAGCAAGGATATACAGGAGCAGAAAAACAGAACAAAACAAAACCTATAGTCGAGCATCAAAAGATTACTAAGGCCCATACTTTATTCAGATTATTTTTGTTGTTACTTAGTGTTCTTTTTCTTGTAGGAGGCCATCCTGGATCATGCATTACATTTACTAAAATTTTTCATTTTGGTAAACATGCTTGGCGGTTTCACAATTCTTAACCAGTATCCTCATGGAAAATGACTTTTTGCCAAATAAGTACAACACTTTTATGTACAATTCCTTTTGCTTTACTCATACAATAGCCACTCATTTCCAAAGTTACTTAGGTCAGTATCTTCTCTCCCATCCTATTCAGTGAAGTTGTTTCACACTCTTATAATACAGTTAGATGACTTTTTTTTTTTTTTTTTTTTTTTGTCAGTGTCTGTATCATTCCATCCTAGGATCCCTCGATTTTATAAATTATTTTTAAAATTTTTCATAATTTAATGTCAGCTCTTTATGCTGTAAGATTACATGGATTTTCACATATGCATAGTGTCATGTATCAATAAATTTAGTATTATACAGAACAGATTCACCACCCTTAAAATAATCCAGTGCTTTGGCCATTAAAACTTCTACCCTTTTGCCCCCCACAAACCTCTGGCAACCACACATTTTTTTTTTTACTGTCCCTATTATTTTGCCATTCCCAGAATGTCATATAATTTATACCATACAGTATGTAGCCCTTCCTGACTGGCTCCTATCATTTAGCAATATGCCTCCTAGATTTTTTTGTGTCTTTTCATGACTTGGTATCTAATTTATTTTTATTACAGAATAGCATTTCATTGCATACATATGCTATAGTTATTTTTCCTTTCAATTTGCCTATTAAAGGATATCATATTTGTTTTCAGTTTTGGTGCATATGAATACAGCTGCTGTGAACGTTCCCATTTGAATTTTTATGTGAACATAGGTTTGCAAATCAACTGAGTAAGTATGTAGGACCACAATCACTGGATCACATGGTAAAATTAGCTTTTGATCATATGGTGAAATTATCTTTAGATTGCCAAACTGTCTTTCAGAAAAAGTAACAGTACCATTTTGCATTCACATCAGCAATGAATGAGAGATCCTACTGCTCCATATCCTCTCCAGCAATTTATGTTGTAAATGTTTAGATTTTATCCATTTGAATAGCTGTACTGTGGGATCTCATTGTTTTTATTGTATTTCGTATTTTTCTAATGAAAAATTACATTCAAAATCTTTTCATATGCTTATTTTCTTTGGTATGATATCTGTTGTCATTTCAGTTCAGTTCAGTCGCTCAGTTGTGTCTGACTCTTTGCAATCCCATGGACTGCACCACTCCAGGCTTCTCTGTCCATCACTAACTCCCAGAGCTTGCTCAAACTCATGTCCATTGAGTCAATGATGCCATCCAACCATCTCATCCTCTGTCATCCCCTTTTCCTCCCACTTTCAATCTTTCCCAGCACCAGGGTCTTTTCCAATGAGTCAGTTCTTTACATCAGATGGCCAAAGTATTGGAGTTTCAGCTTCAGCATCATTCCCTCCAATGAATATTCAGGACTGATTTTCTTTAGGATGGGCTAGTTGGCTCTTCTTGCAGGCCAAGGGACTCTCAAGAGTCTTCTCCAACACCACAGTTCAAAAGCATCAATTCTTTGGCACTCAGCTTTCTTTAAAGTCCAGCTCTTACATCCATATGTGACTATTGAAAAAACCATAGCTTTGACTAGACGGACATTTGTTGACAAAGTAATGTCTCTGCTTTTTAATATGCTGTATAGGTTTGCCATAGCTTTTCTTCTAAGGAACAAGAGTCTTAATTTCATGGCTGAAATCACCATCTGTAGTAATTTTTGTGCCACCAAAAATAAAGTCTGTCACTGTTTCCATTGTATCCCCATCTATTTGCCATGATATGATGGGACAGGATGCCAAGAAATTAGTTTTCTGAATGTTGAGTTTTAAGCCAACTTTTTCACTCTCTCACCTTCATAAAGACGCTCTTTAGTTCTTCTTCACTTTCTGCCATAAGGCTGGTGTCATCTGCATATCTTAGGTTATTGATATTTCTCCCAGCATTCTTCATTCCAGCTTGTGCTTCATCCAGCCAGGCATTTCACATGATGTATTCATCATAGAAGTTAAATAAGCAGGGTGGCAATATACAGCCTTGACGTACTCCTTTCCCAATTTTGAAACAGTCTGTTGTTCCATGTCCAGTTCTAACTGTTGCTTCTTGACCTGTGTACATATTTCTCAGGAGGCAGGTAAGGTGGTCTGGTATTCCAGACTAGAATGTTCCACAGTTTGTTGTGACCCACACAGTCAGTCTTTAGCATAGTAAATGAGGCAGAAGTAGATATTTTTCTGGAACTCTCTAGCTGTTTTAATGATCTAATGGATGTTAAAAATTTGATCTCTGGTTCTTCTGCCTTTTGTAAATCCAGCTTGCACATCTGGAAGTTCATGGTTCATGTACTGTTGAAGCCTGACTTGGAGAATTTTGAGCATTACTTTGCTAGCATGTGAGTTGAGTGCAAAACCAACACACAGTTGTGGATGTGACTGGAGACGAAAGTAAAGTCCAATGCAGTGAACAGCAATATTGCATAGGAACCTGGAATGTTAGGTCCATGAATCAAGGCAAAATGGAAGTGGTAAGACAGGAGATGGCAGAGTGAACATCAACATTTTAGGAATCAGTGAACTAAAATGAACTAGAATTGCTGAATTTAACTCAGATGTCCATTATGCATACTACTGTGGGCAAGAATCTCTTAGAAGAAATGGAGTAGCCATCATAGTCAACAAAAGAGTCTGAAATGCAGTACTTGGATGCAATCTCAAAAACAACAGAATGATCTCTGTTCGTTTCCAAGGCAAACCATTTAATATCACAGTAATCCAAGTCTATGCCCCAACCAGTAAAGCTGAAGAAGCTGAAGTTAAACTGTTCTTTGAAGACCTACAAGACCTTCTAGAATGAACACCCCCAAAAAGATGGCGTTTTCATTATAGGGGACTGGAATGCAAAAGTAAGAAGTCAAGAGATATCTGAAGTAATAGGCAAATCTGGCTTTGGAGTTCAAAACGAAGCAGGTCAAAGGCTAAGAGAGTTTTGTCAAGAGAATGCACTGGTCATAGCAAACATCCTTTTCCAACACCACAAGAGAAGACTCTACACATGGACATCACCAGATGATCAATACCAAAATCAGATTGATTATATTCTTTGCAGCCAAAGATGGAGAAGCTCTATACAGTCAGCAGAAAAGCTCTATACAGTCAGCAGAAACAAGACCGGGAGCTGACTGTGGCTCAGATCATGAACTCCTTATTGCCAAATTCAGACTTAACTTGAAGAAAGTAAGGAAAACCACTAGATCATTCAGGCATGACCTAAATCAAGTTCCTTATGATTATACAGTGGAAATGACAAATAGGTTCAAGGGATTAGATCTGATAGACAGAGTGCCTAAAGAACTATGGATGGAGGTTCATGACATTGTACAGGAAGCAAGGATCAAGACCATCCCCAAGGAAAAGAAATGAAAAAAGGCAAAATGATTGTCTGAGAAGGCCTTACAAATAGCTGCAAGAAGAAGAGACGCTAAAGGCAAAGGAGAAAAGGAAAGACATGCCCGTTTGAATGCAGAGTTCCAAAGAATAGCAAGGAGAGATAAGAAAGCCTTCCTCAGTGATCAATGCAAAGAAATAGAGGCAAACAATAGAATGGGAAAGACTAAAGATCTCTTCAAGAAAATTAGAGATACCAAGGGAACATTTCATGAAAAGATGGGCACAATAAAGTACCAAAATGGTATGGACCTAACAAAAGCAGAAGATATTAAGAAGAGGTGGCAAGAATACACAGAAGAATACAAAAAAGATCTTCATGACCTAGATAACCACAATGGTGTGATCACTCACCTATAGCCAGACATCCTGGAATGCAAAGTCAAGAGGGCCTTAGGAATCATCACTATGAACAAAGCTATTGGAGGTGATGGAATTCCAGTTGAGCTATTTCAAATCCTAAAAGATGATGCTGTTAAAGTGCTCCACTAAATAAGCCAGCCAATTTAGAAAACTTAGCAGTGGCCACAGGACTGGAAAAGGTCAGTTTTCATTCCAATCCCAAAGAAAGGCTATGCCAAAGAATGTTCAAACTGATATTCGGAGTCATCCCTTGTATTACTCTTTGAGAAACTCTGGTAAAGAATTAAGACTTTGGGCATTAAATTTAGGCAGGTATGTCTTCAAGTTCTGGCCCCAATCTTCACATAAAAGTGACCTTTCTCAAGTCACATCATCACTATGAGCTTTTTTTTACTCATCTTCAAAATGTGTTCATAGTATCTCCAAAGTAGAGTTGTGAAGATTCAGTGAACTAATGCATGTAAAGCAGTTGATATAGTTCCTGGTATATAATGTAGCTATTGTTGTGGTTATGAATTTTATACAGAAAAATATAGTTCTATTAACTTTAATTTCTTCTAGAAGTTACTGTGAAAAACTATTTTTTATAAGTAATAGTTTCTAAAACTTCTGAATAAAATTTGATGTTTAATTGCATGTTTATTTAATATATTTATATTCATTTAATATTTTGAACTAGGTTTTACTTGTAAAGATTGAAAAAATACACATGCACACTGACTGGGAAGAGATAAAGAAACAGAGAGACAGAGACAGAAAGACTAATGATAAATTTGCATAGTGTCTGTAGACCTATTCTGCTTTTTCCTTATATACTCAAATAGGTGACCAGAATGAAACTTCAGAAACCACTTTTGCTGTGTTCCATCATAGTGCCTTCTCCATACACTGAACAAATTTTTATTTGTGTAGTGGAGTTTCAGTTTTATCTTTCTTGAAATAATAAAGCATAATATGCCTAAAATGTTACTTTTTTCTTCCATCTTCAATATTAAAATGGCTACACAAAAATTCACCAATTTTGACCATTCTTTTAATTGCACACTGATTTGACAGCTGTCACAATAAAATCTAACAAAATTTTTTGAATGAAGTTTAAGACAACTAAGTGCTACCAGAGTCATCTTACGGAAAAAAACCTAACGAACTTTTTGGCTAACCCAGTACATTGTTTGCATTATTGGAGACCCAGAAGAAGAAGAAAAGGAGAAGATGTAGAAAGCTTATTTACAGAAATAATGGCTAAGAATTTCCTAAACTTGAGGAGTAATTCGGGCATCCAAGTTCATGAAGCTAATAAGTCACCCCAAAATTTCAAACCATAGTGATTTTCTCCAAGATGTATTATAACGAAAACTGTTAAAAAACTAAAAAAAAAAAAAAAAATAGAAAGTTCTAAAAGCAGGGAGTGGAAAATATTTTGTCGGGAGAGACCTTACAGGCCAGGAGAGGTAAAATGGTATATTAAAATTGCTGACAGCAAGCAATTCTCACCCAAGAACACTTTACCCAGAAAAATTGTCCTTCAGAAATGAAGAAGAGAGATTTTTTTTCCAAACAAACCAAAGCTGAGTGAGTTTATCACCATTAGACCTGCCTTACAAGAAATGCTGAAAGGATTTCTTCAAGCTGAAATGAAAGGTGCTAAATATCAATACGAAAACATTTGAAGATATACAATACCTTAAAAAAGTAAGCATATTGTCTGATTTAGAATACTTTCAAATTGCAATATGGTTATGTGTTTACTACTTAATTCTAATATAAAAGTTAAAGCGATATTAAAATAGCTACAGCTAGAATAATTTCTAAACAGATACAGATACACAATGTAAAAAAGATGTAAATTGCAACATCAAAAACATTAAAGTAGGCAAGTAAAAAAGGTATAGGTTTTGCATGCAATCCAAATTAAATTTCTATCAGTGCAAAATAGACTATTTTATATATAAGAAGTTTTAGTTAAGCCACATGGTAACAGTGGAACAAAAGCAGCAGTAGGTTCAGAAAAGATAACTGGAAGGCAATCTAAATATACCACTATGGATAATACCTAATTCACAAACTAAGACAGCAGGAGAGGAATTAAGGAACAAGTGAACTACAAAACATCCAGAAAACAAAGATAAGGAAATGAGGCTCTGAAAACTAGTCTTTTTCCACTGGTCACATAAGGGATAAATATCTGAATTTGGACTGGAACCTTGGATTGTCATCTCCAAAATCAGTTTTCACATGCACTATGCTCAATTGTCTCTCATGGTTCAAGTGAAATGGGTATTACAATTCTGGAGAGAAATGACGTGACATCCAGAAAAATCAAAAAAGACTTAAATGACAAGATATTCTTTTGAGTAATTGTCCATAATTTTATCTTAGGTTTCATTTCAGAATATCTGTCCTTGGACAGTTCAAGTATTCTTTTGGTTCTCTTGGTAGTGCATGTAATGTGACAACATCCATCTTTAATGATGATCCTCATTAGACAAATGATCCATGACTGAAAGCAAAGATGATTTTATTTTATACTTTGGAAGTATGTGTAACAGAGATTCCAGTAATTGTGTGACATTTATCTTCTTAAATATTCCAAACCTAACAACTGTGTGGTTGATGTAATTTTTAAGAAAGTCGGTCACTTGATTTCCTTAAGTAACTGGGATGTCAAAGCTAAAATGTAAGTAACTATGCTTCATTTTAACCTCTGCATTTCTTAGCACAATATGTCTTGTCAAGATCTTCATCAACTTATACATGCAATTATTGGTTTATAATTTGTCTTTACCTTCATTTGATATTTGACAGGTATAAATTCATTGTACTTATATTATGAAACTCACCATAGTACATCGGTTCTCAATATGTGCTAGTTTTACATTACACTAGCATCTTGGACTTCAAGGAGATCAAACCAGTCAATCCTAAAGGAAACTGACCCTGGACATTCATTGAAAAGACTGATGCTGAAGCTGAAACTCCAATACTTTGGCCACCTGATGTAAAGAACTGACTCATTGGAAAAGACCCTGATGCTGAGAAACACTGAGGGCAGGAGGAGAAAGAGGGGACAGAGGATAAGATGGTTGGATAGCATCACTGAGTTAATGGACATGAACTTGGGCAAACTCCAGGAGATATTAAGGGACAGGGAGGCCTGGTGTGCTGCAGTCCATGAGGTCACAAAGAGTCGGACATGACTTAGCGACTGAACAACAACAAAGCACTCCTCAAGGGGTGGGCATATGAATTCTTCATCTTTATTTGATGTTTGGTGCTAAGTGCAAGGCCACTTCCTTAGTGTTTCCTTTGAATTCAACAAATATGTGTTGAGATTAATAAATCCACAAAATGGACCTGTGGATATATAAGATTATAATCTTAAGATATTTTATTGACATCAGAAAGTTTTCATGTTCGCCCTTATTTTTGCCTGTAAAGAATACACTCAAGATTAATGTATGCATTTGATATAGTGATATCTAGCATAAGAGTCCAAGTTGGAATCTTGAGGACTTATTTGGATTTCACATGAAACATTGCTATTAATAAGGTCAATTCTTTTTATATCAATAGAGTCAAAGAGTTTTGGGAAAGATACCTTTATAGACTGTGAGTAATCTGAGATTTTTCTTTCCACCAAAATACATTTTCAATTGTTCTTAGCTTCTCATCGAGTGTCATATATAGCCCATGGCTCTTTTGATATCATGAACATCGTTATGAAGTAAAATATGCTTGAAAGTCATTTTAAAAAGCAATGCTTCCTACTGCATTTTAAACAGGCTTTTGCCCTTTCTCATTGATTAATGAGGATTATTGATTTGGCTTGTTTATGGTATGCTTCTCAGTATTAGAGGGTATTAACTTATCTTTCCTTCATATTTTATTTCCCATAGAGTTTTCTAAAGCAGTTAATTTTCTACAGGTGCTTTCATGATGCACCTATTCCCAAGGACAGAGATGCTCAGATAAGATTTGGCAATACATAGAAAAAACTTCCTACAGCAGCATGGAAAAAGCTTTTAACTGTCTGCTCTCTTGGTGGGGAAGAGAAGGATTAATGGAGCAGCTAAAGAGAATAATTGAATTGTTGTTATGGATTGCTTAATAAAAGCAGATTTGTGCAGCAATTACATTTAATGTTAGATAATATTTACAAGGTAACTATTTTGCTGTAGGCTGAATGAGAAGATATATGTGAAATGCAGAAAACTGTCAAGTGCCGTGTCTGAGAGGCATCATAATTATCATTATTAAAGTGAAAGTGTGTTTAACTCTTTGCGACCACACGGACCGTAGCCTCCCAGGCTCCTCTGTCCATGGGATTCTCCAGGCGAGAATACTGGAGTGGGTTGCCGTTCCCTTCTCCAGGGGATCTTCCCGACTCAGGGATCGAACCCTGGTCTCCTGCATTGGAGGCAGATTCTTTACCTTCTGAGCCAGCAGGGGAGCCCCTATTATCATTAAGCTATTTCTTATTCGAACTGCTTTCAAAGAACTTACCACACCTCCTCTGCATGTCAAGAGCCTGACTCCAAATTAAGACAAGACAGACAATAGATTTTGAACCCCATGGATTTTTATTATGGATTTTTATAATTTCTCTTCAAGCAGCACCCAGCTTCAGTTTCTAAAATTGTTTTATGTCAGAGACTTCCCTGGCAGTTCAGTGCTTAAGACTCTGTGCTTACACTGCAGGAGGCATGGGTTCAATACCTGCTTGGAGAACTAAAAATCCTACAAGCCTTGCAGCATGGCCAAAAAATAAAATAGGTTTATGTCAGTCACGTTCCTATTAATGTGTATGTTTCAACTAAATGTGACCCAGGACAGCTCCCAAATGCTGACTTCAGCCTAAGGCACCTGCACTCTAATACCACTTCAGTTCAGTTCAGTTCAATTCAGTCACTCAGTCGTGTCCAACTCTTTGCAACCCCATGGACTGCAGTACGCCAGGCTTCCCTGTCCATCACCAACTCCTGGAGCTTACTCAAACTCATGTCCGTCGAGTTGGTGATGCCATCCAACCATCTCATCCTACGTCATCCCCTTCTTCTCCTGGCTTCAATATTTCCCAGCATCAGGGTCTTTTCCAATGAGTCAGCTCTTCACATCAGGTGGCCAAAGTATTGGAGTTTCAGCTTCAGCATCAGTCTTTTCAATGAATATTCAGGACTAATTTCCTTTAGCATGGACTGGTTGGATCTCCTTGCTGTCCAAGGGACTCTCCATAGTATTCTCCAACACCACAGTTCAAAAAGCATCAATTCTTCGGCACTCAGCTTTCTTCACAATCCAACTCTCACATCCATACATGACCACTGGAAAAACCATAGCCTTGACTAGATGGACCTTTGTTGGCAAAGTAATGTCTCTGCTTTTTAATATGCTGTCTAGGTTTGTCATAGCTTTTCTTCCAAGGAGCAAGTGTCTTTTTAATTTCATGGCTGCAGTCACCATCTGCAGTGATTTTGGAGCCCCCAAAAATAAAGTCTGTGTTTCCACTGTTTTCCCATCTATTTCCCATGAAGTGATGGGACCAGATGCCATGATGTTAGTTTTCTGAATATTGAGTTTTTTAAGCCAACTTTTTCACTCTCCTCTTTAACTTTCATCAAGAAGCTCTTTAGTTTTTCTTCACTTTCTCCCATAAGTGTTTTGTCATCTGCATGAGTACTATTCAAAGGACATCTGAGCTTTTTTGGTGGGCCACTCTGACCACCCTTCTGGCCCTCATTTTTCCTAATATATCTGCTTGAAATTTCAGTCACTTCATATTTTATGAATACAACTTTCCCTCCATCAAGCTGTCACCTAGGTATGCGATCCTTGGTTGTAATCATGCACAACTTTAGGTCCTTTTTCTCTTAATGCCTTTGGAAACAGCTCACATGCCAACTATTCTGTGTTCTTCGGTGTCTCCCCACTTTCACATTCCTGATTCCTCTTCTATAATTTAAATATCCTCAGTTCTGGCCAAACTTTTCCTCCTAGAAATGTTTGATTCCCTTTGTCTACAACATTCTGTTGTAATAATTTGTCTCCTCCAGTAGTGGTGGGTGCTGTCAGGTTGGATGACCCCCATCCTATACCAGTAGAACTGGTTTATTGGATCCAAGTGCAAATCTGTATGGACTTTTTGGTCATGTTTTTTTATTTGGTCTGTAATTTGGAGACAGTATTCTCATTCTGTCTCCTCAGTGTTCAGTTGTCTAAGGTATTTCTCAAATGTGGTTATTGGATGATTTGATAATAAAAATAAAATCTACCATATATTTAGTTCTTACTATGTGATAGTCACTCTGTATGTCTTCTTTTAATTTATCATCATAATAGCTCTTTGAGCTTATTGTTATTATATTATCTTAATCTGTGACAGTATATCATATAATGAATTTCCAATAAATATCTGTTGAATTAAGGAATGAATTGTTCAAGAGATTAAATAAATTTCCCAAGGCCCCACAGATCATAAGTGGCATTTTACGGGACCCAGGTTTAATCTTTCTAAGTGTTATAATATATAGTCTATTTTAAAGAAGATTTTGAAGAATGATAGTCTCCCAAGCACTTACTGATATATACTTGACACTATATTTATATTTATTGTTACTTTGACCATTTTATGGTTTTTTATTCACTAATTTATTCATATACTTTGTAAATATTTATTGTGCACCTGCTGTATGTCAGACATATTGTAGGCACTGGGCATACTGTAGTGAATAAGATAAACCAAGGTTTCCTTTGCCAATTTTTCAGAACGTTCTGTTATTTAAACTCTGTCTGCTTAAGTGCTAAGGAATATATGGCAATTACTCATATACTCTATACCACTTATTCTTCTCAATGTTTTGTGCACAATAGGTGCCCAAATGTCTGTTGAATGACATGATGATGTCATAGGAATAGTACAAGATTGGAAGCCAAGGTATGCCTTTTGCATTTACTACCCCTGTGACTTTGCACAAGTCACTTCATATATATGAACCTCAACTTCCTCATCTCAAAACAGCAACAATATTCCCTGCCTCACTAATTCACCAAATCTTACTATGAAAATCAATGAGTTGATGGGCTATAAGTGCTTTTTAAGGTACAAGACTCAGAAATTTTTCTCATTCTTGTTATAGCCATTGTTGACTGACCAGGTAAGCACTAGAATATAATTTTTAACTTGGGAAAGGAACAAGTAGCAAAAAATGGAAAATGAGGCTGAGGTTAAGAAATTAAAATTAGTATGTTAGCTTTGAAATTTCTATCATTCTGGTTGCTGTCTTTTGAGTTGTCTTCAATTTGTTGTTGTATTTTCAATATGCTATCCTAATAGTGACTGTCACTAGCAGTTTAATATGCTACAGTATACCTGGAAAAAGTGATAGTGTTTGCAACCTTTAGAGAGACATTAGTTTAGGCCTCTATCTTCGTCATTGTTTTCCCTCAAAATCTAGAGAGCTAAGGAATATCAGGTAGTAAGGAAATGACTTGAAAAATATAGGTGAATGCCTCAAAAGTTTGCTGTGTTTAGTGCACACATGAAAAGAGGAAAAAAAGACACCTAGGTTTTTATGGGCTTTCTTCTTGGAGAAGTTTCAAGAATTTATGTTTATTGCATACACTGATAATTGTTCATGACATTTCGTCCACATAGTGGAAGCTATGGTGATACTGGAGTGAAACTAAGAACAATATGGTATCTTTAATTTTGCATCTATCATGCAAGGATGGACTTGATAAAGGACAGAAATAGTAAGGATCTAACAGAAGCAGAAGAGATTAGGAAGAAGTGTGCAAGAATGCACAGAAGAACTATACAAAAAAGGTCTAAATGATTGGGATAACCATGATGGTGTGGTCACTTACCTAGAGCCAGACATCCTGGAGTGTGAAGTCAACTGAGCCTTAGGAAGCATTACTGCAAACAAAGCTAGTGGAGATGATGGAATTCCAGTTGAGCTATTTCAAATCCTAAGAGATAATGCTGTTAAAGTGCTGCATTCAATATGCCAGCCAATTTCGAAAACTCAACAGTAGCCACAGGACTGGAAAAGGTCAGTTTTCATTTCAATCCCAAAGAAGGGCAGTGCCAAAGAATGTTCAGACTACCAGACAATTGTGCTTATTACACATGCTAGCAAAGTTTTGCTCAAAATCATTCAAGGTAGTTTTCAGCAGTATCTGAACCAAGAACTTCCATATATATAAGCAGGATTTAGAAAAGGCAGAGGAACCAGAGATCAAATTGCCAACATCTGTCGGATCATGGAGAGAGCAAGGGAGTTCCAGGAAAACATCTATTTCTGCTTCATTGTCTATGCTAAAACCTTTGTTTGGATCCCAGCAAACTGTAGAAAATTCTTAAAGAGATGGGAATACCAGACCACCTTACCTGTCTCTGCCTTCCCCTGATAACTCAGTTGGTAAAGAATCTGCCTGCAATGCAGGAGACCCTGGTTTGATTCTTGGGTCAGGAAGATCTGCTGGAGAAGGGATAGGCTACCCACTCCAGTATTCTTGGGCTTCCCTTGTGGCTCAGCTGGTAAAGTCTGCCTACAGTGTGGGAGACCTGTGTTTGATCCCTGATTTGGGAAGATCCCCTGGAGAAGGGAAAGGATATCCACTCCAGTATTTTGGCCTGGAGAATTCCGTGGACTTTATAGTCAATAGGGTCGCAAAGACTCAGACATGACTTTCACTTTCACTTTACCTGTCTCCTGAGAGACCTGTATGCAGCCAAAAAGCAACAATTAGAACCTTGCATGAAACAACTGACTAGTTTAAAATTGGGAAAAGTGTATGACGAGGCAATATATTGTCATCCTGTTTATTTAGCTTCTAAGCAGAGTACATCACATGAAATGCTGGGCTAGATGACTCACAAGCTGGAATCAAGATTGCCAAGAGAAATATCAACAACCTCAGATATGCAGATAATACTACTCTAATGGCAGCAAGTGAAGAGAAACTAAAGAGACTCTTAAGGAGGCAGGCTCATCAAGAAAGAAGAGAGTGAAAAAGCTGGGTTAAAATTCAACATTCAAAAAGCAAAGATCATGGCATCAGGCCCCATCATTTCATGGCAAATAGAAGGTGAAAATTAGAAGTAGTGGCAGATGTTCTTTTCTTGGGCTCCAAGATCACTGTGGTCATGAAATTAAAAGATGTTTTCTCCTTGGAAGGAAAGCCATGGCAAACCTAGACAGTGTATTTAAAAGCAAAGACATCACTTTGCTGACCAGGGTCTGTCTATTCAAAGCAATGGTTTTTCTAGTAGTCATGCATGGATGTGAAAGTTGGACCATAAAAAAGGCTGAGAGCTGAAAAATTAATGTTTTTGAACTGTGGTGTTGGAGAAGACCCTTGAGAGTCCCTTGGACTGCAAGATCAAACGAGTCAATCCTAAAAGAACTCAGTCCTGAATATTCATTGGAAGGACTGAGGCTGAAGCTGAAGCTCCAATAATTTGGACACCTGATGTGAAGAGCCGATTCATTGAAAAAGACCCTGATGCTAGGAGAGATAGAAGCCAGGAGGAGAAGGGGAAAACAGAGGCCAAGATTATTGGATGGCATCACCGATTGAATGGACATGAGTTTGAGCAAGCTCAGGGAGATGGTGAAGAACAGGGAATCCTGGAGTGCTTACAGTCCATTGGATTGCAAGAGTCAGACAAGACTGAGTGACTGAACAATGACTGATAATTTCTGTCAATGTTGTTGTTAACATCTACAAAATTTGCATGGTTTTCACTCCTTTACTTCCAAAATTTGAAGTAAGAACATTTTTATAGTGAACATTTTCTAATTATTTTAATAAAATTACAATGGATCTTATGGAACATTGACAAAGAAGGGAGCGTATGACAGAAACATCAGGGAGAAAGAGGACCATTGTGAAGCTATTGGTAAAGATACAATATGGGAGGGTGGAGATTATAGGCTGCTAGGGGGTTAGACATATGTTTTCATAACTTTTCTTGTTTGTGTAGCACTATACAGTGTGTGCTCCATGTCAAAGAAGTGGGGACTGCTCTGGCGCAGGAGGGCCAAGAGGAGCTACTCCACATTCAAGGTCAGGAGGGGTGGCAGTGAAGAGATACCCCTCATCTAAGGTAAGGAGCAGCGTCTGTGCTTTGCTGGAGCAGCCGTGGAGATACCCACATTCAAGGTAAGAGAAACCCAAGTAAGACAGTAGGTGTTGGGAGAGGGCATCAGAGGGCAGACACACTGAGACCATAATCACAGAAAACTAGCCAATCTGATCACACGGACCACAGACTTGTCTAACTCAATGAAACTAACCCATGTTGTGTGGGGCCAGACAAGACCCCACAAGGGTGGAGAGGTCTGACAAAATGTGGTCCACTGGAGAAGGGAATGGCAAACCACTTCAGTATTCTTGCCTTGAGAACCCCATGAACAGTATGAAGAGGCAAAAAGATAGGATACTGAAAGAGGAACTCCCCAGGTAGGTAGGTGCCCAATATGCTACTGGAGATCAGTGGAAAAATAACTCCAGAAAGAATTAAGGGATGGAGCCAAAGCAAAAACAATACCCAGTTGTGGATGTGACTGGTGATAGAAGCAAGGTCTGATGCTGTAAAGAGCAATATTGCATAGGAACCTGGAATGTTAGGTCCATGAAACAAGGCAAATTGGAAGTGGTCAAAGTGGAGATGGCAAGAGTGAATGTTGACATTCTAGGAATCAGCGAACTAAAATGGACTAGAATGGGTGAATTTAACTCAGATTACCATTGTATCTACTACTGGGGGCAGGAATCCCTTAGAAGAAATGGAGTAGCCATCACGGTCAACAAAGGGTCCGAAATGCAGTACTTGGATGCAGTCTCAAAAACAACAGAATGATCTCTGTTCATTTCCAAGGCAAACCATTCAATATTACAGTAATCCAAGTCTATGCCCCAACCAGTAATGCTGAAGAAGCTGAAGTTGAATGGCTCTATGATGACCTACAAGACTTTTAGAAGTAACACCCAAAAAAGATGTCCTTTTCATTATAGGGGACTGGAATGTAAAAGTAGGAAGTGAAGAAACACCTGGGGTAACAGGCAAATTTGGCCTTGGAATACGTAATGAAGCAGGGCAAAGGGTAATAGAGTTTTGCCAAGAGAATGCACTGGTCATAGCAAACACGTCTTGCAACAACACAAGAGAAGACTCTACACATGGACATCACCAGATGGTCAACACCGAAATCAGATTGATTATATTCTTTGCAGCCAAAGATGGAGAAGCTCTATACAGTCAGCAAAAACAAGACCGGGAGATGACTGTAACTCAAATCATGAACTCCTTATTGCCAAATTCAGACTTAAACTGAAGAAAGTAGGGAAAACCACTAGACTGTTTAGGTATGACCTAAATCAAATCCTTTATGATTATACAGTGGAAATGAGAAATAGATTTAAGGGCCTAGATCTGATAGATAGAGTGCCTGATGAACTATGGACAGAGGTTCATGACAGTGTAGAGGAGACAGGGATCAAGACCATCCCCATGGAAAAGAAATGCAAAAAAGCAAAATGGCTGTCTGGGGAGGTCTTACAAATAGCTGTGAAAAGAAGAGAAGTGAAAAGCAAAGGAGAAAAGGAAAGATATAAGCATCTGAATGCAGAGTTCCAAAGAATAGCAAGGAGAGATAAGAAAGCCTTCCTCAGTGATCAATGCAAAGAAATAGAGGAAAACAACAGAATGGGAAAGACTAGAGATCTCTTCAGGAAAATTAGAGATACCAAGGGAACATTTCATGCAAAGATGGGCTCGATAAAGGACAGAAATGGTATGGACCTAACAGAAGCAGAAGATATTAAGAAGAGGTGGCAAGAATACACAAGAGAACTGTACAAAAAAGAGCTTCATGACCAAGATAATAATGATGGTGTGATCACTCACCTAGAGCCAGACATCCTCAAATGTGAAGTCAAGTGGGCCTTAGAAAGCAACACTGTGAACAAAGCTAGTGGACGTGATGGATTTCCAGTTGAGCTATTTCAAATCCTGAAAGATGATGCTGTGAAAGTGCTGCACTCAATATGCCAGCAAATATGGAAAATTCAGCAGTGGCCACAGGACTGGAAAAGGTCAGTTTTCATTCCAATCCCAAAGAAAGCAATGCCAAAGAATGCTCAAACTACCGCACAACTGTACTCATCTCACAAGCTAGTAAAGTAATGCTCAAAATTCTCCAAGCCAGGCTTCAGCATACATGAACCGTGAACTTCCAAATGTTCAAGATGGTTTTAGAAAAGGCAGAGGAACCAGAGATCAAATTGCCAACATCCGCTGGATCATCAAAACAGCAAGAGAGTTCCAGAAAAACATCTATTTCTGCCTTATTGACTATGTCAAAGCCTTTGACTGTGTGGATCACAATAAACTGTGGAAGATTCTGAAAGAGATGGGAATATCAGACCACCTGACCTGTCTCTTGAGAAACCTGTATTCAGGTCAGGAAGCAACAGTTAGAACTGGACATGGAGCAAAAGACTGGCTCCAAATAGGAAAAGGAGTACTTCAAGGCTGTATATTGTCACCCTGCTTATTTAACTTATATGCAGAGTACATAATGAGAAACGCTGGGCTGGAGGAAGCACAAGCTGGAATCAAGATTGCCAGGAGAAATATCAATAACCTCAGATATGTGGATGACACCACCCTTATGGCAGAAAGTACAGAGGAACTAAAAAGCCTCTTGATGGTAGTGAAAGTGGAGAGTGAAAAAGTTGGCTTAAAGCTCAACATTCAGAAAACGAAGATCATGGCATCCAGTCCCATCACTTCATGGGAAATAGATGGGGAAACAGTGGAAACAGTGGCAGGCTTTATTTTTTTGGGCTCCAAACTCACTGCAGATGGTGATTGCAGCCATTAAATTAAAAGATGCTTACTCCTTGGAAGGAAAGTTATGACCAACCTAGATAGCATATTCAGAAGTAGAGACATTACTTTGCCAACAAAGGTCTGTCTAGTGAAGGCTATGGTTTTTCCTGTGGTCATGTATGGATGTGAGAGTTGGACTGTGAAGAAAGCTGAGCACTGAAGAATCTATGCTTTTGAACTGTGGTGTTGGAGAAGACTCTTGAGAGTCCCCTGGACTGCAAGGAGATCCAACCAGTCCATCCTAAAGGAGATCAGCCCTGGGATTTCTTTGGAAGGACTGATGCTAAAGCTGAAACTCCAGTACTTTGGCCACCTCTTTCGAAGAGTTGACTCTTTGGAAAAGACTCTGATGCTGGGAGGGATTGGGGGCAGGAGGAGAAGGGGACGACAGAGGATGAGATGGCTGGATGGCATCACTGACTCGATGGACATGAGTTTGAGTGATCTCCGGGAGTTGGTGATGGACAGGGAGGCCTGGCGTGCTGCAATTCATGGGGTTGCAAAGAGTCAGACATGACTGAGCGACTGAACTGAACTGATACAGTGTGTGGAATATGCTGTGTGCTCAGTCACTTCAGTCCTGTCTGACTCTTTGTGACTCTAGGGACTGAGGCCTGCCAGGCTCTTCCATCCCTTAAATTTTGTTTGTTCCTTTCATCAATACTATAAGGTTAGTAGGCAATTAATCTTTTCTGTTTATACCCATTCAAATTTCTTTTTTTTTTTTTTTTTTTTAATTTTATTTTATTTTTAAACTTTACATAACTGTATTAGATTTGTCAAATATCAAAATGAATCCGCCACAGGTTTACATATGTTCCCCATCCTGAACCCTCCTCCCTCCTCCCTCCCCATTCCATCCCTCTGGGTCGTCCCAGTGCACCAGCCCAAGCATCCAGTATCGTGCATCGAACCTGGACTGGCAACTCATTTCATACATGATATTTTACATGTTTCAATGCCATTCTCCCAAATCTTCCCACCCTCTCCCTCTCCCACAGAGTCCATAAGACTGTTCTATACATCAGTGTGTCTTTTGCTGTCTCGTACACAGGGTTATTGTTACCATCTTTCTAAATTCCATATATATGCGTTAGTATACTGTATTGGTGTTTTTCTTTCTGGCTTTCTTCACTCTGTATAATAGGCTCCAGTTTCATCCACCTCATTAGAACTGATTCAAATGTATTCTTTTTAATGGCTGAATAATACTCCATTGTGTATATGTACCACAGCTTTCTTATCCATTCATCTGCTGATGGACATCTAGGTTGCTTCCATGTCCTGGCTATTATAAACAGTGCTGCGATGAACATTGGGGTACTCGTGTCTCTTTCCCTTCTGGTTTTCTCAGTGTGTATGCCCAGCAGTGGGATTGCTGGATCATAAGGCATGTCTATTTCCAGTTTTTTAAGGAATCTCCACACTGTTCTCCATAGTGGCTGTACTAGTTTGCATTCCCACCAACAGTGTAAGAGGGTTCCCTTTTCTCCACACCCTCTCCAGCATTTATTACTTGTAGACTTTTGGATTGCAGCCATTCTGACTGGCGTGAAATGGTACCTCATAGTGGTTTTGATTTGCATTTCTCTGATAATGAGTGATGCTGAGCATCTTTTCATGTGTTTGTTAGCCATCTGTATGTCTTCTTTGGAGACCATTCAAATTTCTTCTCCATTTTTTTCATTTTGACATCTCTTTTTTGTGGGGGGAAATATCCCCTCCCTAACACACAGAGGGATGCAATGTACTATGATTGACAATCCCATTGGAGCCACATGAATAGTGAAGTTTGCAGAAGGATACAGTTGGTCTGGGGGACATTATTTACATGCCTGAATGTAGTGATGCTTAAGATCTGCTCCACACTTCTCTTTTTAAGATGACATGTTTCCCTTGTGTCTCCATTAGTTTAAGTTGGGCTTCTGTTCCCTGTAGCTGAATGAATCCTGAATAAGCAACCCTCAGTGTACACAAGAGGAAGCTAAGAATCATACAAAGGGTGCTTCCCAAGGTCATATACCTATATGTAGAGTTAATACCCAGATCCAGACTTCTTGACTCAAGCCTGTACACAATGTTCTGTAGTTCTGACTCTACCATTAAATACCTGTAAGGTTTTGAATAACTATTTTAGCAAGTCTAAGCCTCAATTTTCTTCATTTGTAAAATGAATTAGGTAGATGAATGAGTTCTGGTGTCTTTACCAGCCTTAGTTTTCTCTTATTTTCCAATTTAAATATTTATTTTTAATTAAGTAAGCAAGCCATGAAAAATTCTCATTGTAAAAATTCTAAATATTACATATTATACTAAAGTACCTTTGACCACTGGGTTAGTGCCTTTTCCTTTCTCATTAGTTTAACGTATATCTTTTAGGAATTTTTCTATGTCTTTACATAAATATGGATGTTTCTATAGAAATATTTTATTTGCTTTTTGTGTTTTTGTGTATTTTTAACTTACATTGTCTCATATTGTATGCATTGTTGCACAGCCTACTTTCATTTTTCATTATTATATGAGTCTTGTAAATTGTCCAAGTTAGTGTATATAGATCTACTTCCTTCTTTTAAACTTTTCCATGGTATAGTCTACCATATTTTATTAATCCTTAACATTTTGATGGATATCTGGATATCTTGTAGTTTTTCATTATGACAAACAAGACTGCCATGGAATGTCTGCATTTGCTTTTTGTTAGTGTTCTAGGATAGATACTGAGGAATGCCAACTTTTCCCATCAACAGTACATGAGGGTTCCTATTTCTCTGCATCCATTTCTAGCCCTTAATATCATTAAGCTTTAATGATGCTAACAATTAAATAACAGTTTACATATGCATTGTTTTGTGATTTTGGAGAGCTTGAGCAGCTTTTCATATATTTATGATTTTCCCCCCTGTGGATTACCATTTTTGCAGTTCTAAGTATCTGGCTATGTGGTTCATCTGGTTAACCATGGTCTCAGTGTTTCATTGGAGAGTGTTACTAGTGGGTATGATAATGGGAATCCTTTTCTCTCAGAAAATTTTTGGGCTGCATCTCACTGTACTGGCTTGTCTACCACAGTGTGTTTGGAGAACTGACATAAAGTTACAGAACCTCATGTCTGGAAAAGAACTGAATTTTAGTTGTCATTTAGGCCTAGCCAACCATCTGATATGCAAACTCTGTCTTCAAAATCCTAGCCAAACAAGCATGCAAGTAATGCTTGAACTCTGCTTCTTAAGGTGGCCCACTCCATCTGTGGACAGTTCTGTTGATTAGAACAGTCTTTAAGGTATTAAAACAGATCTTGTCTCCCTGTAGTTCTACCCACTGTCTTGAGACTTGGAGAAGAAATTTGCTTTCTCTTACACATGATAGCCCTTCTGATATGTGGTGACAGTTTCTACAATACTCAAAATCATTTTTTTCTCCATGCTAAATGTGCTGATTCACATATGATCCTTATTTGATATGGTTTTAAGGTTTTTTTCCCCTTTCACCTTCTTGACTACTTTCTACTGAACAGCTCCTAGTTGATCTGTGCCCTTTTTTTTTTTTAATGTGTTACTGAATTCAATACTTTAGAATGTACTTAATAATAAATAATGATCATAATAATAGAAGATATATTTTATTGGGCATCCAGTACTATGTGAAGCACTTTTCATGTATTAATTCATTTAATCCTTACAACAGTACTAGGACTTTGGCATATTTTTTTCTCATTTGGCCAGTGAGGATACTGAGGCACAGGGAAGTTAAATAATTTACTCAAGATTGTGTTAAACAGAGTGAAACTAGTCTTTCTCCTATTATGGATATCATATTTTAATGTATGTGCCTAAGATCACATTAGTTTTATTTTATACTTTTTATTTATTTTTTTAGTTTGTTACTTTTGGCTGTGCTGAGTCTTAGTTGCTGCACGGGCTTTTCTCTAGTTGTGGCGAATGGGGGCTACTCTCTAGTTGCAGTGTGTGGGCTTCTCATTGTGGTGACTTCTCTCGTTGGGAAGCACAGGCTCTAGGGTGCATGGGCTTCAGTAGTTGTGGCACTTGGTCTCAATAGTTGCTGCTCCCGGACTTAGTTGCTCTGCAGCATGTGGAATCTTCCCAGACCAGGAATCAAACCCGTGTCTCCTGAATTGGTAGGTGGATTCTTTACCACTGAGCCACCAGGGAAGCCCCTGTCTTTTTTTTTTTTTAATTGCTAATCAATTCATATTAAGTTAACTGTCAACTAAAATTCCAAATCTTATTTGAACGGATATGTTAAGGTACTGCTTTCTATTGTGCACTGCATTATCTTTGTCTTTGTGAACCTGTATATAACCTCACTTAGTCTATTGTAATTGGTTGCCCAAAGTGCTATTCAAGATTGTTTTGTAATCCCATTTTTCTCTCTGATTTAGTTAGCTGGCTCTCTCATTGTGATGATGGACTTCACACTTGACACTCTCATGTACAGCACCATATACTATATATTTTCAGTTCATTATACATGACTGAAGTGCTTACTTTATTTTGATTTCCTTTTCTGTTTGCATGCAGAAGGTAGGTTCCCTGGGTGGAGGGTATGGGTAGTATTCTACAGTTTTATAGAGATCATTTACTCCATTTTTCCTTCCTACTTGAAGGATCAAAAGCACTTACCAACTTGTCATATGCTTCATGTAACAGTGTTGTTCATGTTTCTTTCAGTTTTTTTTTTTTTTTTCCAATCAAGGATGTATTTTAAAATGATACTGTGCACAAGACTGGTCAACTTAGTTTCTGCCTTTCTACTTGAGGAAAAAAAAAAGTTTAGTTTATTAGCTATAAAATAAAATGCCCTTTTTTATACTCTTCAGAAGCCTGAATTAAAAAATTAGTTCAAAAATTAAGAAACTATTTTGGGCACATTTCAGCCATTTTTTTTTAAACTTTGAACTCAACAGTAGATGAGGTGGTATAGTGGAAAGATCAAGGAATAAGGGATTAATGGGATTGTGGGCAGGAGATCTGGTTTCTACTATTAGGTTTCTCACCGTTTGGCCATATGAATTGCCAGAAGTCATTTCTTTTCTGGGATGTAAAATCTGTAAAATGAGGTGACTGGAATGAATGAGATAATATCCCCCACTACTCAAAAAGTACCTTGAATTCAATATAATTGTTATATCATAATCTTCCAAAATATTGAAACAGTCTTATATGGGTAATTTATAAATTTCTACTCAAGCATCATATAAAAAGTATTCTGGGGCTTTGTTTAGGAGAAACATTACCTATTAAAATTTGGAATGCAAAATATTATGAGAATTACTTAGAGCTGGTTCTGACAAAAATAGCAATCACAGTTGGATCATTTGGAAGTTTTTTTATAGCTTAAGTCCTTGTATATCTGACTGCAGGAAAATCAGAGCAGCTCTTTCAGTTTTTGGTATTGAAATGGGAGTCCGAGGCCCCAGTCCTGTGCTTGTATCCTACAATAGATCCCTAGGTGGACAAGCCCCAAGGAATGCTGGGAACCTCTTGAATTTCCTTCAGACACCTGCACCATCAGCCACCAACTTATTAAAAAACAAGTTTATGTGAAAATGCTCATTTGCTTTCTCTGTCTAAAAAAAACATCACGTGAAAAACATCTGGGAAGTATCTTCAAATCTATTTGTAAGTATATGTGCAGTGATGAAAAGAAGGCAGGTTGAATTGCCTGGTTTCTTTAATGTAATATAGGTTTTGAAATGACTTTGTCATAACCTTATGGTATAAATGAAGGTATTAGTGAAGATACAGTTTATTTAAATGTATTTAAAACATCTATCCTATTTGGGATTTTTTGGCTTTTAAAAAATTTTCTGTTTGTTTATGCTAAGAATGTATTTTACTGAGGGGAGTATTTACTGTTTTGGAGTGTTTTGGGATTTTGTTTCTTTCCATTTAGTCTATAGGTACATTTATCTGTTAAAATATGCATAACTTAATAGTGAGTAGTAATTTCCCTCAATATTTCTTTGTAAGAGAATCAAATAAATGCCAGCAATGTACAAAATTGAAAAAAAATCTGCTTATTTGTCCTTGTGACTTCTGGGAATAAAACCTCTTTGGAGAGAATAAGATGATCCACTTAAAATACTTAGAATACTTAAATATATGTGTTGACTTAAATATCTTAATTCTGTTTTTCTCAGAATAGTGATTACTTAATAAGTAAGTGGACAAATTATTGTTAAAATTGGACATAAATTCAGCAGGAATATATATAATGCTGCTAAGTCAATCCAGTCGTGTCCAACTCTGTGCGACCCCATGGACGGCAGCCCACCAGGCTCCCCCGTCCCTGGGATTCTCCAGGCAAGAACACTGGAGTGGGTTGCCATTTCCTTCTCCAATGCATGAAAGTGAAAAGTGAAAGTGAAGTCACTCAGTCATGTCCGACTCTTCGCGACCCCATGGACTGCAGCCTACTAGGCTCCCCCATCCATGGGATTTTCCAGGCAAGAGTACTGGAGTGGGGTGCCATTGCCTTCTCCAATATATATATATATATATAATATATTGCATTAAATGAAATGATGAATAGTAAATAAACATATCAGAACTATTCAAATATGCAATACACTGGTAACTCAGAAGTAAACTAATGGGGAATAGGAATCTTAGGCATATCAGAGTAAATTAAGACATAACAATAATTATATATAATAACTGTATATATAGGATATATTTACTTATTGCATCACTTTCCCATTTCCCATTCTTTCTTAAGGTAAATATTTACACATCTTTCTAGCCATAATATACTGGATGCAAAAGACTCATTTGTTTTAAATCAAATTATAGTTTATGTACAGTATTATGTAAGTAACTGGTATAAAATATAGTGATTCACAGTTTTTAAAAGTTATGCTTCATTTATAGATATTATAAAATATTGGCTATGATCCACATGTTGTACAATATATATTTGTAACTTTTTAATATATAATAGTTTATATTTCTTAACCCCACCTCTATATTGCTACTCTCCACTTTCTTATTCTCAATGGTAACCACCAGTTTGTTCTCTATATTTGTGAATCTGCTTCTTTTTCATTATATTAGTTTGTTGTATTTTTTTAGAGTCCACGTTTAAGTGATATCATACAGTATTTATCTTTCTCTATTTGACTTATTTTGCTTAGCATAATGCCCTCCAAGTCTATCTACTTTGCTGCAAAAGGCAAAAACTTAATATTTTTCACAACAGAGTAGTATTCCACTGTGTGTGTGGTATGTGTGTGTGTATCAAATTCATCTTCTTTATTCATTCATCTGTTGAATGAATAGGTTGCTTCCATATCTTTTCAATTGTAAATAATGCCACTACAAACATTGGGATGCATGTATCTTTTCAAGTTAGCATTTTTGTTTTTTTTTTGAACATATACCCAGGAGTGGAGTTGCTGGATCATAAGGTAGTTCTATTTTTAGTTTTTTGAGGAATCTCCATACTGTTTTCCACAGTGGTTGCCTCAATTTAAATCCTACCAACAGTGTATAATGGTTCCATTTTCTCTGAATTCTCATCAACACATTATTTGTGTTCTTTTGGATGATAACCCTTCTTAAATATGTGAGATCATTGTGGTTTTGATTTGCATTTCTCTGATGATTAACAATGTTGAGCATCTTTTCATGTGTCTATTGGTCATCTGCATTTCTTCTTGGCAAAAATGTCTTAGTTTTTTTTTTTTTTTTTTTTAATCATGAAAATATATTGGATTGCCAAAAGCTTTTTCTGTGTCTATTGAGATGTGGTTTGGGGACTTGATTCTGTTAATATAGTATGTTACCTTAATTTTCACATGTGAAAACCAACCTTGTATTCCTTGGATAAATCTGACTTGCTCATGGTGTATAGTCATTTTCAAATATTGCTCTGTGAGGTTGAAAATATTTTGCTAGCGACTTTTGCTTGTATATCCATGAGAGTTAGTGGTCTGTGGTTTTATAAGACAAGTAAGCTTTGTCTTATTTTGGATTTAGGATAATACTGGCCTTACTGAATGAGTTGGGATGTAATTCATCCTCATATGTTTGGGAAAAGTTTGTGAAGGATAATGTTATTTATCATTAAAAGTCAGACAAAATTCATCAGAGAAGTCATCTGTACTTGAGTTTTTCTTTGTGGGGAGGTTTTTGATTACTAATTCAATCTCTTTCCTTTTTATAGCTCTATTTGCATTTTATTTTATTTTTGG